>NW_027103968.1:1180336-1789300 GCF_902728285.1 Clytia hemisphaerica | reverse complement strand
ATTACATTTCTATTTGTTCCCTTATTAGCATGAAATATTTAACATCGACTTTGTGACCCTACACCCAAATTTTAGTACACAGGTATTTGGTACACAGGTAGTAAAAATCAAAATCAATTTTGGAAGGTAGTACATGACAATTTTTTTTCTCAAACACCCACCCACCCCAGGATACATGCCGCCATCTGGTACACTGACCCCCCTTGATAAGTTTCTTGCATTTCATTGGCTTTTACAGTAAATTCCACGATTCATCAATTGGGTTTTGCATGCATCAGCCCTCTACCAGCTTGGTAAATTTTGCATTTCTTTTTCAAAATAGAGATGACTTGTCAGTTATCAATGACACAAGCAATCAACAAAAGAAACTAATAAAAGATCAAACAGATAAGCTGTCAATAAGTGGGAAAAATTATTGTTTGCCAATCTTGGAGATTTGAAAAACTCGAGATTAAATTAGCAAGTTTCATGAGCTTTCCTATGATATATAAACTAAGGCTCGTCCTCGATTTGGCAAACCGGAAGTAATAGAAGAAAAAATAGAAATCTTTGATAATGTAACCCTCCGCACAGGTCCAATTGACAAAACAATGGAAAATATGTGTCAATCCATTCAGCTGATTAAATGGCAAAAAATGAAAAAACTTTTATAGATAGTATAGACCTTTTGCTACACTCAATTTCAAGTTGGATAGTTAAAAACTCCATCAATGATAAGAAAAAACATTTGTGTGTGTGCACACCTATAATAATTATGCATTAATGTGTCATCAGATGCAACCCAATCTATACATCAAAAGGACTGTATTCCTATGTATATACATTAATGAAATTCTTGCGTTAAGATTACCTACAAAAAGGTGTTACCCAAAACGATGATTTTTGATGTCATAACAATAAAAATTTAATTTCTCCAAATTTCCTCATCAAAATTACGTCAAATTTTCACCAAAAAATCGTATTTATAAACTGTTTTGGTTGAAATTAAATTTTTGATTTTTATTACATCATTGAAAATCTTTTAGATGTTTGGGAAACATTTTTAGATTTTTGCAATGGAATTTGCGATATAACACAACTGATTATACCTATATTTACTTAGAATAAATAGTGTGAAGAAAGATTCAAAAGCAAGTGTTTTTATTCCCTATTAAATAAATGCTAGATTTATGTCTTTGTTCTAGAAAAAAATTGAACTTTTAATAAATATAATGAAGATATAGAAGATTTAATCTCGAATGCCTACTTTTTCTCTCTGCCTTTTAATTCTATTACTTTGCTTGTAATTTTTGCTTTGCATTTTTTATTTCAAAAAGCATTTTTCTCTGCCAAAGCCTGAAATTGCTTCACAATTTGCAAAGTGCAAAACTGTAATTCGAACCCTACATATCTAACACTGGTAAAAACTTCATGGTTGTAGCAATCTTGAGATATTATACAGGATGCTTCCCATAATAAAAAAAGATTCTTTATAAGCAACAATCCCCTAGAAACATTTAAAAAGCCCCTTGGAGATTCTAGAAAATGTGCAAATTTGAAAATTTAAGGTTTAGACTACCCCCTTAGTAATATTCCTTGTGGATTAATGATGCTCATTTTATTATTATTTAGTAAGCGTGGTATACACAAATTTGGATCTAGCACAGCAAGATTAATTTTTTAATTTAAAAGAATTATAGAATTAAATTTCATTCTTTTGAATTTCGTTTTAGAACAACTAACAGTGAAAATTTTAAATGGCTTTCAATGTGGCAGATTTACAAACTTTATTTTCGTTGAAAATTGAAGATTGTCACAACAAGAAACTGGAATCATGTTTAGATATTCAAACTGAAAGAGAAGATATTGTACCAAACTTATTTGATGAATTTTCAAACATTGCTGACACTGGCGTTTTCCAAGAACCATTCTCATTAAAGAAATATAAAAACCTCATCCCAAAAAGATCCCCAAAGAAAAAATCAAGAAAGTTGAAAAAGGTTGATGTGAATAAAAATACAAAACTTCTTTCTAAAGAGAAAGTTCGAAGCTGTAGTCCTTCATTTAGTATTGATTCAGCTGTTGATTTAAGTGCTGACAATTCACTACTGCATACCCAAAAATGGTTTGTTGATACTGATTTTGATGTTGATATACAGTCAAATTGTGATAGTGGAGTTTGCGATTTCAATATATCAGCCGATGCCGTTATGAAAAACTTGAGTGATGATATTCAATTGTCAATAAAAAACAATGTTAATGCAGACGAATTCCCCGAAAAACGTTCATCAAACAAGCATGACTTTGATAATATTCAATCAAGTATTACAACAAACTCTTCCTGCAGTGAGAAAAGTAAATTGAAAGCTTTGAATAAAAAGTCAAAAAGATTCAAATCTAAAAAGCCAAGACAGTTCAAGGATTCCTTTAGAAAGCACAAAGAAAGCTATATGAAGCTTCTTGATGAGCAGAAATGTATTGTCCAACATTCTAGGAAGGAATCACGTTTATCCACCATTAACTCGTTATCTGATATCCTTCTTACCAACTTAGATCATGCAATACCAATTATTGTTGAAAAAGAAGGTCAAAATGTAGAGCACTTAGGGAAAAGTTTAACCAAAGAAATTGAAGTCCAAACTCTAAGTAACGAGAGTCATTTTACTGAGTCCCTCATGAATATGATCTATACACCAATGAAAGATAATGATGATTTACAAAGCAATCCTTTGCTTATTGATCCACCAGAATCATTTTGTCTGCCAACTAAAGAGGTCGACGCACCTGCAAAGACTACTAACATATTGAGTACAAGTTGTACAATCAACAGTGAAACTTTAGCTGATAAAGATGTTTCAGGCAAACTAACAACAGTGACTTCCAGCTCAATAGATTGTCCATGTGATAATAATCCAGATGGAAACACTCTAGCTGGCGATAAAGATTTGTCTTGTGTCATTCTAGAAAACAGTGCCAATGTGAAATCATTCAACATTAAACTTTTTACTGAAGTAGATAAGATCATAACAAAAGAGTGTGCCACTTCACCCGTGAAAATGAAACCTAGAAGGCGATTCATAGTTCAAGATGATGAGGATATACCAAGTGCTTTATTGGAAATTCTAAATGGACCACAAGAAGTTAAAAATCCTTTAAGTACACCTGGTCAAAATACACAAATAGCTACTGCTGATGAAAATGATATATCAATGAAGACTGATTCTAGTTCCAAAACTGGTCATCACACTTCAATACAAATCTTAGATAAAAACCAGACATTTGATTCGAGTGCTCCAAATTCAAAACAAAGTACCTTCACTAAATTGTCCAAAAAGAGTGAAAGGGTCGCATCGGACAGTGATGGCTCCACATGTGACACCCAAGATCTTCCACGACCATCAAATGATTTCTGCGTTAATTTACTCAACTTTTATTGTACTGGACTTCTTGCAAGGAGTGATACAGCTGAAGAAAACAGATCTAGTTTTTCTGAATATTCAGATGATGAATAATTACATTATTCCAAACATGGATATCGGTTACCAATTTCTTTGTGTTGGGCTTTGGTTGGTTATGTGTTATATATAAATTGATGAATCTGGCCCCCAGGTAAATATACCGGCAACCTGTTTCTTAGGAACTGTTCCTTTAGAGACTTGGATAATCTTTCAAATATTTATAGTTTAAGAAAACATACAAAAAAACTTTATTAGAACCTAACTTGTTCAAAATTCTCATTATGTATATAACTATCTGATTAATTAGTTTGATTATTTCAATGTTTTTAGTAGGTTAAAAGCCTTCTTATTGTTTTGTTTCAGTGGCCGGTAATTTGTACAATGTTGTGTTTGCAGATGGTGGTACGTATAAAATCTATGGTAGTATCATCATTTTCAAAAATTTCTATTAAAATTATGAACTAAAAACTTTTCAGGTGTGTCTTAAACAAAATTAAAGAAAGTCGAAAGTTAAGTTCAAATCTTCAATTCTTATACAGACATTTTTCGTGTTTTTCAAGTATTCATACATCTACACACTTGGTATGTATAGTTCCTTGCTTTTCCCATACCTTTAAATTTCCAAACAATGTAATATTTTGTAAACAAAACTCTTCTTAAAACCTGTTTACTTTTTTGCATAAAGAAAACTAAACTTTTATTATACTACTATACTATAGACTAGGCATTGAAAGTTTGAATCTAAATGGTATCTGGATCTCAATTACATCATTTTTGAAATGCTCTAATAACTAAACTTTCTCCTCTCTTATAGCTTTGCCTTCATTGCACTCATCCGTAGGCAAGCAATCAACAAAATATCAGTATAAGGCTAAGTATAAAAAGGTCGTAAGTAGACCTGTAAGTATAATTTTTTGGTAAGTGTTTCCTCGGGTAGTTAAAAAACGTCAGGTAAAGTTTATACAGTCTTAAAAAATCCCCTCCTTGATCATGGTTTTATTAGACCGGTCGGTAAGAACAAAATCATAAGAACAGGTACTACACTATAAGAACAAGATACTACAATGATACTTAAATGTGCGAATGTTTAAGATGCGATATAATTTAGAATTTAGAATAATGTCTATTTCATTTTTCACCATTTTGTAGCATATTTTTTATAATTTATAAAATTTATTTAGCTATTACATATTTTGTCTATTGAGATGGTTTTCAAATTAAAATCTTCTAGTCATGTTGTGATGTCAAAAGGGAAAAAATATCAGCTTTTTTGGGGCCAACTTTCTTTTTAATTCGAAATGTATTCTACTCAACATTAGATTTAGTCTAAAATGAAGAACAAAACACAGCGCTGTAAATATTGTACTCAGTTTTGTTTATATTAATGTAAAAAATAATAAAATAATTATATATTTATAACTTACTACTTGTTTTGATGATTTCTTTCGGCCAGTTTTTGGTCCTACAGCTACAAGAAACACATACAGATGAAATTGATACTTAAAATCTGTCTCTCCAGCACATTACTTTTATCCATCTTTCTTTATATATCAAATTCTCAAACGAAAGGACTCATTGCGTCCTTCTATAATATCGATTTTGAATCTTCATTCCACGATAAGAGACCATAATTTCAGAAGGGATGTTACGGAAAATCTTCTTTGACCCGGTCAATAATAAGAAGTCTAAAGTCATATTATTGATATCATGTGTGGTAATCAATACTCAGACTTAATTGCGGTAATTCTTAATTCAAATTTTGTTGGTTATCCTGAAACTTACCTTTTCTTCTGTAGTTTAAAAAGAAAACATAACGATGCTTCAACAAATTCATGGATTCACTCTCATTTGAATTGGTTGGCAGTGGCTGGGTGAATCCACAACGTTAAAATTCATGTTGTTGTAAGTTTTGCAACATTTTTTTAAATATCTGTAAATTTTCTAACAAGGCGCTCTTTCAGAAAATGTCCGTACATGGGGGGGTGGATATAGTGTCCGGGGATAAGAAAAATCTAAAAATTTGACTTGTCCGGAGGTAAGCTTGCTCTGTTTTGGGGTAACTTTGCTCTTTTTGAGGGTAATTTTGAATTTCTAGGGGATAAACTAATGTTTGTCTGGGGTAGACGGTTAGACCTGCTGCCCGAGGGGGGGGGGTCAAAAGTCACAATGTTCGGGGGTAAATTTCCAAAAATTGTTATTTGATCCACCAGCATATTCAAATTTTTTCTGGAAAAGCCCAAAAGTCGAGTTTCTGAAAATTTAAATCTAGAAAAAAAATCTGAAGAAGTACAGAGAGACTCTAGCAAAGTATTGACATTGTTTTTTTTATAAGTAAGTGTATGCCCCTTGGTCAGGCTCGTGTATGCTCAAGTTCTCAAAGCATCCAGGCATAGCTTATGCTTATTATATGCTTATGAATTATGCTTATGATTCATCCCGAGCCAAGTTTCTTTAGTGAAATTTAAAAAATCCTGTAAAAATTCAGGTTTTGGGAGCAGTGGAATGTAGCTAGCCGGGGAATGTTTTTTTTTACTTGACCTTTACCAAACCTTTTTAAAATGACAACTTGAAAAATATTTCAGGCTGACATATATCCTTATGTTATGCTTTTAAGAACTCTACAAATTTGATTCTTCATATGCTCTAAGCGTTATGCTCATAAAAAAACATGTACTAATATTTGCTGGAACATGCTTCTTTTAAAAAAATTGGGGGTTTTTGGTCATGAGCTGTGAAGGTTGGCGTGACAAGCTTCTGGGTGTATTAGAATTCTTTACGGAAATTTCATCTTCTCAAGAATACCGAAAACATAATCACATCAAGAGATTCTAGGACAGTTCCCCCCCCCCCCCATGACAATTGCCCTCGGATAATTGCCCGGGGACAATTGCCCCCAGAACAATTACCCCAGCCACCTAAAAAAATAACTTCCCAAACAATTACCTCAGAGACAATTCATGATCGTTACAGTTAGTTAGTCTTTTTGACTATTTCTCTTGTTATTCGTTAAAACTGCATTTAAGAATGCTGTATGAAAGTGTATGAAAGGATGCTGTTAATAGTATGAAAAAAGCCTGCATCATACAACCTCTGTAAAACAAACATTTGTGACCAAAAATTACTTTTCGTAAATAAAGAGCTAACCCAATAATACGCAATGAATTTTCTTATAAAAAAGTGTTTACCATAAAATTCACATGAACTATAGCAAAACAGAAATAACATAAAAGAAATACAAAATGACTTTTTTTTCATTGCTTGAGACTGCCAAATTTTCAAAATATTGGTAGTTTTTCCAAAGTTTTTAAGAATTCTTTGTTGAATTTTTGAATTTTTGAATTTTTTTTTGCCGAAGCGAGCGACCGACCCCCTTTTTTGGGTAGCTTGACTCGTAAGACAACAAATTAAATCGGCCTCACCTAAGAGCATTAAGGTTAAAATTGAGTTACAGTATTTGATCACCGTAAATTTTGACATCGTTTTGGATTCAAATGATTGTAGGGAAATGAGGTAGTTTGAGAGGTCGAATAGATTCGTTATCTATATAATCGGAAGAAATTATTGCCAATAGGTTATGATCTGACTTCTGGGTTAAATTTGTAAACAAGTGTGCAATCAATGACCTTTAGAACCTGGACCGTACTTCCATCAACAGTTTAACTTCTTGTCATGAGATTATTGCTTGACCACCAGTAGGTATTATGACTACAGTGCAAAAGCAAAATCTTTCACAAGTTTGATCTGTATTTGCATGAAATAGAAACTACTAAAAAGATTTTATTTAAACAAAATGAAAAACATTTCATAGGCGACAATAATTCATTACTCTTAGGTGCCAAATAAACGGGGGGGGGGTACGAATAAACGGGGGGATGGAAAATTTTCGAGAAATTAATAAACGGGGGGACCTAATTGCCGGGGGGTTGGAAATTGTACTTCTGAAAGCCCAAAATAAGGTAAATATAGGCTAAAATCAGGCTAATTAGAACAAAATAAGGGGCCTTCTCTTTGACAGCTGAAAATATTTTTAAGAATTAATAAACGGGGGGGTCCTAATAAGGTCCGGGGGGTTAGAAAATTTTCCAAAAATTAACAAGCGGGGGGGGGGCGTTTATTTGGCACCTAAGAGTAACATCCCATTCGTAAATGACAATGAGATTTTGTTGCATCCCAGTAAACCGTTTGTCCGAGACCGATTATATTAAGGGTGTTTTGGTTTTATGCCAGTTTGCGTTGCTTTTATCGTCCTTTTTTTAACTTGAAAATCCAGTCTAAAGTCATATTATACCGTATTTGAATTCTCATAACTGTATCACATCATTTTAATAAGCATTCGCAAGAGTTTACATTTGACCTTTCAATATACAATCTGATGGTCTCTTCGGCGAAGAAGAACTTTTCATTTTTAAGAATTTCAGTTTTACTGACTGTTCGATACCTCTTATTACCCTAGACTTTTATGGTAAGAAGTTCTCCATATCTTTTAAGTTGGGACGGTCAAACGATCTTTGAAACTATCAATGAAAATTTCATTTCTGATCGGCAAATAATCAACTTCAGGCTCCACATCACTCATCATGGCAAGCACTAATTCTCGTTCTTCAAGAGTCATGTTCTTTAAGGCTCCCTTAAATCGCTTACTATTCAATAATTTTGCGTAGAATTTCGGTGGTAGTTCACTTTCAAGTGAGATTGCCATAAGAAGCATGGTCAAGCATGAACTATCAACCTCTAAATCGGTATCCTCAGAGAAACTCTGTAATTTCAAATCATTGGTATCTTTGCTTATCCGTTTCTTACGATCCTGCTGACCGTTATCGGGAGGCGGAGTTGGTGAGATCTTATTAACCTTTGGCTTTTTCGTTTTCTTTGTCGTTTTCTCGGTACCTTCTTTATTTGAAGCTGATTTCTCTGTTGAATTCTCCTCAAATGTTTCCCATTTCTGTTTGTTTTTAGTCTGTTTGGGTTTTGTTTTCTTCTTGGTTGCGCTTTTCACAGACGTTTGTGACTGGGTGTTCTCTTCATCTAGGTGCAATAAATCGATCTTGGTCTCGTGGTCCTCCATCTCTAAGATTGTCTCTTTCTTCGCTTTCTTTTTCTTTGTTTTCGGTTTAACTGGTTTTTCTGTATCGACGTTCGACGCTTTTGCGGTCGACTTTTTTGTGTTACGTTTGAACGAACTTCTAGTTTCGTTCTCTATAAATTCGTTTACGAGATCTAAAGCAGTGTTACGTGTGATTTCGTCCAATTCTTTCTGTCTTTGTTTGCGTATTTCTTCGTCTTTCAACTCCTCTTGAATTAGATCGTCGATTTCGTAGTCTTGGCTTTTCGTGCTGGTTGCTTTCTTAATATTTTTTCGTTTCTTCGTTTTCTCTTTGACAACGCTCCCCATTGCAACAAAACTGAAGGAAAAAAGGAAGAAAAAACGTAGGAAAATATTAAAAAAATAGAAAACTGTTTTCGAACGAATACCTCTTGGTGGCCACATAAATAATTTCGCTGTGAAAAAAATAGATCACTCGTTACTGTTCAATCTATATTCCTATTGTACTAGCCACTTGAAGATGAGTGAAAATAGAAATATAGAAACATAAAAATTGAATAATTATTACTTTCCCCCTATCGATTCCCTTTTTTTGCTTTCAATGTTAATAATTTTATCGATTTCTTCTTGCCTAGCTTTTTAACAGTTGACAAATCTTAATATGAGTGGGCGAAATTCTACGTCATTTGACCTCCGAAGGCCCTTTCAAACTAATTGATAATTCCAAAGATTGGCAGACTTTGTAATATTTTCGAAGCTTTTATTCTATATAATAGAGCGACAATAAAATCTCCCAACAACAAAACAATCTTCTTTTCTAACCATTTTTCTCAAATTCCTAGTGCGAATTTTATCCCATTTGAGTCTTCAGCCTCCCCACTTTTACGGTTTTTCCACCGGGTATGCTAAGCTCTCTCATCCAGCATGATAAAATAATCAACCTAAAATGTCTTAGAACTTGTTTAGCCAATACCTATAAAAAAGGTAATTTTTCTATTTCTCAAGCCTAATCTAGAGTATATAACCAAACGAAAATAAATTGCTCTAAAACAAAGGAGGCATTTTTCAAAGCGTTTCTCATGGCCAACATCAATTTTAACCAATAAAAAAGTCACTTTATTTTCTGGAAGCTTCCTTGATTAAATTTGTTGGAGCTTAATTTACTTTTGATCAACACCAGAGTAAAAATGAGAATGAAAATGAAGATTTTCCCGCAGTTTGAATGATTTTAGGTTCTACTTTTGAAGAAGAAAGTTACATACTGATTTCAAAATCTCGTGCTCCCTGTCGTTCTTGTTCCATCATTTTTCCTTTATATATGCTCTTATACCAACTAAGATAGGTGATTTCCAACTTGAAAATCTTGAACAAACTTCTAATTTCCAATTTTCAAGCTCATTTATTGAAGATTGAAGAAGAAAAAACACGTGAATTTCGTGTTTTGAACACAAATCATCTGTTTGTCTCACCTGGAAATTTCCAGTCACACTACAACTAAAACTCATTTAGATCCAGAATGAATGATCTAAAATTTCTCTTTGAAAGATACGCTAAATTAAACAATCTGAACATTGTCAATTTGGATATCCACTAGACTAGAGTCTACTTTTGGCTGAACTTTGCTTTTTGACAATTTTTTATGACGCTGAGTCCAGTGAAGTAGACTAGGAGCATTTGGCGAGGTCGCCATTTTGAAAAAAAATGTTAAAAATCCAAATAACAATAAAACTACTCGAAGTTGAAAGATATAATCAAAAATGAGAAACAAACATCAATAACAGGTTTGCAATCCCTTATTCTCGTATAAAAACATTGCTACATACTGTTTTTACCTTCCAAAAACAACTAAAATCTGGCGGACTGTTTTACAGTCCGCCTAGGCAAAAGCATATTACCATATACTACCGGGCCACTTAATTGCGCCATCCAGTCTATAAAAAAAGCTTTAAGAGGACCCCGGGCTAGATATCCACCTGCTCAGGAAGTCCGGACTAGAGGATATCGCCATCTTGATTTTTTTCACTTTCGTTTTCAAAAATTATAAGAAAACAACAAATCAATAAAATAATATTCTAAAACCCCATCAAAACTTATGAAACTATAATAAAAACATGTAAATACCTCAAAAATCTGAAAAAAATTTGGTCTATTGGTCGTTTTCTGTTTGTTTGTTTTTCCAAAAAGGGACTGGATTTAGTGCATGTATTTGCTACCGCCAAATTACGCCGGGCCTCTTATTAGCGCTATTCAGTCAATCAAAAAACTTTAACTGGACCCCGGGCTAATTAAATGGGCGATGTCACATTACCTTTCACTGCGACAATTAACGCTCTAACGCGGATTCTGATCATGTGATTAAAAAGTATAGGCAAAAAAGTCTCAATCTTGAAATTCAAAATAACCTGACTTCCAGACCAAGTTTGTTATTCAATTGACATTGATTAGACATGCTTCAAAAGACAGGTTCTAAAGAGGTTGTCATGTTTTCACATGCTTTTAATGCTTCAGCAAATCACAACCGGTTTTTGATAAAATAACGTAAATTAGTTTTTAGTGTATCAAACGTTAAAATTGATTGATCGAGGACAGCTAAATTATGCATCTTTAAAAGATATTTTGAAATAAATTTTTTTTAAATAACTTATCGTATGAGAGGCTCTATCTTACAAATCCTGCATTACCGAAAATAGACAAAAAAAACGACAAATTTTATAAAAAACGACAGAAAAGAACGCCAAATTTCATATTTTTGCCGTTCACAACCCCGACCGAAAATAATTGGATCACCTTTAGCGATTCATTTCTGTTTGTTTATCCCGGGAATTAACTACAAGTGGTTTAAAAGAACGACAAATTACGCGTGCGTGTTATTAATGCAGGAATTGCAAGATGCACCCACTGTATCGTATCCTTTACCTTTATTACTGACTGGTGTCCATACCCTTGAGTGCGACCAAACGTTATTCAAAATTTCGTCTTACAAAAGATCAAAATGAAATATAAGTTTGAAATTTTATTCTTTTTCCATATTTTTTTATAAAAATCTGTCCTCTTTTCGGTCAATTTACACCTTTCTTGAATCTATTTTTATTCATATTTTTTTTGAAAGAAAAATTCATTTCAAAAGTGTACTGTCCAGTAAGAATGCTTGTTGTGTTGTTTTTAAAGAGGATGTTGAAATTATCAACATTATTACCGCTCGTATCAAATGAATCAAGTCTTTTGTTTGAATGCTCACGGACTTGATAAATTATTTTTAGGAATAATGGCAGTTTGTATTTCTTTTGATAACCTGTTCTTACAAAAAAGGTTGATTTTTCAAATTTTCAAATTTTTCTTTACTTCGCTAATTATTTTTGAAATGTTACTTTACTTTATCTACAATTTTATCCCGACGTTTTCCGATTTATATTACTTTGTCGTCTCTTTCACTTTCATTAGTTTGATTCGGCTTGTTAGAAATAAGCGTACAACCTTTCCGTGTTGTAAAAGTCTGAACTTTGTCAACTACTCTTGTTAAATCCAACTAAAAATATTGAAACAATTTTTAAATCCATGGCAATATCAGGATCGATGTTTCAAATTTTTACAGGTTTTGAAATATTACTATCATTGCTTTCAGCTCATATAAAAAAAAGTTATTGTGTACCTATAGGATATCGGCCATATTTCAAATGTCACGGAAATGGACCTTGTTTTACATTGCGTGATTTTTCAACGGATTCTGCCCACTTAATAAACATCATTCTCCTACCAGTCTCAGAATCTGCAAATGCCCAGTCAGGCAGGGTTTTTCACTGGAAAAAATCGACTCCTCGTATTAACCACCATTTTTCTAGGCTACGCCATATCTCCCTCGCTCCGTTCGTTAAACCTCCTCTCCTTCCTAGCCTAAAGCTCGGAGCGGTCTGATACAGTAGACTACCATTTTTCACCTTCAAGATGTTTTCATTTTAGTGGCCTAGAAAAGGGCCTTTAGTTCTAAATCGATGGGCCTAAGAATTCTGAAAAGCTAAACTGAAATTTTTTTTCACCTTGTCTACGTCTAACACAATCCAAAGCTAATAATCACATATTACAAACCTCTCTTTTTAGGGATTTATTCGATGATTATTGACTATTTGGAATGATTTTATGGGATTTGGTGTATTGTAAAGAAAAGCTACAACATAAACGATTTCGTAAGTCTCTTCTTTCATTTTTTCAGTTCATAATTGCGTGGGGATTATCGACGCATGCAAAAAAGTTTCATAACCAACACAGATATATTTTAACCCACACAACCACGTACAAAATTGACAAACGCACCCCGAACAAAAAGCTCCGTTTGCTTGGGTCAATTTCTCGCTTCAAATCGGTCAAAAAGCACCAATTCAACCCATGAACCAACATACCCAAACAATTTAGCAGATTCAATTGGATACAAAACTAAAACCACATTCTTAAATGAAGTAACCTAGTGGCGTTATTTCACATCCTATTGTACCTGACCTGATATCTACGGAAATGTCAAAATTCGTTGCCGTTTACTGTCATTGTCTGTTCGCCACAAACTACTTGAGAATACCTTATTACTCGAATACAAGTACAATTATGGTCAAAATATATTGAAAGTTTTAGTGTATTTTAACGTTTTTCAGAATTTAAAGTTCGGGCGAGAATTGCTATTTGAGCACTTCCAGTTTCTTTCATTGAATATTTCGATTTTAGAAGGGTTTGGTGGATTCTAGGCTATATGGTAAGCCTTGTACGAGTAAATTTAAGTTTTTAAGTCTTAAATTTCGTCGGGAAATCCCATTTATCTCAAATATTTTGTCCATAATTGTAGATACCTTTTAAGTAGACAAAAGTATTGAACGGCCTTGAAATTACGATGCAAAAAAAACAAGAATTTTTTTTGCTAGTTTTCAAGGACACCACGGATGGTTTTAATGGAAGGGATTTAAATTAAAACTAGTCTAGCAAGCTAGACGACTAATTCAGACATATTAGAAATAAAGCAAAAAAGTAAATTTTAGTCGTCTAGAAACCTTTGTGCACTAACTCCAAACAAAAAAAAAGTGTCAATATCGCAATTAAAATTTTTTCCCGCTCAAAAAAAGTTCTTGAAAATAAAATATGTGTGGATTTGTGTGTTAAAAATGTTTCATTTGAGTTGATTTTATTTTGAGAGTTTGTTGTTGCTTGATAAATTTTTTTTTCGCTACGCAAGTTTCTGCGTAGCTAGGCCCGGTATCTATAAGGCTGGAACACCGGATTCTTCCAGTCGTTTATACAAACTAAATCCCGTATCATTATTTGTGTTTATTATTATTATTACATGCATTATAAACGACTCCAGTCTAAATTAAAACTAAACCAACACGAAATTAGTTCGTGTTAATTACATATCTACTTATTTATTTTTTCAAAATAGCTACTTACCTTTATTCCCAAAGGGAAAAGCCACTACCAAAATTAATTCCTAAATTAATTTCTTGGATGCTCTGTTGTTTGGTTCAGCGTTTAGTCTTCCGTCTTCGTTCAACTAGAATGAATATTCTGCGCTTGAAAGAAATCTCTCCCTCAAATTTCTCTGCCCCTATTATATTTCCTCATGAAATGATATTAATTCATCCATCGAAACTAAACCAATACAAACATCACGCGCTCCTCACTTCGAATATAATCATGTTAGTGTCGAAATTTTGTTGAGAGTAGAAAAATAATACTTTTATCTATGAAAAAAAACAACTAGTATTGTATTGCTGAATTGAAGAATAAATTTGCCCTTTTCATCTTTATTCTCCCCTCCATTGGGATGGAAATTATACTAACAAATATTTATTGACACCCTGAATTTAGTAGGCGTTCTTCTCTTCTTGGATATTCAACCTTCCATACTTCATATTCCCTATAAGAATTTATTGAAGTATTTTTTTCCTTGTATTCAGAGAGAAGTCTCGGCAAGACTAGTAAGGTCTGTTATGAGTTATAAATTGTACGACTACTCTAGCTGTTTAAGATTTAGATTTTGAGACGTGACAGTATATGTCAATTTTGCTAAAATTATGGCCTATTTTTAAGTATTTTTCCAAAAAGTTAATTACAGGCATATTCTCTAATAAAAAGCTTCCTGGAAAAATATTTGTTATACCCCTCATCTCAAATCAATATATAGAGCTTGTGCAACTATTTTATTTCTTTACGAACTTGAGACCGACTCACCAGGGTGTTTTCTCACTTTACTTTTAGTCGGTATATTGATCTCCCCTTTTCTTTTGGTCCTCACTGGTCCTCATCATTTTTATATTTTCCAGTATTTTCCAGCTTTGTCCATGATTTTCGTGTTTTTGGGATCCAGGGTAAATTTTTCTCGAAATTCTACGGGACCTCAAAAACTTTGAAAACAAAATCCTGAATAATAAAGATTTTCTTGGAGCCAAAACTTAGAAAACCTTGAAAAAGAACTTTTCATGTCATACTTTTTGGAATCAAACTATCATAAATAAATGATAAGTTGGTCTTCAGACAAGCAAGTGATAAGTTAGACTAGCAAACTAGTCTGTAAATTAATCATGTCAGAGGGCGGGAACATAAAGGCGGCGGGCGTTTGCTAGAATAGGAGCTGCGTAGGAGAGCGAGCCAAAGTTGGTGAGAGGCTGCTGATATACAGACTAGAACATTCTGCCACGGCTTCATTTTGGAGGTTGTGAGAACGGAGGAGTGCTTTCCTAAATTTTGGAGGGAGAAAAGCCGACAGACCACTTTGTTTTGAATTTTGGGTGGTGGAGGAGCCACCTTTCAAGTTTTGAAACTTTTACATCTTTAGTTGTTTTTGTTATTCATACATTCTTAGAAAGGTAAGTATTTGCAATTTAGCTTCAGTTTTCTACAATCATCAAAAGTGTACAAGGATTATTCAGTTTTCCTTATGCAGGTTGGTGGTGGCATATGTTACGTGCTTTTGGGGCTTTTTGCTAGCCTCTTTCATTCAAGGTAAGAAATATTTTTTCTAACAGTCTAATTTGGTTCCACCTAAATACTTTTTGCTTTTTATTTTAGTACTTACAGACTACTTGTTAAGGAACTTGATTACTCTAGTCTCACTGTGGCTAAGTGAACCCCTCCGACACTCTTTTCTATGAATACAACAGTAACACTAACCAGGCAGGAACTCTGCTCAAAAGTACCCAACAAAATAACCTTTTTGAAAAAATTTTGACACTATTTTAAGAATAATAACATATCATAATAATCAATAATTCTGACACTTTTAATATCTCACGATAACCTAACACAGGTTTTCAAGCCATACCAAAAATGTTTTTGGTACGGTTTGAAAACTATTTTTAGGTTATCGTGAGAATAAAAAGCGTTTCCTGGTTAGTTTAAAGAAACTCCAAAGATTATCCCTCTCATCACTCTTAATGTCATTACTGCCAGGCTGCTGTCTGACAGTCCGACCCTCTTCAACAGACTCACTGCTACAAAAAACAACCTGTCCTGACTGTCAGCATGTAACGTACCAGCCAAGCACAGGAAAATTACACGTACACATAGAAAATTAAATGGAAAACTTACAGAAAAGTACTTACTTTTAATAGTTAAGATGTCATATGTTGAATAACTAAAACTCCAACCTCAAAACAATGACACATTGGTGCATAATTATTATTATAAGTGTATTATTATAATTAAGTATTTCAGTCTGTCGAATGAAAAAATGTAACATCTGTCATGTTACAAATTTAATTTGTGAAAAATTGAAATTTGCAGAATTTAGTGCTGTGATAAGATAGCTCTGATAGAAAATCCAGAGTTTATATGGTGACAGAAAAGTTTTTGGGTACACGTATTCATGATTTTAGAAAAATGCAGTATTTTTGTCATGAGAAGAGAATTATTGTAAATTCTGACCTTTTTCTATAGACTGTGGCTATGTGCTGAAGAATTTTCTTGTCACACCAAAAATGCTGAAAAATTAACCTTACACTTTAAGATTTATGGCTAAATTTTTTTGGGAGTTTTCTTGCCACACTAATTTTACAATTTATATAATTATTTAAATTAAAGTTACCTATTTGAGAAATTTTTGTTGTCAAACTGAGAATTCTGAATTTTCACCGTAATATAAATTCTGACAAATTTTCATCTACGTACAACTATAATTTTGGGGAAATCCCACTTGTTCGACAGTATACTTGTCCGACGGTACATTTGTTAGACCGGTTGTTTGACAGTTATTAGCTCGACACCCATTTGCTTGACTGCATGGTTGTTCGACACTCTTCTCTCAAACAACTGGTCTGTTGAACAACTATATAGATTGTCGAACAAGTGGATTGTCAATCAACTGGGTTGTCAATCATTTTGGCACCCATTTGTTCCACAACCCACTTGTTTGACATTCAATTTGACAAGAATTTGTTGAACAAGTAAGCTGTGGAAAAAATGGGTTGTTGAACATGTGACATATACTTATCACCCATTTTTCTGTAAATTGTAATTAAAGTAAAATGTAAGTTAATTTTATAGTACACATACTTACTTCTATTATTTCTATAGAAATAGAAATAATAGAAGTAAGTATGTGTACTATAAAATTAACTTCACACTTGAAGATTTATGGCTGAATGAAAAAAATGAGTTTTCTTGCCACACTAATCTGGCAATTTAAAAATATGTAAATGTTTATTTAAAGTTATAGTAGGTACTATGCTATGTGTACAGTACGTTTGAGAAATTTTTGTTGCCAAACTGAGAATTCTTAATTTTCTCCATAAATTCTGCTAAATTTCCCTCTACGTAAGTATATATAAGTTTTGGAAAAAATACTAGAATTGAGTAAAACATAAGCATGGCGAAAAAATTTAATCATTTTTAGATGTAAGAAGACTTTTAATATTTCATAATTTGAAAGAAAATATTTTTTGGAGAAATTTGTCAGTGCCGCTTACCATAACTTTATTTCTACTCAAAACTGTGTAATTTTATCATAGGGATAGATACAGTACGTATTAAACTCAAAACAAAGGGATAACCAGGTAGATAATTCACAAAAGTTTGTAGCACTTCCAATACACACGACATTGTGTCAGTGTCGTGTAGTAGTCTCTGGTAGTCCAACAACCATATATTTTTGAGAAAGAACCTTTGACTTGTGAGTCCTGGAAAATTAAAACGTCTTATGTGTTTGAATGTCAGTAAATAATTGTTAGCTACTGTACCTGGGTTATCCCTTTGATTACCACCTGCAAACCTAGGAAAAAGAAAGCTGAAATGAAAAAAAAACTCACAGTCCATAGTGTTTGCAATCTGAATACTCCATTCCTAAAATTGAATGAGTTATGAATAGGAAAAGTCAACAAGTTCTGATAACTGATGTTACAAGATTTTCCATCTTCTCTTGCCTCTCAAATCAAAACAAAAAAACAATCAAAAATGAGCCAAAGAATTTTGCATGCAGAGAACCATGAAGAAAAGCCACATATACACAAAGAAGAGACTCATCAATAAGAAACAAGAAACAAAACAAAATCTTTTCAAATAAAAATTTCCACTAGAAGTCAGCCATTATTTTTTCCAATCACTCCCTCCTCAAAAATCAAAACAACACGATCTGCGACTTTGACGGAAGTTTTCATTTCTCATTTCACGAATTTCTCAAAGTTCATTCATTTCTACAACGCCGAAATCTGGCGTTGTAAGAATGGGGCTTCAGCTTAGCCGTTTTTTCCTTCCTGGGGTTTCGCTCCAGTCGGGCTTTCAGCCCTCGCCGCCGACAAAATTTCTTCCTACGCTTACCTAACTCCTACGCTCACTTTTCCCGCGTGATACCGTTCCAGCCCGACTGGCGTGCCAGTCTAGTGATAAGTGGATCTTCTAGAAAATAAGAATCCCATAAGAACGCACATTTCTCAAAAAATGCTTCGCCATCTGCTTCTGTACTACTACTACGAGTTTTTTCAAAGGTTTTTTGAAGCATTCCGATGTTCATAACCTTTTGAATTTTAATCCTAAAATTTTGTCAACACGTTCTCATTTTCACCATAATGTGAGTATTTTCGTCCATTTTACTAAGAAATCACGTGTTTTAGAGTCCCGCAAAGCCTTAAACTTAACTTGTTCCTAATACACTTGAAAATAAAAAATAGAATCGGATCGAATTACAGGAATACTGGGAAAATTGAAAATTGAATAAAAATCCGACTGTCCAGGAAATTAATCGAAAGCAAATTCCGCAATTGAATAAGTCAAATGTGGGAATTGGGCATTGATTAATTTACAATTAATATACCGTCAAAAATTTTAAATAGATACGAAGAGCCAAAAGGAATTAGAAGTTTTAAAGTTTCTTAAGATCAAAGAATCGCTCGTGAGAATTGCAGTTATAACCGTTAAGGAGATTAATTTCTAAGGTGTCAGCGTGAATCTGGCTAAAGCTAGAGCTGCAAAATATTTGTTTACTTTCCAGTTATTTTCTTTAATTTATCACCGGCTTGTTTTTTTCTCCATTTTTGCGCTTTTTACTTTTTACTACGCAGCAACGAAAGAAGTATGAGCCTTCCAATTTAGATGATCGTCAAGGTGAACCCAAATACTTCACAATGACATCCCTCTAAAATCACTATGATGACTAGAACCTGAGAATGTCTGTCTGTCTGTCCTTCTTTCTGTCACCTCAAAACTTTGGGGCAGGCTGGAGACTTCAAAAATGGTCGGATTCGACCGAAACTTCGTTCACTTGATCCTTGAGTGAATGCCTGTGGTTGTTTTTCTTAATTTTTCAAAAGTTTCATTTAAAGGGCGTTGATACTAGGTTAAGCCCAAAACGAGGGTAAAACTTCTTATATAAAAATTTTCTGTTGATATTTACAAGTTCTGTTTACATAGGAGTAATTTAGTTTTTAAAAAGAAACGAAAGAAGAACCTATTGAGTCTTACCATGAAAGATCATGGATTGTGTGTCCCAAGCACATCCAGGCAGGGTGTTAGGAAAATATGGTGATAGACTCTCTACCTTCACTTATGAAAGGTCATGGTTACAGCATAGTTACAGTATGGTTACGCGATTATATCACTACGGTATCCTCGGGACATTGTTTTGATTCATTACTGAAGTAACACATCGACCTTAAAAGTTATAAATCACGATAAAAATAAGCTGCCCCAGCGGCACCATCACGCCATCATGCAAAATTGCGAAAATTGGTTTATCGGCTAAGAAATAGCGAAAACTAACCCTAATCACATATCACATCACTCCTCAAATTTTTACTCAATCATGCCAAAATCATAACCACGACATCACGCTAAAAATAATTAGAATCACAACAACGCAAACCACTCTACTAGGGTGTCTTCAAAAGTTTTTTTAGACCTACCTGGAGGTCCTATAAAATAACCGTTGTCCGTCCGTCCTTCTGTTCGTCTGTTAGAAGCTTTTCTCAAGATAGGATCATTGTTTTTTCTGATTTTTGGCACAAAAATGCAAAATGGTGATGCCCAAAATGTGACTGAGCCCGATTTTCGAAAAAAAATCATTTCCGGCCGAAAATGCCGGGAATTTCTCGAGATTTCATCATTAGTTTTTTTTGATTTTTTGCACAAAGATGTGTATTAACCAAAAATTTTCGAGAAAAATCAGTATAAAAGTTTCTTAACTTTACTGAAATTGATTTGAGAAGGGCATGACGAAGTTACCACCTCGTTCCCTGCACATTATCAGCTTTTTTATGCTTACTGACAGCGTTAGATAATTGCGCTGTAATTTTGTTACGTCAGATATTTTTTGAAGTATTATTTTTAGAAGTTCTCCCTCTGAGAGGGGGAACTCGCATCAGCCAACACCAGGGTATTCTCTGGCGTCACCCAGTAACATAAATAAAGCCTGGGATACATGGGCACGGCGTTGATGAAGTTGTTTAAACTGCTGCATTGGTAATAGATGTAAGAAAATCGTAAGAATTCGAGTTTTAAGCCTAAAAGTGTTCTTAACATGTTCTTATTTTCACCATTATGTGAGTGTTTTGTCTATCTTCCTAAGAAATCGGATGCTGTGGAGTCCCACGACTTTTTATTGGGCCATCAAGGTCTTGTATAGTTTGTTCTTATAAAAAACGTGAAGGTATAAGAAAATAGTTTTTACTAAATGTTTCAAGAAAAGAAATACGGCTTCCAAATATCCAAAATTCCTGAAGCCTTCAGATATTCTTAGCTCTTTGAGTTTCAAGCCTTCTTTCTCCATTTTTCAGTATTTTTGTGCAATTTCCTAAGAAATTGGGTGTTTTAGAGTCCGTGAAGCCTTAAAATGTTCTTAACTTGTTCTTGATACTTTGGCCATTGAAGCCTTATTTTTGGACCTACCGGGAGGTCCTTTAATTTGACCGTTGTCCGTTCGTCTGTTACAAGCTTTTCTCGGGATCGGCTCATTAGTTTTTTTTTATTTTTTGCACAATGATACAAAATAGTAATGCCTGAAAAGTGACGGAGCCCGATTTTTGAAAAAAATTTTTGGGAGGCAAATTCGGGCCAAAAACTACCTAAAAATAAGGTTTTTTGGACTTTGTGCAAAATTGCTTCATTAGTTTTTCCTGATTTTTGGCAGAAAGATAGAGTGCAAGGTACCCTAAAATGTGGCTGAAGTAATTTTTCTCGGAAAATTTTTTTTCGTCGTCAAATACGGATTTTCGCAAATTTGGGCCAAAAACTACCTAAGAATAAGGTTTTTTGGACTTGGTGCAAAATTGCTTCATTAGTTTTTCCTGATTTTTGGCAGAAAGATAGAGTGCAAGGTACCCTAAAATGTGGCTGAAGTAATTTTTCTCGGAAAATTTTTTTTCGTCGTAAAATACGGATTTTCGTTTTTTTGGGGAAATTCCCTTTTACCATTTTCCTGTTAGCAGCTTTTCTCGGGATTGGCTCATTAGTTTTTTTTTATTTTTTGCACAATGATACAAAATAGCAATGCCTAAAAAGTGACGGAGCCCGATTTTTGAAAAAAAAAATTTGGGGGCAAATTTGGGCCAAAAGCTACCTAAAAATAAGGTTTTTTGGACTTTGTGCAAAATTGTTTCATTAGTTTTTCCTGATTTTTGGCAGAAAGATAGAGTGCAAGGTACCCTAAAATGTGGCTGAAGTGATTTTTCTCGGAAAATTTTTTTTCGTCGTAAAATACGGATTTTCGCAAATTTGAGCCAAAAATGTGCCTAAAAATGGGGTTTTCTGGACTTTGTGTGAAATTGCTTCATTAGTTTTTTCAAATTTTTTGGACAAAGATAAAAGGCAAGGTTCTCTAAAACACAACTGAAGCCTTTTTTTCCGGAAAATTTTCTTTGGCCGTAAAACTTGGATTTTCTTATTTGGGGAAATTCCCTTATGTCATTTTTAGGGAAAAAGAAGATTTCTCGCGATTGGATCAATATCCTTTTCTGATTTTTTGCACTTTGATGTAAAATGGTAATCTTTAAAATCTGATGAAGCCCGATTTTCAAAAAATAATTTTTTGAGGCAAATTTTGGCCAATATGATCAATATCCTTTTCTGATTTTTTGCACTTTGATGTAAAATGGTAATCTTTAAAATCTGATGAAGCCTGATTTTCAAAAAATAATTTTTTGAGGCAAATTTTGGCCAATGGTAATCTTTAAAATCTGATGAAGCCCGATTTTCAAAAAATAATTTTTTGAGGCAAATTTTGGCCAAATGGGGTTTTCTAGACTTTGTGTGAAATTGCTTCATTAGTTTTTTCAAATTTTTTGGACAAAGATAAAAGGCAAGTATCTCTAAAACGTAACTCAAGCTGTTTTTTCCGGAAAAATTTTTTTGGCTGTAAAAATCGGATTTTCTTATTTGGGGAAACTCCCTTTTGTCATATTTAGGGAAAATGAGCATTTCTCGAGATTGGCTTGGTGTTTCTTTTCTTATTTTTTGCATAGTGCTATAAAATGGTAATATTTAACTTCTGATGGAGCCTGATTTTCGAAAAAATAACTTTTTGAGCAAATTTGGGCAGAAAAGTGCCTATATTCAAGCTGCTCATTACACTTTCTTACTATCTTGCTATTTGTCCTATTTTTATCTGATTTTGGTCACCAGGTAGGTCCGTTCAGCATGTTGCTTGTTTTATATAGTTTGTTCTTATAAAAACATGTATATGGCTTCTAATAAAGCATCCAATATATGCTCTGCGCGTAATGGTTGTTTTGACAGCTTCACAGAAGAGTCATCAAAAGTGTGAAGAATCTAACAGCATAAAGGAAGTATTCTTAAACTTAATCAAATATTCTACTAGAATAGTAAGATTTTGGAGTGAGAAACTTAAACAATCGGCGAAGAAAGCTTGTTGCAATTACACAGAAAAATATTTCTTCTCGATTGAGAATTCAAAGAAGAAATAAATAGCTTAATTCAATCAAACTTCGTGAAGAATCTGTTGTATGGCTACAGTTTGGTAAATAGATAAAAATATTTGTGTAACAAAAAGTAGTTCTTTCTTGTTACATCTAGAGAGACTATACTGAGAGAGTTGGAAAGATAGATTTAACTTAAGGTTTACTCGCAAAGTTCGAAAAATATCCTACAGTTATTGTAATACAGAGATAAATCACGCGCGAGTAACAAAATGTATCGCTCCAAAGAGAATCAGTTGCAACGACAAGGGACGTTCGATCCTTATGATTTTGACGTCGACTCAGATATCGAAGAAAGCTATATCGCATCGCTTAGAGACACACCAAGTAAATCAACAGCTACACAAGATGATCCGAAAACAGAAAATCGGGTTACATATGATCCAGTTTTATCATTACAAGAAGAGCGCGAGTTGAACGATCATATGAATTACGTAATCATGATGTCAATGTTCTATTTCGAAATGCCACCGAAGTTTTATGAGAAAATCAACCGATCGCGTAGTTTGATCGAGATACTACCTCATTTTAATCTAGAAAAGAAACATCTGGCAGAGCGAATGTTTTTTAAGGAGAATTTTGGGAATGGAATGAACGGCGATATGAAAGTTTCCAAAGTATGGCCAAAACAAATTCGTGAGATTCGTGAAGATTTGAAGAGGAAAGAAGAAGAAGAGAAAGAGGAACAGGAGAAGAAAAATTGAAAGTTGAGAATATTTAGTGCATTTGTATACGACTGTTGATGGTTTTATAACTACAAAGGATTTGTTTTACTGTTTAAATAACCGTCCTATCCACGTAAAAATGATCTTAACTTTTATTTCTTTGTCTAAGGACAGATATAAAATCCGCATAAGAGTCCCCATGATGCTTTGTAGAAAAGCCAATTTTGGTCGGGGGGGGGTAGTGAAGGGTACGGGTATGTGCCGTGTTAAAGGTGCCTATTTAGAACCTGTAAGGGCTGAAAAAATCTGAAATTTAAATCTCGAAAGATCGAAATTTTGTCAAATTAGTCCCAATAAGTAAGGGTAAAAAGTTAACGATACTTTCCTCATTTATTCTCCTTTTTAGTCTCACTAAGGGTCCGAGGGTCGAAAGTCTACCCTAGTACCCCCTTCCCAAGGGTTCGTTTGACTGAAAAGGAATTGTTCTTTAGAACCCATTTTTTGGTAAAGACTTCGTTTGGCTTTAAATGAAAATATTGATCAGAAAATTTACCTTGGATTGTATCTTTAATTCTTCCATGTTGATCTCCTTTAAAACTTGTCTCCAAAAAAATACAACAAAATTAATCAACTAGAGGATTTAGAAATCAGTGTTTTTTTCAGTCGGACGTGAAATCTTTATTTCAATATCTAATTAAACTCATTAGTATTCTCCTTATATACGGAAAAGACGAATGATTTATTAAAAATTGCTAAAAATTATTCTGCTAACACTGTTGTGGTTTTGAGTTTTTCCTTGAAGATAATAGTAAACTTTGCGAAGTTTTTTTTTTTCCTTTTTTGTTTTCCTTTTTGTATTCATGTATTAGCACCTTCTATCAAATAAAAGTTTTCGAAAACTCTCTGTATGCTTTTTCAATTTTCAAAAAATTGAAAAATCCTTATAACTTGTATTCCTCACTGTTATCTGTTCATAGCAACAAAGATTTCAACAACCCTAACGTTCAGGCGAGCTATTCAGTTGTCGTGAACGGACATGCGCGGAAAAATATGCAGTTGACTCTCGTGAATTGGAAGTCGCACGGGAAGTCTAATTTGTTCGAATTACAGAGAGTATTTTACTAAGGTTTTCGCTTAGAGAATTGAGAACTGAGAATTAATTCGAATTATAGAAAGATTCGAATAATAGAAGTTCGAATTAGTGAGAGTCCACATCAAAGAGGTTGTGTGTAACTTAGTTCAAAGAAATTCTAAAGAGCGTTATATATTTTTTACCCAAATTAAAAGGTCGTCTCACACACGCCGCTTTCGTACAAAATATTATAAAGCCTAAGAAAAAATCAGATCAAAATCTGTTAACATTTTTCCCTTATTTTAACAATCGGTTGACAAAATAGGCGTTAGTAAAGCGTAGTAGGGCTTCGTTTTTTGATATTTCGGGCATGAAATGAAAGGTCAAAAACTCTCTTGCCCTTAAAATTTAAAAAATAACTTATTACTGATACACGCTTTCATAAGAAAATACTTTATAAGTATGTCGATGATGAGATTGGCCAAAAAGATGAGAATATGCTATGAATATCACCATCATGGAATTTGGTAACGTCACTTAAGAATGCCATTTTTAGAGTATTTTTTACTTTAAATTGCCAACTGTCCTTCAATAAGGCTCAAAACTTTCACAAAATGCTATACCGTAAATCGTCGAATCCAATTGACAATTACTATCATTTTATTCTTAACCTTTCAAAGCCGCTGTCTTTTTTGAAAAAGGCCAAAAATTTCATCATTTTTTTCTGTAAATTTATTTTTTCAAAGGCAATTTCTCGACCAGGACAAAGGATTCAGGTATCTTTCTCTCAGCTACAAAAAATAGCAGATTTTTTTACTCTGAATCTCAAGTGGTCAGGAGTTATGGCCAAAAGACTGTGTATCGGTAAAATGACCTTTTCAAAACGTATATATACGTATTCTGGCTTCTAAGGGTTAATCGCTTTTTTTAAGACACAAGTATCTACTCAATATCTTATTAGCTAAATTAGCCTAGGCCACCAATTCGAATAAGCGGGGGCGCTTATTCAAAGGGGGCGCTTATTCGAGCGGGCGCTTATTCGAGAATTTACGGTACATACTTCACGTACGTTTTACATGCCAAATCCAAGTTGAATTTGGATCTTAACCTTAGAAAATCATAAGAATATTTTTGGTACGATTTTCCTCAAAAAGTTAAGAATAGCACCATTCTTATTAAAAAAGCGTGTACTTTTTTCTACAATTTTTTCTGTCAGACATTAAGGTACTTTGGGCAACTTTGGAGCCTTTTATGATCGGTTGTGATTTACATTAGATTTATGCCAAAAGTTGAGCCCCGTCAAGGACCATGAAATAACATAATAATAATTTTTTTAAGTTATTTTTTTAAGCCATAATTAGATCTCCCCAATTAGATAACGTTTGAAAGTGTTTTGAGGGTGTAGAAGGTGAAAAGTTTTCTTCGTCTCCCATATTTTTTTCCAAAATATTGTCCCTCCCCCACTCAAAATGGTTTGCCGGGGCCCATGTTAAGCAAATAAATAAGGTGATTTTTAAAGT
Source organism: Clytia hemisphaerica (assembly GCF_902728285.1). Taxonomy (NCBI): domain Eukaryota; kingdom Metazoa; phylum Cnidaria; class Hydrozoa; order Leptothecata; family Clytiidae; genus Clytia; species Clytia hemisphaerica. Next base: position 1,763,169 of record NW_027103968.1, on the reverse strand, counting down.
GGTAAAGAAAGTCTTATTGCCATATAATGGTCTCTGAGTTGATTTCTTAAAAGCTGTCATGAAATTAGAATTTTCAAATGTCATTCTGTCTTATTTCTATGAGGACGAGACATGGAGAGATTTCATCAAAATTGGATCGTTAACATAATTGAAATATCCTTCCTCAAAAAAAGATATTGATTCAAATATAATTTCTTATATTTTAATAGCTTGCGATGAATCAAAATGTGATTTCTAATTTCTATTTGATCATATTATAGCATCCTTCCTCTTATTGCTTTCAACAAAAATCATCATTTTACTAAAATTATCTACAGACAGACAAAGCTATTAACGAAATGACTCATACATATGCTATGGATTAATTGTAATTTAGCGGTTGATGATTAGTTTTTTTCAGTTTACATCTATTGCTCCAATTATATAATTTTGCGGCTCTTTTGGGTGTGGAGGTATGAATAACATTTCCTCGCCTTTAATCAATATATGTCTTAGTGTCTTAGTGACTTTAGGGAGGTACCTATGTATCAAAATGGCTACTGGGTGAGAGCGAACGGTTAGAGCTTCTCACTGAAAGGGTAAAAAAAAACCGAAGTTTCTCCCTCCAAAGGTCATTATTTCCCAAAAATTGGGAGCAAAATTTCACCCGTCACATTACAAACCTAGCAACCTCCCTGGGGGCTTTAGGAAGATTTAAAGATGAGGGGCTTGCAAACTGATATGTAAACCAAACCTTTTTCTTATCGTACATGTTTTTTATAAGCAAGTGTCTGTCCCTATGTCAGGCTAGCATTATAGAGTCATTGTTTAGGAGCTAAAAGCTGAGCCTGTATATGCTTTATAAACGTTATGCTTATAAAAGAAAAAACATGTAGTGCAGCAAATAATCAGGGAAAGTCGAAAAAAGTGCATTTTCCCAAAAATGTTTTTCCTGGGTTGTAAATCTAAACTTCGCCCTGAGATGGAGAACGTTCGGAGCAAGAACTCAGATTAATTTCGATTATTGTGCACTTCTCCGCATGTCAAAATTGATATACCGTCATCGACATCGTATTACTAGATTAAAAACTTAGGATCAAATTCTTTAAACTTAAAAAGCTTCTACGGCATGATTCTTCTTCAACAAAAGATACACCATAAGAACGCTCAAAAACCCTTCTACACAGAGCCTCGTTTTTTATAAGCAAGTGTCTGTCCCTATGTCAGGCTAGCATTATAGAGTCATTGTTTAGGAGCTAAAAGCTGAGCCTGTATATGCTTTATAAACGTTATGCTTATAAAAGAAAAAACATGTAGTGCAGCAAATAATCAGGGAAAGTCGAAAAAAGTGCATTTTCCCAAAAATGTTTTTCCTGGGTTGTAAATCTAAATGATTTTTGGAGAAATTAATTAGAGGCCTGGTTACTCTGGGTTACTGGTATCTTTGGTTGACTTTTTGGTTCCTCTGGTCCCTGCTTTTGTCTTTGTTACCCCTTAATATTCCAGTGTTTTTTTTTTTATTTTCAGCTAAATTTCTATTTTATTTCTCACTTTACAATTCTACAGTATCAGTGCATCAAAATGTAATGTACATTGTAAAATTATTCTTAAATATCTTCTTAAGTATGGTTCACTTTCATGTTACAGATTTGAAATTAGTTTTTTGGACAGCAATTCTAAGTCATGGTCGTTTTTCATTTTAATCGTGTGTTAGTTTCCAAAGTCTCATCACGACTGTAGCATCGAAAATTACAAGCTTACTTACTCACGATATATATTTCATTCTACCTGTTCCAAATGTAGCGAAAGAGTTCTCAAGTAGTGTATTACTCCTTAAACCTCAATCCTTTGATTTCTCATGCAAGATGTTTACGTCAATATGTGAAAGAGTTTGTTTTGATAACGAAGTACTTTCTCATCGAATCATTTTTTGTGACCGCTATATAACTGATGTTTGTAATATGAGACTATATTTACTGTGTGGGAAAAAGTTACATTTGTATCGCAGAGGCCTTCAAAGGTCAACATCATCGAGAATGAAAACACTTCCTTGAATCCTTGTATCGATAAACACTTAAACCCACTGTCATGTTTACCCTAGTTGAAAATAAAAAAGTCTGGTGATACCCCCACAAAAGGTCGATGTGAAAAACTTTTTCGAAAATAGAAAAATATTTTTTAGGGTTCCTGCGTACAACTGCTGGATTGCAATCTCATTTGATATTTCTTTATTCCAGATGGCTTTTTTTAATTTTTTTTAACTTGGTCAACTCAGAGATGATAATGAAATGTATGAAATGATTTCGACCTTTATGGTCATCAATAAGACTAAATTATGACATTGCAATTAGTTTATCAACAAACATTCCTTACTGTACTATTCAGCAGATAAAATATCTAGAGCTGAGCTGCTCTTTATGCATGCAGCCTCCGCAAAAATTTAGGTGAGTCACTCATTCAAGAAAAAGTTGCATCATTTGGTTGAAAATTTCATACAAAAAGTTCCATAGGAATGAAGTCAAAATGTCGAAAATAGAAAAACTGACTCATTTGATGATGTGATGAGGAAGATGTTCATTGTTTGTCGCGTATTTCTCATTTTTTAATGAGTGATTAACTAAATGACGAAGTTAATGAGTTGCGTTGTCAACGAGTTAAATTTCGTAATCTGTTTAAGATTGTTGCCTCTTCATTCAATAAACTTCACCCTGAGATGGAGAACATTCGGAGCAAGAAATCAGATTAATTTCGATTATTGTGCACTTCTCCACAGGTTAAAATTGATAAACCGTCATCGACATCGTATTACTAGAGTAAAGAATTTAGGACCAAATTCTTCAAACTTAAAAAGGTTCTACGGCATGATTCTTCATCAACAAAAGGTTTACCATAAGAACACTCAAAAACCCTTCTACACAGAGCCTCGTTTACTATTATACTTTATTCTCGCACCTGGGAGCTCAAGGTAAGCGACCGTTTAAATGCACTTTACATCATACTAGAGGAATGTATTTACATACAAATTTTACGTATGATAGAGCACACAAAATCTAGTATGTAAGATTAAGGTTAGGACACAATGTTTTTATAAGCCCTTGGTTGAATCATAGACAGATCATCCTTCGCAGCATGCTCTTCTGTTAAATTAAATGCGAGGGATAATGGTGACCAGACGCTTAAGTGTTTTCGCAGATCCTTTAGTCTAGATCTAGACTGCTAATTTAAAACTTTAAACTAAAATGCTACTAAAATTATTTCAAACTAAAAAGAGAGACGCGCTCTAGAGAGAGAGAGAGGAAGAATTAGTTATAAAAACTCTTTCACTCTCTCTTTTTCAGCTTTGTGGCAGAGTTACCCTTTAGTCTGGAAATCGGGACTACAGATCCTTCTGTTGATAAATATATTGAATTTAAGGTCAGCTCTGTTTTCCTTTAACCATACTAAACGAGTCCATGACAAGGAACATTCGGATCCTAGAGGTATTAAAATCGATATTAAGATGGATAGAAATCGTCTCTCGAAGGTCCAAACTGCCAAAAAATTTTCATTAAAATAATTAATATATATAGGCATACGTGTACATTATAGTATATTTCCTATTTTTCTGACCCTTAATGGGACTGAAATTTGATTTTCTGATTTTTCCGACCCTTAGCGGGACTTTGGAAGTCCAACAAGACGACTTAAAGTCGAAAATTTCGCATAATATTAGAACATCAACGACGAAAACGTGAAACGTGACTCCGGCAGCATTATGGATTTTGAATGAAGCGTTACACAAAATATACACATTGTATTGTACACACAGGTTGTACCCTGTTTTCTTATGAAAAATCTCAATCCATTAAAAACAAAAAGATTCTTTAAAAAATGCGACTAAAAAATTCCTTTTTATAAGCGTAAGATCTTTATATTCAGAATAAATCAGAGAACTGCAATATACAATTTTATAAATTTTAAAGTTTTTTGAAAATGAAGAAGAAAAAATGACACTTGTGATTTCACTTGCGCAAAGTTTATATCAACTTCTTTCTATAAACAGTAGGATTTTTCTAAAATTGAGAAAACGGCTACATTAGTCAGAAAAATCTGTTGTATCTTTCTGATATGAATGATGGTGCACCACCATCAAAATCATTGGGCTTTTCCAGAACAAATTTGAATATTGCAGAATATTGTGGAGGGGGAGGGGGTTTGAGGTTATAAAATTTTTTGGAAATTTAGCCTGTGACTTTTGACCCACAAACAGCAGGTCTAACCTTCAGACAAGCATCAGTTGACCCCATGGAGAATCAAGAGGCCATTAAATAAAGGCAAAAATCAGTTTAGTAGTTGAGCTCCAGCTTCTGAACTAGAAAATGGCAGGGTAAAAACTAGCCAACTTTAAAGAAATAATACTCTTTGAGATTTTCCAAAATCTCAACGCAATAATCCATATTGGGGGGTTTACAATTTATTGCCTCCTTTGAAAATTCTTTTATTGTTTTTATCGTTTTAATAGACCCTTTTAATTAGCCTTTTATTCTAGAATCAACTTTTTGTATGATACATTTTTCAACCTAGAAATTTCATTTTCAACCTGATGATGAGCAGTTAAGACTCGAAAAGCTTTGTTTGAATAAAATCAAATTTTTGTGTTGTTTATTTATTTTGAATCTTGGAGAAAGTGAAAATAATCCATATAAAAATATATTAAGAAAAGCTTAAGGATACAGACTTCGGTCAAGATAGAATATGGGGATTTATTTACCACCACCTGTCACTCAATTCCCACCAGATACAAATTGACAAATTGAGTTAAGGAACGGCGTATTTAAAAATACACGATTTCTCTTTCGATTTTACAGTAAGTGAAAATACAGACCAGATATGCAGCAGTCCCATGCTTCGACCAATCGTCCCAGGACATAACAAACAGTATGCAGCGGATACAAAATCAAAAAAAATGTGACATGTCAAAATAAAAAATCAAACCATGTCTAATTTTGATTGTTCAATTGTTTTACAAGTTTGTTTTGGACACGTGATTTTAATTGTTCTCTTTAATGACACGTGGTTCGCACAATGTTTACATTTTACTACTTTAATGTCCCTTTAAAGAGCAGGCCAATATCTATCATCCCATCGGCCAGGCGATGTCAATCAAACTGTTCGATTACCGAACCATGTGTTTGATTGAGCTGACTGATTGAACTTAAAATCAAACTGCGATAGCTATAATCAAACATCAAACTGAAGATTTTCCGGTAAAGTTCAATTACTGTTCGATCAGGTTCGATAATCGAACACCTATTGTTCGATTTCGTTTGATGAAATTTGATGGTTCGATTACCAAAATTGGTTTGATAGGGTTCGGTTGACTTTACATCATCGCCTGGCATCGGGGAGGAAAAGCTGAAACTTTTTCTTAATCCAAACTCATCGAACAACAATCAAACTTCATCAGATAAAAAACTGTCATCAAACTTACATAATCAAACGAAAAAAGGAAACAAGTATCATACCTGTGCTGTTTGTAGTTTTTTGAAGAAGAGGGTTATTATGTGTTGTTATGTAAAATTAACTCTTTTTGTACTTACTGAGCATTATCAACTATTGGTGCATTCACTAACTACACAAACATAAAATACTTAGTAGTAAACGAATAATAAACCTCTTTAAATACTCTACAAAAGACCAGAAAACATGATAAAATTTATACAGCAGCAGCAAGTTTCAAAAGCATGTGCAATCAAGCAGCCATTAAAAAGTTCTCATGATGAAGATGAATGTTTATAAAGGCTTGGTTACACGTATTTGCACTAGAGTATTTTAATTATCAAGAAAAGCGCTGTTTTTTATCTCTGTGAGTGAGTCCAACTTTAAAATATTGGCCGTAGTACGCCCGCAGTCAAACGCCCACGCCATAATTTGCGCCCAAAATTTTTTCTCGCCACACACACACACACACAGAAAGACTATCGTAATACTTTCGCTATGCGAAATTAAAAAAGGTACCCTTAAGGGCGGCACATACCGTACCTTCCATTTGCCTAAGTACCCCCTCCCCCGGGGCGAGTTGATTACTTCAATTCGCTTGGAAAGTGAATGTATCCTCATTCGAATCAACCCATAACATATGTATTTACCGAATTCGTACTAGTTTCGACCTTAGACATGTGGTGTGGTGGTCGTCGCTTTTGACTCCCGTTTGTTAGGTTCGAGTTCGATTCCCACTGTAGTACTACGGTTCACTAGGGAAATGAACACTTCACCTGGGTCAACCCATGCCATGCAAGGGAAATTGGGTGCCACTACTCTGATACAAGAGTGTGGGTGATATGCAAGACATTGTGATGTTTGGTATCACCCTTCCCGCCCTACGCCTGCGACGAGCTATATGCTCTCCTGAATAGTTCGATGTCATCACTATGCATCGTGGCATCTGTGTCTCAGGTGCACAGAACCAGCGGTGTCTGGGCAGCGCTATGCTTACTTACTTGAAAAAGGAGGAATTCCTACTTCGTAAAAAAAAGGACCCATTCCCAAATTGGGAGGTCTCATATCATCATATTATCAGACAACATCTTATTTACTAATTTAAAAATATTTCCCACAAAGTTGATTTCTTCAGTCATCGAAAAAATTCTTTTGGCAATCCGTCATATTAAATTCCCACCAAAATTTTTTTTTTCAAAAGATAATAAGATATACCTGACACTCGTGTACCTTTTGACACAAAGTCGTTCTAGTGTCAAGGTCTGGCGTCTTTTTCAAAAACTCACGTCCTCCTGTTAGAAATGTCTTATCTGTTCAGCGCTGTGATTTCAATGCGAGAATTAGCTATGGTGTTGGTCATGTAGATGATAAGATATAATCATGTAGATGATACGATATCATCTAAGACTTAATGGGTTTAAAGAGTTTGTGGCCAATTTCAAATAGAAGAATTTTTACTTTTAACTCGGTAAAGGACCCATTTCTTTGATAAACTGAAGAGAACTGTAAGGTTAATAATTTCATGACTTCGTGTAGATTAAATTTAAGAACGGATTCCCTCAATTGTTGATTCATCTTTTACTGCAAAAGTTTTTTATCAGACTATATTACAATTAACCAAGATGACATAAAGATTCTAAGATATTCAAAATCTTATTTGTTTGTTACTCTATTTGAAGGTTAACAAAGAAGTTTGGTGCCCCCGAAGAATTTCTTAGTTAACTACTGTATTGAATTACGAGTAAGTGTTAAGATTGGGCGTAGGGACACCCAATTGATGAAACATATTCGCCATAATGTGGCTGTCATAGTTTACATATTAGGGTACTTAAAGGTTTAACTAAACGTAACTCGTTTAGTGATTTCCCTATATTATCAAAACAAATTCCATTTCATCCCCATAAATGGACAAATTAGTTTACTGAGTTTTGTCGTTTAACGGATACTCTCAGTTTATTATGAGTGATTCTAAATTGTTGAATATTTGTTGTTTGAAACCCTGTTTGTGTTTTTTTTTCAATAGATGATTTCCAAAGGAATTATTACAATTTGCGAAAATTCCCTTTCGAAATATTTTTGAATATCTCCATTTAAGAGCTGTTAAGGCTGTCCTATGTTATTAAATTATTATTTTACCATGATCCTGAGAAAAATTTCCAAATCTTCTTGTATATTAATTTTTTCAAAATCGAGAAATGAAATGGAAATCTTAAACGGGTTCCGTCTTTGGTAAAAGAAAAAAAATTGTAACCTTTTTATCTCGACTTTTGGAAAGAGTCCGAAAATACTTCCAAATAATATGAGCAAAACGCTACGATCATGATAGACGGCCCTAAATATCATTGATCGACGCTAGAGTCCAGGAAAACTTGATGAGATAAATAGGAATTGGATAAATCTAAAGAAACGGAGGTGACAGTGGTTAAAGTTGCGACAGGAAGCGCAATTTTGTGATGGGTTCACTAAGTAATTACGAAACAATTTTTCTTTTGACATGAGCGAGTTTCCTGAGAGGAAACCATTCTCGTACAATCATAGCCGGCCACATAATGTGGTTAAGAAAATCAACAATTAATTTTTTTTCCTCTTTTCATGTCAAAATTGATGCCAAAAGCAAAAAGAAAGGTCACTTTTTCTTACTTTGAAAATAATTCTCAGACTCTTTATCAAAATATTGTGAGACAGTGAAAGATAAACAGTTATTTTTTTCTTGTCGAGGCTTTTAGTTTTACTAAAGCCATTATTATTGATAATTCTTCTGTAGGAGCATATGAAATTCTAAAAGAATTAAATAAAATAAAATCCAAAAGAACTTTTTCAAGAACTTTTTCACCATTGAAAAAACCCTTTTCAATTCTACAAAATTATTAAAAATCTCTTCATTATTTAGGCTCAAAAAGGTTCATTTTTATCACAGTCAATGTAATTTTAGCTACCAGAACTAAAATTCATCTAAAAACTGTACAAAAAATTGTAAAAAAAATACTAGAACAGACTTCAACTTTAAAAATTTTTTATCCATCCCAAGGTTCATAGAAGTAATACTTAATAAAATAATTTATATGATATAAAACAAAAACTAAAACGTATCATCTTATTTACAGTATTTACAATATTTTGGTGTGGAAAATAATGAAGCTATTGTATAAATAACAATGTTGTTGTATCAATTAAAAAATTTCTTTTTTGTGTGTGCGTATAAAATTTGTGCATTTAACTGGACTTAAATCACTTGGACATGACTGCATTCTTAATAACAGCAGTTGGCTTTGGAGTGAGTCGGACGCAATTATGATTTTCCAGTAGTCTTGTTAAATTCTTTTTTTGCCCATCTAATCCTTCAATTTCGGCTGTCAACATATCAATCCTACTTTCTAGATTGTTGCATATCTGAATAAAAAAAAAAGAGATCAAGTTTAAAAGTCAGTCAGAAAGAAAAGACACTTTTTAAAGTATAAAATAAATAAAGGGCCCAGTAAAGGTCGTCTTGTTGTCTGCTTTATAGCAGAAACAAGGACAAAAGGAAAACATTATTGTATCCTAAATACTCATAGTTTTGTAGGTATTTAAGAAGACAGTAAGTACAGAATCACGAAGTAAAAATTAACAAAAAGCCATATACGAATATAAATAAATGTAAGCTCTATTACCTTTTCTAGATTCATTATGCGTTGCTTCCTTTTTTCTCTACATTTTCTGGCAGCTAAACGATTTCGTAATCTTCTCTCTTCCAATGGAATTGAACTTACTGCTGTTGAACTTTCCTGTAAAGATAGAAGAATCATTAGTTCTGAGAATTTGTTGTTATCATTATTTGTATCGATTTCTTTTAGGAAAAATTGATCGATTAAAATTTGATTAGTAGATTGAAAATTTTACCTTTTCATCCATCTTTTCGTCAGATTCACCACTTTCATCACTTTCATTTCCAAGAGTTTCAACATCAATCAATTTGATTGAAGTATCGTCATAATTCAAATTACTGCTCATACTAGAAGTACGTGTCAAATCAAAACTTGTAGTTGAAGAAGTAGTGGTAGTATCTTCAAAAGATGAACTTGATTTCAATTTTGCTCGAAGTGCATTTCGTAAAGCGGATTTTGCGTTCAAAGATTGATCTTCTGAAGTATCCATAAACATTGTTGCCATGATTTGCTTCTCCTGAAAACGATTCAAGGGTTTACTCAAAACGCTGTGTGTCTGGTTGTGGTGGTGTGGATAATGATGTCAGATGTGTCTCAAAACAGCCGAATTTATACTAATATTGTCCTGTATGTTATCACGCTAAATCTTAATCCAATTATTTTCTAATCTCTAAGTCCCACTCACGCTGTTGCACATGGAATTTTACTTCAGCTCAACGTTTTGTGCAAATCACCTTGACGAGCGATTAGAAGACAACAAATGATCAATCGAGAATTACAGCAATGCCTTTTAAAATGTTTTACAAACAATGCAACGTCAATGATAACCTCATACCTTTATTTAATTACATGATTCATGAATTTAAAAACTTTGTAGCTGCATAGAGACAATAGCAATTAATTGATGCCATATTAGGATAATAGCTTTACTTCTCACTTGACAAATGGTTTTTGTCAAAAGAGGAAAAGATGACAATCAAAACAAAACGTCCATCAAAATTTTTTTTTGAAAAAAAATCAAAACAAACCGCTAGACTGACAACGTAAGTACTTTCGTTTTCCTAGTGAATCCAGTCTAGATATTGCGCATGCGCATGCGCATGCAAGGCTCAAAATAACAATTTCAAGTGGGTCGGACAAAATGTCCGATCAGGGTTGCTTTAGCTTGAAAATTATGATTTTTGGGTCGGACATGAAGCCATTTGGGTCGGACATTGTCCGATGTCCGACCGTTATTTCGAGCCCTGGCATGTCAAAAATCGAAAAATTCAAATTTAGGTTCGGGGTTCGGCGCCTGACCCACGTGGGGCGTTTGTAATGGCGATGATGTTGGTGAAACCGGTGGATGATATTACTATCTATAAATTAAATTTGATACACTGTTCAGTTTTATGTTAAGTTTTATCAAGTCAGTACGAAGATGTTCTTAATCTTAGAATGATCAAGTAAAACCAGAAGCAGCCGGCGGAGAGATTTTTTAGAAATATGTGTTCTTATCTTCTAGGAGACCACATGTCATGACCTTCAATTTTTTATACAAATGATGTGTTCTGATTTCTAGGAAACCTTTATCGCACTATTTGTCTCCCTAAACCTATTACTACTTTATGGTCGGATGTGTTTTAAAATCTAGGAAAAAAAATTGCCAAGATATACTTGTAAGATATTTGTTTTTTCCACGAAAAATGTGTTCTGAAACTTTCTCCTAGGGTTACTAACTAGGCAACAAGACCAGGCGTAGTTAATCGATATAATCGATAATCTTGAGTAATCGATAAATAATCGATAAGTAATCGATGGATTAGATATCGATTAACCGATAGAATCGATAGGTAATCGATACTCAAGATTTTTTCAAAGCTCGATTATTTATCGATCAATTTTCTCATCGATTGTTTATCGATTATAGATCGATTATACTTCGATTAAATTAAGTATCGATTAAAAATCGATCGGCTATCGATCACAGCTTTTCATCGATTACATATCGATCAAAAATTTATTAATCATCGATCAAATAGTTAATCGATCAACTATCGATTCGTGATCGATTATTTATCAGATTTTAGGGAGTGGTACTTTAATTGGATTAACTTTCGCCTTCGCGAGATTAAATTGGAAGGTTTTGGGCAAATAGTCTCTTCCCGACGAGATTTATCATCTAATTATACCGCAGAACTTGACGAGTGGGGTCTAATTCGCGAGTTTAGAAAATTTTATTTTCAAAAGTTTCTACGAAAAACAATCTTCAATCGAATACAAGAAAATCGAGTCACTCGTTTCGGGGTGAAGTGGATAGCATTTGACGGGGCGCCATTCGTAACATAAACAAATACTTTCTATATTTTGTGGTGGAGCAATACCATTTTTCAAAAAGTACGTTTTGCCGAAGTTATAATTTCAATTTATACGATTTTCACTAACTAATTATTCATTAGATGGAGCGTCATAAAAATGTAATACCTAAGGGATATCTATTTTGGGTAGTATGTTAAGTATCATTGATAATAAAAGTTTAATTAGTGTGCGCTATGAAAAGTTTGGTTGAGGAGCACGATAGAAAGTGCGATGTAAGAAAATGAAACGGTTATGAAAGGTCTGACTACATTAGCTAAATCAAAGTTTGTTTGTTTTTAAATTTGACGCTTGCGTTTCGTTCCAGAGGAAAATAAAAAGGGAGAAGTAAATAAATGAATAAAAAAGAAGAGCATTAGAGAAACTGGACAACTTACGAAAATATCAAATTTTCATCGAAGCATCGATAGAGTCAACAAACACATGGTCGTTAGTTATATGGTCGTTATTCCGCGGTTACGATAGATAGCATTGAATTTAAAAGCAGAAATATATCATACCCAGCAGGTGCGTATTTCTTTTAACCCCAGAAGAGTCTAGCATACCCACACCCCTGTTTCACATTCACAGGCTAGGTTAGGTTGATAGAAAATTCGCCCAAAAAACCCAGTGTACATATTCCGTTGTTTTGACGTTTAGCGTCCATAGAATACCCGTCTCAAGTATCCACTGGACTTCTACTAATGCCCTATGAAAAGCTAACTTTTTCCAGTTTATTCGCAGTGATACTGGGTGTGATATAGCTGAGCCGATAAAAAGAGTAGAGAAATTAACCTGTTCATCGTATATTTTTGTTTTCCCGTTATTTCAGGTGGTATTGAACAATCTTAGATACCTGAGAGGCGGGAGAAGATTATCAATAACGCTCTGGTTAACTCTAAGATTTGTCGACAAAATGATAAGAGAAAACGTATGATATACCCCTGTATCAGTGACCCGGTCACCGATCCCGACTCGATGGAAACCGGTGAAAAAAATTACAAAGAATGAACTCTAACACATTCCTTCTCAAGCCATTTTCAGAAATTTGACTCTTTTTTTTCATCGAAAGTGACTTTCAAAAGCTCCGGTGGCCTTGGTTCTGCTTTAAGTGCCTACAAATTGTATACCGATCGACGCAGAAATTTAAGGAAGATTCCAAAAATACAAAAACGAAGCAAGCAAAAGTATTTGTATCAAATGTTATGGCCCTATTGGAGAACTGTCGGTATTTTGACACCTCTACTACAACTAGGTCAACCCGGTCAAAATCAAAAAAAAATTATTAATGAATTCTAGGAATAATGCTTAAAAGTGAATTTTTCCGTACTCCAGCGAGAATTAAGAAATTAAAAATACAGACCCGGCGTGTGTGACGTTTTACTTGTTTCATAACTTCTCCGATGGTCGATTTCAAATTTTCACTGAGTTACTGAGACAGGGGTATTATATGGTGGACTCAGTGTGGACTCGCCAGTGTGGACTCGCCATGAACACAAAGACAGGAGACAGTATTAATTCTATATGATATTCAATGCTCAGATGCATAGTATACTCGTAGTTGGCAGCAAACTTTTTAAGCTCTTATTTGGAAAATATGTACTTTTTATTCTTTTCTTAGCGAAAGAAAATACTTTATAACATTGTCTCTCCCAGTGCCCGGTGAGAACTTTCATACCCTTTGGAAAAATGAAGGATAATAAAAAAAAAACGGTAAGGAAAATAGAACATAAAAATGTCTGGGGCATATTTTCTCACCGGGCCGATTATTTATTGCCAATTGTTCCACTAGGAAGGGGCTCCACCGTGTCATACTTGTTTGCCCCTTTTTCGAATTTCCGCTTGCAGAAATATTTGCACCCCTGTCTCAGAGATGATTTAAGCCAGGGGATGCGAGACCTCCGAGAGAATGAACAGCATATGAACGAACGGGAAATTATGTCTTGCTTCATACTGTACCTTGTCTCATTATCAAGCCTTTAGAAATAATCCCTTTCTTCAAAGACATTTCCTAGGAAGGACGAGAGATCGAGGCGTCCATTTCTTTAATAAACGTTCTATCTTATCCTAACATTTGAACATTTATTCCTAGCTACTCTGAACACTAACAAGCCTCTTGGGATAGTGTGGGAGTAATTAAAAATGACATGATGACGGCATTTGATATTTCTTGATTATTCAATAATTAACTCCTTTCCATTTCTCGGTTCCGTATCACTTAACAACGCCTTCAACTTGGGGTGCAAATGGGCGATTCGTGTTTTAACGCGAACAATTTTCCGCCCTAACTTTAGAATGAAAATACGAAGAATAGACATTGCTTTTTGTTTAATGAACCAAAGATTGTATACAACTGGCTTTCGTAGAACACAATGCCAAAGGAATCTTCAATCACGGTCGCTTCATTATTTCTTATTCGGTATTTCGAAAAAGGGTCCGAAAATCAGAAGGTTTTCTTCTTCAATTTCTGAAGAACATGTTCCAAATCTTCGAAGCCATATTTTTCCGATAGCTTGATCGATCAGTGAATGGGATCTGAAAACAGAATGGAAAAAGACATCGTCAGTGAAGTATGAGAGGCGATTAAACAAATTATCCGATTCACCCCGGGTATCCGATTCACCCCGGGTATCCGATTCACCCCGTCCTACGGAAATTAAAAGCAACATTTTTCGCTGATCTCAATTGAGATGTACTTTTGAATTGAATCCAATCTCCTGGTAGCATAGGGCCTAGAAAAGCTACTACACTCATTTTTTTTATAAGCATGCGGTAAATTTCGGCTGAAGCATTCTCAAACCCTCTGATAGGCTGAACAAAAAAAAGTTTAAAAAAAAACAAAGTTATATACCGTTTTATTTAGAGAAGGGGCGTTATTGAATGGTTTGCCTTTTTGGAGGAGCATTATTAATTCAAAAGCGGGTGTTTATTCAAAGTAATACGATCGGTATGAGATTTGGCGAATTCCAGAAATGTTCTTTACTTCATTAAATACCTTATCTTGGCCCTTTTTACCCCGGACCTTATTAGCGTTATTTTTGGGCTCGTTGGTGGAATAAGGGCCGGCGTAAAAAGGGCCGGTAATGTAGTTAATAGTCGGTCACGATCGATATATAATCGATAACGATACGTGATCAAAGATAAGTAAATAACTGATAAGTAATCAATGCATGAACGATAAGTAATCGATGATTGTTAACAATCGATACATGATCGATATGTAATCGATAGGTTGTATGTAGTCGATATGTGATCGATAAGTAATCGATAGTTTGGAAATAATCGATCGCTGATCGATACTCAAGATTTTTTGAAGGTCTGATTACCTATCGATTCTATCGGTTAATCGATATCTAATCCATCGATTACTTATCGATTATTTATCGATTACTCAAGATTATCGATTATATCGATTAACTACGCCTGGACAAGATCACATCAATTGTCGCTCTTGATTATACCCTAGCCTGGATATCCAGGCTGTAAATTATTTCACAGTCTAGTTTTAGATATTTTATGTTCTGATTTACAGCCTGGTCTCCCTAGAGCGATTTGCATTCTCATATGAGAATGCAATCCGCTTGCTTGCGCTCACTTCGCTAAAACCGTAAGGGCCAATCTACACGGTGTTGAGCAATTCTAAAGCAAAAATAGGATAGTCCTCCAGTTGCTAGTGAAGATAGGGCTTTCTGTTACATGAAAACATGAAAAAGAAGAAAGCAGAGGCAAGTTCATTTTTTTTAGAAAACATGGTTGGTCATGATAATGCATGCAAACTTTTTTATGGACTTTGGTGTAATCTTTGGATGTTTCAAATAGTTTTAGATCTTGTAAGACTGCTTTTTATTAATTTCTGTTTTGCTGCCCTGGGTTGGCTAGGAAACATGGGTTTTCACTTTCATTCTCTAGGGAGACCAAGCTCTATAATTTAAGAACTTTGTATGTTGAGGTAAATTTTGTTTTTTCTTAAATTTTGAGCTTGGATATCCAGGCTAGATTATACCCCTGTCTCCTTAAAAGATGTGTTCTGAAGTTTCTAGGGTTACCTAGACAACAAGAACACGTTTGATGACCTTGATTATACCCCTGTCTCGTCAGAACACATCATTATTTCTAGCTGATTTAATTCTCGAAGATCTTATCAGAACAAATCAAAATTTCTAGCTGAAACATACTCTCAGAACACATCAGAAAAAAAGGTCGCCTCGCCGGCTGCTTTCGCAGGCTTTCGTAAAACTATTTGTAGTTACTAATATTTTCTGGTTGTTAGGATGCAAGTGAAATTTTTCAATCCGCGGACCTAGACGGGGGTTCCGTCATTATCAGTTAGGGTTAGGATTAGGGTTAGGGTTGGAGCTCGACAGTCACAATATAAGGCTGAAGGCCTTCTTAGGGGGGCATTCGTCGTACCCTGTGACTTAACTTAGGATCCCGTAGGGATCCTTGTAGGGGCACCAGTAGGGTTTGGAGCTTTTTTGATTAAGGTCTGTAAATTACACGCTAAAAGTATTTGTGAATGACGGCTTTCTGTCCTGTCTCGTTGACGACCCTCGACATGGCCCGAGAATTCTCGGGCCTCTTCGGGTCATGTTCGGGCCGAGAGACCCTATTGATTCTTTTGGCCCGAACATGACCCAATTCATTCGGGCCATGTTCGGGCCTCCTTCACACATTTTAAGCCTGTCTGGCTGGGTCCATTGAGTCTAATCTAAGTACGGAGTAGGGGTGAAGTACTGAATACTATAAATCTTTTCTCTTATAGATTAAGAGTTTGGAAACTATTCTAGTCACGAGTTAGGGAGTTGCTAGTTTCGAGTTTTGGAGTTAAAAAATTACCGACTACCGAAAAAGAATAACAAACATCAAAAGTACGATTTTGAAAGTAAATGTATTATGAGAGTAATATATAACACATATAATACGTATAATACATATACCACCTGTAATATGCTTATTTGCCTTATTAAACACGTGCGTTGAGAGCATGGAAAGCTATTTTCTATTGTCAATTCATATCCATTTATATTTCCTGCATCACATTGAGTATAAATTAATTCTTGATTAAAGTGACTTTAGAACCATTGTATTTTATAATGTGATCAAAATTTTTATTAAAAAGTGTCAATTCCAATGATAAAATGACAAAAGAAAGTGTCATTATTTTTCTAGCTCTATAAGCTATCTCTGCGAATTTTTTGAGGCTAAGATGACTGTCAACTTATATCCTTTTATACAATAAGCATCACTTGCAGTTTGATCAATATTTTTTTGGGAATTTGTTTGACAATCATTGTATTTAAAGATTTTGTCAATATTTTTACAAGTCAAGAACGTGTCATGTTGTCAGCATTACGACAATGACATAACAGTACTACCTTAAAGGAAGAAATTTTGGCGGAAAGAAAATTTGGCGGATTTGGCGGATTTGACTGAAATCCGCCAAATTAAGTTCCCGCCAAAATTTCTTTTATCCACCATCCGCCAAATTAAATTCCCGCCAAATTAAAAATTTTGAAAAAATGATCTCTTTTAAGGTGTTTTTGCGTTTTTTTTTGCTGTTTTGACGCCATCTTAAGGTTAAATTTTTAAGCAACCGCCAAATTAAATTCCCGCCAAATTTAGTTTTTTCGTCCATCCGCCAAATTAAATTCCCTCTGAAAAAACTTTTTTGGCCATCCGCCAAATTAAATTCCCGCCAAAATTTCTTCCTTTAAGGTAAGTATTTTGGCTTTGCTAGCCAGCACCTTACCATTTTCATGATCTTAAAGTCAATAATATGTTTGGTACTGGCTAATTTGAAATTTGTACTTTTGGGCTACATTAGTTTAAATTAGAAAATTTTTGGTCGCCGTAAATTTTTACGAACTCCTCAACTCGAAACTAGCAACTCCCAAACTCCCCAACTCACTAACTAGAACATTACCTAGACTCATAGATTAACGATGAGCTCAATCGATTGCGGAAGAGCAGATTAAAGATGAAAAATTAAGACAGCGCGTCAGTAAGATTCTAGCGATTTAATTGGTCAAAAGACGTCGAGGTGCGATATAGACGGTATCCTGTCTTCTCGCATTCGATTGAGAAAAATTGAAGACATTACAGTGACGAATTCTCTTTCGAATGTTTTGATCTAGATTCTAATCGTTGTCAAATCGTTCAATTCAAATCGAATCCGTTACTGTAATGGGTGCCAGCAGCAGTAAACTCCTAAGTTAGGTACCGTATTTCCTCAACTAAGCGCTGCGACGCTCTTAAAATTTTCGTAGGTGCGGCGCTCTTTAGAAAGAAGACTCAAGAAATCAAGAAACAACCCATGCCATGAAATTGACAACTGTCCTTTTGATTTTTAGACATTATCTTCCACTAAAGAACATTCTTATTTTAGAATTAGATGTGGAAGAGTTTATTAACAAGAAAACTATAGAATTCTCTTTTTTCTAAAAAGCGCCCCCTTCAGAGGTGTGGCGCTCTTTAGAGAGTGGCGCTCTTAAATTTTTTGAGGTTTTAGGGACAGCGCTCATTAGAGGGCGGCGCTAAAAAGAGAAATACGGTATCTAGAACCTAGATTTAATTTTAAAACCAGTTTAAAACCAGGACCAGTTTACTAGCAAATATTTCCACCCTAAGTATATTTATAACTATGTTTTCATACCAAAGAAGACATTTAATATTTATATGAATTTACAACATTCATATATTTTTAATATAATTAAGAGAAACCAAATTTTTCTCAAAGAAAATGTTAAAAAAATTCAGTCCTGAAATTACACGGCCCGTGCGTGTCCCGCGTGTGGCCCAAATTCTCGGGCCAGCTCGGGCCATACTCAGGCTTTACGCGAATTCCAATAAAAGTTTTGGCCCGAGAATCAACTAGATCAGACGCTTTTGCAACGCTCTTCGAAAAAATGGCTGAAAACCAATAAAAACATCAAAAACATCAAAATTCATGAAAATAACATCAAAATGGATAAAGATCAGCCTTTCGAAGCAGCCTCACCACCTCAAGCTTGCACGCCGTCAAGATGTACTGAAGACGAAGACCTGGATCGCTTAACATGCAAAAAATGTAAAAGATCAGTTCATTATGAGTGCACACAGTTACCCCTGTATCAACTACAAATATTTGTGACATCCTACAACGACCATTACTTATGTTCAAACTGCGTACGAATAACGAAAAACCTAAGAAATAAAGTGGGAAAAAACACTCAACATATGATGCAAAATGAACTTAAAAAGAAAGACGACGTCATACAAAAACTGAACAACGAGGTCAACACCAACACCAAAACCCGTGATTCCATTAAAAATGACCTCAAAACCTTTCTGGCAGGAAAACTGCAAGAGATGGAGGAGAAGACAAGAAGCATGATTAAAGAGGAAATAAAGCACACATCAGAAATAATAACGGAAACATCAAAGAAAACATACGCTGAGATTACCAAGAAGCACAAAGAAGACTTAAAATCTGCCGAAGAACAAAAACGGAAGGAAGAAAGTGAAAAGAGAGACATAGAATCTAGAAAACTGAATATGATCGTTCACGGGTTTCTCGACTATTCAGGGCCCAGATAAGGAAGAAGAAGAAAATGGGAAAAAATATGACATATTTCGGTTCCGAGAACTCCTAGATGACATCAATGTTCCAAAAATCAATGTTACTCACCACAGATTAGGAGACAGAAAAACAAAGAATGGCCGTCCTCTGAAAGTCACCCTGCAAAGTCAATATGACAAAGATCTTATCATGAAGAATTTACACATGCTAAAAGAAACTTGTTTCTTTCAGGTAAGTATAACAGAAGATTTCACAATCAACGAACGGAAAAAGATCAAGGAGATGCACGAACAAGCGAAGAAACTTAACAAAGACAATAACAATAAAGGATTCAACTGGTGCGTAAGAGGAACCCCAAGAACAAAACTACGCTTTGTTAAAAAATTACAAAACCGAACAAAAATATCTTCAAATTATAAACCAAAATGCTCTACAGAAGAAATCGTCAGCGATTGGGCATTAACAGATGATGATGAATGATTCATTTTGTAAAATAGGCAGTCGAACTCTATTAGCTTTAAAGCTAGTACAGATTTGTACACATTTTTCGACTTTAAAGAATATATACATTAACATTAACATGTCGAGGGTCGTTCTCGTTGGCGTAAGCGGTTGGGCATTGGGTTTGTAAACCAAAGTTGCTTGCATTTGGTGGTGCGAGCAGGGGTCGGAGACCTGTTTCATCACTGGTACGTGCAAATTTCAGAAAAATTCTTAGAAAACAGTTAGAAACACTTGAGAAAGACAGAAAATCAGGATAGAAGATAGGAAAGTAGAAAATAGGGAGAAAATAAGAGACGATGCATCCTGGAGTATGATATCGTTTGCCAACCAAATGTTTCTGGAGGGGCCATAGTCAATTTTTTTCAATGGCGCTTTATCGATGCTGGAGAAAACATTTTCATTTGTTTATCTTTTTTTGCAATGTCAGATTTTTCCATAAATTATGTGCACACATAGGCTGGATATCCAGCCCGTTCGTTCGTTATTAGCTTTCCTCGTGATTAGCTCATTAGTTTTTTCTGATTTTTTTGCACAAAGATGTGTAACTATAAACCCTCAAAAAAATGTGACAGAGCCCCATTTTTGAAGAAATTTTTTTTTTGATGAGATAGATGTGTTTTTTTGCCCATGACGGCTTACTTTTGAAGAATGTGTGTGTTTAGACATGAAATTTTGGCTGTTTGGCTTGTTTTTGTAGAAAAACTGGCCAAATTCAATAATTATTTATAAGCACATTATCAATTACTAAGGTATTTGCTTTTCTCGAGATTGGCTCTTTGATTCTTTATGATTTTTTTGCATGAAGATGCATAACTATAAACCCTCGGCAAATTTGGGCCAAAAAACAACTAAAAAACAGGTTTTTTGGACTTGTGAAAAATTGGATCATTAACTTTTTCTGATTTTTTGCATGAAAGTAGGGTATCATCATAGGTAAAAGATGGCTCAAGAATTTGTTGGCTCAAAAAACGCATGTTTATCTAAAAGAATCACTATTAATAAGCATACATCAATGTTCTTAGCCAAATTACTCAATTTTTTGATGAGATAGATGTTTTTTTGCTCACAAAGTCTTGAATATGAAAGAAAATTTCAAGAGCATGAAATCTTGGTTTCTAAACTTTTTTTTTATAAGAAACAAACAACTAATTTTAATAGATCATCACTATGTGTTCTGAATGATTGTTTAATGGTCACGCTTACGTAGATATCAATTATATATGTGTTAAATGCATAACCAGGTAGGTCCATAAAAGTATCACTTGTATTGAAAAGTACTTTTTCATTGGTCAGCAATAATTGTGAAACTTTGTGATGACGTCATGACCCCAAATTTTTTCTATGAGCTCCTTTTATTGTAGAGCAGGGGGTGGGTTGGTAGTAAAATCTCAGACATATATGAGTAATAAAAGGATTTTTACGAATGTTTATACATACCACCACCCAGAATGTTGAAAGAGGTA
Organism: Clytia hemisphaerica; assembly: GCF_902728285.1. NCBI lineage: Eukaryota > Metazoa > Cnidaria > Hydrozoa > Leptothecata > Clytiidae > Clytia > Clytia hemisphaerica. Next base: position 1,742,209 of record NW_027103968.1, on the reverse strand, counting down.
TTTTACTACCCTGGTAGTAAAAGTTTTTGGGACAATTTGTCATGGAGACCACCTATTTTTTGGTTGCTTTTCTGACAGATTTTACAAAAAAAGCTAAAAAATGATTATTTCTGTGACACATTTCTCACTTAGTGTAAAAATTAATATTTTGCCCTTAGAATTAAATTTTTTGAGAATATTTTGTTTGCAGCAACCAACTTTCCAACAGAAAATTTTTTCAAATTATAAAAATTTTCAGTTTTTTTCTGAAAAGTCATCCAAAAAATTAAAAGAATTACAAAAATAGCTAAAATTTGCTAATTTTACCAGTTTTAACTACCCAGGTAGTAAATTTTTTTCAGCATTTAACACAGACACCACCCATTTTAGTATTTAACTACCCTGGGTAGTAAAATTTTTTTTTCGATTTTGCATCACACCACTACCGTAGTAAACGTCATTATGTCTGAGATTTTACTACCGACCCCCTCCCCTGGGTAGGGTACATTTCTGCCAAGTTTCAAGTCCATAACTTCTCTAGATCAAAAGTTATGCAAGGCTGGTGGAAAACAACCCCCCCCCCCCCTTGAGAATGCAAAACCCGAAAAATCCTGATAATAATAGTTGGGTTAATACAAGCTTGCAGCCAAAATTTCGGAAAAATCAAGTAATGGCATAGTATGAACCCCCCCCCTTTTTTTGAAGGGGGGGATCCAAGTTTTCATGGAAGGCTTTATAGGGGGGATGGGCAATTTTCCAGTTAAAATGGGGGTTTGAGCTTATAGGGGGGGGGGTCAAATAAAAATGGGGGGGATAGTAACTATTATATTGATGAAAGTCTTATTTCTTATTTTTCCTAGTTTTACTATTATTAGTTTACTGTTTATTTGCTAGTGTTTTCAAGTTCATTGACTATTGGTACGAATTCACACTGAAAAATATATTTCATTCATCAAAATTCTTCCCCAATACTGGGAGTACAAATTATATGCTGGGGGCTCGGACCCCTGTAAATGGTGCGGGATCAAAAAATTTTAAAAATAGGGGAGATACCTTTATAGGGGGGGATGAAATATTAATGGGGGGTTCAGACCCCTCTGCACACTATGAATGGGGTTATGTCGAAAGTGAGCATTTTAGGCAAAAATAGACCAGTCAGTGAAATACCAACCATGCACGTGATCAAACTGAAATTTTGCCTTAGATGGTCAGAAAGAGAATCAGAAGTTCTAGTAGTTCTGACAGGGGATTGACATTCCTCAGTCCAGTCTCAAAAGCACCAAATACTCATGGTACCAATTTTTTTCCATAACTGGTCCCATGAGTATGACAAACCAGTCTTCATAAGCAAATTTCAATCAAATCGAACAAGCCCATTGGTCAACACGTGATTTCATCCAAATTTACATTCTGGTCAGTGAAATACCGATCAGGCAGTTTGCTGAGCCAAAATTTTGCAAATCATTGTAAATTATCATGGCTGGAACCCCCCCCCCCTGGCCTGAGGGGGGGCTAAAAGGTCAAGCAGCAATTGGTACCTGATTTTTTACTGTGGCGGTTAGGGGGGACTAACCATGTTAGGGGTCACCTAATTTTTTCAGATGGATCTGGGGGCTAGATTCTATATTTGGTGATTGAATTATAAGCAGCCTACCAGACCATAGGTTGGCACTTTCTCATCTTACATTTTAATCTAAGCAATGCTCAAAAACTGACAATTTGATATCTAATATATTATCTGCAGTGCCGTAGCAACTGGGGGGGGGGCTATGCCCCCAATAATTTTTTAAAAAATGGCTATTTTGCAAAATGCAAAGTTTTTCTATTTTAATTTGTCATAATTGTCTTATAAGTGCATGTTTTGAGTGCATTTTCAAGCAATCTAGAGCTCAGATTTTCAAAATTTCCCCTCCCTCAGGCCAAACCATGGTTGGCCCTCGCGGTGTCACTAATCTTCAGCCCCCCTAATATGAAAATGCTTCCTACAGCACTGATCTGTAAAAATTCTTTAATCCTGTTGCATTTACTTAGATAAAAAATCTGTTTGGCTATAGGGATCTTCACCCTGACTTACAAAACCTTAATAATCTAACACGAACCTTCAGTAGTTAGCTTATCTCTTATTTCTTAGGGCATTTATTCTATTTAGCCTAATAATATATACTACTAATATAGTTTAAACTAGAGCTAACTGTTGTATTGTTTGATTGTTTGAAAAGGATTGTCGAAAAAATTTGCCATGTCATTGGCTTAGGGGTCACCTAAAATATTTGGCAACCAGGGGTTACCTAAATCTTAGGGGTCACCTGAATTCTTAGGGGGCACCTAAAACCTGCTGCCAAGCCATGATTATCAATATCTACCTGGTCATAATTTCAAGGTTGTTGATTTCAACACTTATTAATCTTAGGATTTTAAGGGGGCCTCAAGCCACCCCCTCCTCCCCACAAAAGGCAACATGCTTACCCTAGGGGAAGAAATAGATAAAGAAATAGATAGATGCTCAAAGGGTTAAGGAGGTTGACGGAATTAGGGGAGGGTGGATGTCAACTTTAGACCAATGCAACTTACAATACTCCTAGTAATAGACTCTAGTCTATTAAAGAATAGTTTGAAAAATACTGAGTTTGTGCCAAGTGCAACGAACATATAACTATATTTTAAATTATGTATTACTATATGACTTTATCATTTTTACCTTTCAGATTTCAATTGGAACTATGAGTTTGAAAAATATTCAACCTGGAGCATTGAGGAAATTATTTCGTGATGGAAAATTCTTTAAACAACATACATACGGTGCCTGCCCTGGATACTTACAGACTAACATTTCAATTTTACCTGCAAGTGTAGCTGACAATTTCAAAGAGTTTAGCAGACTCAATTCGGCTCCGTGTCCACTCATCTTCAAAAGTCAACCTGGTGAAGTTGCGGCCCCAATTATTGGGAAAGATATAGATATCAGGTAAAACACACAAGAATAGAATATATTTCTGTAGAGCTTTGAGATTCAAAATACAGTCTCACTATTTTAGGCTTGCTTTATTAATCATGGCTTTCTGCAGTTTCTGGGGGCTTGGAAACCACTTAATGTGAAATCACAGGTTTAATATCAGAATATTTAAAATATTAGTCCCTAGATTTTATTCTTTTAGCTGTACAAAAAAAATTAATTTCTAATGTTATGGTTCTTAAGAAGCCAAAAAAATAGCTGCAGTCTATTTTTAGCTATTTTGAACCCTGTTTAAGCAGGTTTCAGTCGCTAAACAAGCACTAGAATATACTAAAATTTTCCTCAATTTTTAATACCTTGATATACTTGAAATTTAACAACAATGTTCCAATAGTTACTTGAACATACTTAAGTTTCAATGAGAAAAATGATCAGTAGTTCCTGGTAGTTCTCATGAACCATCACAAAATGTTCTTGTTGTTTAGGACTGATTTACCTGCTTACCGTGTTATTGAAAATGGTGAGATCACAAAGACTGTCGCTGATTTGAAAGATATAGAATGGAATGACATGGTTACATTTCACATTGGATGTAGTTTCACTTTTGATGATCAGCTTATTGCAAATGGTATCCCGCTAGATCAAAATCAAAATATATGCATGTACAAGACAAATATTTCTTGCAAAGAAGTACCTCCATTCAACACAAACATGTATGTTTCATTGCGTCCAATTCCAAAAGATAAGCTGAAAGATGCTGTGAATTGTACACTCAATACAGACTTTGCTCATGGAGCACCTATTCATATAGGGAACCCTGAGTCAATTGGTATTCCCAATCTATCTGAAAATATCATGGATGTTAAAATTGACTTAGCTGAAGATGAAATTCCAGCATTTTGGGCATGTGGCATTACTTCTGGTTATGCAGTGAAATCAGCAGGTATTTGTTGTCTATTGTTATCAATCTCATTAAAAGAATGTTAAGAGTGTCCACATCACTTTCTTTCAGGGTTATGTATTTTAATGTGAAAATTTGTTTCAATTGATTGCAATTGATTAAGATTGCTGAGCTAATTAAAAAGGTGGAGTTCAGAGCAGCTCTGCAAATAAAAAACACTTATTTAAATTTCAGGTCTTGCTCAATGTTTCGCTCACTCTCCTGGCGGCATGTTTGTATCTGATGTTTTCAGCCACAACGTGAGTGATATTGTGCCAACAACTCTCTATCCAGAAGCAGAACTTTTGGAGATGAAACAAAAAGTTTATCAAATTTTATCCAAACCCTCATTAGATGCCATAAGAAGAATTGACAATGAAATCATGGAAGATATTGGGCAAAGAGGTATCACAAACCTTCTGGTGAAAGATGATTTTTGTCGCACTTGTCTTGACCTAGCTGCTAATGGAGATCATGTTGGTATCATTTTTGGATTCCCATGCTTTGAGGGAGAAGATCCAGTGGAAGAAAACGATGGTGTTGCCGGAGCCATATACATAGCGAACGCTCTTCTAAAGCTAGGAAAATCTGTAACTTTCATTGTTGATAATGTCAGTCTGACCCTCAAAAACTTTTTATTGGAACAAATGCCAAAATGCCAAATTAAATCTGTTGGAACTGATTTTACAAACGACAACAAAGATTTCTTATATGATACTGACACATCCAAACCACTATTTAGTCATTTACTTGCTATTGAACGACCCTCACCTTCGGTCGATGGTACTTGTCGTGGAATGAATGGGCGATTGATCAATGTTGAACCTACTCATCTTCTCTTTCTTCAAGGTCCGTTTTTTTTTAATTCGCTTAAAATTTTCTCAGATTTCCTCATTTATGATTACATATCTTATTCTCGTTATGCTTTTGCACATGTTATTTTCTACCAGGATATTTAGATATATTCTGTTTCTGTGCTGATGGTTATAGTCAAATAATTTTACGCAAACTCAATTTTTTAAACCACTAAAAACTTTCGACCAACACACTTCTTTCAAGACTTTTATTCAACCATATAAAAATCACCCTATTTGTAATCTTTCAGCCGGCAACCAAATCACAACAATTGGTATTGGAGATGGTGGGAATGAACTTGGTATGGGAAAAGTACGCTCTCAAATTGTACAACATGTTCCCAAAGGTGAAACAACCGGGTCAACAATCTCTTGTGATTATCTTGTCACCTGTGGCGTTTCCAACTGGGGTGGCTTTGCTGTTGCTGCAGGTCTTGATATATTAAGTCGTTGTCCAGTGTTTGATCGTTACAGAAGATTTGGGCTTGGTTTTCAGGAAAAGCCTGATGTCAATCGTCTTTTGTACAATGAAGAACAGGTAACAAAAGTTTTATCTATAAGTGATAATTAGTCTGCACGCATCCCCGAAATTGATTTGATATTGGGGATGCGTATGTTGTACTGTAACGTGCTAAAGCACTGGGCTCAACTTCAGTATACGTGTGAAAGTGAAAGGCCCAATTGTAAACACTTTTTTTAAAAGGGCAATGGGTACTAGGGATAAGAGAAGGCCGATTGTAAATCCGTGGTGAATGGTGATTGGAATAAGAGAAGGCTAAGTCGTAAACCCATAGGGTGATGAGTAATCAGGACTAGGGAAGGCTTAAAATTGTAATCCAAAAGTGATGGTTATTCAGAATAAGGCAGGGCTAAATTGTAAACTTTGGTTGATAAGCCTACGTGGTAATTGTTCACAGGAAAGGGAAGGCTCGATTGTAAACCCAGATAGATGGATACTTAGCAGGATAAGAGAAGGCTCAGTCGTAGGCAATTTAAGGAATAAACAAAAATCGGAATGAAATATCTAAATTGCAAAAATTCAAGTAGAAAATTTTAAGGCATTAAGACTTGAAAAGTTAAAAAATGATATTTGACGTCAATAAATTCATTTACGTCAATTAATCTAAAAGAAAATTTAAAAAATATTTTTTGACGTCAGTTATTTTGACTTTTATGACGTTAAATAAGCGCAAAATCCCGGTAAAATGGGAATAACTCGCGAAAAAAAGCGACATTTAAAAAAATGAAAAAACTACCCCTAAGTTTTAACATGAGGAGGGCGTGTGCCAAATTTCAGCTCCGTAAACCAATTATTCCGCTCTCTACGCTGCCCCAAAGTTTGTGGACAAACTCACAAACTCTCAAACATTCTGAGATTCTAGCTCAACTGAAGTTGAGAATAAAACTTTTGTCTTAGAGTTACCCCCCCCCCCCCCCCCCGTCTTTGTGTTTTTGAGTATATATTTTTAAGTATATTTTACCAAACAGACTGAGTGTTTTTACTCAAGGGACGAAGGAGAGTCATATCATCAGTGGCAACTCAAACACTGTAAATTGAAACAGGTTACCTCAACCAGCCTCAACTTGGACAGGAATTTTATACACGATACACATCCCCAATATCAAAATATATATCAGAAGGGATGCGTGTAGCCTAAGTGATAATAAACAGATTGAAAAATCTTTTTTGGATACCTTATCACCTCCTCTATAGCAGAAATCTCCAGTGTCACAAGGCTCTTTTCTTTTCCAATAAAATCATATTTTCCTACACTAAAGTCTTGGGGGCACGAAAAAAAGTTTTTGCATTGGTGCAATGCAACATGCTCTATCCCACCAACGCAAGAAAAAAGTGCGTGTCCCATGGTTTTTCTTTTGTTTAATGGGACAAAAAGTAAGGGAAATACCTAAAAGACACGCTTATTTTGTCCCCAGGACAATGGAGCAAAATTAACTCATATTTTTATATTAGTGTGGTCGTGTTACAAAAATACAGGCTGTTTGTAGGAAAAAAATAAGATCTAGCTGAAACTTTCTCCGGACCTTCTCTATAGGATGCTTATACCTCAGGAAAAATTCCCCTAAAATCCCACTGGTTGAACATCCCTTTTTTGGGACATTTCTATTTTCCCCAGGCAAAATCCTAAGGGCGAAATTTTTTGAAAATTTCAAACTTATTTTCAGACAATATCATGTATACCATTCGAAAGCTCTCGAAAAACTATATAGAAGACTTTTAAACGGGTATAGCTGATTTCCTTATCTAACTCGAGATATTTCATGCGCAAGTTCCACTTTTCGCCACACTTTGGTCAAAATTGACCATAAATAGCATCTTCTGCGTGAATTATCTCGAGTTAGGTAAGGAAATCGGCTATACCCGTTTAAAAGTCTTCTATATAGTTTTTCGAGAGCTTTCGAATGGTATACTTGATAATGTCTGAAAATTAGTTTGAAATTTTCAAAAAATTTCGCCCTTAGGGTTTTGTCTGGGGAAAAATGAAATGTCCCAAAAAAGGGATGTTCCACCAGTGGGATTTTAGGGGAATTTTTCCCGAGGCATAACCATCCTATAGAGAAAGTCTGAAGAAAGTTTCAGCTAGATCATATTGTTTTCCTGTAAATTATGCTAAACGACCACACTATATTCTGATTTCACTTTTATTGATAGAAAGAAAAATGGGGTGGAAACACGAGAAAGCGCTTTAGGTTGGTGGGATGGAGCATGTTGCATTGCACCAACGCGAAAAAATCTTCCTGTGTCCCCAAGCCTCAAGTCCACGAATTACCTTGGTATTATTTTGTCATAGATATTCGTTGTTAACACCATCATGATTACACTGAGGTTGAGAAAATATATATATTTTTTTTTTTGAAGAATGAAGACCTCAGCAAGCAAATATCCGGTAAGGGCTTCAGAGATGGAATCAGAAAAACTGCTGGAATGAGTGTGGATAATTTGGAATATGAAGTCCATGTTGCAAAGTATGATAAGATTCGACGAATTTCTGAACATGTCAGGTTTGAATGAATTATTTTTATTGATTATTGTTCATGATTTAAATATTTACCCGTAATTAATATTTATAAAATTAAATCAAGTTTGAATTTATAATTGAAAATGCCACCAAAATTATGACCTTGGTCTGGGTTTCTCAAAATTAATGAATGATATCAATTCATTATTGATCAATACAGTAAGTGATATTTTTTCTGATCCTGATAGTATTAATTTAAGGTTATCCTAAAAAATGATTGTAACTCCGGAGTATGTTTGGTTTTGCATTACGATGGGTTGATCTGGAAGAGTTGAATATCACTTTCAATGACTTTTTTGTTCTTGTCAGTAAAAATACTCTTGTTTTGCCTTTGAACCATCTAAACGTGTAATAATACAAGTGGATTCCTCAAAAGTTTTCGGTTGTCCACATATTCTCGTGTCAACGTGTCTCCTCGGATTTCACGACTGATCTTTACCTTACGTCTATATGTTTTTTCTCTCCAAACTGGTTAATTTCAACCGGTTTTTAATGTTTTATACGAAAAATTAGTTACCTATCATTTGGTTAAATTCTGTTTGTAGGCAAAAATTAATTGTCGTCGTTGTTGCAGCCAACATTGTTAGCATAGATTGCACCCCCCCTGATTCTGATCAAGTTCAAATCAACAACAAGATTAATCATTGCCAATGATAATATGTGATCCTCCAAGCGATTTTAAGTAAATAAAAATCTTTCCGGCAAACATCAGAAAATGATCCGCCACATTGCCGGCAATATTCGATAATCGTCCGCTCACTAATAGAATTAAACCCGGCAATTTATCGGTTCACGAAATCAAGCAATTTTTTTCCTTCTCAAACCTATAGACGGAAACTTTCCGGTTACCAGCCGTGAACGTCTATTTTTTGAAGGCAATTTGCCGACAATTTGCCGGCCTTATGGATGCCGGCAGACGAAGAATAAAAACATTCTAGCATTATGTAATCAATATACGGTATATCACGGAACGAAAGCTGCTTGCGAATTCTTATAATTCCGGCTGTTCTGTGAAGTATTTTTATTATACACGAGGTTTCTCTCGGATCAGATTCTTTCTTTACCATTTCAACTGGAGAGAAGAAACATGTTCATTCAATCAACAAAAGTATGAACAGAAAGTAAAAACTTCAACTTCTTGAACAGATAGACACACACCTTCCACAAACTTTGCTCAGAGCTTTCTTGACAGTGAATATATTAATTTTCTGCTGAACTTGAGTGAAGAAGAGTCAAAGGAGGTATGTAGTTTGACTTGGGACTATTATACTGTCCAGGGTTTCGGTAGCGTGGGAAGATCTATCCCACGTCACAGAAATCCTGAAAGCAGACGGGTAATCTATATCAATCTAATTACCAGTAGTAGATTTGTTATAAAAGTCAGTGCTGCTTAAGGAAGAGCTGAGAAAGGTTTCTTGGAGCAGATTGGGCTGCTTGACAATGAATAGAGAGGGATTGCTTGAGCATAGAAGGTGTAATCAGAACAATGTTTTGAAGAAAAGAAGATGAGATTGAGATGGGCTTTGAACATAGGTGTCATGGAAATGTCAGACGTGTATGCTAAATAAATCATAACATGGGGCTGTGGGCCCCCGGGGGGGGGCACTGGGTTTGCGGACTGACGGTATGTGCGGGCCAAAAATTGGCTTTTAAAATTGCACCCTTACAGTGCAGCTAAAATCAGTGAAAATCATACCCTTAGAGTTAGTCTAGGCGCTGGGGAAACTTTCGTATGCAAATCACTGCGTACAGTTGAAACCTTTTGATACGTGTTATGTATGTTCTAAAGTTTCTAAAAATTTTGGTCCCGTTCCCGAGGGCGGTGGCACCAACCCTGGAAACGCCCTTTTGGGCGTAAAAAATCGTTGCTTGGGTGGTTCCGCCAAAAGTGGTCATATTATATACCAATCGACGCGAAATTTTATACTAATTTAAAAAAAGGTTAACCTTATGGGCAAAAAGATCAAGTGTTCAAAAGTTATAAGCATTTGAAATATCAAAGGTAAACGTGTCAGGCAAAAATGTTGTGAAAAAATATTTTATTAAAATAATAATTAAATAAGTGTTTACAAATTTTTTTCTATATACGACTTTGTTAGAACTATATACTTATTGTATGTCTAGTTACGTGTAGGCGTATCATGGAATTCTATTTATTAGGTCAATTTCAGTTCAAGTTAAAGCTTTTATTTGCTTTTTAGATATCCTCATTCGTGGAATTGAAAATTTCAAAATTTTGCAGTTATTACAGAATTACATTACGAAGTTCTTATCTTAGCCTTTGAAATATTTTGTAAAAATGTTTTGAAATACTGAAGTACTCAGTCAAGTCAATAAATAAACAAGGTAATTTTTAAATAAAGAATAATATTGGTTGACTAGTTTTCAAAAGTAAAATCACCTGACATAAGGATTTTTGCAAGAGTCAGACTTACAGTTACAGTATTTGCAACACGACAATTGATGTTTTCGGCAGGAGCAGACTGTTTCCTTTGCACACTTAACACATTTACATGGCATAGGAAAGTCTTCTGGTAAAACATCGGTGACTATTTGAGGAATAATATCCTCACAAACAACATCTTCCTCCTCCATCTTGTAGCCAAAGTTTAACGGGTCGATATCCATCACTGCCAAAAAAGTAGCACGCAACCAGATAAATGCTTGCAGGAACGCCCATTTGATGTGAAAGTAGATACTGGAAGATGTTGAGGGCAGCCTTTCGAGGTTTATCTCAGTAGCCTTTTTGTGGTAAACAAAATTTCGAAGGCTATCGAACGTCTTGAAGTTAACATCTTTGGAGACACACCGAATCAGAAAACCCTCCGCGTCTTCGAGCACACGTCGATTAATAATCTCAGACTGACCGAAGGCAATTAAACCAGAGAAGTTTCCCGTTGAAGCCATTTTTAATGCAGACGTCTTAGTGCCAACTTTGCTTTGCTCTCGCAACCTGAAATCAAATGAATAAAATGTTTAATAAAAACGTTTCATTTAGATTAGAAGACTTAAGTTTTGACGGAGAATAGCAACAAATTCAATGCGAAAAAAAAACAAATTATAGTTTGCAAAATTCAAGCTAGACAGACTCATTCTTTGTTGTCTGTTGTTATCATCCTCTGGTGAATGTGAAACATCATTCGGTCATCAGCTTCTTCATGATTGCACCTTAAGGACTCGATATCATGTGGCGGGTTGACGGAGCATACTTTGATGCAAGCGGTGACGTTTTCTTCGCCGGCTCCACCTAAATAAACAGGTGTGTCGTTTATATAATTTTCTTGCACCCACTTGATAAAAGCTTGTTGGAACCGCATCTTATTCTCGGAAGATGATCAAAATCGATCCATGTCAACAGGGAGGTGTTGTTTCACGTTTTTTATGTGTGTTTCTATGGGGTCTTGTTTGCTTCACTGATTGCGCTCACTCTGTTTAATGCTACATCTCCAGTAGACATCAAATACTATGTCGATTCTCCTTGATCCTTTTGAAAGTCTTGAGAACATCTTCCAAAAAACACCAAATAAGTCCTCGTAGGTGTCTAAACGCATCTTTTTCGTTGAAACTTTTCGAGCGTACGCCATAAAATCGATGACTACGGCAGTTGGCAGGTCAGACTGTTGTAGTTCCGTAGGATGTGGTTTCTCTAGACGATCTTTTAACGCCCTAGTGAGCTCTGACTTCGGAGACTTTTCAGGTAAAATGACGTTGAAACAATTTCGTGTTTGAGGAGCCTTGAGACTTCAAGATTTTGCAATCGGGAATAATCGATCATTCGAAGAAAGTGAATAGTCTCCTTGTTTACGTCAGGGGGTGTCCAGTTCTTGCTTTTTCTCTTGGATTTTCTGGTCTTAAGAATTTTGTCAAATAGCTTCACAACTTTTTTCTGTAAACGTTCTTTGACAAATTTGCAGTATGCTGCCTCCTCACCCTTTAATAACAAATAAATAATGTCGTACCTGAAGGTATTATGATAGACGAAGGGTACTAGGGTATTTAAAATATTCTTTAAGAGTATTTTATATGAAATGAGGCAAGGTAAAACGATTAAAGAATAATTGATACCTTTTTGACACATGTCAACAGAAATGAAGATGACTCGGCTTCAAGAGTAGCACCGGTTGCAAGGTTTCTTATTGATTTCAACTCGAGATCAAAAGGATTGCCACGACTGTTTCACTTTTCTTGGTGGAGAACTCGTGATGTAATGAATATTCATCTTCCTCATTAACGCCGGAAAATTTTCTAAGCAAATTGGAGTGGTTGGACTTTTCGTGCTTTATCAGATCCCATTTACATACTTCATTTCGTCTCTTTATACCAATTATTCCGGATGAATTTTTGGCTTGTTTGTTGTATTGTGATTCCAACGCTTGATCCATGGGTACTGCACTGACTTTGCGGTTTGATAGTTTTGCAACAAAACTACCCTGAACGAAATCTTCATGAATTAGTGGAACTTTGGTGGCATGAGTTAGACTGTCTTCGAAATAGATATGCAGCCAACGTTTGTAATTTGTGCGGTCGAATGCAAACAAAAGTGGTATTGCACGTTGTACGGCGGAAAGTTCTTCTTCCAGTTTCCTTCTCGATGGGATCGCTTAAGGTCGCGTAAAGCTGGGTAGATGGTGCTGAGAAAGGTATTCCAAAGAGCAAACTGATGGCTACTTTGTGTACCATTGGATTGGAAGGTTTCAAACTCTTTCGAGGATGCTTCAACTTCAACTTTCCATCTTTCTTGCAAAACTAGTTAATACTACACAAAATTCAAATTCCTCTTCAGCGTAAGGAGACATTTCCATTCATTAAGAAAAAGAACATTTTAGATAAAAAGATCAATGGTTAAATTATGATTCAAATAAATAATTCAATTATCGTGAAATAAATAGAAACAAAAAAGTGTTAAGAAAAAGGTGTTAATCTATAATGGGCTTTTCCAGAAAAAATCTTACCCCAACTGTTGTGGATACTCATTTTTCGAAGTAAAGACCCCCCTGAATATCCACTCTTAAAAAATGCTCAATCCCCTGGATATCCTCTCTTATGAAGATGCTTACCCCTGGATATCGTATTTTTTTTACTTGAAAAGACACTTTAACCCCTGGATATCCGCTCCCTTGTAGATATTTAACCCCCTGGATATCCACTTTTGAACAAAAATGGTTAACCCCATGGATATCCGATATCCTCAACAGGGGGACACGGACTATTTCTGGAAAAGCCCAATATCTGCTCTTTTGAGTCATTAATGACGTTTAAATGGCTAATACGAGTAGATAATGCTTTAAACTACCCTTCCACATTCAAACGTTAATAACTTTTGAGAACTCGATTTTTTTGCCCATAACGTTAACCTTTTTTTAAATCAGTATAAAATTTCGCGTCGATTGGTATATAATATGTTCACTTTTTGCGAAACCACCCAACCAACAATTTTTTACGCCCAAAAGGGCGTTCCCAGGGTTGGTGCCACCGCCCACAGGAACGGGACCAAACTTTTTAGAAACTTTAGACCATACATAACACGAATCAAAAGGTTTCAACTGTACGCAATGATTTGCATACGAAAGTTTCCCCAGCGCCTGGAGTAAGTGCATTTTCCCCCAAATTTTCGATCCCTTTCGTGCAAAAAAAGGTCAAAATTCTAGCATTTTTGGTCAAAATATCTAGATTTTTCAAGAATTTTCTGAAATTTCTACCCTTACATAGTGCATCTCTAGTTTTTCCGACCCTTACAGTGCATTTTAAACATATTGGAAAAGGTACCCTTAGGACCCGCACATACCCGTCGGTCCTTTTGCCCAGCTGCCCCCCGGGTGTGGGCCATAGAACAAACTTTGAAAAGATGAAGATCCTATTTTTGTGTTGGAGTGGAGACAAAGTCATGTGGCTGTCTAGGCTTTTTGAATGGCCGTAATGGAATAGAGTTGTAGACAGTTGTCTAGGTGAGAAGAAAAGGAAGCATTTAGGACTCCCCCTAGAGTTAGGTGTGCCGGCAGGAGTAAACACTCTTTGCTTTTCTAGAACCACCCATCTTCTCTACCAAGAGACATGAATTCGATCAGGCGTCATGTCTCTTCAACTTATACCTGTAGACGTGGAACATGACATATCAGTGGAAGGATTCAAAGACTGTTATGTGCCTGAGTGAAGCCTCCAGAGGAGAGTGAGAAGATTGAGAGAAAGAAAAAGAGATGTTGAAAGAAATAGGTATTTTGAAAGCAGCGGGGAAGATTAGATGGTGGGTAAATGAACATAGAAATATTCTTACATTAAGGTGAAGTTTTGGTGTCTGTTGATGTGAGTAAGGTTCCGATGGTGGTGTTATTTTTGTATACTGTGGTCGGTCATGGGATGGCATTTGCCAATTCCTCATCTTCTTCTATGATCATTAATGGTAGATCTGATGTACTCATCTTTGTTTCTGTATAGAATGAGAGGTCCTATGGTTGCCACCATAGAGCAAAGTGTGATGGGGTATTGACAGGGCCTTTGCAATGTTGCGGTTAATGAGGGATAGTGGGTATCAACGAGCCAGAAAAACTTTGGTAAGGAAATTCAGTTATTTTGTTAGATTACGGTCATCGCTGATTATGAGAGGTTGTATCGTAGTCCTTGTGAGTATATAAATCCTTCTTTGACATGTAGGGGGTGATTTGATTGAAAGTGAAGGAATTGAGAGCGGTCCGTGGGTTTTCTGTATATAGAGGTGTGGAACTGATGGTTAGAGATAGAAACTGAGAGGTCTAGGAAGTTGATTCTTTCTTTGGAATGTTCGAATGTGAATTTTATTGTGTCATGGATTATGTTCATGAATTGTTTGAGACGGTTTAAGTCTTCATCTGACCTAATGAAAAGAAAACGTTGTTTCCAAAGTGGGATGTATTGTTGGAACTCCATGAGTATTGCTGCTTCAACATCAGCCATGAATAAATTTGCATATTGGGGTGCGTATCGTCCTCCCATGCTGGTACCATTGTTTTGTATGTAGTGGGAATTCAAAAACCGGAAATTGCTGTGTTTCAAGACGTGTTTGAGTAGTACTTTGATGGCAAAGGGGGAAGGTGCATTTAAGTGAAGCAAGTGCATTTAAGTGAAACAGGTGCGGAGATTGTTTGTAATGTCGGGAGGTGGCTTCCAGTCCATCACCATGAGGTATGTTGGTATATAACGAGATGACGTCTGCAGTAACCATGGTGATATTGGAAGGTGGTGGGCCGAATGAATCGAGGATAGTGAGCATATGTTTTGTGTTTTTATGTGTGAAGGTAGGTGTTCAACAAGTGGCTGCAGATGGTGGGCAATGTAGCGGGAAATGTTGTCGGTTGGACCATTAAAGCCAGACACAATGGAGCGAATTGGATTGTTAACCTTATGTATTTTTGGTAAGTCATAGAATATGGGTGTGCGTGGTGGAGCATGAGGTTTGAGATATTTAGCAGTGTGGTCGTTGATGTGATGTTTACTATGAAGGAAGTTGATAAGTATTTTGGTATCATGTGTGATGTGGGGTTTTGGATCGAATTCAGATATACGATACGTGTTTCAGTCGTTGAGGTGCTCTTCAAGAATCTTGTTGATGTATTGGTCTTTATCCATGACAACTATGCCACCACTTTTGTCGGCCTTCTTTATTATGAGGTCCCGGTTATTTTTTAATTTGAAAAAAGATGGGAGGAAATGGTAGTACTCAGTTTGAAGGTCTTGTTCGAATGGGACCAGTGGCGTATTATCGAGTTATTGGAAAAAGTTGTTGACAGTTGGGTGGTTGCTAGAAGGGGATTCCATGCGGTAGGGCCTTTTTTTGGTAGTTTTGCGGTTGGTTGCTGATCTTGGTTTTCTTGGTGGACGTTATTGATTTGGTTCATTGGGTTAAGTTGGTTGAAGTATAGGGAGGTGTGAATTCTTCTTTTCAAGTCTTTAATAACCTCTGTTGGATTTGACTGTGGCTTTTGAATGATGGAATATTGGGTGAGAAGTTGAGTCCTTTGGCCAAGATGTCGATTTCATATTTTGAGAGTTGGTAGGTGGAGAGGTTGTGTATTAGGGTGTTGTTGTAGGTATCGGTGTGTTCCTGGATGATTGATTTTCTGATGGAATTTTCCGGTTTATGGTGATGCCAGTGATGAGAGTGTGGAAATAGGTTACGGAGGCTTGGGAAATGATATCTTCTTGGGTGAAAGTTATTAGGTCTTTGCATGGTGGCTGAATAAACAGAAAGTGATGTCAAAAACTAGCTTGGATTTAGAGGATGTAGAAGAGTAAGTTGAAAGGTGGCTGAGTAAACAAAAGTGATATCAAAAGCTAACTTGGATGTGGAGGACCAGGTTGAAAGGTGGTTGAATAAACCAAAAGTGATGTCAAAAACTAACTTGAGTGTGGAGGAACAAGTAGGAAGGTGCCACCATATCCTCGCATATGGGTTGAAGGGATATATGTAGCGATAGAAGGATGTATTTTAAACGGAAGGACCAGAGTTTGTGGTTTGGGAATGCTTGAAATATTGGAAGAGATAGAGAAAATTTTAGAATTTAGTAAGATTAGATAGAGGGAAAGGAAATGTTTTATATCCCAGCAGACTTCAATGTTTAAAATGAGTAGGTTGTCATTCTGTTGTGGCAAATTGAAAGTTTAGTGTTATAAAGTGTGAAATGTTAAATCATGATATTGATGTTAAGACTATTATAACGCAAATTATTAACAAATTTGTTTGTAATAC
This sequence comes from Clytia hemisphaerica, assembly GCF_902728285.1. Taxonomy (NCBI): domain Eukaryota; kingdom Metazoa; phylum Cnidaria; class Hydrozoa; order Leptothecata; family Clytiidae; genus Clytia; species Clytia hemisphaerica. The sequence goes on along the minus strand of NW_027103968.1, from coordinate 1,725,726 downwards.
TAAAAACTTGTAAAAAAAACCATTTGTAGGAAACCATTTGTGAATAGAGTTTATCATTGTTGAGTTTTAGGTGTGCCGCTCAGGTAGCAATGTGATTGGCGGTGTACGTCATGATAGTACCAAGAACGTGTGCAGCTAGCTCCGGTGCACAGCCGTTTCCAAAGAAAAAGATAATTAGTTGGAACGCCTGTCTATCCCTGATGGGTTGAGCTCTAAAAGCTCTTTTTATATGCTGTGGCCTTGTGTCTGTTGGGAAGAAGGCGTCCCCATCTATTGTGTTAACAATTGACTGTCTGTGTTGGCGTGAGAATGATCTTTGGATATATTGGTTTTTCATGTTGGTGTGGGCGTGTGAGTTTGCAAATGTAGGTTAGTTCATGCTATAATAAAGGAGATGGTGTTGTAACTTTAAACGTTGATTTGATGAGGAATAGTTACTTCAACAAGAGGACTGAAGTTTTTCAGACTTTTTATGTGTATGGAATGTTTATTCTGGTCGAAGAGTGGATGTATAGAATGAGTGGAATAACAGGCAAAACAATCTAAGCGATTTAGATATCGCAAACCCTTATGATGTGATGAATTTCAGTGCTGAAAAATTGTATTAGAAATTTTTAGAACTTATGATAAAACTTAAAGAAATGAGGTGGTAGGTTTTAGTTTGAAGAAACAAACGTGTTTGAGCTTGAGATTCCGCATTAAGAGGAAACATGGTGTCTTGTGAGGTCTTGATATGATCGGATGTGTTAGACATTAGTGTGTGTACAAAGTTTCAAGGTAATGAAAAGATGTTGCTTGGAACTATGTGAAAATATATTAGAAGATTAAAATATTAAATATGGCAAAAAGAGATTATAAGATGGTCAGTAGTTAGTGTTCATAAATGTTTATAAAGATATTTGCGGGCTTCTTCATTGACTTTGTTCTGTATTTCAACGGTTATTCCTCGTAACATTATGGTTTTTATGGCGGAGCGTATTGTGGAAAGGATGTGGCCAGCGGGTTTGAGTCACTGGGGTTGTTATGGAGATGTTGTGGTTGTTGTGGGTGTTGGTGTTTGTGTTGTCATTGGAGTTGTTGTTGTGGATAGCAGTTGATTTGATGTCTCGGTTTCCGGTGATGTATTGGTATCTTCTTTGAAGTTTGGTATAAATTTTTGTTTCTTCCTGGGGGTTTCCAAGGTTTTGTAAGGTGGGATGAATTTACGTTTGCGTTTTCTTTTTGTTGATATTGGTGCTTCCGTGTGGGTGTCTGGTGGGTTCATCTGAAATAGATTGAAATGCCAGGTTTCGGATTGATACATTAAAAAATTATTAATAATAATAATAACAATAATAATAGGAATAATTATGGTTGTAGGATAAATAAGTAATTGTGTAAAGTAAGAGTTAGCTGTGTTAAGGTTTCAATTTAGTTAGAGTTGCATTTTTGTTAGAGTTTTTTAACTTTTTTAAAAAGTTTCAGTTTATGTGTCGGTTATTGGAGAGTCTGTACACGTTTTTCTTGTGCATGTATGGTGAAGTGTTGCTTGTGGCAGTAGCAGTAAAGATGTTTTGAGTTAAGTTTGAGTGATAGTCACCAATGTGTGGTAAAGGACCGTGCCTAAATCAGTTTTTAGTGATTATGATTTTTTTTAAATCTTTATTAGGAAAATCATTTTCTATGTTATTACTTTGTTTTTCAGACATGAATCAATTCTGTAATCTTAATATGCTTATCAGAGATAATGATGTTTTTGTGGTGGCAGGATCGAAAATATAACTGACCTTAAGACCCTCTTTTAGAAGGTATATGCAAATAGTGGTGTTGCAGAGGAGGGTATAGAAAATGAGTGGTATTAATTTTAGAAAGGTTGTGGTTTTCTTGTAATTATGAATTAAGAATGAATTACATATTATGATCAAAGAGTTTGAAAGTTTATATAAATGGTGTCACGAAAAAATGAAGTTCTTTAGCATTCATGTGTCTTTTGATACGTTTTGGAGATGGTGGTGTGATGTTTATAGTTTGGATGGTTTGTTGTATGGTGGTGGTTTTGGTGATTGGTCTTTTGTTGGTAGATGATCAGAGGTTCTTCATAGTGGTTTGTTGTTGCAGACGTCTGAGTGGGGGTTTGATCATTGGCCAATTCTTTGGTGTTGGGAGTCTTGGTAATTTTCTAGTTTTGGTCATAGCTGGTCTTGATTGGTGTATTGAAGACATTTTCTGGGGCGTATGTGGTACTAGAGTTGTTGAAGTCGTAGTTGGTATGGTGATCTTGAGGATATCTTCGTCACTGATCGTGAAGTTGAATTCAGAATTTTGTGAGTTGGGCATCAGAGTGTGCTTGAGGTACTTGATTTCGGTTGTTTCGATTGCCACCGTAGAGCGTCTTGATTGATGTGTTGATGTGTTGAAGTCGTAGTTGGTGTGGTGATCTTGAGGATATCTTCGTCACTGATCGTGAAGTTGAATTCAGAATTTTGTGAGTTGGGCATCAGAGTGTGCTTGAGGTACTTGATTTCGGTTGTTTCGATTGCCACCGTAGAGCGTCTTGATTGATGTGTTGATGTGTTGAAGTCGTAGTTGGTATGGTGATCTTGAGGATATCTTCGCCAATGATCGTGAAGTTGAATTCAAAATTTTGTGAGTTGGGCATCAGGGTGTGCTTGAGGTACTTGATTTCGGTTGTTTTGGTTGCCACCGTAGAGCGTCTTAAAGTTTTAATTGAAGGTAGATCACGTATATTACCTCCCAGAACATTCCACTGAGATATGCAGTACGGAAAAAAAGTGTTATGGAAACGCTCAGTTCGTATATTAAGAGGATAAATAGGATTTCTTGTTCTAAGGCCACCTGGTGCTGTAAGTCTTACTGGCAGGTACTTACGTAAATACGAAGGGGCTAAATTGTTAATAATTCCATAGAAGAATGTCATTCTTCTAGCAAAGCGCCTGTCAGCAAGACTTTCAAGACCAAGTTCTGAATATAGTTTTTCTTGGGACGAAAACAGCCTGTTATAGCTAAACAGGCATTATATTGAATAGATTCAAGCTTCTGCACAAAGGTAGCATTTCCTGGGCGGTCATATACGATATCACCATAATCAAGATGAGGCCTAATGAAAGATTTATAAATAGTTTAGAGATCTCCTAGGCACATGCTTGCGAAGTCGGTTAATAGACCAATTGCTTTATTGGCCTTTTTTATCTTCTCGTCTAGATGGCGATCAAAAGAAAGTTTTGAATCTAAGATTAGATCAAGATGTTTCTGGTACTCACTGGTCGCGATATTAGAATTATTAAAGGAGATTACTGGAGCATTAGGAGGAGTGAGTCTACAGGTAAAATAGACTTCCACAGCTTGTTTAGAAGGGTCAGGGCTGAAAGACAACTTCCATTGACGAGCCCACTCACTTATCCTGGCAAGATCTCTGTTTAGTACCCCAAGGCTCAAGAGCTGGTCCATCACAAGGGAGAATAAGGAGGTGTCGTCAGCAAAGATTTTGGGTTTTGACTCTAGGTTTAATGGGAGATCATTAATGTAAATTAAGAAGAATAAAGGACCAAGAATCGACCCCTGAGGTACCCCAGCATTGATCCTCTTCCACTCAGACGTTTTCCCATTCAACACAACTCTCTGATGCCTATCATCAAGAAAGTTACGTATTAAGGAAAGCAGAGGTCCGGTTACCCCATAAGATTTGAGTTTAAAAATCAAGCCATCATGCCACACCCGATCGAATGCCTTTGAAAAATCTAAAAACACCCCCCTGGTATCTAGAGAAGGATCTTTGTCAAACCCTGTATAAATATCATGCGTTATGGATAACAACTGAGAAATGCAGGAATCCCCCTCCCGAAAACCAGACTGACAAGGAGAAAATAAGTTGTTATTTTCAAAATACCTGTAAAGTGTATCATAAATACACTTTTCATTATATTTTACCAAACACAGGAAGAAGAGACGCTGGTCTGTAGTTTTTGGCTATGCTCCTGTCTCCCTTTTTATAGACAGGAACCACGTTACCTTTCTTCCACTGTGATGGGAAGATGCCAGAGTTGATAGAAAGATTGAATATGCTAAGCAAAGGTTTTACTAGAGACTTACTACAGATTCTGACCATACGAGTAGAAATATTATCCCACCCATGGGCTTTGTTAACATTCAAAGAATTAATAATAGACTCGATTTTATCTTCTTCAAATACAAGATTATCCAGTCTAGAGCTAGTAAGAAATTGTTCAGGTGGCAAAACACTGCCAGTATCGATAAGTGAGCATTGGTTTGAGAAAAAAGAGTTAAAAATATCGGCCTTCTCAGAAACATCACTTACAAGGACGTTTCTTTCATTTCGAATAGGTGGAATTTTCGGGGTTTTACGTACGTTCAGAAACTGCTTCAGAGTAGACCAGTATTTCTTACTTCCTATGTTTGGATCATTTAAAGAGTTGCCAAGACGAGAAAAATAACTATCCTTGGCAGTCTTGATGGCCAATCTGCACCTGTCAACCATGTCATCAAGTGTCTGACCATCTAAAGGATTTCTCCATTTTCTCCAACGACGATATATCTTAGCCTTATCCAAAAGCATCTGCTTAATCTCAGGAGTCATCCATAACGCATCTTTGTCTCTGATAGTGATAGTTTTATTTGGAACAAAATTAGAAATAATATTAAGTATATATTCAGAAAGAAGGGCAACACGATCTTCTACGTTGAGTCCCAGAAAGGAGGTTTCCCAATCAATGGCATTCAGGGCAAGCACGATCCCCCTCTCATCAGCACGAGAAAAGTCCCAAATCTTGCGTTTATAAGCTGGAGGGAATATAGTTCGAAAGTTTAGTTTTACGAAGGGTATCTGGTGGTGGCAACGTGGATTAAGTGAAGGTAAAACCCCGGAATCTAAAATAAGAGTCCGCGAAGATCAATGCAAGAAGGAGAACACCCAGGACGAAGATGAGTCGGCTCATCAATTAGTTGATGTAACCCATATTGTGAAGCTAACTCGCTAATGTCCTCTCCCTGAGAATTTGTAATGTCACCAGTCCACCAAACTGAGTTTCTTACGTTAAAGTCAGCGAGGAAAATAGCTAAAGTAGGAGAAACATCATAAATATTTCTGATAGTTTCCTCCAATTTTTGTTTAAATGCAGAAAATTCTTCTGCATTTTGACTAGGAGTTCGGTAGAGAAGACAAAGAAGAAGTTTTTTCGAACCAGAATTAACTTCACAAACAAGGCACTCGTCAAGAGAAGACAACTCAGGCCTTCTCTCAACAGAAAGACCCCTTCTATAATAAAGACAAACACCACCTATTTTTGAGTTAGATGGGTGATCACATCTGAGCAACTCATAATTTTCTATCTTCTATCTCGAATCATCGCTCTCGATAGAGGAATCAAGAAACGACTCACCAACACAGAAGATGTCGAACTTATGAGCACTCAGAAAGGCAGTAATTTGAGCAATCTTTGAAAATTTATCAACCCAAACGCTGTTTAGATTCCAATGAGAAATTGATAAGGTGTTATCTTCCTCTCTCGGCCCCGGGCTGGACTCGATATCTCCCGCTAAAAGAAGTAGAATAGGCTGAAAAAGTATATAAAAATATTGTAACCAGAAAAGATGTAAACGATAGGGAAGAAGATTTGGTAACCCCCCAAACGTAAGATTAATACACAGACTTAATCTCCCGAAAAGATATTTGCAAGAGCTAAAATTTTCAACGCACGCTCTATACTGCTGTAGACTTATTCCCATATCAAGTCATCCGGTTCGACAAATCCAAAACCTAAACAAACCTTACAGATGTAGCTCCAACATACACATAAAATAATAGTAAAAAAGGTAAGAGAAAACATTATAGAAAAAAAAAAGAGTTGATAAAAAGTAATTAGGTAGAAAATACTCAAACACAAATGTAATGGTAATCACACCCGTAATCAAATTGCAGGTGATAAAAAGACAAAAAGAAAAGCAATTAATAATCACTTTCAGTGTAGAAAAAGGGCATTATATAAAATGCAAAAACGGCAGATGGTTTAAAAATGTTATAAGAGAAACAATGTAGAGTTTGACGAAAAACAAAATCACAACAGAAAAAAACTCTATGTTTTCAAGATCTTACTCTTGAACGAATCAATATTGTCAAAAAAATTGTATTGGTTTGACTTCAATCTCGCAACAGTGTTGCAATTGATGTCCGCAAAAACAAAATCAACGTTGCAGTCCTTAGTGATAAACTCTTTAGCTTCATCCAATAATTTCAACCGCTTTTTTGTTAAGTCCAAGTAAACTTTGATGTTATTTTTTGCTTTTTTTCTGGCCTTGTAGATCGATGTACGTTTATCAAAAGAATAAAGTTTGACTATCATAGTACTGCGTTCTTTGTCTACACGATGAGCTCTGTCAATGTCTTTGGTTCAATAGCAATATCCATGTCCTTACAAACTTCGATGACCTTTTTAACACAATCAGCACTAGATTCGTTTTCCCTTTTCTCGATGCCATTGATCCTTAAACAACTCCTACGTGAATACTGCTCTTGATCGTCACTTTTTTTAGTCAAAAAGTCTACTGTGCTACTCAAAACAGCATTTTTGTCCTGAAGGATAAGCAAATTTTGTTCGAGGAATGATATTCTCTCCTCATGATCCACAGACTCTTTTTCAAGTGAGGCAATCTTCTTATCCTGATACAAAATGTTCTCATTAATCTTGTTAAAGATGCCTTTGATCTCAGCAACATCATCCTTCGAGGCCAAGTTTTCAAGTCTGTTGTCTAATATTTCTTCTATCATCTTAGCAAGTTCAGTTGAGCTTCTTGTCTTTTGACTCGTAATAACAATTAAACCAGAAGAAGAAATCAATAAACCAAGCCAAAAAGCAACAGAAAATCAAAAAACCAATAGTCAAGCAAAAAGATTGAGCAAAAAATTTCAAACGCCCTTTTTTAAAAGACACGTTAGCACATCAAGAGCATGACCGCACACCACGGGACTGAATCATGAAAAATGATTCGTCTTGATCTTGATTGATGTGTTGATGTTGTAGTTGGTGTGGTGATCTTTAAAATATCTTTGTCACTGATAGTGAAATTGAATTCAAAATCTTGCGAGTTGGACATCTGAGGGTAATAAGAATGATGATTCATGAGGATATTTGTTTTAGGAAAAATTTATGAGTTTTTGACTTTCAAAAAAATATTTAAATTTTTTAATTTCCAATAAATGTTTTATTTGTTTACTGAGCTGAGATTTGTGTGCTTGAGATGATGTTATTGCGTATTTTACAATACGCAGACAGAATTCAATAAGAATACAGTCATTTTGTATTTTGTATTCGACTTGAATTTAAACTTTGAAGCAGAAATATAATGTTAGCTCCTAATGTGTACTCAAAAGTCCCAAACTCTCAAATAATTTCTCATGTTTGTATAGAGTCTGCTAAATTGCGTGCGTTGCGTGCAGCGCTGTTTTTTTTCCTAACATGGACGGAAGTATCATCGACGGTCGGGAGTATCTCATTTTTGTTGTTTGGTTTTTTTTTTTGGAATTGCTTAGGTCAGGGTTGGTGGTAACGGCTTGTCACTGTGCCGGGTGCATACTCGCAGGGTTGCTAGTAACGGCTCGAATTTCAGTCAGGTTAAAAAAGGGGCAATTTTACCCATATTATAATAACATTACCCCCGTCTTTTTTGTCATCTTATAAGTATTTCCAAATTTTGTGTTCTATTGTGCGAGTGTAGCTCAACGGATAGTGCGCTGTGTTTCTGATCAGAAACTCTTTCATTTGGTGGGTTCGAACCCCGGTCGGGTCGATATTTCAAGGTTTCAGATAAGTTTAAGATACTCCCGCCCGTCGATGATACTCCTGACCGTCAAGATGAGATACTCCCGACCGTCGATGATACTCCTGACCGTCAAGAGGAGATACTCCCGACTGTCAATGATACTTCCGTCCATGTACGAAAAAAAATTTACGCGTTCAGCCTAGCGTGGGTCAAACTGTTGTTCTTTTTTTAAAGGAGTCTTTTGACTCAAGGAGAGCAATCTCTAAAGAAAGTATTTACGAAGCAGTGTCCGCATCGTAATACGGTGGATTTTTTGTCATTTTTGTAGATATATGTTTTTATGTGATAAATTAATTGAAGATTAATGAAATAATTGATTAATGGGAAGTGTTCTTGAGGTCATCAGTTGAATACTGTCATTCGAACGAAGCTTTCGGCCCTGATTCAATAACTTCATCGCGACAGTGGGCCAAATTGTACAACCGAGTTGAACAAAGTCCTCAACTTCTCATTTTTGTAGTATGTATGTCAGTAATTGTTTTGTTATAAGTGTTTAGTAATGGTTTATGTTTAAAGTAGTGGTGTGTGTTTAAGTATGAAATAAGGATGCTTAGATAGAATAGAATAGAATAACCATGGAAGAAAAATTAGAAGATATAAAAGGTAGATGTGATAAAAATGAGAATAATCCTAAAAGTAAAAATGAAAATGAATAATTACCTTCGATAATTGGAGAGTTAGAGTTGATGTTTGCCATGTTATCTCGAGTCTTGTTAGAGTTAAAAAAAAGAAGATTATTTCACACTAAATTTTGGCAATTTCTTAAGAATACTTAACCCTCATCCAAAGTACACTATTCTTATAAAAAAAGCGTGTTTGTAAAATTCAAAAACAGTATTTTCCAAATATTTTGTCAAAACTTAGTCAAGGAAACAAAATTTTATTTCAGTATGAAGACTAACTTTAATTAATGGCAAATCTTAATTTCTGTTTTAGTTAAAATTGAAAAAAATTGAAGTGTAAATTAAGACTTTGCAATTAAGCCCCTCTGACGTTTTTTAATCTGTTTTCTGTATGCCTTCAACTTGGCACCAACTTCCTTTTTCAACAATGATCTCAGATCTTTATGAAGCCCAAACTGGTGCAAAACAACATCAAAAATGATTTTTATTTCCTTTTTTCGTTAAACTTTTTGTACCCCTTGACCCTGTCGATGTTTGATTGCATAACCACATCATGGTCAAAGTCTTTAATTATTGAATTTTGACCCATTTTAATGGCTGCTTTGAACTTGTAGTCACTTATACTTTCACATTTGATTTTGTTGTTGTTGGTCATTTATCATTTGAGATGGTATGTTATGGTTGATCATTTGAGATGGTTGTTGGTCGTTGATTTGAGATGGATGGTGGTAGTGGTTAGTTGATTGAGGCAGTTGGTTGTGGTGGTTGGTTGATTGAGGCGGTTGGATGTTGTGGTTGGTCGATTGAGGCGGTTGGATGTTGTGGTTGGTCGATTGAGGCGGTTGGATGTTGTGGTTGGTCGATTGAGGCGGTTGGATGTGGTGGTTGGTTGATTGAGGCGGTTGGTTGTGGTTAGTCGATTGAGGCGGTTGGATGTTGTGGTTGATGGATTGGTGGTGCTGAGGTGGTTGTTCGTCCTGTGTGTCAAGTTCTTGAAGATCGAAAAATGCTGCACGGTCTTCCACAATTTCTAGATAGCTACGTTGATCCTTACCTGCTGCCACGAACGCATCCATGTCATTGCGATTGTTAGTTACCAAATTTTCCAGCCTACTCAAGCGTTCTTTCATCTCTCGCATTTCTGTCCGCAAAAATGTGTCCAAATTGTCAATTTTATTAATGAGTGCGCTCAATTTGGAATTGTCCTTTGGTGTCTCTTCCCTTTCATTGTCCATTTTCATTTTCAGAGCTTTGATTTTCTCTTTCAGTTCAGTATTTTCTTTCTTCATCTGTACCATCATTATTTTATTTTCTCTTTTACGCTTATTTTGTCATTGTCTCCGCTCTCTGTTTTTTGTCTGCGCCTCGCGTTTTTCGGCCAATTCAACTTTAAAGGCATCATCTTTGTAAAATATTTCAATCATTTTAACTTTTCTTAAAAAAAATAATTAAATACATCAAAGATAAATTTCATAAATTTAGAGTTTGTCGATATCACTTGAGGGAGTCCATCCTACTTTGTCAACACCTGACCCCTTTCTTATTTGGGGAAATTCCCTTTTGTCATATTTAGGGAAAATGAGTATTTCTCGAGATTGGCTTGGTATTTTTTTCTATTTTTTTGCATAGTGATATAAAATGGTAATATTTAATTTCTGATGGAGTTATGTAAAAAATGTAAACAAAAATCGAAATCGAAATCGAAAGTGAAAAAAGGACTTACAAGTAATTGTTATTGCTGGTTAAAAAGTTAAACACTTTAATGTTTTAAATATGATGTCAAAACGTAAACAAATTCGATCATGCCAACGTCAGGTTCAGATTCACTGTCAGATTGTGTTGATGATTAAGAGAGATTCGATGTTGCGGATGCTGTATTGTGCTTTTTAGAAAAATTTGGAATGTAGCGTTTAGACGTGGCAATGTTTATTTGAACGATCGTGTTGTTGAAATCGACAGTTTCTTCATCCTCGCCATCTGAATCGTGAAAACTAGAGATTCGATGTTGAATTTAGATTTTTTTGTCGTTGGCTCTTCATTCAGAGTTACCTCGGCCTAAAACAAGAAAATACTTACATTATTTAACGGTATTAAATTAGATTTTATTAAATCTCACCCATTTAAAGATCGTACAGATCTCTACAGAGCAAAATAATCCCCCAGAATTTGATAAGAAATAGCTCTTTTATAAAAACTTGTCAATTATAAAAAAAATCCATTATACTCATGGATTTAACTGCTCTTCTAAGGCTGTCATGTCGGATCCATTGATCATTGATAAAGATTTTAAAGTATTTGTCGACTGATTGTCCTTGACGGCTGCAATGTCGGTCAATCGCTGGAAACATTCCATTTTTATTGATTTGACGAATTTAAAACACACAGAACAAGAATGCTCTATCTATCTTTGTTTGCATCTCTATTTTTTTGTTTACAAATAAGCGCCCCATTTTTATTGTTTTGATTATGTTGTCTTATTTCACATACATGTTTCTGTAATCTGGATAATCCAGAACGTATCAGCAGATTTTCTCTCTGCAGTAACAGCAACGAAAGACCCAGTTGAAACAAACTCTGATATTGGAAGGTTGTCATCCTCGTTATTTTCATCATCTTCATCACCATTGTTGATATTTTCATTTTCATTATCAAGTTGAGTTTCGAACGGTGATTCACCTGATTCATGTCACCACACAATAAACTGTATTCCTGAAAAAGAGCACATGATCCAACTTCATGGTTCACAGATGCACAATCTACAAGCTGCCTTGAGTGTGGTTGAGTTTGGTTTGAAGATTATAACTTGAAATTTAGTTGAACAACCGTTAACCGTTGCAAATTTCATTTTGCTCCTCTTTCATTTTCAAGCTGCTTTACATCAATTTCTTTCACATAGTAAGTCGGATGTGTCCTATCTTTATTTTTTGCTAAAGAACTCAACCATGTCAGATGACGACACCCACATGGTCAACCTCTCATTTACCGTGGCCAGCAATACCATAAATAATTTTGTTTAGTTTGTTACATGTTCTGAACATGGTAAAAATACTGAGTGGACTCGTACTGATTGCTACAGCTATCACTCTTAAAGATGGTTGCGTTATCATCTTCTAGATCTGCTATTTGAATGACTTCTTCAATAGCAATTTTCACAAACACCTGGTCATGTTTTCTTGAGTCAGAGAAATAAGGATCGTATGATTTTTCTCCTAAGCATTAAGCAGCCCAGAATAAATAGATATTTTTGTATTTTGAACAATGGAGAGACTGGAGCTCGTATTTTACAGGGACAGTAAGGTTTTCAGAAAAGTCGATATCCAAATAGCATAGTTCGCACCCCCCCCCTTTATAAAGGGGGGGTAGCGATGTTCAGAAAATCTCAGAAAGGGGGGGGGTAAGAGAATTTTTTCTAGAAAGGGGGAAGTTTTCAGAAAGGGGGGTTCATCTAGAAAGGGGGGGGGGTAAGAAAAAAGAAAGTTATTTTCAATTTAGTGTATATATACCAGTTCTGGTTACACAGTCTGAAAGAAGTTCACTTTTACCTTTGATCAAAGCGTACACCACCAAATTCAGATTTCCTAATTATTTGCTTATTTACACTAAATGTTCTTGCTTTTTCACCGGTAGAATTATGGTAGGATTTTAAAATTTTGAGGGGGGTAGCATCAAATTTTAAAAGGGGGAAGAACCTAGGGTAGGGGGGTAGTGACCCCCTTCCGAACTATGAATAAGCAGCTTGAAAACATTTTTACCATTGAACTCTTTGGAAAAGAAACAGAACGGTAATGTTTTAGTTGGTTTCGGTGGTGAATCAGTTTAATCAAACCAGAGTCGATGAATTCATGATGGTCATGTTGATGTCGTTTTTAACAGCTTTCAATTTATGTTTCATCTCTGCCTTTTTTGTGATGAATGGGAGTTTCTGTAATGGACAATATTTTCGTTGGATTTTTCTTGTTAAATTAGTAACAAGAGGGGGAGAAAGTGTCTACTTCGCGACATTAAAAAAGAACGAAACAATTGTCCGTCGATGACTTCTTTTTTACCTTTTTGAGCACTGGGTTCTTCGCTTCTCAACCTCCAATTGTTCTTGTATGGTTAGTTTTGGCATATACACATGGATTTGTTTTGAGTGCCCAAGCAACACCGTCCAAATAAAATTCCGTCAGTCCAAAAATGTTTTTCTCATAGTCACGCGCAAACTTTTTATCACCTATCGATGGATGGATATTGTTTCAGGAATATTGGATAGACAACGCATTTCTTTCAATCCAATTTTTCTTGTTGGAGGGTTAGAATTTCGTCCTCTTTTCGAAGATTTTTCTCTTTTAAAAGAAGATTTTCGTTTTTCGATCGTTTATCAAACTGCGAGTTTTTGAAGGAGCCGCCTTTTAATTAAAATTTAGTGATGTGTTTTGTGGTCGCGTTGTTGGGGATGTTACCTGGTCATTACTTCTTCCGAAGTCTTATGGATTTGTCTGTTCGTATAACTTTTGTAGCAATCAGGATGCCAATGAACATCAGCTGCTTGTTTTGTCCATATGTTTTTTGCATTAACATCGACTCGGAAATTTTGACACTCCCCTCTTGCAATTAGTGCATCAATAAGTTAGTCCTTGTTCTGTTGGATTTCTCAATGCTTCTTTTTTTAGCATACTTTCCACATATCAAGCCAAGTTTTACGGGGCTCACAGCCTCATCGTCGTTTTCTATGGTTATAAGTATTAATATAGTTTTGTATTATTTAGTTTTAACATTTTTGGTATAGTTAGAATCGAAGTAACGAAAGTGCCAAATGAATTTCAAATTTTGAAATTTGAAAAGAAGTAAAAATTTTCAAATTTCAAAATTTGAAAAATGAAAAATACAAAAAAAATTTGATTTTCAAATTTTGAAATTAAAAAAAATTGTTTATACCCCAATCGACGTAATAAAAGTGCCAAAAGAGGTTTTTAAATTTTAAGTATAAATAAATTGGGCTATTCCATTTTTAAACTGTACAGGGGTATTGACGAAATTTTCAAGGGGGTCTAAGCCTTGATTTTCCAAGGGGTTTTTGTTCCTTTTTCAGCTTTTCCAAGGGGGTTATTCAAGGTTTATAGGGGGTTCTCCCCTCATAAACTGACATCAGTTGTTTTCCAGCCCTTTTTCACAAAATTTAGTTTTCCAGAGGGTTTGTTTCCCAATTTAAAGGGGATAATTTGCTATTCAATATTTCCAGGGGGGGCTAGTGAAAAAAGTTCGTCAATACCCCTGTATAATTTTTTTTAGAATAGCCCATTAGAAGGTTAGCAATCTGTGTTGACGTCAACAGGAGGTACACTAAAAGTGCAATAATCACCTTAAAGCCCTGCAATTCGAGTGATTCTATCTTTAAGAGAATTGATTGGTTGATTAACGTCACGTGACCCGTCAATAGACTTTTTGGACCTACCTCCGGGTGCCCCGGTGGAGGTTCTATAAATTAACCCATGTCCGTTCGTTCGTCCGTTCGTCCGTCCGTCTGTTACCAGCTTTTCTCAGGATTGGCTCATTAGTTTTTTCTGATTTTTTGCACAATGATGCAAAATGGCAATGCCCAGAACGTGACGGAGCCCGATTTTTGAGAAAAAATTTATTTGGGCAAATTTGGGCCAAAAACTATCTAAAAATAGGGTTTTTTGGACTTTGTGCAAAATCCTGTCATTACTTTTTTCTGATTTTTTGTACAAAGATGGAGGGCAAGATTCTCTAAAGAATGGCTGAAGTGGTTTTTCCCGGAAAATTCTTATTCGCCTTAAAAAACGGATTTTCGTATTTTGGGGGAAATTCCCTTTAACCAAATAAGAAAATATAGCTTTTCTCAATGTTGACTCATTATTTTTTTCTGATTTTTTGCACAATGATGCAAAATGGCAATGCCTAAAATGTGTCGGAGCCCGATTTTCGAAAAAAATATATTTGGGCGAATTTGGGCAAAAAACTGCCTAAAAATAGGGTTTTTTGGACTTTGTGCAAAATCCTGTCATTACTTATTTCTGATTTTTTGTACAAAGATGGAGGGCAAGATTCTCTAAAGAATGGCTGAAGTGGTTTTTCCCGGAAAATTCTTATTCGCCTTAAAAAACGGATTTTCGTATTTTGGGGGAAATTCCCTTTAACCAAATAAGAAAATATAGCTTTTCTCAATGTTGACTCATTATTTTTTTCTGATTTTTTGCACAATGATGCAAAATGGCAATGCCTAAAATGTGTCGGAGCCCGATTTTCGAAAAAAATATATTTGGGCGAATTTGGGCAAAAAACTGCCTAAAAATAGGGTTTTTTGGACTTTGTGCAAAATCCTGTCATTACTTATTTCTGATTTTTTGTACAAAGATGGAGGGCAAGATTCTCTAAAGAATGGCTGAAGTGGTTTTTCCCGGAAAATTCTTATTCGCCTTAAAAAACGGATTTTCGTATTTTGGGGGAAATTCCCTTTAACCAAATAAGAAAGTATAATTTTTCTCAATGTTGACTCATAATTTTTTTCTGATTTTTTGCACAATGATGCAAAATGGCAATGCCCAAAATGTGACGAAGCCAGATTTTTAAGGAAAATTTTTTTGGGCAAAAACGGATTTTCGTATTTTGGGGGAAATTCCCTTTAACCAAATAAGAAAGTATAATTTTTCTCAATGTTGACTCATAATTTTTTTCTGATTTTTTGCACAATGATGCAAAATGGCAATGCCCAAAATGTGACGAAGCCAGATTTTTAAGGAAAATTTTTTTGGGCAAATTTGGGCAAAAACAGCTTAAAAGGTTTTTTGGGCCTGAATGGTTTAAGTGATTTTCGTATTTGGGGAAATTCCTTTTTACCATTTTACATTATTTAACACACAAGCTTTATTTTTCCATTCTGAATTTTTGTACAATTATTGTCACTTTTTTGTTATTTTCATCTGATGTTAATCATTAGGTAGGTCCATTCAGCATGTTGCTTGTTGTTCCTAGTATACAGAAGTGTGATTTGCACACACTGTAACACCATAATTTGACCTTAAGAACGTTTAGGTAATCAACTTTACCATATAAGGCAAAGAAACCACGTTATGGGGGTTTAGAACGATGTTTACTTTCGACTAATAGTAATATAGCCTGATATCTGAGACAATAGGCAAAAAACAGGCTGATATTTTGTCCCTTGAATTTCACGAATATGTTTTTTCAAAGATAATTCTATTAGTTTGCTTCTTAAATTTCAGATAAATGAAAAAAGTGTGACAAATATAATTTTTAAAAATTAAACCTTTAATTGGCACTTTTATTACAACGAGCTTTGTCCAATTTTAAGCAATACTAAAAATTTTCCATTTTTCATTTTTCAAATTTTGAAATTTGAAAATTTTTACTTCATTTTAAATTTCAAAATTTGAAAATCATTTGGCACTTTCGTTACTTCGATTAGTTAGCATCCGAAAAAATAAATTAATTATAATTTAGACAAAGAATGAATGTTTCTTGCGAAACAATAACAGTGGTTGAGAGCAGTGGGTTTTGTGATACAGCACTCATCATTGATTGATTTTGATTGATTGATTGATTGATTGATTGATTCAATGATTGATTGATTGATTGATTGATTGATTCAATGATTGATTGATTGATTGATTGATTGATTGATTGATTGATTGATTGATTGATTGATTGATTGATTGATTGATTGATTGATTGATTGATTGATTGATTGATTGATTGATTGACTGGTTGACTGGTTGATTCACTGGTTGATTCACTGGTTGATTCATAAATATCTTGTTTTCTTGGAGGGATGAGAGAAACGGTTAAAAGGGTCATCAGAAAGAGTATTGAAGAAACTTTATGTGTCTTTCTTGCAAAACCATCACGACCCTAAAAAGATGGACGTCTTTCGAATAAATTCATCACCCTTTGGTCCGCCGAGGGTGGTTCTTTTGGTCGAGGACCACCACCAGTGCAATTTTGGTGTCTTTTAAATTTGTTAAACGCGAGCTTTGCGTCTGGTTTCATGTTTTTGAATTTCGTTTGGATACCATAGCAATTGTTCGAGGTGTAATCCCAACAACATGAACGTTGCTAGCTATTTTCGGCCAGTCACAAAGTTCATCGGAAAGAAAGCGTTGCCATTGATGGTGTTGGTTAAATCGAAGCGAGGGTTGTGTCGTATTGTGAAATGTAGGTATGAGTCCATTAACTCATGATAATGATAAGTATCGAGGAAGGTTCTAAAGTCCATTCTAAGAGAGATTTGCATAGTTCTTATTGTCCAATGAAGCTTGCATTTTGCTTCTAACAAGGGTAGATTTTGAAATTATTGTTTTGTTCAGCCTATTTGTTTGTATTGTGAAAGGAAAAAATTTAGGAAATTTAAAGTATGATATTGCAATATTTTTCTTTGTCATTTTATGTTTATTTGAAGTCAAAAATGGATTTAAAAAGTGTCGAGTTATATTTATCAAGGAAAGTACGTTGGTTCATCTTTGACGATGCAGTTTTACTTAGCATGATTAAAATAATTAAGTGAAATTAAGAAACCACGACTGAGGACTGAAGTCTCATCCTTGTCTACCGTCCCATTGGGGATTCTCAAGAGGTTTCTCTGATATGTGTGTACCATTAGGTGTACCAGCTAAAACTTCGCCTTTGTCAGCACAGCTGTTTTTCAGATAACTTGATGACAGTTGGGTAATTAACATCGTTATGGTCGATTAATTAATATTTTCTTCCACGAACTATCCAGTGTTGTTCACGAATTTTAGCAAGTGTAGTTTCAATACAAAAGTATGTACATAAAGATAAAAAGCAGTTTGGGGTCTGAATATCTTTCAAGAATACGCTCTTTCTGTGCTTTTCTGTGCTATCTAAAGAACATTCCAATTAAGTTTGGAGTTACACACAACACTTAATTCAAATTTTCTCGAGCTCATTTCAATTGATTTTCAAAACAATTCAAACGTATTTTTGAAAAATCTTCTTACCTGCAAAGAGGGCAGGTACCACCAGTATAAGCATTCAGGCATGTGGAACAATCAAGAATTTGCTTACAATATTCAGAAATCTCCATAGGAAATGCCAAGTCGCGACAAAATGTCTCCTTGATCGGATCAATGAGTCTAGTTGACCAGATGGCATCTTCAAGACCACTGATATTTCGGATGTTGGGGATCAAAGAATTTTGCTTCATGGTGCAATGCATGGAATCCAGCTTTTCGATCATCTCTCGATTGGCGATTGCGCTTAATTCGAATTAATTCAATATTTCTTTAATCTTTCCAAAGAAAAGAGACCAGCAAAGATTTTGCAATTTTAACCTAAAAGCGGCGTTAATTTTTATCATTATTTCTCAATTTAAAGTATTTTGGGTATGATTCGAAGACGAAAATTATCCATTGTTTTACTCCATATCTAAAACTTCAGTGAAAATTAATATATTTTAATTGATTTTTGATGTAATTTTCAACAGTTTACTACTGAAAAATTGACATTTTAATTCAAATTTTTGTCATTATTTACTAATTTGAAGCATAAGTAGTCATTTTTACAAATTTTGGCGTTATTAACGGCCCTAATTGGCGTAAGCACAAAATTAGGCTGTGGCGTAAAAGAGGCCGGCGTTTAATCAGGACCAGCGTAAAAAGGGCCGATAAGGTTTTTATTTCTTGTTTGTGAGATGATTTCGCAAGGCTTCCCTTTCGTGGTCGTGATGTTCTTTGATAGACTTGAAATGGTCTACATAGTGTCCTGGTTGGGTCCCTTCCTTTGAAAATTGAAAAAAATCCCTCTGCACCCCCCCCCCTTTTAGTTCCCCTCCCTAAGGTTTTTAAAATAATCCCCCTACTTGAAATTTGAAATTTTGATTTTTTGCTCATAACATAATACTGCTTCTATTCATGTTATCTCGTCCCTATATACAAAGAGAAAATGTAAGTTGTCACCACCTCGAATATAAAACACTATTACATGTTTTTAGCTTGAAGTTGAACAGATATATTTTGACACCAGAAGATTAGTTAGGGTCTTTTTCCAATAACTTTATCGCTTCAGAATATTCTGCTGATCCTTTGACAGGAATCTTGAGTGTTGCCAAGAGATATAGAGATAGGGTGTTGCCAAGAGATATAGAGATAGGGTGTTGCCAAGAGATATAGAGATAGGGTGTTGCCAAGAGATATAGAGATAGAGTGTTTCCAAGAGATATAGAGAAAGGGTGTTGCCAAGAGATAAAGAGATATAGTGTTTCCAAGAGATATAGAGAAAGGGTGTTGCCAAGAGATATAGAGATAGGGTGTTTCCAAGAGATAAAGAGATAGAGATAGAGTGCGTTTCAATACTTCTTGGCGATAATTTGTTTCTTTTTGGAGAACAAACCATTTAGAGGAAAGAATAACTCCGCTCTAGTGGTGACGTGTTTGATGGCGTTGCCAACAGAATCATGATGAGGGCGCACTGAAATGTGCGAACATTATTCCAGTGTCCCCAGATGATAGCATCTCACTGAGCACATCGACCTGCTCAACATGGTTTTCCTTCTTTCATCTTCTTCATAATCCACCTTCTAGAAAGATGTAACAGGAGACATTATCCAAAAGGATGATAGTTTCATTATTCGAAATTTCTGGAAAAAAGGGGGTGAGGACACTATGCGTCGATCATAATTTCAGTCAATTGAAGACCAGCATTCACGGAGACCCTGTCACACATCGTCTTTGCAGTTCGTTGCTGAATTGTTGTTTTGATTTGGATTGGATTTCCTTCACCTGTAGACCTTTTGGTGGCTCCATGCAGTGGCGTGGTGGCAGGGGGGCCAGGGGGGCCACCCCCCCCCCCCCCCAGCGGAGCCCTTTTGAGAAAGGGCGCCCAAAAATAAGGGACGCCAAGAAGGATTTTTCAGGCGCCCATATCGAAAGATTGACAAATGAAAAAACAAAAATGACGCCCCTCATCACCTCAAAATTTTCTGGCTCGCTTCGCTCGCCCACTCCCTTTTTTGTGTTCATAATGAGCGTATAGAGAGGGGCGCCAAAAACAAAAAATCTTTAAAAAGGGCGCCATATTTGCTTTGGCCACCCCAGAGAAATTTTCCCACCACGCCACTGGCCTCATGTAGCCTTTTTTAGGATATTTCTTTGTAGCCTAATCAACTTTCTGCTTTCACATACTCCAAACCTTCTTCATCCACTGATACAATAGTTGGGATTTCGAAATGGATGTTTTCATCATCATCACGATCCCCATGCTCAAATAGTTCATTTTCATCAACAACAATATGACTATAGACTTCATCTTGTGGTATGACATCGCCAATTATGGGTATATCCTCATCAAAATCAATTTCTTATAGTTCCAAATACTCTGTTTCTCCTTATAAGCCAATCGCATAGTTACCTGAGAAATGAGTCATTTTTTTTTTACCTATTTACCAGTGGATACCCCTTAAAACCACGTACCCCTTAAAACCCACAATGTTGCATTTTTGGCTTTCATAACTACCTAATATAACTATTTAATTTTATGTGGTATGTTTCACTTTTTTACAACCTCTTATAAATGTTCTTTCATAAAATACCAAATTTTAAGGATTTTAAAGATGCTAAAGTATCTTAAAATTCGAAGTTATTCAAAATTTTATCAAAAATCCCTTCAAAAAATCAGGTTTTTTGGACCTAGAAATTACACAATTGAATTTAAGGTCATAAAACCTATACTTTTTAGATACCTATACTTATGGTAGGTATGAAAAAATCATTTTCATCTTCGTGAATAGACCCCAACGAAAATGACAGGCCCTTAAAATTCTACTTTAAAGCACTTTTATGGTGATGATCAATAAAATCTGAAAATCGACTTTCTCAAAACCTGGTCATGTTGCATACCAAAATGTCACAAATTTGATGGAGATTTAGAAAAACATTAGAACCATAGGTCAAAAATGAAGCGAATGAAGGTTTTGGCCTTTCGTAGCCGTTTTTGACGAAAAAACCACACACAATTGCATTATGGGCATGAAATCCTGAAAAATGAAAATATTGTTGTGGGAATGAATTTCTAGCAAGTCTTTGAACCATTGAATCACGCAGCAACACCAAATTTGTATCCATCAGCTTGAGTATCCCGTTAGCAAGGGTCGGACTTTGTGGTTTTTAGCCTTATTTTTGTAGGTTTTAAGGGGTATCTTGATTTTAACACATATTTTTGAGATCATTTAGGTACTAATGGTATATTCATAACATTAGTAACTTTACAGTGAATCACTGTTCAAAATTTGAGGTCAAAAGAACTTTTTTGTAAAAAGTTATTCGAGAAAAACCATTTTGTAGGTTTTAAGGGGTAAATAGCTAAAACTGCACTTTTTCACTTCCTCGTGAAAAACTGAAAACTGTTTTCTACAAAACATCACTGCTAGGGAAGACAATCATAGACAACGTACTTTCAACACAAAAAGTTTCAGCCTTACACTCCAACTAAACAATGAGATAGAGGGTACCACTTTTTATTGTGGGTTTTAAGGGGTATCCACTGGTAGTCATAACTTCTGAAATATCAAAGATATATTGATGAAACTTTCCATAAATGTAACACAACTATTAACAATGTGAAAAATAAAATAAAATTCTAAAAATAGCAAAGACGGGGGTAATATTGGCCAGGGGGTAAAGTTCTATATTTTTCTTTTGACAGGTTTTTCTAGAGTTCTAGATCATTTCAACTAAATATTTTTGGCACATAGCTTTGTAATGAGAAAACGAAGAAAACTAATGAAATTTGTAAATTTTTGGATTCTGAAGGAGTGAAACATTTTTTTTTTAAATACTAAATTTTGCTATGAGTGTCATGAAAACATTAACTTACGGTATATTGAAAACAAGCGAAAAATGTTATAATGCCAATCAAACGTATAACCGTGTTAGCGATACCGCAAAAATGAAACAAAGCCTTTTTGCTTTTTTAATCCATGACACAGATTCATCAGGAACAAAACAAATTCTTACTTCCAAGGACACGCTTTCAGATAAAGGCTGGTTAGGTAAAGCCACGATAGTGGAAGGGTCAGCAGATAAATTGTCGCAAGGTTCGGCTTCATCGATGAATTGAACTGTATCTGTGTTTGAATTAGCACTTTCAGTTGTAGATGAAATAGTCATATCAATATCAGTATCAGCTTTGTACTTGATAATGTTCTTCAAATTAGCAGGTTTTGGTTTAGCGGGTGCCGGCTTAGCGGAAATTCTAGAGGGTTGACACTGTTTCACTGGTTCATTGGTTTGATGGAGTTTTAGTCGATTGAGTGGTGTTTGAAGATTTTGTACTTTTCAAAGGTTTGGATTGCTCTATTTGGTTGACTGAGACAGAAATAGCGGTGGTTTATTTCCTTTTTTTTCGACAGGCTGTGTTTCAGCTTGATTGTTGGATTTGCTTCGTAGTAACTTTCCTGACGTTTACTTGACGAAAAGTTTCTAGAAAAACCACAATTTTTACAGGTAATCCGAAGAAATTCAGATAGTCCCTTTTTGTTTCCGCTAAATTCTGCTCTGCACTTCCCGCACGCAAAACTGGAGGATAATACCCCAGCAAAGGGTACTGTTGCGTTTTATCTTATCGGTACTCTTATTTTTAAGGTTACGGAATTTTCTTTTTGCGATTTTTGCAGCAATTGAATTTTTCAAGGGAGAAGATTGAAAGATTGACTGATGATAGAATGTTTCACAGAATTCTGGATTGTAGTCTGTTGTAGTAGCAATTTGTGTGGTAGATGTAAAATAATCAGTAAAATTTAGCGCAGGAATCTGTCTTGATTTACTTTGCATGAAAAGCATGAAAGAAACAAAGAAAATCAATCCAATTTTCTCACCCGGAAAATTTTCGTCAATGAATTTTGAAAAGCGTTCACCCGTGATCCGCCAATCATGCTGTTTACAAAGTACCACGCCCTTCCCATGAGATATAGCAACAAAGTTATACATTTTACCATTACTGCCTTCCTTTCTACCTTTGATTGTGATCGATAATCCTTCTCTTGGTTTCAACAAGCCCATGGAGAAGACTGGACGCGCGTGCTTCACCGTATTGGTGCGATGAGCGAAACCAACTCCGTCAAAATAAAACGTTTCGTTCTTGGTCCGAAAGATTCGGCACGTTCTTCAGTGTCCGAGCAAACTTCAAGCGCTTTTTTAAGTCCTCTTTCGATAGAAAACCTGACTGTAACGATAACCATGCTAGCGTAAAATAGAACGTAAATAGTTTTCTTCTCGTATTTTCATGGCAGTAAAAGAAGCTCTCTGCTCTCTGATCTAAGTCGATGCAAAGTTCTAATAATTAAACGTTCATCTCTGAGACTACTCAAGACCCTTGGTCTCCCAGGGTTGGCTCTTCTTGCATCTCTCGGAATGTATCGTTTACTTGTAGATTTTTCGGCGTCTGGCGAGTATCTTCTTGCCAGGTCAGCATAGGACAAACCAATTCTTTGATGTACAGCTCTGATCAAAACACATACTTGTTCGAAAATTACAAAATCTGCGCAGGTATTACGAATCTGCCCAAATACGCACGAATATGAGCAATTAATTACAAATTTGCGCACAACATACTTCTTTGTAAAGATTCTAAACTTAGAGCTAGAGTTGATCAGTTCTATTTCGAGGTTCTCATCCACACGAGTAATATGTCTCTTTTGTAATTGTCCAAATTGTTTTTGTAAATGTATTGGGTCTTCTTTGATGTAGGTAGTCTATAAAATTTGAGTTCCTTCCCATAATTGTTAGTTCGAAAATCATTTAAGCAAAGTGATGAACTTCCAGAAGACTTTCCCGTTATCTTAGAACTGAGTTTTTTCGACTGCAAAACATGAGAAAAGTATGGCGGTCATGTCGCCTCGTAAAAACGTTCCTGCACACGGGACTTTGGCTAATAACATCAAAACGTCTCTTAGAGATTTATAAAGTTATTTTTCAGTTTTCCCAAAAATATTACAGTCCCATACGGGTATTCGCATTCGCCTGTTGGACCGTCGGGCATTATCAGATTTAAGTTCATATCGGTGATATAGGAGTGGCATTTTCGATTATAAATTCACGGGTATTTGTCTATAAAAAATTATAAAAAATACACATTGTATCTTTAAACTCCACATTTATTATTTATTTTGATGCCACTAAGACATGTCTAATTAGCAAGATTTTGTAAGGAACATATTATATCGTATCTTTTGTAGCTTTTTGTAGTAATTATAATTTATCATATAGCATAATATTATATAACATTGAAAAAAATATATACAACCTACTAGATAAGTTTTACTCTTTTAATTTGAAATTTTTTGGTTCTAGAAATTGAGTTACAAGCTATTATGCTCGAAAAATTATTTGCTTGCCTAATTTCAAAAAGCGGAGCCGACTCTTTTCGGTGAAAAGTTTGACAAAAATCGAAAATAGTTTACATTATTTTTTTCGAAACACTTTGAAGAAGTAGTCATGATGAATTTCGGAAGCCATTATAAATCAATATCGACTTTTGAATACTCCATACAAAATGCTCAAATATTAAAATTTTATCTCCACTGTTTGCCCACCTTCAGCATGCTATTTCATTTTCATTTTAGAAGAAATTCAAACTACAACGAAACAATTTAAACCGGCAAAACAATAATTTGCAGTGATGTTTTAATTTAATTGACACTTATGGGACATATTATGACGAACTTAACATGGCTGACAAAATTGAGGACCAGAATGAAAATGACGAACAAAACAAAGACCAACCAAAAGAAGACGATGGCTTCCCGTTCCGAAAACGTTTATCTTCGTTCAGGACTTTCTTAACACATTTTTACGTTGAACAAAAAGAAAACCCGTTCCAAGCTCTCATCGGGCCTGGTCCTGGAAATACACAATCATTCTGGCTAACACATTTATGGTACATCTTCATTCTATCCTTTATTCCGGTATGTAGTTTACTATCGACAGTTGGTTTCATACAACCCTACCTCGCGAGTGACAGCACGTTATGTGATTGGAAACGTGAACCGAAAACATGCGAAACGGTTATCATCGTCTTTATAACATACCGAATCGGGTTTTCGGTTTCGATTTTCTTCTTATTCACAGCTTTATTGTTGAGTAAACGGAAATCAAAGGATATTCAAAAAGAAGGATTCTCGACGCTCCATACTGGTTTTTGGATCGAGAAAGTGATCGCCGTGCTTGTGCTCTGTTGCGTCACCTTTGCGTTCCCGCCCGTCGTTTTTGACGCCGTATGGATCTACGTTGTCCTCCTTGGCGACCTTATACTGTCTACCGTTTTGTTGTTCTTGCTTTGTGATTTCATAACTTTCATTTACGAATTAATGGTGAATCGTTTGACGAAACAGAAGAAACAGAATTGTGAAAAATCAGTTGAAATCGTCCTGTGTATCGTGGGTTTTATACTATTGCTCACTTGCCTGTTAAGCTCTATTTACACGATCGAATATACAGATGATAATGGAGGAATCGTCGTATACTTGACGTTATTGACTATATTCTTGACAGGACAATTAATTTACGTCTTTTATGGACGCAAAAATGAACTGTACTACTGTTTTTATGCATCGATATTCTGCTACTTCCTATCCTGGAATTTTCTTATCAACTATAGGACATACACTGAAACCACCGACAAAATGCAGCATGGGATATGGACTGCGTCAAGTGTAATTATGTTAATTATTCTATACATGTTGGTAATTTACGCAGTCATTCGACGCGACGATAGAGCGCACTTTTATTATTTTCACTGGATTGTGTGTTCAGGGGGTACCGTCAATCGAACAGTTATTGAGCCTGACTTAAAACCACGTTACGTCAATCCAAACGAAACGTTGATATCAAATTCTTCGTTTGGGGGTGTCGATAGGAATTACGCCCCACATGATTCTCTTGAGTACGATGTAGTCTATAGTGAATCGTTTATACATTTATTCATGTGTTTGGTTTCGCTAAAAAGTACAGCAGTCGTTACGAACTATCGCGTCCTGATGGAGATCAACGAGGAGTTACAAGCTCATATTTCGACGGCTTCTATCATAACATTGTTCATCACAAGCGTTCTGGTTTGTATTTTATTCACCGCATATCTCGCTGTATCTGCGGATAATGATAACGATGCTTTATCGGTGGGATTGCTTTTAAAATCTATCATTCGAATTATTGGTTTTTATTTCAGTAAAATCATGTTTGGACGACCCAATGCATTATCTCGACCTGCCCTCACGAGACTTGTCTATTATATTTTCTTCAGCTTGTGTTTTATTTTAGCGTGTGTGACCATTTCACCGTCCTTCAAACATTATTTTCAACGGATTTCATTCTTTTGTGATCACGTGACTTCTATGGGAGCCTGTATGAGTCACGATCCTGCATTCACAACCCTCTACCGAATCTTTGCGACCGTTGCTATATTTTTCATGTTGATTGGTTTGGTGACGTCATTCATTAACCCTTCAAATCGATTACGTAATGATATCTATAATGGCTGCTGGCCGGTCAAAATTATATTATTGTTCGCAATTTTCGCTTGCGTTGTGAACCTACCGAATAAGATGAGTAGATATTGGTTATACTTCGATTTAGTCTCAATCCTAATTTTCACATTACTGCAATTGTTTTGCTTAATCGATGCGATCACTATAGCTACACAGTCGTGTAAAATGGACAACAATAGTTCAATAAACGCGAGTTCCACCGGTATTACGATCCTTCTTTACGCAATATCGTTAATCGCTTACGTCAGTTTTTATGTATATTACGCGCACAACTATCAGTGCGCCGTCACTCGTTTCTTTGTCAGTATAAACTTGGTTTTATGTATATCAGCAAGTATTATATCTATCCATCCAGATGTCCAAACTGGGAATTTGCTTCTCTCCGCCGTAGTGACTTCACTTTGTATGTATAGCACGTGGTCCGCTTTGAATTACAACCCTGAGGAAAAGTGTAATCCGCTAGCGCACACGCTGATGCTTGTGGAAGCGCGTCCAGGACGCGATGTTGTTTCTGTCACAGATCTCTTATTTTTGTTTATCACGCTTACATACTTTATCGTGCGTGTAAAAGAAGTGAGCGCGAGTGCATACGATTTATCACTGAGTTTGATCGTGAAACATCTTATGAAAAGGAAAACTGATGAGATAAACGTTATGGAAAGACAGGCTGAAGCTGAGGATAAAGTCAGAGATTGGCTCGATAAATGTAAAGATGTTTCTAAAGAAACTATTGATGAAAATCGTGCTAAACATACAAAGCGAGGAGAGCAAGATAAAGATGAGACAGACTTAATGTTTGAAAAAGAAGACTATTTCAGTACACTTTTCACATTGAGCATGGCGTGTTCGTATTGTTTTCTACTGCTCGCTCATTGGTTGGAACCGATACCGGGGTCTGGGTTCAAGGTTAGCCTTCATTGGGCTATTATGTCGGTCAAATTGATTGGAAGTAGTTTTTGTGTTTTGACTTATATATGGATATTAGTGCTACCGGTAGTAACTTCAAAACTATCTGGAGATGCAGTTTAAAATAATGCATTATATATTACAAAGCAAATTTAGTTGTATCTGTATTCGCTTTAGAATGGTCTAGCCTCTTGCAAGCCAAGAATGTAAAACATCATAGAAATATTCTTCTCTTGTTTTTTAATGCAGTTTTTGACGATATTGCAAGAGAAAGGGATACTTTGATCGGTAACCTACTTTTGTATAAAAGAACGAAACGTCATCATGAATTTTTAATGTTTCCTAGAAAACCAGTTGGTTCCGACAATTTGAAACCTGCGAGTAATTGAGCAAATATGATGTGTGTCTAGTCCTGACATCTCAAAATGAAAATTAGGAAAGTAAAAAATGTACTGCATTATCGTAAATATTTTCACTTGTTCTTCTCTCCACTGACGAAAGGCTGAATTCTTTATAGCGATATCGATAACACGATGACAATGAAAATGAATTTGAGGATTTTACTTTTCATTTTAGCAATCGTTTTTAACGTCAATGTCAAAGGTAAGGTTTTTTTGAAAATCTTACATAAGGCTCCGCCAGCAGACCCAACTTTTACGCATGTACACTTTTTTTACGAAATTCACGCACTAGGAGTTTCACGCTAACCCGGATTTTCAGGAAAAAATCTTGAAATTTTTCGGAAAGAATCAGGGAAAAACATTTGAAAATCATGGATATCTGTATAAAAAAAAGAAAAAATGACGTTTTAACACAAAATTAGTGCAGAATCACGCATTCAACGCAATCAAAAAGTGGATTTTCACGTTCATGCAATTCATGCACTTTTCTTTCGATTTTCACGTTCATGCAATTCATGCACTTTTCTTTCGATTTTCACGCATTCACGCAAACTGCTGGGGAGGGCTTATGTTGAATGGTCTTATGGAATGAAAATTATATACCGTCGTTTTGCACAAGATTTTACTTCCCACACTAAGATTCTCCTGACTTTCCGGTATTTGCCGCTATTTTCGTGGGATAGCCGGCATGAGATTGGAAAGGGTTTTCTTCTAAAGGTACGGAAAATCTTGTGTTTACTTACGAAACTGTCTAACTTTTCAAAGCTCATTTCTCAACTACCCAGATTTTTATTTTTTTCCGATTTAAAAGTGGCGGTAGAATCTTAGTGCGGAAAGTGGAATCTTATGTAAAACGACGGCAATGCTTTGAAATATCAATTCAACAATAAAAATAGACGATGGTATTGTCTGTTTACTTCAACAGCAAAAATCGCTCATACTACGCTGTGTATATCTCGACGAAAGATTTTTGAAATGATATATGGAACTACACGCTTTTTTTTATAAGAAAGGTGTAAATCCATTTCATCATGGATATTCTTAACTTTTTTGCGAAAATCATCCTAAAATATTCTTACAGCATTCTTATTACTTGGGGTTAATTGGCAATTTATAATTTAAAATGCTCTAAAAATGACATTCTTAGCTTGAGTAGCAAAATTCCATGATGGTGAAATTCTTAGCATATTCTTAATTATTTGGCCATTTTCATCATGGACATTCTTATAAAGTGTATTCTTATTAAAAAAAAAGCGTGTATTTTGGCTTTATACTTTAATGGGGTAAACTTTTGCGGGGACTAAATTTCGTGGATTTCGCGGATTTGGGTGTCATCTGCAAAAATCCGCGAAATTAAGTCCCAATGGAAATTTGGAAGGGTCTCATCCACGAAATATTTCTAAACAAAACTCAAAATATGTCAAATAAATCCTTTTTGAATGGTTACTTGCATCAAAGAGACGCAAATAATGTGTATTTCAACAACCAACATGTATGATTTGACAGTGAAAGTAAAAAAAAATCGTGAAAATATTGACACCTAATAGTGCCACCTGCGAAATTAAGTCCCCACAAAATTTATGAATTTCGTGGATAGACCCAACCGTGAAAGTTTATCCCATTAAATTTAATGGAGATTTTGAATGGAGTTACACTAGGTAAAATCTTTTGTGCTTATCTCTGATTCCAGCAAGAAGCCAACTAAAAAATACAAATGATGAAGCAGTGACCAATGACGTTGGTGATTTGTGTGTTGGACGTGTACCCTTCATTGTGTACGCATATCCTCACTCGCGTTCCAAATATTACATTTGTCGGAATAACGGCCAGCCTGCAGTTCGTGAATGTCCGGGTTCATCAGAATTTGATGCTGCACGAGTTAGGTGTCGCATAACTCAACAATAATCAAGACAGCATTTTGCCTGTTTCTAATATGGTCAAAAGGCCTTTTCATAGATAACGATTTTTGAAGTAAAGTCATAGGGTATGTAAGTAGGATTTATAATGTATTAGAAAATATATCTCAGATTCAATATCTTCTATTATAGCCCTGCAATACAACTGTCAATCATTTTTAAGAAAACTGATTGGATGATTAATGTCACGTGGCCGGTCAATATTTCCCCATAGTGACCAGTTATGAAATTGACAGCATTAAAATGTCAATTTTTACGATGTAAAACAATAGAATACACTTGTTAATTACTTTTATTACTTTATTTTTGCAGGGCTATAAATGGATTATTAACCTCAGAAGCCTGTCTCTCTTGCAAAATATCGACCTCGTTCGCTCGTATTGGACCTCGCTTCGCTCGTTCCAATACGTCACGAACTCGGTCGATATTTTGCCAGAGAGACCGGCTTTTCGGTTAATAATCCATAACAACCACATTCGGATAAATGAATCCATCAATTTACTATTGTAAATATAATGAAGGGGGCAGGAAATCTTTTTCTTCAAATATGACTTGATTTACCGGGTGTGTCAAAAGTAAGTTACCCTCCTTGAATACACCTTTTTGACCGTAGCCACCAATTGACGCGCAGGCATTTCCTTGTCCGCTTATTCCCACTAAAACCGTCCCAGTCCTTTTTCGGCAAAAATGTGTTAAAAAGGATTGGATCGATTAGTGGTATATAAAGCGGACAAGAAAATGCCCGCGCGGTAATTGGCAGCTACGAAAAGGTGTATTAAAAATTCAATTCAAGTTTTATCAATTTTAAAGAATCAAGCCTTTTTCGTTGGAAGAAGAATAAACTTAAATTCTAATAGGTCATTTGTCAGATTTGGTCCATTAGATCAAATGCTATGCTACAGTAAATAAACAATCTTCTGAATCTTCTTAAAATTCGCAATTTCTGAAATTGCGTAAATTCGTCAAAAATCAACCTATTTAATTTTGTGTTGATTTACAAGATATTTTTAACTTTCAAAGGAAGTTTACTTGTTCAGCCTAAGATTTTACATTAATTCTTTATTGAAATGTAATTTTTACACGACGAGCTACTTTTTTTATGACAACGAAACTAAAATGTTGTGCAAAATAATGCAGTTATTAAAATTTGATAGTTGATTTTCGACGTTTTTGAGCAATCTCAGAAAATGATTTTTTTTTTCATTTTGGCGTAACTTTCGATCTTGTTGTCCAAATTTGAAAAAAATACCCATCAAGGTTTTATTATTCTGAATCTATAGAACTCGAAAGATTTCACATTAACCCTTAGACCACGAGGGACGCGTATGCGTCCAAAACAAGCCAAAATACTGAGCCTCAGACTAAAGGCCATAGCTACTGACCACTTGATTTATAGGAGCATAAACCAGATGCTTTTATAAAGAGTATAAAAACAGCTTTCCAATGATTTACAAGCTTTTATTGCACTTTAAAGTTTTGAGTTTCACAAAAAATTAGAAAAATTTCAACTTTTTCAAAAAAAACAACCAGTACGCACAAAGGGTTAAAGAGATAGTTTCTTTTTTCTGGCACACCCGGTAGTTTGATCTGGATTTTATTGCTGAAAACCACGGGACTAGGACTAGTAGAGCCTATTGTAGTTTACAAATATTAATGAAAATTAAAGTCTGTCTCAATATAATCTGCAGCGGTGACAAAAAAGGATATAACTTTTTTCAAAGTCTTTTTTCTATTTGATAATATTCCACTAAATATCTTTTCAACGAGCACAACATATCTATCTTATT
This sequence comes from Clytia hemisphaerica, assembly GCF_902728285.1. Classification (NCBI taxonomy): domain Eukaryota; kingdom Metazoa; phylum Cnidaria; class Hydrozoa; order Leptothecata; family Clytiidae; genus Clytia; species Clytia hemisphaerica. The sequence continues at coordinate 1,694,745 of NW_027103968.1, read as the reverse complement.
CGAATTACAGTCTTTTTCGTCTCAGCTGCAGATTATATTGAGACAGACTTTAGGTAGTTTTCTCACCTGGTATAGCAAGATCAGATCTGTGACACATCTATTGTCTTTTGACCACTTGTATTTTAATATTAAAGCACTTTGAGATGTTGGACCCACGAAATAACTTCAAAAATAAACTTGTGTAATATTTCAATGTAATATTTCTGATAATGTGTACTGTTACTAGATTCATAAAAATAAAAAATGACATTAAAAAAATTACAAAACAAACAGAAAAACATACATACTTCAGCTAATTCATGCCAATTATTTATCAAAATTCTTAAAAATTATATACTTTTAAAGCGTAGAGTATCATCTCCAAATAAATAATAAAAATATCTACTTGTTATTGAATTAGCCAAGCCCCCCAAATCATAAAATTTTCTAAAACTAGCAGTATAAAATCTTCATTTTGCATGGTAATTGCAGGCTGATTATGGCCTCTGTTGTCATGAACAAGTACTTCCCAAGAAGTTCCCTTTTCTTTCACAAAAAAACAGCTTTTTTTATTGGTGCTTAATTTATGCTCAGTAACCGACACTGCCTAATTAGCCGTTAAATTTATTACAGCTCCAGATTGTTCTCAAATATATTCTAGTTTGGTCTAGAAAGTGAATCTGTTAAGGTTGCTTCAATAAAAACTGTTTGATCGTCATTGCAGCATAAAAATGTCCATTTAAATATCCCAAGTATCGAGCCATCGATAAGCAGCCATGGTTTGGTTGGGTTGGTTTCCCATTGGTCCTGACATTCCATATGATAAACCACGGAACATGCAAAAACTAAAGAAAATCAAGGGAATAAATAAGAAAGGGTGTATGATTCAATAAAACAATACAAGTTTTTTAAGGCGATTTTAGCAAGAATTAAGGATTATTACAAAAATTAAGATTTTCTTAACTACCCCTTCGTTCTAATTTGAATTGCATAAATATATATCACACCAATTCGAAGTATTTATTTTCACACAGAAAAACTGAAAAAATATCAACCGTTGTGATTAAAGTTTAGCGACGATAAAACTTTTTTTTCTGAGTGGATAGTAGACTAGAGTCTACTTTTGGCTGAACTTTGCTTTTCGATATTTTTTATGACGCTGAGTTCAGTGAAGTACCATCCACTCTATAGAAAATGCTTTAGACCCTGGGCTAAGTGGGTAGCAAAGTCCTGGTCCTTTATAGCTCCCTGGCTTGGATAATCAAGATTAGTTTAATAATACTTACCTTGAAATAGCGATGGCTAGAACTGTGGATAAGCAAAAGTAGTAAACATGCTTTCTTCGTTCACCGCTGAACATATATGAAACGGTTCTTGACACGTGCTCTAATAAGATGCCTAAAAAGAAAATAAATTTAAAAGATTTTGAATCATGGTCCCCGGTATGTCAATCGAATTGAGGGGCCAAAAAAATATGTCGAAGTATTTTCGAATTTTCACCCTTATTTCACCCCTCTATACGGTATATATAAGCTTTTTTTAAGTAAAAAAAATTACTTTGCAAAATATTGGGGGGGGGGGCATGTGAATGCAACGTCTGATTCTGTCTGCTTTTGAAACAAAGACGTAGATTTGGATGATAAAAACAACCTCATCCCCGTCTCAAAGCTCTCTCAGTGGAGATGAACATTTCTATAGAAATACCAATGGAGATAGGAAATCTATTGCAATCAGTTCAATAACGCCAGTGGGAATGGTTTCAGAGTACAATTTTTACATCTTGGGTATAAAATCATAGGGCAATTTTCAAGTGGGGTTAAAATTTTAGGGTAATTTGTCCAACGGGGAAGATATTTTTGGCCAATTTTTCTAGTGGGGATGGAGTCCAATGGGTATGTGACACGGGGGTGTAAGAAAATTGTCGTTTGATTTAATCACAATGACCACCAGCTCAATCTATCAGAACGGAAAAAATTCTCTAAAATTCACGAAAACCGTCAACTTTTTAAAAAGATAAGACTCTACCTGAAAACATTGCACTAAACAAATATGCAGGGAAATAGTGATGGAAATACAAAACACGCCCCATGGCATAAAACGGGAGGTAATGAAGCGCCCATCCCATGAAAAGCCACGAACATGATGATACCATTGTTGTGTATTCAGCTGTAAAAAGATTTATATTTAATTTTAGGTTTCTTTCCTTTTCCTTTCCTTCTTTAAAATTTCATATAACTGTCTAGTTTCGCTTCAAGAATTATCAGGGTAAAATTTCCGATTGCCCCAGATAATTTCAATTTTCCCGCAAAAATTTGATTCATGTTAATTGTTAACGAATTGTTCAAGCCTAAAAGTATCAAATTTAAGTTGATTCAAATGGAATAATTACCGTAAATTGTGGCATCAAAATTGTAGCCTCGTTTCCAGCGTAGTGTTTGTATGACGTAAACGATGACGTAAAGAAAATACGTTCCGCAAATTAACCACCACACAATCTGCGGAATGAGACATCGAGAAAATCATTATAACGCTTTGGTCAAGTTCATAATTAAAGGCCGTTTGCAATTAGGCATTTTGAAAATCACATCTTTGTCGAGAGGGGAAGGAGGAAATAATGGGTAACAACCATAGATTTAGCCCGAAGGGCTAGATGGCGTACTTTTGCTAAATCCAACCTAGGTTACGTGACATTACAATAAAATGTCAGCACTTGACCAATCATAAGCTTTGCGGGTTTCGAAAACAATAGCAACAATATTTTTTTCGAAATTCACTTTTTTGGCCTGCGATGGCTTAAAGTACGCCATCTAGCCCTTCGGGCTTTATAAACCTATGGTAACAACCAAAAAAGAATTAGCAGAAAGAGTTGTCTTACTTACCGGGTTGCCAAGCAAATATACTCGCTCATCTCCTCCAGAAAACACTTGCCCCTAAAAATAAAATGCAAAGAAAGCAACTGTGAAATAGAGATTGTTGATCGGTGTTGAGATTGTAGTATAAAAAATAGTAATATTGTAATATTTGAAAATAAAACCTTACGCGATAATTGATGGGCCAATGCCATGCTTGTGACGTAAATTCCCCTTCCTTTGGTTTGAATCCGTTGTTCGTCTAGAATTGAGCAAAGAATTAATTGATTATCCAAACTAATTTACAAATCATTCTTCTTTCCAAAGTAAGAAAACTAAATACAAGTTTAAATCTTCTAAAAACTTGAAAGTAAATGGACACAACACCAGTGCTTTCCATTCCATTCTCACCTTTGCCATGACAACGTGTGATTCATAAACACTTTCGAAGAATGATGGTGACAACAATTCCACGCTGACTTGCGGTACTAGAGGTGGAAGAATGGGGATAGAACTTAATTAAACTTTATATATGATCTCAAAGGTGATTTTTGTGAAACACTTCCTGGCCTCGTTGAAAATAAATGTAGCCCTAGCGGTCACGTGGTTGAAATACCACATGTTCCAAAACACACCTGAATTGTGAAAGTTTTGAAAGCATTTATTAACATTTTTATTCCTACCTTTTTTATGAGTGTTACTTTCGATATTCCATTCGCTTCCAACGATGGTTACAAACTTATTTGGATTACACGCCATCTCTTTTTGTTCCCAACCCCTGAAATATGTAAAAAGGAGGGTTATACTTTAATGGGATAAATTTTCGCGGGGATTAAATTTCGCAGATTTCGCGGATTTGGGTGTCATCCGCGAAAATCCACGAAATTAAGTCCCAATGGAAATTTGGAAGGGCCTCATCCGCGATATATTTCTAAACAAAATTAAAAGTATGTCAAACAAATACTATTTGAATGTTTACTGGCATCAAAGAAGCGCTAATAATGTGTATTTCAACAACCAAAATGCATGATTTGACAGTAAAAGTCACAAAATCGTGAAAATATTGCCACCCAATAGTGCCACCCACGAAATTAAGTCCCCGCGAAATTTTTGAATTTCGCGGATAGGCCCAAACGCGAAATTTAATCCCCGCGAAAGATTATCAAATGTAAAATTAATTCTTTCCAAAACAATTAATCTTCAGATTTCCGATACTGTTTATCACCAAAAAACCTTTATCAATCAGGGACGAAGACACACGCGCCATCTTTGATCGGAGATTTTTGGTAGGCTGGGAAACTGCCTCCAGGGTTTATCACTCAGTAATTTCACTAAATTGGCTTTAATTGCCAAATCCTCTTATATAAAAACAATAAAAATATTTACGAAATCTAGTCAATATTATTAGACAAATCTATTGAAAAGGCCAAGAAAGAGGGCTTACCATTTGGGCAATTGTTTTTCAGTTTCTTGTAAAACACAACCAGTATTCCGATGAACCAATTGAAAGATGGTTTTGACCGTACTAATTCGATTGTCTGGGCCAGGATTTTTAGTAATTCGAATCACCCAAATATCATTGGCATCACCGTTACCATCCTAAGAGGTAGGAATATCGATATACAAAATAGAGTCATTTAATTTACCTCAAGTGGATATTCTCGCGAGACAATTTTTTTAAAAGATAATTTAATATTCGCGTGACTTATTTTGGCGTATCGGGCCCTTTCTCAATTAATTTCTTTCATTTTTCTAGGGGTTTTAACAAAAAAACTATGTTTATGGCAAAGCCTGCCTTTTTTCGGAAGCATTAAATTTCACGAATTTTCGAAAAAACTGGTGAAATATAATTCTCGCGTAAATTAATCCACTTGAGGGTATAACTTTTTTTCGGAAGTTAATCAAGCAGCATAATTTGAAAAAATAGAAGTATCATAAAAAGATTTTTGAAATAAACAAATAGCAGCGCGAGTTGTTATAATAAAGATAAAACTTTATGTAGGTGAAAACTCAAAACTGAACAGTCGTTTTTTAACTTACTTGTCCATATCCGGAGACTTGATGAAGGTTTGTTGAAATGGGAGCTTTCTCTGGATGGGAATGTAAATTGCGACGTGTTCTAAGGAAATACGAGTACGTGTAAATCAGTTAATCATCAACATGGTACTGATTCTCAAACAGAAACCGTTGTAACAAGAATCGTAATTGGCCCAGCGCGTAGCGCAATGGGCCTTTAAAACACAACTGGTCGAAAAAAATTGACTTTGTCGGGGCCTGTGCACGCAATTATCAATCGACGATTCCAGGCTAAAATCGAACTACCTGACTTTCTATTGTGCGTATGCGTAAGAAAAAAACACATATCATTAATACCTCCAACTTATATGGTCAAATCTTTCTTTCTTAATTAATAGAAAAAAGTTTAAAGTAATTAAATCTTTATTGTTCGCCCGACTCGAGTCTATACATTGAAAAAATTCACTCCTGTTGTATGGCGAATCTGCAACGGAAAAATATGTTGACAGTGCCAACACTGCTGGGCATTTACGCCGCTTAGGCTTTCTTGTCTTTTTAAATGAAGAAACTTTACAATTGTCAATAAATTGAAAGAGTTCACAGAAAACTGAACGTTCGTGCTATGTCTGAGGTGTAAGAATACGATGATTAAAATACGACTTACTGTACATGCATTAATCTCACTTCATCACCATCACGAACGTATTCCAATCGATCATCTTCAGCTAAAAAAAAATAGGTGATAAATTACCAGTCGGTGAGGTATTTTCCTTATTCTGATGTTTCTGAATTATCGCCTGGTCTTCCGTAATCGGTAAATTACTGCGTAATTTGTAAATTTAATGCTGCGCTCAACTAAGAATCGAAATAAAAAATACGGTCTACAGCTTGCAAATACAGGCTAGTTATTGCGTAAAACAAGGATGCATGAAAAATACTCATATTATTATAATAGAGTACAAACATAAAATATTTTCGTATTGATGTATAGAAAACTTACTGATGAGATGATGTGCTTTATTAATTTGCCAATCATTATTTGAATCTTTGTGCGAGTAACCAGTAATCTAAAATTTTGAATCAAAATGTCAGTTTAAAACTAAATTAAATTTTTAGATTACATCTATTTGAACTCAAGTTCAAAAGAAGAACATGGAAAAGATAAAGGACAAGAAAATGGGTGTACAACTATACAACAAGTAGGTCATATATATTTCCCTTTGTCGTTCCCTTGAGAACGGACCGAGTCCGAAACATGCCGGAAAAAATCGAAGTATAATAGCGTTCTTTTTCACGGTTCAACATGCCCCTTTGTAATTGATATACATGATTCAAGGTGTTTCTTGAATTCAAACAAACTTGATCAAAATTCAACCAGATTCAACCTCTAATGTAAGTTTTTCTCCACGGTCCATTCACTTAATAGCATTCTGAACTTGTAGTCTATCAACAATTCATACCTGTTGTTGTTCTGGAGGGTGTTCTTTAGGATAAAGATGTTGATGTGAATGAAGTAGTGTTCCAGCTGTTTTGTGATTCTTCAACGTCACCACAGCACCATAACCCAATTCACCAGGTAGAACAGCTTTGTAAAGTTTATTCCCTTCTAGTGTGGATTGGAAAGAGGAACTGAAAAATCCATCTCCTGGACCACTATGAAAGAAAAAGAGTGCCATTTTTTTTCTCTTCAAATTTTCATCAGGGATAATCAATTAAAAAATTGATCTTTTAATTTCTTAATTGATGACATAAAGAAAACCATAGAGCTAGACGAGGTCCAGATTCTCAAAAAAAATCGAGAACCAAAAAATTTAATCTACCTTTTAGGAAGTGCTTGGAAGTGAACAGCAAAGAAGAAAAGATAGATGAATATAGGAAGAAGTATCAAGCCAATAGCACGTGCTATGAAGTGTTTGCCAACATCAACCTGAAAAAAAAATTTAATAAGGAATCCATTATTTAAATTTTAGAGGTGTTATACTACAGCGAAGTGGCTAAATGAGGTTAAAATATTAGAAATGTACAACGTTTAAAAAAAACAGTGATTAAAAACAATATGCGACACTTATATATTACCTTATTACACGAATATTACTAGTCATTTTATGAACACAAATTATAAAATTTTGTGTTAATAAAAACGTCCCTTAATAAAAATCAGCCCTTGTTCCCTTGAAAAATTAGTGTTAATATTTCAGATCGTTCAAATTTCAAAGCCGTTGAATACCTGCCTAGTAATATTCGTGCAATAAATTACAATATTAATTATATTTACTGAAAACTCTTTCAAAAGTCCAAAATACTAAATAATTTCTTACCAGAGAATTTGATAGATCACCAAGAATGTCCCATAAATCTTGCACGGTTGTCATTCCAGCGAACAGAATCACAAACAAACCCACCCATTTGACGCTGAAAAAAAGTGAATTTGAAAAAGGTAAGGATTTCATCTTAAAAACAAATGTTATGCTTTCGAAAATGATTTAGAAGTGAGCTGGAATTGGGATCCAAAGAAAATCTTTTATTTACGTAAATGTACTGAGAACTTAACTGACAAAGGTAAGATGTGTTACTAAGGTCTGAAAAAATGGGATCAAAGTATGATTATAAAACAACTTATTCACCTGAAGGTACAAGCCAAGAAATATCCGGTAACAAACATCCAACCCCACCAATCAAAGGAGAAGGGGCTAAAATAAATGTACATGAGAGATTATTATTATCTATTTTATAATTATACAACACTATACCTAATCATTGAGAAATAAACAGCAAGTTCCAGGTTTCACAAAGAGAACAAAATAAATACTCACCAATCACGCCAACTGTAGAATTTCAATAAACTGTACACAGACATCATGATGAAAAACATCAAGATTGGATCCAATAGAATGTACTGTGATATCGTTATACACCCGTGATCTATGAAATAAATTAAAGATACAAAAAGAAGAGTAAGAATCAATGAAGTATAAGGGCTAGAAGCAAAACTTTAATCCAGGATTTGTATAAAAACCACACGGGCCGCCCAAGGCCGAACAACTTTGGTAGGATTTAGTGGCTTCAAATCCCACCAAGGAGATTCGATTCTAGTCCTTCGGGCTTATACTTCATTTGTAAGAATACCAAAACATTACATTGAAAATGAGAACATCAATTAATAAAACAATGTAACAATATATCTTTCAGGCCATTTTATTTCATGATAACCAAGATTATAACTTATTGAAAGATTATACACTACCGTATTAATGTTTTAAATAAAGCTTTGAAAATAAAATTTTACCAAAAAGAATCAATGAAGCAGCAAGTATACATGCAGGAAGATTGTGAGTCAATTCCCATACAATCAAATAAGCCAGTGGTACACAAAAACATCCCAATAAGGCACAAAACTAAAAAATAACAAGAATCGCAAAATTGCGACTAAATATTTCCTTAAAAATGAAGGTCATTATTGACATATATAAAAAAGCACACATAATAAAGTATACATATATATTTGTCCAGAAAGAACTGGCATGTTCTTTGCTTTGATTTGGTGTTTAAAAATATGTACTTAAGTAATAAGTCTGGTTAAATGTTACTTTATTCACAAGATTTAAGGATTACTGAAAAAATACTACTGCAGATGAACTAAACTCAAAAACTAAAACTTTACAATAAATTTACATTACGACAAAGTAAAAATCTATCTTTAATAGCAACAAAGAAAAAAATGTGGCTCAAAGTTTTAAAGCATTTAAATAGATTGTAAACAGTAGACCTTTTTTTAAAGAGGCAGCCATATTGAATAATTATGTACTCCAGCATAACAATGATACAGCCATGCATAATTACTGTATCATGCATATCTTAAAAATTCAGTAGGTATAGAGAATTCAAGATTTGAAAACAGACACTGCATTGGTTTACAAGGCTAGACTAGAGAAAGATGTCAACCATCCACACGGTTCATGAAAAAAATAAAGTATTTATCAAAAAAAGGTTCTCTTTTTTTGGTAATCAATACACCGTTTAACAGGTGTCGAAAACAGACACTGCATTGGTTTACAAGGCTAGACTAGAGAAAGATGTCAACCATCCACACGGTTCATGAAAAAAATAAAGTATTTATCAAAAAAAGGTTCTCTTTTTTTTTGGGAATCAATACACCGTTTAACAGGTGTCGGTTGCGCACGGGTATGAACAATTTTCTATTGTTTTGATTTTGGCAACCACAAGAAACTTCACTCTCCCCCGTAAAAAATGGTAGGTAAACATCCAGTTCTCATAAGAAAGCCCAGCAGAGAAATGGTAGGTAAAGAACTCCTTTTAATCATAACTTCTTTTCCTCTTGATGAATTTTTGTGAAATTTTCAGGAGAGATACATAAATTGTCATTAATATCATGTTCAAACATCTAAAACATTCTCTTTAAAGGAAGGAAAAAAAATGGCAATGTTTACATTTCTCTAACCTTCCAGCCACAGTACTAAAGTGAGCATTTTTACCTACCGCCTCTACGGTGGAGATGGCGAGACTGTTAAACGGTGTTTTCCAACAAACAACAATCAATATACCGTAACAGGATCCCACGGTGTAAACATTATCAACCAACAAAACCCACACCACCAAAATTGTAAAAATAAGTCAATATAATTTCTATCAACAATTTCTCGTAAAATGTTTTTTTTTCCAACATTCTGACTGTCTGATACCAATCATGGCTGGAGTCATCATGTGTAAGAGTGACTGTGTATAACAACAAAAGTTTATTGAAAATCATCCCACGGTCATGGTGAAGCTAAAGATTTATCAACCAAACAAAACTGACGCCAAGTCAAATCTGTCGCTTAAAAATTTCCATGAAAATTACAATCGAAACTTATCTCATAAAATGCCTTTTTCAACATTCTGGAGGTGTTCAAAGTTAGAGGTATCATATGTAGAGCCAATCAATACATGAAAAGTCATTTGCTATCCTATTTGCCATGAGATATACAAGTCAAGAAATCAAACAATAACCAACAAATCATGTCTCTTCACTTTCATGTCACATCGTGTTTATATAGGGTAACCAGAAAGTCAACCCACAAGAACAGCCATCTTCCTTTATTATGGAGTGTTCCAAAACTATTGGTAGGTTGTTTGGAAGTAAAGAAACCCACACAGTTTGATTTATTTTAAAGATTTAACTTGGTGAAAACAAACTGCATCTTTCTAGCAAAAACTCATGTTTCAACCTGCTACATAACAATTGCCAGTCGGGTCTGCTACTAACATGTAATAGTTTTATTATAACTGGGCTTGAGAATCCGTAAGGAACTTGTAACATATATTATATATATAGTCGACTCGAATCATGATACATTACTTATACTTCACTGGGTGCATTTTTCGCTGTGAAATTAAAAACGGGCGTCAGTCAGGGCGTACGGAAGGCGTTTTGACACGGGAAATTATGGAGAAAGCCCGTTTTAATAAATATTTCCCTTTTGGAAAACGGGAAATATTTAATAAAAAGGTGAGTATGATTAAATAGAGTATTGCAATAAAGAATTTGATGTGGTTATTAAGATATGCAGATCAGATCAAAATTCAACAAATAGTGGACAAAGGTTATTCAAGCCGAATGTTAAGAAGAAAGAAGATACTTTAAGCGTACAATACAAAGTTTCGCAAGCAGAAACTTTTGCGAGGTTGAAAAATTTACAACATTTACTTTCGCAAATTTAATGGAAAAATTTTCGCAAGCATAAACTTTCGCGAATCAAGAAGTAAACATGAAAATTTTCACATGAAAAAAAATAGCTTAGATGGGCAAATACTTCTTGGATTGGCTTGAAACTTTTGTCTTTTGTCTTATTAGCCTTTTAACAGGCTAAAAAGTGCCATAAATTTACATTTCATTTAAAGTTTGAAGTTTTACAGATTCTTTATTTTGTCAAGAATTTTTAAAGACATTTACTTTTGCGAAAAGGGCCATAATTGCGAAAGTTTCTGCTTGCGAAAGTTTGTACGCCTAAAGTAGTTTTAACATACTGCTCTCATTCCAACATATCTATGTTCTCCGTATTCCATGCCTGGCTTTTCGAATGAAAATTCACCATTATAGCCTGTCATCCAGCCTGCCAAAGCAAGCAGCATCTACAAAAACAATATATTTGATAAATGAATTTTTTTTTCAAGCTGAATAAAAAGTAAAGAAGGGTCTATAATACGATATTCTTCTTTCCTTAGATTTCCTTTAAACTTTAAATATTCAACTTTTCATTATGCTCCTGGAAGATTTGAAAAATTGTAGTGTTTCTTTAATCAATATTATCCCTCATAGATCAGCATTCTGTCAAAATTTTCGACCCCAATTTAATTTTCAAAATAATTAAAATTTACTTAAAAATTGACTTAAATGCTATCAAACCTTGCCAAGCGGTGGATGCACATCCAAGAAGAATGTTCCATTGAGATAGTGATTTGCAAATTTTCCAAAATGAGTTTCATCCCAGCTACAAAAAAAAGAAACAGTCAAAATACAAAAACTACTATGGTCAATGGTACGAAAGTAAGTAGGTAAACTTAAGAATGAAAAGCACAAGAATGATTCTATCAACAAAAACAATATACCAAATCTTTGTTGGATAATCTAGACTATAAAGCCTAGTAATCATTGACAGAATCCATACACAAAGCAATGACAATTTTTGGTTCCATTCATTATAACTATCATTTTCATTGTGTTGCGGTACTTCATTTTGCTCTTTATTTGAAAGCTCATCTTTGTCTGATTGAGCTTTTAATTGTTCTTTTGTTTCTACTGTTTCATCTATCTCTTCTTTCACATCTTTGGTTGCATTAATTTTTTTGTTTGGTTTTTCAAAAGTTTGTTGGTCTGTACTGGCGTCTTTTTGATTATTATTTACTCTGAGTTTATCCTTTTTAGGTGACTTATTTTCAGATTTACTTTTTGCCATGGTATATCATTATTTGTTGACTTTACCTTTATATTTTGTTTCTGTTTGCATATAATAAAGAAATTTGGATGATAATACGTTTTGTCCTTATTATCAGTCCTAGATACTTCACCCTTTGCTGACCAGGTTGAATTAGCCAGTATGAATTAGCCAGTATTTCTTCACCAAAAACAAAATTGCTTGTGGTTCCAGGAGGTTTAAAACTGAGAGAAAATATCTAGACAGAAGGGTATTCAATGTTGGAATTCTATGAAAGATTTCCCTAGAGTCTGCCTTAACTTATCAAGAGGAAAAATTGCCTCTATGTTGCTACCAGGTTTTGTTAATCTGGACAGAAATAGTAATTAGCCATTGGTTTCATGGGTCTTTTTATGGAATCCCCTTTTATGAATAGTGCAAATTATGTATTTTCATCTCTACAGGATGAATTGGGCTATTACATTTTTAAACCATAGAGGGGTATCGACGAACTTTTCCAGGGGGGTGAGCTTTGATTTTCCAAGGGGTTTTTGTTTATTTTTCAGATTTTCCAAGGGCGTTATTTTAAAGGTTTCCAGGGAGTTCTCTCCTCATAAACTGACATCAATAGTCATTTTCCATGTCACTTCCTAGGGATGTTGACCTCTCATTACTTGTGGATTTTAAAACCTACATAACCAAATACGAAAGTTGTTGGAAAGGAAAGAGTAAACGCAAGACAGTGAAACGCAAGTGTGTGAAACAAAGAAGAACAAATTAGTGGCAAAACGATGGAGCGTTTGACATCACTCGCGGGGCAAGTTACACACTCGTTATTTGTTAATCCTGGTTAATCCCATCGGGTGATAGGCAGTGAGGCGGCGGGCGTTCTCTAATTCTCCAATCCGCGTCCGGTCATTTTGAAGAAAACAAAAAAGCTAAAAAGAGTGGGCTGTCAGTGAAAGTTATTGTGACATGTTATGAAAGAAAGTATGATTGATAAACTTGGCGGAGTTATCAAAACAGATTTAACAGTAAGTGTAAATACAGGCCAGATATCAATAAGTCCCATGTTTCGACCAACCGTCCCAAGTTAGAGCAGAAGACGATAATGTTTTTATTCTATCCGAACTAATGTTAAAAAAGACCAAGGAAGCCCTGACTGTTTTGGATCATGGATTGTAACAAATATATGAAGGGTGAGATTTTACAGCCGCCCATCGTGCAAGGCACTGAGAGGCCACAGGTGCCAAAAATACGGGCCATGTGAAATGTAGCAAATTCATTGGTGGAAATTTGATAAATAGCTGCGAAGGAGCGCCGGGAAGCAATCAGAACAGATCACTTTTGTTTTTGTTGCAGATTTCAATATAAACTTCTCTCAGGGATTATTTGTCAATGTGTTGTGTCAACCTGTCAGCATTGTATTGTTGTGAAGGGAAAAATAAAAGAGGTAAGACTAGCCTAGTTTCTAATCCTGACGAGTTTAAGCTTAGACTGATAGCAGATGTAGATGACTGATGTTTTTTTCTGAAAGCTTGATTTCCTAGTGTGACTAACCATAGTGCGGAAATAGGTCTGATCCCCCCCTTCTTGGCATTCCCCTAACCTTTAAAAATGCCTATCCCCCAAGGGTTTTGGGCTAAATTTTCGAAAATATATACAGTAGTGTATAGTGTGATCTAATAATCCAATTCTCGCTGCTACCCCTTCTAAAAATCAATCTCCTTGTTTTCTCTCCCTATTTGTTTATGGTAAAAAGGGAAGGGAAACAGTAAAGAAAAATTAAGTCTGGCAATATGCAAAACCCCCCCTTCTTAAATGACCCCCCCTCACCCCGCATTGCTATCCCCTCCTTTTTTAATGAAAATTTCTGATCCCCTCCTTCTTCACTTTTTTGAAAGGTGTCATCCTCCCTTTAAAAAAGGGGGGGGGTCCGGACTATGCTAACAGACTATCTTTGCTTTTTTATTTGAATGATGCCGCTTCTCTACTTTTTCTCCCATCAGAATTTTTAAAGGCAAAAAGTAGTTGAGCCCCAACTTCTGGACTGCCAATGAGCTGGAGAGATGAAATAACGTAAAGTCGGGTAACTTGCATCAGTGGAGGCTAACATGCATAGCCCTTAATAAATGAATGATCTGGCTGGTCATTAAAATTTCAACCTTATTGGCTTATTGGACATTTTCGTCCCTCAGACATCTTAATTATTGGGAAAAACTCAAATCAGTAAAACTGTATGGCCTTGAAAGACGGAGAGAGCGGTATCAAATAATTTATAACTGGAACGTCATTGAAGGCAACGTCCCGAATTTTGATTATGACAAAAGCAAAGGAGGCATTTCCTACCATATAAATCAGAGATTGGGGAGAATTTGTAATCTAAAAGCTGTCAATATTAAACCGGTTAGTGTAAAACGCAGGTCACAGGTCACGGGTCACAGGTCAGTGTTGACAGGTCAGCTTTGATTACTGTAAAACACAAAGAAAATGTTTGAAAAACAGTTGTTAATGTCAATGATATAATTCCAAAGGTATTTTATTGATCTAGAACTATTTTAAAGCTAAAAATCTACCCACGTGTTTACCACGTGATTTCGCGTTTTTATGCCGTGTATAACACGGACCTGTAATACTTGTATTATATATTACATCTATATCACACATGCAAAAAAGTTATCTTTTCAATGTTATACGCATGTTACGAATGTTATATACAAAGAATAAAGAAATATTCGAATATCGATCTCACCTTTGCCTTAAACAGCCCCTAACAGGAAAATAGCTATTTCACAATCACTAATGTCATATCTCATTTTATCTCCTGCATCACCTTGGGTATGATAACAAGAATTGATGAAAATAGCGTCAATGGGATTATATTTTATAAATGTTTTAATATTTTTATCCCCTGCTTCGTATTTTTGATAAAATGACGTCACTATTTTCATCTCTCTAAAACGGCTCTCTTGGAGTATTTATTGTTTTCAAAACCTGTCAATCTATATCCACTTGCAGCGTCGGCATCCTATTACGCATGATAAATATTTTATTGTTATTTGGTGTACAAAACCTCATACTTTGAGATAACATCATTATTTACATAATTTAAGTGTCATTTGTTGTCAATTTTTGGGGTTGATGATTTGTCGTTTAAGTCTTCTAAATACCATATTTTGATATTACATTTCCATTACATATAATATTTTCAGGAACTTTTGTTATGAGTTGTATGTTACGAGTGCGTTACAGTTTTCCGGTCTGTAATTTGTATGACCTGTGACCTGTGACCTGTGACCCGTGACCCGTGACCTGTGACCTGTGACCTGTGTTTTACACTAACCGATATTAAACAGTTAGTCACACTAGGAAATTAAGCTTTCAGAAAAAACAACATCACTCATCTACAGGATGTATTTCGACAACAAGGATGAGAGTTACCTGGATCAAGTTCAAGATCCCAAGACAATCAGTTAAAACTTGAAAACTTAAAATGAGACAAAATTAACGATTGCGAACGTGCAGCAGCCAAATATCAACCAACCAAATTTTGTCATTCAATTCCCGAGACAGCGCTTCGATTTTTAAGGCCTTTTTTATACACTAAAGTAAAAATAATTCTGCAAGTATGTAAATGGGTCATTGTTTGAGGTCCTGCAAAATTTCCGGGAAATAGCCTATCTGGCAGTGCGCGGATCTAGGTAGGTTCAGTCTCCCCTGTAGATCTTTTTCTTGAGAAGTTGATCTTCAAATTAGTTCTCAAGGTTGGCTTGGCTCAAATTTTTTCATCTATGGCTCAAATTTTAGGCAATTTCTCATAGATTTTGAGAATGTTAAATTTATTAAAAAGCGCTGGGTTATTTTTTCATGAATCCCTTTAGATAGGGAGGTCGGGCCTTACGCGTGCGGCAGTAACAAAACATAGATTTTCGAAAAAAAATATTCAAGCTTACATACCTCAAGGAAGGAAACCTCTTTAGACATAAGTATTTTTTCCAAAGTGTAGAGAATTTATTCAGCTTTCTTTTGCAGAAAAAATCAGCACATCATGTCTTCATTTTCCTTCAAAATTTGAAAATGAGTACTCGCGGGTGAGTTTTTTCAAACTTCTTGTTCGCGGCACGGCAAAATTTTTTATCCGGGGGTTCTAAAATCCAAAGCGCTAGCCCATAGTTCGGAAGGGGGTCACTACACCCCTACCCTAGAGCTACCCCCCCCCCTACCCTAGGTTCTTCCCCCTTTTAAAATTTGATGCTACCCCCTCAGTGATCCACACTGCATTGCGAAAAAAATTGAATCATTTTGAATCGAATGTTTCAAACATACTAAACAATTAATAAAGAAGACGTTGCATTGTAAATTAAAAATAAAACTTCTAATTTGGGAAAACACAAAAAAAACATACCACTGACATCTTACCCCCCCCTTTCTAGATGAACCCCCCCTTTCTGAAAACTTCCCCCTTTCTAGAAAAAATTCTCTTACCCCCCCCTTTCTGAGATTTTCTGAACATCGCTACCCCCCCCTTTATAAAGGGGGGGTGCGAACTATGTAAGCCACCCGAAACAGCTATCGACCTGGAATTTTTTGCATCGTTCCCCGCGATAGTTTAGCTTTTGAGACGTACCACGTTCGTTGGTTGGAGCAACGTATATTTTTCAGGAAGTCAAATATGTACTTAAAATGCGTTTTTTCATTGAAAAAATCAAATTTTTTTATCGAACGTGAATTTTTTAGAAAGAACAATGTTTTTTCTTTCCAAATGTGAAAAAAGTAAGAATCAAGCTGTTTCCGGTGGCAAGCGCTAAGGGAAAGATTATGGTGTAATTACCCCCGTTTCAGCTACATATCTACGGAAAATAAAACTCGCACCAAACCTCCCGCGCGGAATTTTTCATATAAAACACTTTCGCTTTTGGTGCCGTAATGAATGTACAAAATCGCTGGCGATGCATGCACGAAAATGCTTGAAAAATTGAACTTCAAAATGGAATATCTTTGGTAACTTTAAAGAATTGGAAGGTAAATGACGCCTCATTTTTCTTCTGATGGTTATGGCTTTCCATTGAACTTGGTTTGGTATTCTGCAAGTAAGTTTGAAATTTCCTCTGACCACCCTACTTTAGAAGTTTTGCGGCGCATTTTTTTGCTTTGATTGAGAGTCAAGTAAACGATGTAGCGCTTTCGCAGCATTAATCTTTGATATGCATTTTGGCGGGACGCTAGTGTGACTAACTGTTAAACACAAAAATATCTGGAGGGGAAGTCTTTCCCAAGAAGGCCTTCGATTATTCAATTACCCTTCCCAGACCAATAGGAGATTTGACAAACTGCTCCAAAGAAGTATTCAAAAAACACTTAGACACCTTCTTCCTCACAACTGTTCCGGACGAACCTCTGCTTGCCCACTATTTCAACCTTAGGCAAGCATACTCCAACAGCCTCAAGGAAATGTCGAAGCATTGGACTCAACGAGTTGGATGACCTGTATGTTCAAGCAGAAGCCAAAAAGAGGTACGAGTCGAGGTAGGTTTAGGTAGGGAACATAACAGCCGTGCGCAGCTCCGCTCGCAGCTCTGCTTTACCATTTTTGTTTTGATTTAACTTTGTATTTTAATGACCAGCCAGGTCATTCATTTAAGGGCTATGTATGTTAGCCTCCACTGATGCAAGTTACCCGACTTCACGGTAGTTGGAGTAAATAACAAAAAAGCACATTCAAGCAAGTTTTGGACGTGGATATTGCAGCATTGCCTTGCTCTAATCTTAAGCCTTACGTCTTAGCAGGTCTTAGAATGAAATTTTGAGATTCTAAAAGGTATAAAATAAATCTTTTGTAAATAAAGAAGCAATGAGAGCCTGATGTAACTAAACTAAGTAGAACTAAACATCAAACTTTTTGAATAAAACCGAAAAATCTTGCCGGCAAGCTTAACGCCATCTTGACTAAACAACTTTGCCAAGCCTGACACGCTATTGAATATATCAAGCTTTTATTTTACTCTGCATTTTTTTGCTTTGATTGAGAGTCAAGTAAACGATGTAGCGCTTTCGCAGCATTAATCTTTGATATGCATTTTGGCGGGACGCTAGTGTGACTAACTGTTAAACACAAAAATATCTGGAGGGGAAGTCTTTCCCAAGAAGGCCTTCGATTATTCAATTACCCTTCCCAGACCAATAGGAGATTTGACAAACTGCTCCAAAGAAGTATTCAAAAAACACTTAGACACCTTCTTCCTCACAACTGTTCCGGACGAACCTCTGCTTGCCACTATTTCAACCTTAGGCAAGCATACTCCAACAGCCTCAAGGAAATGTCGAAGCATTGGACTCAACGAGTTGGATGACCTGTATGTTCAAGCAGAAGCCAAAAAGAGGTACGAGTCGAGGTAGGTTTAGGTAGGGAACATAACAGCCGTGCGCAGCTCCGCTCGCAGCTCTGCTTTACCATTTTTGTTTTGATTTAACTTTGTATTTTAATGACCAGCCAGGTCATTCATTTAAGGGCTATGTATGTTAGCCTCCACTGATGCAAGTTACCCGACTTCACGGTAGTTGGAGTAAATAACAAAAAAGCACATTCAAGCAAGTTTTGGACGTGGATATTGCAGCATTGCCTTGCTCTAATCTTAAGCCTTACGTCTTAGCAGGTCTTAGAATGAAATTTTGAGATTCTAAAAGGTATAAAATAAATCTTTTGTAAATAAAGAAGCAATGAGAGCCTGATGTAACTAAACTAAGTAGAACTAAACATCAAACTTTTTGAATAAAACCGAAAAATCTTGCCGGCAAGCTTAACGCCATCTTGACTAAACAACTTTGCCAAGCCTGACACGCTATTGAATATATCAAGCTTTTATTTTACTCAATGATGGTGCAAAACAACCCAGAAACTAAGCACACTTTATTCTTTCCCAAGCACCCACGCTTTATCCACGCGCGTAATAATAGCGCTTGGTAACGAAAATTTGATGATTAACAGATTAAGACCATGACTCAAGTGCGTAGACACACAGTGTTGTTTGTAGGCATTTCAATTAGCAAGCAATCTTATTACCCATTATAAATTCATCGTTATCAGTGATTTGAATCATATGTGCTTCATCTTATCTGGTTTCATCGAGACCTCGATCGAGACATTCAAAGATTCAAATACTCTCGTAAGCCGAGCCGCTGTTGAAAAATATTTTTTGCACGATAAGGATACCATAAAGTTTAAAACTGATTAATGTGACAAAATCCTTCCTTTGTTACAGCACCACGTTAAACGTTAAAGGGATTCTCTAAATTTTGAAAATATTTTT
Source organism: Clytia hemisphaerica (assembly GCF_902728285.1). NCBI lineage: Eukaryota > Metazoa > Cnidaria > Hydrozoa > Leptothecata > Clytiidae > Clytia > Clytia hemisphaerica. The sequence continues at coordinate 1,675,683 of NW_027103968.1, read as the reverse complement.
TTTGGATCTTGGTAGAAAAACTAGTAAAAATTCGTTTATTAGCAACTAATGATAGTCGAGACGCCATAAGAGTAAATATATGATGAACAAACTGAACGAGAAATATACTACACGTTTTTTCTTTTATTAGAACCCAGTTTATAAGAACATTGAGGCTGAAATTCGTCGAAAAATTAAGAACATCGTAAGAACATGCCCAGCCTCAGTCTGGAAAAAAAATGAGAAGAAACTACAATATTTTCCTCTTTTCAAGCAGTTTTAAACAAACTTAGGAATGGATTTTCTAAACCGAGAGTCAAATATTGTCCAAATTTTACCAATTTTAAGTTCTCTTTATTCTGCACGATATTGTCGATTTAGAGTAGTCTGAAAATTTAAGAACGCATCTAAGAACATTTCAGGCTGAAAATTGCTAAAAAAATAAGCACATCCAGGTGTTCTAATAAAAAAAAAACGTGTAACAAAATAGGAACATACTTTAAAAGGTACTTACCAAACATGTTTAGGCAATGTAATGGTGTAGAATCTGGTAAACAGAGCAACACTGAAGATCATATAAAACCAAAACAAATTGAAACCTTTCAACGGTTTATATTGATGTTTCGAACGATTGATTAACACTTTCCAAATGTGAAGAGGGACTTCAGCAAAATCTTGCTTTGAAAGTGTGGTTAAACTCTCGCGTAAGTTTCGTAGGTACAAAGAAATATCAAGATGTATTGAGATCAGAGGTCCGTTATCATTTTCCTTGACTTTCGATGCTGATCCATTTGTTAATGCTTTAGGGAAATCTGTTTTCTTTTCAGTTGCTTCTTCATTTTTCGTATTGTCATCTTTTGACTCAGAATTCGAAGTATGATTAGCTCTTTTTCGAACAGTCATTCTTTTAGTCAACTCCACAACCAAGCGAATCTAGACTAAAAGTTTTCTTTAAAAAGTTAAATTTCAAAAAATTAAAAACAATTGTTCTTTAGTAACGTTGTCGAAATTTTTGTGGATACAATGTTCATATTTCCATGGTGATACTTAACGACGTGAACACGTGTTTCGTAATTTCACACTATTTTTTGTCTCTTTCAAATTTTTTTTAGGATTCTGAAAACAAAACAATTAATATTGCGTCGAAACAAGTATAATAACCTAAAGGCAGTTTAAAATAAAAGATAGAAAGATTGAACTAAATCGAACAGCGAGTTTGACTTTCTTGAAATAAATTAATAAAAACCATTGCAACTGTTAATAAAAAAGTTAAATTAAAGATGCGGAAATATCCAACTAGGAGAGGAATTTCGAATAAACCTGAGACAAGTATTAGCCGTATAGGATTTTAAGTTTGTATTTTCATTAAAAATTGCGTGGAGAAAGTAAAAAATCTAAAAATTTCAATGTTTACTTTCCAGCCTATGAAATTAAATAATTGTTAAAATTCTAAAGTCGTCGAGAAAAAATTACCAAAATAGCTGTACCATAGAATCGAAAAATTTATACTCAAAATTGGAAATTGAATATTGTTCTGTTAACTATAAAGTACAGTGTTCAAATTGCGAGGGGAATATTCAGAAACTAAAAAGAGTTATGATGTATTCAGTATAGAAAGAAAGAAAGAAGTGGATGTAAGAAGTCAAGCTATATTGACATTTGAAAACTAGTCTACTCAATGCCACTACACCACACAGCACCCAAAAAAAAATTGCAAAATTCCTCTTTAGTTTGAAATATACAAAACCTATTTGGTTGGTTTGGAATATCACACAAAATAAAAATATCAACACAAAATTATTCAAGGAATACATAGAATATAATACTGTTTTCTAAACAAGGAAATGGAAAAAGCTAATGGATGTTTAGAAAAGAGCCTATAGAACAAGGGTTAAGCATTGTGAAGATTTTTAAGAGTTTAGAAAAGTCTTTTTAAAATGTATCACTTATTTTCAAACAAAAGGCAACAAATTTAGAGGGAGTAACGAAATCTCTTTCTAAACATCAATTTTTTAAGAGATTTGACTTAAAAACAGATATTTAATCCGAGAACGGATGGACAAATCCGAGAACGGATGGACAATGTCAAATAGATTACATTTTTGTTGAGGTATCTAATTTTAATACTAAATCGCAAAACATTTCAGTAAAATAGATGTAAATTAGATATTTTCCACAGAGCAGATATTGTAGGTGAATGCTTTTTTGAATGTTTTCGTTTTTTTCCATTTTAGTTTTCGATAAGCTTCTTGGCAATGAAAAATCTTCGAAGATAAAAGATTTGCCACATGGCCAACCCAACTAAACATAACATGGAGAAAACGCTGAAGTATAAGACACGGTCGCTGGTTGATTCTGTGAATTAAAAAAAAGATAAAAAGGATTAATGTAATGATTCGATTTGCGAAAAACAGTAATTTTCTTGAGACTTGGCTGTTTTCTTACTTTTTATCGAATTTACCTGAATTTGCTAACTCACCTTGCTTGTACGCTGAAGCAAAAATTTCACAAACTTTTCCAAATTATGAAACAAAATGCTATTAATTAATCTCCGAATCCTACTTAAGATCCTTGGCTGAACAAAGAAAATTTACATATAGTTTACAACTACCTTATCGGCTCTTTTTACGCCGGACCTTTTAACACCGGCCCTTATTACGCCACGAGCCCAAAGATAACGCCAATAAGGGCCGGTGTAAAATGGGCCGATAAGGTAAAAGAAAAAGTCGATCTTACCGTTAGTATCTCTCATCTGTTCTTCTCTCGCTCTCATGTAAGCGAAATCGTTGACAATAGCTTCGGATAAATCTTCCAGTTTCTTCAATTCTAATTCCATTGGTTTCAATTTCTCAGTCTTTTGAAGCTGTAAAGTGAAGTAAAATTACATCTTAAAATCTTTGGTCGAATAATTGAAGTCAGTCAATCTTTTACAAAAGAAAGTCTTTTATTCGGTGCGCCAAATATGAAATATGAATCTAAGAAACATAGTTTCCTGGCTCTGGCTCTACAGAAACTCCCTGGCTTGTATCTCATACAGTATGTCCGTAAAAAGATCTCTGGTAACTTTTTTGAAAAAAAAAAACACATTTTTTCTAGGTTTTGGTGGGCCTGTTTTAACCCTGCAAACCAAAAAGGTTTCATCATACTTACGTCATCATAATTTTTAGCTTCTACACCAGTTTTGACTTCTAATGAAATTTCACGATCAATTCCTTGTCCGTGAGTTCCTGTAAAGTCAATAAGAAAATAACTATTATGTTGCTTGAAGCGTTGTCAAATATGATCTTTATAATCTTTCTTCTTTTTGATTATAAAAAAAAAAACAATTTAATTTGATTTGGATGGCTTACCAACCAAGTGATCAAAAGATTATCAAATGGAAAAACTAATGCATTTTAAATATTTTAATATAATATTAAATATTTTAATATAATATTAAATATTTTAATATAATATTAAATATTCTAATACAATATTAAATATTTTAATATAATACTCTCGAACGTGCTCACCGCACTGGCTAAACTTCAGTATCTTTGAAATAATTCGTAGGCCCAATTGTAAACTTAATGGCTTAAGGAAAATTTTAGCATTTCTTAAATAGGTTTTAGCCTCGTTTAGGCTAAAAACTCGTCCCCAGGCCTCAAAAATGATAATTTTCGAAAAATAAAAAATCATCCCAAAATATTTTCCCAAGGAACAAGGGTGTCAAACTTCAGCCAAATCCGACCGTTTTTGAGGTCTCCAGCCTGCTCTAAAGTTTTAGCCACGTTTTGAGACTAAAACTCGTGACCACGCCCTTAAAAATGAAAAAAACAACTAGGGATTCACCCAAGGATCAAGTGTGCAAAATTTCAGCCAAATCGGACCATTTTTAAAGTCTCCAGCCTGCCCCAAAGTTTTGAGGTGACTGACAGACAGACAGACAGACAGACAGACAGACAGACAGACAGACAGACAGACAGACAGACAGACAGACAGACAGACAGACATTCTCAGATTTTATCTAGCTCAACTGAAGTTGAGAATTAATTTCTCGTATATGTAATATCCAATAAGACTTTGCAAATAACAGCTAGAAAATGAGTAATAGTTGGTCGGGGTTGCTTACCTTCACTTTGGAAACATACTTCAAACATATCATAATCATCAGTAGTGAAAGCGAACTTTCCTCTGGAAGCTTCTTCCTTTTTGTACAAAACATGTCCATTTGTGTCAATCACCTGAAAATGTTATAGTGAATAGTAGAAATTGAAAAATGGTGCCTGAATAAAAAAACCAAACTTCAAATATTGTCTCTTTGCTGCAGGGAGTCGTTTAAGTTATATAAGCAGCAAAGAGACAATGAATTAGAGAATGCAGTCAATTGATTGCTTGTGACAATTCTTCAAGTGGAGGGAACCAAGGAGAAATCTTAACTTATCCCAATAATATTAATAATAATGATTCTATCAATGCAGAGTTGTTAAAGGTTAGTTTTAGAAAAAAATACATCAGTCATCTATAGATGTGTTTGCAACAACAAGGATGATAGTTAACTGAATCAAGTTCCAAATCCTAAGACAATGTCATGAAAATTGAAAGCTAGAAACAAAATTAAAGGACTGATTGCTAAAGTTCAACCACCTAAAATTTGTTATTCAATTACCAAGCTAGCCCTTCCATTTATAAGGCCTCAATTACATGCTGAATTAAAATAATTGCTGCTCAAAAATGGTGAAATATCAGGAAAAAGCCTGTCTGGCTGTGAATGGATCTAGGTGGGTGTCTTTTGACCTGTAGATTTTTCTCTGATTAATTTTTGAGGCTAGCATGGATCAAATTTATAAATTGCTAAAAAATTGACGTCATCCATCGGCAATTAATTTTTTTTTTGTTTCATTTGATAGAGGGCAATAAATATTGCTAAGAAAAACGTTATTTTGTGAAATGCGTTTGACTTGACTCTCAAGCTTTTAAAGATTTCTGGGTGTGCCCTAACCTAACATTTTGCAGGCAAATTTAATGAATTACAATTTGGCTGACAGGGGCCTATTTTTTAGGCGATTTTTTTGTAGTAATACTCTTTGTTCCCTAGCTCATCCTCTATCAAATGAAACAAAAAATTTTCGATTTTGATGATTTTTGAATTGCCGATGACGTCATTTTTTGAGCTATTTTCTTTTATAGCTTCTGAAATATTGATTTTCAGATATATGTTGTGATATTTTTTGAAACCTTGGGATGAATATCTTTTATTTGAGCCATATTTGAACTTCTTATTTTCACTTTCATTTTCAAGCCTCACAAAAAGTGATGATGTCACATGGGGACCAGCAAAATGGTCAAAATTTTTCTCTCCACTCGTTTTTGCAATCTTATTGACCTAATTGATCATTTAAAACAGTTAGTTTGCTTCTAGCCTGGGAATACAAGTTCATAATTTTAGAAAAAAACAAAAAAATACCTCACCTCACAAAGTTCTAAAATTATAGAGCTTGGGCGAACCCAAAAAAATTTTTGTTTCCGGTCCACCGGCAGGATGAAAATTTATTTCGTCGTCACCCGGCCGCATTTTTTTTGTACAGCATTGTTAGGGTTAGGGTTAGTTTGTTTGCTTGAAAAACTTTTGTGAATCAGTGTTTGAGCAGTTTGAGGCGTGTGATTTGTCACGTGATATTTCATATTCCACTGTAAAATGCATGCCTAGAAATCACTTGGAATGAAGGTTTTATCCTGATCATTGTTATAGAAATGAAATTTTATTCATCTCAAACTAAACCCTGCATTGTTTTTGTTAATTCTTGCTTGCAACTCAACTTTTAAGAATATTTTTTTTAATATACAACTTGGTTTTTATAAAAGAATCATGCTGATTTGTGAGTAAAATAAATAGAAACATTCAGCAAAGTGGGGACTTTTCAGTAAGTAAACAGCTTTGTTTTTATAAAAGGAATCATGCTGACTTGTGAGTAAAATAAAAAGAAACATTCATAAAGTGAGGATTTAAAAAAAAAATTGTGGAAATATTTCTCTCAGTCTACTTTTTTCTCAAAAAAGTTCCCTTCTTAATTTCAGTTTGGAGCCTTTAGCAATTGAAGATAAATATTCAAAATGAAAGAGAGTGTCCAGTTCCTAGAGATATTGTAACACAATTGAAAATATAAAAGATGAAAATTAAGTATTTGAATAAACGCACGCCTAGACCACTATAAATCAAAATCTAGGCGTGCGATGATCACACGTGAATTTTTCTTATGCCGAAGCCTGTAGGGTTGTCAAGTTACTACAGATTTAAGGTAAAGAAGACCATAATTTTTACTTCTACGAGTGCTTTAAAAAATCGAGTTTTGGGATCGAAATTAAGCAAAAAAAATTATTTTGCGGCCGGCTGGGTGAGTGTTTTTTTTGTCACCCGGTGGACCGGAAACAAATTTTTTTTTCGTGTTCGCCTTGGTGCAGGTGGATTAGTCTGACACAGAATGAAATTCACGCATTCACGCAAATTTTCCCTGAGTTTCACGCAATAACCCGATTTTTCAGAAAATCAGAAAATGTTCGGGAAAAATCAGGGAAACATTGGAAAATCGGGAAAACTGCACAAAATTGGTGGGAAAAAAGAGAAATTCACGTATTCACGCACAAAATAGCCGAGATTCACGCATTCACGCAATAAAAAAGTGGATTTTCAGAATAGTGTACTTTGGATGAGGGTCAAGTATTCTTAAGAAAGTGCCAAAATTGAGGGTGAAATATTCTTAACGTATTCTTACTTTTTTAGACTTGACTTTTTTACAAACATGAGAAATGATCAATTTGAGAGTTTTGGACTTTTGAGTAAACATTTGGATTAAAACTACGTTTCTTTCCAGGGGGGGGGTCAGTACTAAAATTTTAGACATCATGACTTTTAGTGACGTGGTGGTATTACAAAAAAAGCATTAAAGCATTTTAGTACCATGTGTACTAAAATCCTAAATTAGGTGGGGTCTTCAAGAAATTTTGTTTTCAAAAAATGTTTTCAAAGTTGAATGCTTTGTTTTTGTAAAGAACCATGGATAACTGAACAGAAAAGAAATAGCAAGCTGTAAATTAGAGGTGAAAAATAACCAATCAATCTTTGCAATAACTAAAGTAGAGCAGAGCAAAAGTGTCTTGACTGTTTTTGAGTCTTTATATATCTAGAATAGAGAGATAGATCAGGTTCATTGCCAGCTTAAATAACCAGAGTTGGCATTTTATTGAAAGTCTAAAGACCCATTCTCTGAAACGAATTCCTAATTTAGGTGGTCACTATGCTAAACTGTAAAAAAAATTTTTAGTACTAAAATTCATTTTTCAAAAATTAGGTGGGGGTATGTCAAAAATTGTCAAAAAACCTTTTAGTACTCATATATGTCTTGGATTTTAGTACCGACCCCCCCCTTTCTTTCTCAAAGCTTCAATTCCTCTCTGACAAAGGAAGTAGTTTTTTTCTGTTAACCAAATACAAAATGACTGTATTATTATCAAATTCTGTGAAACTCGCCCTAGAGTTTCTTACGATCTTACGATTTGGCCAATTTTCACCCTGATATTCTTATAGAAGATATTCTTATAAAAAAAAGTGTGCATGTTTTCATTTTTCATTTGTTTTCCTTTTTTCTGCAGAGTCAGCTTTTTCCATAAATTATGCGTGCAGATCGAAATTATCAAAATGCATGCAAAAGTATTGCTAAGTAATAGGCACAAAATCTGGCCAATCAGACTGAACCTGCATTGCAGGGAACAATCTCTTTCGCTGTGACGAAATGAAGATACCAAAGTGTCAACTAAACTGAAAGATTTGACACACTCAACCAATTGAACCAAATAACAATAATTGCTCCTTATACAAAACATAATTTTTTATTACAAATTTGTTAATTTTTTAAACACGAGCAACAGATTCAGAATAATAGAGGTAATTATTTTTACAACTCACACTTTTTTGATCGTACATTAATTGACATCTTGACATTATAGTCATCTTGTTACAGTCAACTGCTCTAACTTGAGACGATTGGTCGAAACATGGGACAACATTCTGCTAGACTGCATGGGAAGTTGGGAAGTTGATCTTCAAATTAGTTTTCAAGGTTGGCTTGGCTCAAATTTTTTCATCTATGGCTCAAATTTTAGGGAATTTCTCAAAGTTTTTGAAAATGTTAATTTCATTAAAAAGCGCCGGGTTATTTTTTCATGAATCCCTTTAGAAGTTTTGCGCCACATTTTTTTGCTTGAGAGTCAAGTAAACGATAAAGCGCTATCACAGCATTAATCTTTGATACACATTTTGGCAGGACGCTAGTGTGACTAACTGCCAGGGATAATTCTCTAGTTAAAAGATATCTTTTACCTTAGTTAGGAGATTTTTTTTTACTCTGCTGATTTTTGACCTTCCAATCATCTTGCGCATGACGGGGATTTTCTTGTTGCGTGTCCGGGGATTTTAACACTACTTTTTGGTCAGCCTAAGCTGAGCATTCAAATCCGTAAAATTCATTTCTTCTTCTTCTTCCATAAGACGGCAAAAAAAAAATCCGATTTTCCGATCTCACTTTGATTTCTTAACTTTCTTCCGATCGGGTTAACTTTTTGGTTACTTTTAGCGTACGTTGTTTTAACAGATCATAATGTGGTGTTTCAAGATGGCGGCTCAAGCGATAGTCAGATGTGATAAAAGTCAGTGTTGTACCAAAGTATTTCCAGTATAAATCTGTTGCAAGCTTCAATTTCTGTCATTTATTTTTTAACTCGGCAATTCAAACACATGATTTTCATCAAGGGGACTCTTTTTCTATATCTTTTGAAGCTTTAAAGCCGTTTGCTCAAGTTTTTGTTTATGTTGAATTTTCTGATACTTTTTATTGCCGTTTTTGCAATAAAAACATATTTTTCTTGTTTGCCTCTAGGTGGGATTGATGGTGTTATAATGTTATTGGAATTTGATAAAGTTTACAAAAGTACAGCTACTGTCTAAATTTGATAAAGACTGGATGCAATTGTGCTTTTTTGGACTAAAAGGCGAATCGCAAAAAATTGTTTGGTTCCCGTCATTTCTACTTTAAAAAGTGGGGGTCGTTCGGTCATTCGGTTGAAAATATTTTTTCTTTTAAGAAGCAGCTACATCTTGTTGAAAGGGAATCCGTCGTGTGGACTGATCCGAATTAAGAAATTGAGAAACCGTGGATAAACTGGTTTTCGGTTTACTCTCCATTAGCATGTGGCTCGCTACTTCGATTTGAAAACTTGTAAACACAGAGCGTGCAGAGGTCGACAGTGGAAATCCAGCAAAGCAGCGGAAAAGCTTTCCGACTCTCCAACTCTACCTGCTGACCGTAAATCAGGGTCGGTCAGATGACGGGAACCAAATGATGACATCACATCTCCTATTATTGGACTTGCAAAATTATGACAAATGGTCTTTGGAATTTGATCAATTATATTAATATTATATTAATATTAATATATACAGTTCTTGTTGAAATTGATCAAACTATTTTTCATGCAGTTCCGGACGCAGATTGTGTTTTTCTAACCTTTCCTAACTTTGGCGCACGTTTTGACCGAATAATGGAATGGAATGAATGGCGATAACAGTTTATACATATCTCTTATCAGACTTGCAGAAAGCGGACTGCAGAAAGTTATGAAAAATGGTTTCTAGAATTTAATGAATTATATCGCCAAGTTACACAACAACAGATCCATCTGGTCTTCATTTAACATTGTTTTAAAGTTTAAAAAACACTGCCAGTGCTTGGCACAGAAGAGAGGACTCCCAGTTGAAATTAATTGCTACTTCGCTGCCTTGTTGAATTTATTTATTATGGTCGTGTGTTTATTCCGCTAAGGCGGTAAGGCGATCGCCCAAATTCATAGACCAATCAAAAGGGAGTTTAAAGCAAAACGGGGAAAAATGAGCTTCCCCGCATAGTTATGAATTTTAAGTTTTGCTTTCGATTATCATTTGCGACTAAACTACAAAATTTATTTACGCAGACTGGATGCAAATTATATTTTTCTGACCTTGCCAAATTTTGGCTTTGACTGAATAGCAGTCAGTATTTACGTACCTAATTGCCCTTGCAGACAACTGATAAATGGTTTCTGTAATTTGACCAAGTCTACCAAAATACAGTTCCTGTTGAAATGTTATAAATATGAACTACGTTTGTAAAGTTTTTTGATGCAATTGTGTTTTTCTGGAGTTTGCGCTTTGTGACTTAAAGTTTGTAGCTTGTTAGTTTAAAGTGAAATTGGAGTTTTATCAAGTAAAACAAAAAGTACAGTTTCTGACGTTTTGGCAATTTTCTTATTTATTTCTAGTATAACACTTTGGTCAGATATGGATATTGTCTACATCGAACAGAAAAAATGTATCATAACTGACTGGAATGAAAATAACAAAAAGTTTAATTACACTATGTTTCTCTTTTATTTTATAGTAATGAACTATAGCTTAATTGTTTGATGTCATAAAAACAGTGCTACAATGCTAAAGAGAAGTATACTTTGAGTTTCTCGTGGGGGGGGGGAGGTGTGAAGGAGCTCTCAGGCTTGTTATCAAATGTTTCACATTTTGTACATTACACGCTTTTTTTTTATAAGAATAGTGTACTTTGGTTGAGGGTAAGCATTATTCTTATTTTTCTATTGTTCTAAACAATAGGCCTATTGTTTTAAACCCGAAATCTCACCCTGATATTCTTATAGAAGTTATTCTTATAAAAGAAAAAGCGTGTATTCAACATTTTTAGTCTACTCTGTTTCAGTACATCTCTTACATCTGTTAACCCACTTATTAAAGCTATCTAGCTAAGCTCTATTGGCTGACCTTCCAGCCTCGGCTGGTTTATTTAAACTTACCCTGGACTGAACGCGCGGTCTGCGCAATGTACTTATATGATCAGGCGATTACATGGGCGTCAATTTTGATGCATTCACATGAACTTAGTTGACCGCCGTGTGTCGTCCGCGTGTTAACTCGTGACCACGCGTTCACTTTTCTCCAGCCACGCGGTTTGTTTGTCCTGGGATAGAAATATTCTTTTTTCGTTCCCCAGACATTTGCCCCATATATCGTCCGGGGAATCGACAGGGTGGTCCTTAGGCAAAAACTCCTGACTGTCTATTGTGGATGATGGCTATAGCTGTGATTTTAAGGTCAATTACAGTATATTTTGATACAATAAAAAGAGATGATACCCTGAAGTCGTGTAACTTGCATTAGTGGACAGAAACTTTCATAGCCATCAAATGCCTAGCCTGACCAACCAAAAGCAGAAAAATTTCAAAACAAATCAAATGAACTATCCAGACGATCTCAATCGACAGTTAAGGAAACCATCCAGGATCCTGCCATTCTATCAGCCAGCAAAAACTGAATGACACTTGTAAACTTAAGTTTCTTACCATTTTCCATCGAAAACAATCGAAAACATTACTACTTCCCAAAGCCGGAGACCAAAGCAAATGATCTCTCTTGATGAGAGCGCCCTTTCAGATCTATTGTTAACTCATTTAAAATGGTGGACAGAGTTGCGGAATGGCAAAGGCGCCCACTGCTTCGAGGGTGGTAACTCCAAAACGCCCAATATGACCAGCCAACCAGTCAAACCAAATCGAGTGCAATCAATCGATAGACCTTTTTTCAAAGAGGCCACCCTGTTGAATAATTATGCAGTCCAGCAGAAGAAAAATGATACAACCATGCATAAATTATTACAATATGCATGATACAGTAATTATGCATGACTGTATCGTTGTTTTTCTGCTGGACTACATAATTATTCAACAGGCTGGTCTCTTTGAAAAAAGGTCTATTGAAATTTGATTGTCGAACGCAATCGAATCTCAATCGAATATTACCGCAATTTTCAGATTCAATTGATATTCGATTGTGTTTGATTGATGTTCGATTGCGTTCGATCGTCGATTCATTGACCCCCGGATTGTTCATCGCATAATTTCTACGGGAAATCGAAATTAATTTCATTCGGCTTGTGATGTTTGAGAGTTTGGATGTTGGGAAGCTGCAAAAATAAAGCCAGACAATCTGAATCGAACGGAATCGACGATCTAACCAGTCGAACAACAATCGAACCAAATCGAATATTTCCCAGAATTTTGACGTTCGATTGAGATTTGATTGCGTTCGACAATCGAATTTCAATCGGTCGATTGCGTTTGATTTGGTTCGACTGGTTCGATCGTTGATTCCGTTCGATGATTGAGATTGCTGGAACTATGCAGCTCCGCTTGCAGCTCTACTCTACCATTTTTGTTTTAATTTAAGTTTATATTTTAAAGACCAACCAGGTCATTCATTTGAGGGCTATCCATGTTAGCCTCCACTGATGCAAGCTATCCTTACGGTCTGACGGTACAGGTTGCACCATTTGTAATTAGGTTTCTAAACTTGGTGTCCCTTCCTTCGGGTAAATATATGTTTTGAATTGAAATTGAATTGAATTGAATTGTCAGTGAAAGAAGTGGAGAGTATAAAAAACATACCGTCAAATGTGTTTGAATAGGGGCGTCTGAAAGTTTGTATTCGCCAGTTACAAGGATATCTTTGTGAACTTCTTCCCTTAGGCACTTCTTATTGCCTGCTGATAATGTAAATGACAAACCATTTGCATGGAATACCAGTGACAAACAGAAAGTTACAAGACTCAGAATCGTCGCCATCTTTGTTGCTAGCTTGTGTGCAGCGTCTCTGATGAACGTGGCATTTGAAAACCCGAAAACACTGTTTACAATCTATAAAATGTATGCGTAATCCTAAAAGCAACAAATAGCGGCCAAAATTTCAAAGAAGACATCGGAGTAAAATGTTCGATTCGGCTTTGCAAACAAAATGATTATCATTTCAAAGATTGAACTTAAAATTTTGAATTTGAGGGACCCAAAATCACGAGATAACGCGACGTCAAAGTGGGTCCTGGCACCACCCTGATGATTTGAAGCAAAAGAAGAAGATAAAGGATCACGCAAAAGAAATTCCAAATCACGTTAAATTAAGTTAAAAGTTAAATTTTCTTACTATCACGATCACGTTGTTAGTAGATCCAAACAGCTTAACCCCGCCTAACTCACCTGGTGGGGGGTGGGGGGGTTGGTGGGTTACCCTGGGTCCTGGCTGGGTGGTACCAGAGGCAAGTTTTCGTAGAGAAAAAATTTTATTTTCGATATTTTTCGAGCTGTAACACGGGGGGGGGGGGGGGGGGGGTTCATGGTTGGCGGAGGAGTAGAATCGGCCTTATTGGGGTTCTCTGACGGAGACGGACAATTAGACAATTTTAGTGCGGAAAAACGGAATTTATATTATAGCAAAAAGTTTTGCAGAATTTCGGAATTGGCAAAAAATATTCAATTCAAAGTTCGCGGAATTTTTGACAAAAATCTTGAATTTCATAGGAAATTTCGGTGGCGGAATTTTGGTTGATTTCTAGGTTTGACGGAAATTGGAGGAAAAAATTGAATTGGCGGAATTGCTGAATCGGGTACCCCCTGGAACCCCTGAAGGTCACCTTTTTAGCAATTTAGTCTCTCTCTGGCTCCAAAGAGCTCTATTGTAGCCTTTCCGTATTTCACAAATACGTTCGTAAAATCTTTTCATGCTCACTAAAAAAAATTCAATTTTTCGCTAAAATTTAATCTTTAGTCAAAGCTCGAAGGTCTGGCATTTAACCACATTCTCCAACTCAAGTACAAATGCACCGTAAGGGTCGAAATCAGCAAATATGTAAAATTAACAGTTTTAATTAAGACTTTTAATGACTGATGATAAGTTCAACTTTTGGAATCAGGCAAAAAAGCGAAATAAAGTAAATTTTTCTGATGACGGCACTAATTATGCCTATAATTAATTATGCTACGATTTTAGCATAATTATGGGCATAATTAGTTGACGTCATCAGAAAAATTTCAAAAAAATTCTTTATTTCCTCCGTATTTTGATAGGATACAAGTTTGTGCCAAAGCACTTTGAAAAAAAAAAACAATTTTGTGTGCAAACTTTTAGGCGTCAATTTTTTTTTAAATTTGAAGCTAAATGAAAGTTCGCAATTTACACAAAATTTCATGCCAAAAGCTATATTATTTCAGGAGCTATTAACATTAGTTTCACCTCCGAACAGAAACAGCCCACAAGTACGAAAAGGGTTAATAAGGAAGGTTTGAAGAAAATTTACTCAAAATCTTACAAATAAACTCAAGCTTTCGGCTTGAAATCAAATTGATTCAAAGTTAAATACCAAGAAAATCTCCTCTCTTTCTCTATAAATTAATATTTTCAATTTGAGAAAAAATAATGTACAGTAAAATTTTATCAATTAAATAATAATAATCTATTAAAATTTAGATTTTAAACTTTTTGAATATAAACAAGATCTAAAAATGGTAGCAATAAAATGGGTAATTTTTCTAATAGTAATAGCACTTTCACGATCTTCGATAATCAATAAAGCTTTTAAAACTGAGCAAATCTGTAGCTCCAAAGTTAGTTTTCGATCCTTTTTAAGAAACAATCCAATTAGGATTAATTTCAAGGCATAAGTCTAAAATATTTGAATGCTACCTTCGTAATTAAAAATATCAATCAAGAGGATTTTAAAAATCTTTTGGTAAAATCAAGAAAACTATAAACTCGAGTATTTCCTAAAAATCTACTTTTAAAATAAATCGAGTATCAAAACCGATTAAAAATCGAAGACGGTAAAAAATAAGGAATCTTATTCGGCGAAAATTAAGATTTTCTTGTAAGCAAAATTTCTTAAAGGCTTTGCCTAATAGACCTTACGGAGTTTTGGATTTTTCTAAAACAGCTATGCATTGTGGGATTGTTTCGGGGGTATTTCTATTGTAATACCCCCGAAACAACCCCACAATGCATCACTTTTTTAGAAAACTCCGATAAGATAGATCTATTGTCAATAATGGCATTTCATCAAAAGAATTACAGTAGGTAAAAAGACTAAAAATTGAAAAATATATACCTAGAATCTCATTTAACTTGTCAGTTTCCACCTCCTTTGGGATTTCGGACAGCATACATCTTGTATCTTCGAAACCTTAAAATAAAATTAATGGTAAAGAGTAAAATAATTGATAAACTCATGAAAATTTTTTTTTTTTAAAGAAAATTTATTAGTAGTTAGACTCTAAACGAGGCATTTTTAAGATGGTGTACTCAAAATTATCAATAAAATTTACAAATTACGTCTTTTAAGAACATTATCTGGGCAAGAGCGTTTTGCGTAAGAATTTACATTTAAATTTGCACGCCTCAATTCATTTATCTTACGGGACCTTATCTTTTGGAGGTTTTAAGTATACCCGGGGGGGGAGCACGCGATTCAAAGACGACCGAGCATGCGGTCCAAAGCTTGGCCTTTGAAAACGGACCCTTACAGTGCAGAGAAGATTTAGCCAAATTTGACATAATTTGGGCGATCGACGCTTACGGTGGTTGAGAATTTTTGAGCAATTTAAGGCAAAATACTTGGTCAGATTTTCAAATTTCACACCCTTGGAGTGCACTTTTTCTCATCTTTGCCCATTTCGACCCTTACAGTGCACTTTGGAAAGCTTGAAAAAAGCACCCTTAAGGGCCGCATGTCTGGCTAGTTGGTTACCTTGAGCAATGATAATCAATTACTTTGAGTGAAATTTGGAATTATACACTTCGTCCATGCTATTTCGAAGTATTTCAAGATGATACACCCGAATTTTCCTACTACAAGTCATATCATTGCTACCGGGTGCCCCAGAAAAATGTTTGATTTTGAAAAAGTCCATCAAATTAACGCAATTATATTTAGAAAACCTCATATTTCACTATATCCTAATGACTTTTACAACTCAATTAATGATCTCAGCTGATTTTTATCAATTATCCTCGCTAAAGTTATGACGAAAAATAAGACAACAGTAACACTGAATAATTTCTCAAAAAAAATAAATTATTTTAGTGAAAAATGTTAAACGATGCTTAATTTGATATCCTTTTTTGATGTGTTTTTGGACTTTTTCAAAAGCGAATTTCGACTTCACAAGCTTATAACTTGAGAACCACTGTACAAATTTTAAAAAGCTTTATGTCAAATTTTAAGTTTGCCTTTCCTCTTGACAAAAAGAGTAAAAATTCATATTATTATGGACAAAGTAAACCATCAAACCTTTATATTTATTTCTGGGTCAACCGGTAGTAGAAATATAGATAAAGAGAACAACATCTACTTACCTCCCTTCGATCTTGGCACCACGGCGTCGACCACTCGGCGGTTGAGGGACCACAGCTTTACTCGACTCTTCTGAACGATCTGATTGGTCGGCGTTCATGCGAATATCATCGAAACGTCGTTTATCATTTTTCGCCTTATAATCGGGCGAGTTGTCCTTTTTCTTATCTTTCTTAAAAAAATTACTGGCCGAATTTTTCCGTTTGATAAACGTCTCTGCTAAGGAGGATTTACTGCCTCGCCTATCTTTCTTTGTTTCGTTCGTATTGAATTCTGGGCTATCGAGACTTTCGTTGGAATACTCTTTATCAGTAAACCGTGGTCCAACTTTAAGTTCTTCGAAAGAATCTTGTACTATACCCGACGAAGGATTTTCACCGGTGTAAGCATCTTCCAAATAATGTATATTTTCAGTTTTCTCAACAACGTATTTATTCTCATGTGGTTCACCACGAAATCCTTCAGAATTTTCATCCATAGAATCTTCAGCTAAAACTTCAGCTTTACGTCGATTCTTTGTATCTATGCACGAGTCCATGTAGTTAGATTGTAAATCGAATGTTTTGTTCATCTTAGATGAAGAGGCGCCGCCTGCTATTCGATTGCTACTTGATGACGATCTAAGGATTCCAATGTCATTGCCGCCAGGAGCATCTAAACAGTCCATTGATAAACTTCTATACATTCTCTTTTTCTTTTTAGAACGACGTTCAACAGTGGTTGTCAGGTCCGAACTACTACCATATCGTGTTCGTAACGCCTTGTTTTGTATACGAAATTTCAAATCATCGACTATATTTGAAAGCACATTAAACACTGTCCTACTTTCTTTATTAGTCTTGTTGGTTTTAGCGACACTATTGGAGGGTCCTGCTCTACTTGGTGTGGGTGGTAGATACTTAGGGGGTAGGGAGTTGTTCCTAGGGTAGTAAGAAGGGAGGTTGTCGTCTAGGTTCGGGGTAGGGTTACCTGGTCGAATCTCTAAAGAGGGTTGAGGTAGGTTGTCTGTAGAGTATCTTTTATCTTGTTTCGCGTCCAAAACAATGGGTTGATGATGATTATGGAAGCTTTCCTTTGCTTGGTGATTTTCGTGATGTGACGAATAACCAGAAGTTAGTTTATCATCACTGTAAATGGTGCCTAGTGCACAGTCACGCTCCTCAAGTTCATCACGGTCAACAATCTCTTCGTGATGTTTGGCTGGTTCAATTTTCCTCCCAATTTCTATGGGTGTTTGAAATATCTTTAATCGATCACTTTTTTGTAGATCGTTATTGTCAGTTTCAGTTTGATCATTATTGTAGTGTGACTTTGCGTCTTGTTTGTGAGTTGGTGTTGGTGGAAGCAACTTCGGTTTCTCCAAAGATGGATCTTCAACTTCAGATTCTCCTGAATGCTTTTCAACCATTTCTTCTTCTTTGCTTTTCGAGACTGAGGAATTTTTCGAATGTTCTGATGAGGGGTTCCGTTCTAATTTCAAAAGTTTAATACTGGTTTCATTAGCATCGATCACGTGTTCTGGCTCTATAGGGTCTTCTATGTTTGCTAGAAGATTTGCGTTCAAAAACGAAAAAGAACTGGACTTGTGAATGTTGGTAGATGGTTTCGCATCTGATTTGACTTCAATAGTTGCTTTTGTTTTCAAGTCCTTGTCGTTTTCGATCTTAGAATCCTTTATTTTGCTTTCAACCGTGTGATCACTATGATTTGAAGTCCTTTTCCGAACATCTTGGACATTTTCTTTACTTTCAACAGCTACATCAATTTGATTGGAAGTCCTTACTTTGACCTCTGGTATATCATTTACATGGTTTAGTTCTTTATTTATCTCGCCATGATAAATATTAATTTCGTTTTTCTTGGTTACCTTAACAGGGATATTTTGTTCGGCAATATTGACTTGACTATTTTTCGGTAAATTTTCCGGTAATTTAAGTTGTAGCGATTCGTCGTTGCTTCTCTTTGGAGAATCAGCTGATATTTTAATCTCCTCATTATAAATATTTGCAGGTTCCTCATTTACGTTACAATTTGGATTATCTGCAGTGTCTACAATTTCTTCTTGATTTAAAGATAGTTTCTTGTTTTTATTTTCCATAATATTGCCTAGTAAGTTAACCAGCATTTCGTTACCAGGGTCGAAAACCTCATCTTCTGTTTTCGTAGGAACAAAGAACGGTCCTTCCTCTAATTGTTTTTGAATCAATATTTTCTTATTGGTTTCTTTGGTGTTATTCTCATCAATTTTCCCGGTTTTTGAAGTTTTAGTTCGACTGCTCGATTCTTTACTTTTACTATCATTACTGTGTTCTACGTTGTTTTCGTTTTTCGAATCCACTTCAGTTTGTTTACAAACGCCCTCAGCCGGTCCATTTTGATCGACATTTTCAATCAAAATCTCCGGAGAAATGCGTTTCTCTAAGTTTGGACAATCCTCTGTTTTGGGCGTTGGTTGAGTTGCAACTTTCCCAGCATGGTTAGTAGATCCTGAGTCATGTTGTTTCTGTGATTTTGTAGCTAACTTCCCCTTTAAAACAGGTATCTTTGAATTTTTCTTGTCGTGATTAGCAGCAGACGGTTTGAAATCTTTAGTTCGAGCGTCGGCTAACATATTTTCTTTCATGGCTTGAAGGAAAGCTTTCGGTAGTTTCACCGGAGTCGATGATGCTTCCTAAAAATAGTTCAATGAAAGTACTTTCAGTAATAAGCTCCTCTAAGAAACTATTTTGCTGTGCGAAGGAACAGAAAATGCAAGTTAGATTAAAAATATGAAGAGATAGTAATACAATGCTCTCACTAATTCAAATTTCTTTTATACGAGACGAATCTTTAAAATCCGAACAACTACTCAATCCCCGTAAAGAAATAATACCCATTAATTTTTTTTCAAACTCGAATCCCTTTGTAGTTCGAACAAATTACATTTTTCCATTTCAAATTAGCGAGAGCCAATAACATACCGCAGTGATTCTAAAAATAGACATCAAGAATACTTTTTGTCCGATTTTTAATCCCATCATTCTTTGAATTAATTGCTTTTGCAACTCAATTACACTTATTGACAATTGCAAAAGTGGATGCGATAGCAATCGTTGTACCTGTCGTAAATCAGGTCTGAAATGTACCACTTTTTGCAAAGAGTGTCTTGGTACATCGTGTAGAAATATCGAAATCGATAATGATAATGAGGACAATGTTCCTATTTATGACGTAGATCTTGAAGATAGAAACTTTATGGATATTTTTGTTTAGCTCAGTACAACTTTTTATTAGAAATGTCGTCTTCATAAGTAGGTTTCTTGCAATTATGTTTTTCATGCTTCCAGTCAGTGTTTTTTATTAAGGATTTTACGAATAGTTTAAAATGAATTAATGTCGTATCGAGTCTCACGTTGGAGTTTTGCTTTAACTTTTCACATCTACCATCTAATTCACTCGTTATAAGCTAACCTTGCTCAGAATCGATCTTTTGAGAAGCATCGATGATGTTTATGGCTAAATTTTACTAAATTTATGTCAGTTTTATGATTAGCAGATAATGTGTAGAAAATATTAGGTCATTTTAATATAAACTTACTTCGCATTAAAACAGTTTTAGTTATATTTTGTCGAAAAACATGCTTTTTTTAACAAAAATTGTCATTTTTGATGACGTCATCATTTTTTTCGATTTTTTTTTTTAAATTTTGAATTTTCTAAATACTCCTTACCATTCTCAGAGAAGTTTTGCAAAGTTTCAAGGTTGTATCATGAGCCAATCCTGACTTATAGCGAACTGTTCAAAAGCCTTTGAAGTGCTCATTTTCGGAATTTAGCAAAAATACCACCTGTCACCATTTTGTCAATAACTTATTTTGCCCAAGGTGTAAAATGTGACTATACCCCTCATTCGAAAGCTAATAAAATTATCTTTCCAACGGTATATAGAAACCTTTTATCTGAATTTTTTCTAGGTCGACTATAAATTCTACAGGACTAAATACCAAAGTAACTTGCACACATTACGAATCAAGATGAAAAGGATGGTAAGATTGAATTTCGGTCAAATGTTAAAAGTAATAATTATGACGTTTGCATAGCGGTGTGCTATTGTAACCTTGAAAAAACACATGTTACATGAATATTTTTTATTCAAAGGTTCACGAAAGTCTATATATATATTTAGCCCTCTGTTTCATAGAAAACTGTGATAAGCTAGAATAAAATAACAAAAATAAAGACGAAATTCAGGAAACGAAGAGGAATTTCGCTCCAACTGGTGAAATTTTCCAGTAAATAGTAGAGTAGATAGAAAGAAGAAAGAAAGAAGTAGAAAGAACATACCTTTTTATTAATGACTTCGGGCTGTCGTCCTTCAGGCACTTGAACATTAATCGGTCCTTGCTGCTGGTCCTCTTCATCATACTGTAAACTAAACTCCCCTGCAGCTAGAACGGTATTCGAGCGCGGCAAGTCGGACGGATTATTGAGCGCGTTGTCAGGTTTGAGAGCTTGTGGAGTAGCGATGTATTTGGAAGTGCTGGATGTGGTTGTGGTAAGGGAGCCATCTACTGTAGATTTTTCCCAATCGAACGGATCTGTTTGGCGGATACCACGTTTCATGAGTGCATTCTCGCAACATTGGCGTAAGAACTGTTAAAAAGGACAATGAAGAGAATTTAACATACAGAAATACATGAAAGTTGGCGGGACACCATAGAATGGGCTCTTCCAGAAAAAGCCTTCCATAGGGGGTAGAGGATATATTGTCCAGGGGTATCGAAAAAATCCTGAAAAACTGCCATGTCCATGGGGTGAATTTCTAATGTCCAGGGGTAAATTTTAGTGTCCAGGGGGTCGATTTGATGCTTGTCCAGGGGGTGAAAAATCAAAATGTCCAGGGGTAGATCATTGAGGAAAATAATATATCCTCCACCCCCTATGAACGAAGTTTTTCTGCAAAAGCCCTATAAATGAAATTGAAGAATATTGAACTGTAAAGTAAACTAAGTAACCAAGTAATCTATAGACTTAGCGGTAAGACTGAATACAAATGAGAATAGAGCTGGCATTCCTTCCTATAGTGGTATTCAAAAATCTCCCAGGTTATGGATAGAACAAGCTATGGATATTAGCTACTTTTAAAAGATCTGGGAAGAAAAGGAGCAGGAAAATGAAAGTGTTGTTCTTACATCGTAATCAGGCTTATCAGCGTATTCCAATGCTTTGATATGATCAAGAAACTCTTTGAATTCTGCAGGCATGTGTTTCAACAGTTGTTTATGTTCGTATGCTTTCTTGAATTTCCCAACCTCTTCCTGAAATTTAAAAAAGCGTTTGAGAGAAAATATAGAAATTTGGAGTTTTTTGTTTCTATCTATTACAGTTCAAAACTGAGGGGTGAATACGTACTACAAACTTTCTAGGTATGTTGGCAGTACCTACACACGCCGTAAATCATTTAATAAAAACTCTTTGCGAAAACTTGCCAGAAAAAAAAAAGAGGCAATGATATACCTTATCTTTGTATTTTCTCCAGGGAAGGCTTCCTTGAGCAAATTCAACAAGCATGTAAAACACAGACCATAAATCGTCACGACGTGCCATTTCCTATAAACAAGACAATTTTTATACATTTTACAAATTGTTTTTCGACTTTTGGATTTCTGAAATAACCTGAAGTTGAAGTTTATGTCGGTCTTTCAGCCTATCGAGGTAAAAAAGCGGACTGAAACTGGATGGGGATTAATTAACATGTTTTTATGGCTGGGGATTTGAATTCCACTTCAAAACGAAGTCAGAAAAATTCAGTGGGAATAGGAAAAAGTGAAACATTTTGCAGCGAGTGAGGATTTGTTTATTTGATTATTTTTATCGGGGACAAATATTGGAGTATTATTGTCCACTGGGGATGACGTTTTCGCAAATTTTTGTGGGAGAGGGTTCCAACGTGTGTTGATCTTTACTGGTAGAAGCGTCACTTTTATTTGGACTTACTCGATATGTATATAATCATGATAATACAGGATATGATAACTGTTACGAGATAATATTAATTTAATATTTTCAGTACGCATACTTTATGTCCAAAGAAGGGAAAGGGAGGCGGAAAGCCCATTACAGCGAATGGAATTTATGATCTCAAAAAATGTCTCAAAATGATGAAATTTGATCAGTTAACATGTCTCGAAATGTTTATACAACAGTTCTTTCATTACAAATATTGCATTTTGGTGTTATAATAAATGAAATCAATTAAATGGACCGAATTTCTTACTTTATTTTCATGAGCTGTGATAGCAGCGTAACGGACAGTTCCACGAAAACCGGCCACGGCACGAGGCTGAAATAAAGAATACCACAAAAATAATGTAACAACGAAAAACAATCAGCATCCTTCCTTGTAGTTATTAACCCTTTAATATCCCCTTCTTTCCAAAAGAAAATTTGTTGAGAACTTTCGAACTATTTCCAATTGACTTGAATTTTTGCGAGTGTGCAATAAAAAATGTGAATTGGCATCTTTGGTAAAAAATGAAGATGCTCAAAGGGTTAAAACAATCAAAATGAATAAGATAGGTTGAATGGAAGTACTCACTGCTCTGACATTTCCTTCATTGTTGATGTATTGCCTGGCAAGACCAAAGTCCAACATATAAACGATCCGATTTGTTTGTTTCGTATTACCCATTGCAAAATTTGACTTAAAAAAAGAAAAGATATCATAACAACAAAAATTACAAACGTTCTTTTCTCGAGTATAGTGTTCATTTTGAGCTGAAGCTCGGCACATGTTTTTTTTAATAAGCATTGCGCTTATAAGCATATCTAGGCTCATATATAGCAACAATTCAAGCATATGCTATTACTTTGAGCTTCCTTTTAGATTTTGTTTGTTTTTGGCTGGAATTTCGAAATTTCTCTAAAGTTTTGCTTAGGATTATAAGCATCCCTCAAAGCATTTTTCAGCTTTGTAAATCTCTCAATCTAAGCATTTCCGAGCCAGCTTTTGCATTTTTGTATGCTTATAAAAAAGAAAACACGTATATCCTTAAATTTCTTTTGTTCTAAGGTGTTGAAGCCAAAAATGTCAGCCTGGGTATGCTAGGCTTATAAGCGTCATACTTCTAAATTAAAACGCTCACTGTTTCGAAAGTGAAAACCTAAAATACATCAGATTTAAAAAAACTAAAATTTTAATCTTAGATGGTTGCACATGGACAATTATATCCCCAAAAATGATGATAAAAACATACAGTGTTTATCTTGAGGAATACAACTTACAGGCTTGACATCTCGATGTAAGAATCCACAGTCATGTATAGCCTCTATTCCATTCAAGATCTGCACTCCCAATCTCAGCATAGTTCCAATAGAAAATGCACCCCTAGATTGACTACGTCGCAATTCCGCTAGGTTTTGTCCGACCAACGACATGACGACATAATTGAATCTATCGTTGCGTCCACAAGCTACAAACTGACACACGTGATCTCTCCCTAAAAATGATCAATAACAATACTTAATGTACTAATGATCGTTAAGTTGAATTTTTTCCTTCAAACTAGTCTCGATTTCCAGACCACTATTCTTTAACACAAAACGTAGCTGGAGCAATCCTGCCTCAAAGTCAAAAAGAAGAAAAAAGCCGTACGGGAAGTTGGAATAGTGTCAATACTAATTCAAACACTCGAGAAGTAAACAAACTTCTAGGTAGGTTTTTTCTACTACTGTAAAAGAAGCTTTTGAGTAAAACTGATGTTAATTAGTAGTCTAGCTCTAGACTACCTTCAACCCGATTAAAATCACTAGGGATGAAAATCAGGTTAGAAAATTTCGTCAGACGATTAGTTTAAAATAGTTCTTGATAATATTATTGGAACTTCCATTTAGTATCCATCCAAGAGCTGGACGATTCGATTAAGGGGATTTCCCCTTCAAAAGGAAAAATTTACAAAAAAAAATCTTGAAAAAAGGATTCTATTACCCTTATGAAAATTCTTCTTTATAACACAAAGTGAGTTTGGATGCATTTAAATGGATCTTTGCCCCCTTGGAAGCTTCAGAAAAACTTTTTAAGTAATTTAAATTACATCCCCGGAGATTCAAAAAATACTCTTTGTACTCAGTCGAGCTTATCATTTTGCCCCTGGAAAAAAGAAAATACAGGCAGAAGATTCTTGGTCACCAAAACCCTTTGAAAGAAAAACTCAAAACAAACTCCCTGGAAAAATGCAAGTAATTTCCTTAAACCCCCACCCAGGACATGTTCTTCAACTTCCATGTATGGATATAAAATGGAATGAAACCTTTGAACAGGTTTTACATTTTGCCTGTATCTTTAATATGGCCCTTAGAAAATCTTCTTTACCAAATAATTCTACAAATTCAAAACATTTATATATTTAATCTCAAACCTCTGCTTTTAAAACAATCACGTAAGGGGTTATCCAAATAGCACGTACCAACAAAAATGCCAAATTTTTTACACCCTTTCTTGCATGTGTACTATATGGATGGCCCCTAATGAGGAGAGACTTTAATTAACTTGGGAGATACACACCTTGAAGTTTCTTCAGCACAGCAACTTCCATCTTTAAGACTTGCTTTGAAGTGTTGGCTGATTCCAATTTGAGAGCCACCATTTCATGAGTGACTGTGTCATGACCTTGATAGATTTCACCTAAAAGTTTAAGTTAAAAAAAAAGAGATGAAACAAAAATGAATCCCAAAAATCAGTTTACAGTACACACTTCTCGATATAAATCAAGAGCATTGCGAGGCTCAATTTCAATTGAAATAATTACTTCAAACAATTACACATGTAATATGTTTTCCCAAAAGATATAAAACTGCTTGTAAACATTAATTTTGTCTTCTGACGGAGTTGAAGTATCGTAGCAACAAGGCTTTGAGAACGAGGTTTGCAATATTTTATACATTTCTAGAAGGGTACATATTTTAATGAAATCAGAGAATTTGAATAATCTTACTAAGGATTGCATTTCTAAAATTTCTAAAAAAAATATATTTCAACCTATTTGTGACTATAGAACATTGCAACTTACCAAAACCTCCTCCACCTACTTTTTTCACCTAAGACAAAATAAAAACAATTTAATTAGAGGGGGGCAGAAATAACTGTAAACATTTCATACGATTCCTAATGTTTATAAGAAACTACTTTATGCAACTACAAAGCATGTTATAATCAAGCATTAGATCAAAGAGATCAAAGCTTCTTTTTCCCATTATCTCTATGTAAGGAGAAGGCATCATATTTTAAGAGTTAACTTCTTATTTCATACTCAGAGTTTCATGGGGCTTTTGCGCCAATCTTCAGTGAAATGAGATACAAGTAGGGAGAAAGCATATAAATAGTATCAACAATGACAAATAGCAGTGACCCTTTTGGAGAACACATGTTGAAGAAATTTTTATTTAAAAAAGAAAAAAAATTTAATAGACAGATGCCTAAACATCTAAGAAGGGCCAGCAGCTTGAGGATTCCAATTAAAATGGTATTTGAATTTGGTTTTTTGTGTTCTGATTTCTCTTGTGGAAGCCATTCTATTCTAATTAGTTTGATAAGCTGCTAACATGATTTCATACAAATATTGAAATGTTAAGCCAAGAACTCTTTGACAAATATGAAAATATCGACTTACAATCTTCCAACGTTGTTTAACGTATTCGCCAATACGAAGAAGGTCAGGAGTATCATCTGTAGATGCCACCATAATAATATGGATATCCAGTAACTTCTATAATATCATTATTTCACCATTCGGTTAATTTGCTAACACCAATAGGACTTTTAATTTTGATATCTTATTTTCATATCTATAGATTATGATTACATATTATCAGTTACAGGAAGAAATAATACCAGCAAAACTTAAAAATCATAGGAAGAAAGTTAGTTTTTTAGGTTGGAAGCAGGATCAAAATCTTTTCATCTATGCCACCTTGTGTAACTTAAAAACCGTATGCCACCTTGTGTAACTTAAAAACCGTATACCCCCTGTTGAGGAGGTCCATTTCCGTTCCAAGGGGGTAAGGTTTGATATGTGGCGGAATTCCATAGGGAGATACAAAAATCTGTTAAAAATAACTGGAATTCTATGGGGGTAGCCTTTTAAATCCTACTAAAATTCAGAATTCCAGAGGGGTTTAAACCTGAAATTGCCTGGAATTCCAGGGGGTTACAGCATTTCCAACCACAAAATGATGGACCTCCTCAACAGGGGGTATACGGTTTTTTTCTGGAAAAGCCATTGGCACTTAAAGGGTTAATAAAATTAATTTTTTGTTTTTTTTGAAGGATTAGGGAAAAGTGCTTTAAGACGTCATAATCAATGACGTCATATAACTTATAATTTGAATATCTCAAAAACTAATGATCAGGGAAGGATGAATATGTCTTTAATATCTTTAAAAAGGCGTGGTTACATTACATTAATCTATTTCAAAATTTCTGAAATTTTTTAATCAAGTCTTTATTATTAAAAAATTTACAAGTGTAACAGCCCCCTTTTAAAGAAAATAAAAACGTATATAAATTCTTGAAAAGGAAGTCATTTCTTGCGATTCTTTACCATTTTTTTCGTAAAGAGTTTAAAGTTTTTTTCTTTATTTCTCTCGAGATCAAAGGCACCGACATGATAGTTCTGTACATTTTTTTCGATGAATGGATTTTCTAGCGTTTGGAATTTTTAAAACGTAATATGAGATAGGGGTGAAAGATAGGATAAAAGATTTGATACAACATACAAAAATTTCAAAAAGACTTTAAAGAAAATAGTTAATTTCTTTAATGTATTTTTGATTAAAAAATTTCAAAAATTTTAAAGATATTAAATGTAGTGTAACCATGGATTCTTCCTTCTTTTTGACTCAGACTGCTCTAACAGAAAACTTCCTTTTCACAAATGCCAAACTTCATAACAGTACTTGAAAATAATCTACAATGTATATGTAAGCCCCCATCCTTACTATCCCCCTTTTTTCATGAACATTTCTGACACCCCTTCTTCATTTTTTCGGAAGGTGTCATCTCCCTTTAAGAAGGGGGGTGACGAACTACGCTTCCACTTGATACAATCGATAACTTTTTGCAATCAATGACTAATTTCTAATAATCAATAGACAAGCAACTCTATTCTAATTGAAGAGCTTGAACAAGCTGTTTAAGAATTCACCTATCTTGGGATTAACATATCCTCTACGAAATAATTTGAATAAATCAGACCAGCAAAAGCCTGGTCAGCCCTCAAAAAATGAATCTCTTGAGAGCAACAGTCGAGTCAGTTCTTCTACATGGAGCGCTGTGGAGCGACCTAAATTGGACCCTGACTAAAACCCTTGAGAAAATGCTGGATGGCCTGTATACAAGAATGCTTTGGGCAGTTCTGAATATTTCGTGGAGAGAACATTCAACTCAAAGAGATTAATCTATGGAGATCCACCAAAAAGCCAAACATTGGAGGACAGACGTCTCAGGTTTGCTGGACATTGTTTCAGGAGCAAAGTTGAACTGGAGCTAGCGAAAACACTTGGTAGACCAGCAAAGACATTTCTTGACCAACTCTGTGAAGATTTAGGCCCATTGCTCATATGAGAGATTGGACATGGTGGAAAGATCAAGTCACCAGATGCCAAGCCTGCTTGACCCGGTAAGGTAAGGGAAGGGAAGGCTGGATTGTGATCAATTATTGATCCCTTAAAGCCAATTAATAATCGATCAATCAATAGAAATTTGAGCATCTCCAGATTTGTTATGGTTTCTTCACAATAGTCAAAAACATATCTGGACTTACCCTGTACTTTTCAGTCTCTAGTTCATAATTTTTCTGACTTTTAGGGACTTTGTGAGTTATTCTCTATGTTTTTGAACAGTTTGAATGATTTTCAGGAAGATCGAAGAAAGAAAGTTTCTTAAAAGAAGCATGAGATCTTAGCTTTCCAGCGGTATATAGCACTGTGGACACGGGCTAGATAGCAAATTGGTAAAATGCCAAACGTTTTTGCAACATTTCTAAATTTATCTGTCGCGAGAAAATTTTTACAACAAGCAGTAAACAAATGTTTTGACATTTTTAGACACCAAAATTTTAAATATCTTTACAACCACTTTTATCAGTCTGGAAGTAATGTCGACATCCCTCTTCTAATTTTGCCACACTTCTTTAGAGATCAGGAATAATAGGAAGGTCGAAATCACTGATTGAAACTAATTTTCTTTGCTTAACAATCCGTTGAAGAGTCCATCAGCAATTCGACCCTCCTTATGTTCCTATCTCTAGGATATTTGGGTCCAGTTTTATTCAACCTATATGTTACCGAATTATCTGACCAAATCTCCTCTCTCAGTATCCAATATGCTGATGACACAACACTTTATCGTCACTCAAAAATTCGTGATATACTTCAATGCATCCGGGAAATCGAGATTGATATCGAATCACTTTCCAACTGGTCAGCTGATCATAATCTCTTGTTCAATGCTGATAAACTGCAATACATCATCTTTTCAACCAAACGTCTAGCGTCATACCACAAATTATGTAGTGACTACTCGTATCTTATTTCTTGTTCAAAAAAATCGATTGAACAAAAAGATGTCGTCAAGCTTCTTGGTCTTCATTTTGATAAAAATCTATCCTGGTCCGACCATATCAACCAAATTATAAAATCCAGTCATGGTACCATTCGAGCTCTTCGTAATTTCCAACGTTTCACACCATTTAAAGTTCGGAAATCACTCGCTGAAGCTATAGTGCTATCGAAAATAGCGTACTCCATAGTCGTATTCGGACAGATCCCCGATTACTTATTAAATCGTCTGCAACGTATACAGAACATTGCTGCAGGATATGTCCTTAACCGATATGCCACACTGAAAGACGTTGTCGATCTGCAATGGTTACCAATAAAAGAGCTTATTGATTTCAATGTTTCCAAACTTGTTTACAAGGCCCTTAATGATAAAAAATGGCCTTCATATCTTTCTTTGGTGAAAGTAACTCAGCCTCGGAAGCTTCGCTCACAGGATGATGGTATTAAAATTGATTTTGGCTCATCTAAGACATTTCAGGACCAAGCTCAAATTTTTAACGAACTCCCGAAAAATATCAGGGAAATCAAAGACCTGAAAGAATTTATTAAAGAATCCAAATTGTTTTTTAAATCTAGGGCACATACTCGTGCAACACAACAATAAAATTTTAACTTTATGAAGATCTATTTTTACTTTATTACTTACTAAATATTTCCACTACTATTACCATCCTTTCTGCTAGTCCCTTTTTTGATACAATCTACTCATTTAGCCTTTGTCTTAGTTATCCAATTCCATTTCATGTCTATCTAGTGGTCTACTTTTAAAAAAATTTTTATCCAGAAAATTTGTAAAAATATTTATATTTATTTAATACTATTTATTCTTTAGTGCTTTTTATTTTGATATTTATGTTTAGGGGGAAGAACAATTTTGTATGAAATTGAACCTAATAAATGATAATAATAATAATAATAATAATAATCTCTAAAGAAGGATGTCAAAATTAGAAGAGGGATGTCGACATTAGATCAACTTAAAGTATGATTTATATTTTACAAACTACAGACTAGACTATGTTAAGCTGTTAAGAGAAATCACAAAAGAATGCTTGTTTTGAGCTCCAAACCCCACCCTCAGTGCGGCTGGAACATCGATATTCCAGGATTAGAAAAAGCTATACTTGTTATCTTTTTTTTTTAAATCAACAAGCCATTAACATCAAATTCCACACATTTCCTCATCAGAAACTTTTAAAATTGAATTTTGTTCTGTTAACAAAAACTTTTTCATTGGATAACTTGTGCTTGAGATTTGATTGAAATATTGAAAACTGTCCGGAATAGGCAAGTCAGTCTAAGCTTAAACTCTTATATCAGGATTAGAAACTAAGCTAGTCTTACCTCTTTTATCTTTCCCTTGACAACAATACAGTGCTGACAAGTTGACAAAACATATTGACAAGTAATCACTGAGAGAAGTTTATATTGAAATCTGAAACAAAAACGAAAGTGGTCTCTTCTACTAATTGATTCCCGGTGCTCCTTCACAGCTGTTTATCAAATCTCAACCAATGAAATTGTTGCATTTCACACAGCCCTTATTTTTTTGGCACCTGTGGCCTCTCAGTGCATAGTGTCCTTCAGGGTCTTTTCCCCCCATGCCTAGAATGAAAATTTTCCATCCTCCCCCCTTATTTTTCCCCACCCTGCCTCCAAAAATTTCTCTGTCCCCCCTCAAGCATAAAAAGCTGTAATTTGATGAATTTAACGCTTATTGTTTTCCCTAAGGTAGTTTTAATTCAAGAATAAATGGAAAGGATGGTTGTTTTTAAACCGTAATTATTGCTGGTTGAAATAAATGAAAGAAAAACTAAGCATATGCTATACACCCAATTGAGTGATAGTAAAAGATACTGCTAAAATAATAACAAGTCCTAAAGAAAATATCCAGGGGGGGGGCACTATGCTGCCTTGCACAACGGGTGGCTGTAAAAGAAGAAAGCAGGAATTTGATGCAAGAGTTAGCTTAGATTGTAACAAAGTGCCATAAAAAATCAACTGAATAAAAGAGGAACTTTAAATCTTAAATATTGTCATTTTGAAGAATTGGTGCAAAAAAGTGAAACATGGAAAAGTTTTATTTCTTAAAATGTTCAATCGAAATAGGGGATTTATAAAACTTTTCCATGTTTCATTTTTTTGCACCCACAAACCCCTGTAACTATGGGCAAGCACCCCGCTGCTAAGAATCAAGATGTTGGCTTGAAATCGAAAGTGAAACCACTAAAAACGAAAGTAAAATCCGCCTGCACTCCAAATCCCGTAATCTTTACAATAGGAGTTTTAGTCTATATATACTGCAAGTGTCCGCTAGCTATATTTCACAAGACAGTCTAAGCTTAAAATCCCATATCATCAGGATTAGAAACTAGGCTAGTCTTACCCCTTTTGTCTTTTCCTTAATCTGCCTTAACAACAATACAATGCTGACAAGTTGACACAACACATTGACAAGTCATCCCGGGTGGCTGTAAAATTTCACCCTTCATAATATTTGTTTTAATCTGTGATCCTAAGGCTTTGGTTTTTTCTCCTCTTCAGTTTTCTGAAGAAAGCGGGAATTTGATGCAAGAGTAGATTGTCAACAAAGTGCCATAAAAAATCATTAATAAAAGAAGAAATTTAAATCTTAAATATTTTCATTTTGAAGAATCGGTGCAAAAAAGTGAAACATGGAGAAGTTTTATCTTTTATTGGTTCAATCGAAATTGGGGATTTGGAAAACATTTTATGTTTGTTTTTTTGCACAAAATCCTGTAACTACCGTCGTCAACTGCTCTAACTTGGGACGATTGGTCGAAACATGGGACTGTTGACAATCTGGCCTGTATTTTCACTTTATACTGTTAAATCTCTTTGACAACAAATTTGTTTTGATAATTATTAATCATATTTCTGTTATAACATGTCACGATAACTTTCACTGGATAGAGCGCCCTTTTAACTTTTTGTTTTCATTCAAAATTACTGACTGGAGAATTAGAAAATGCCCGCCGCCTAACCGCCTATCGCCTGATCAGGGTATCTACGGATTTTTTTTCGGGATTTTCAAGGTTTTCAAGTTTTTTTGGGTCATTTTTAAGTGGTTTTTCAAGGTTTTTTTGGCAAAAACTTTGGTATTTTTCAAGGTTTTTTGATACTCAGTTGATATGGCTCTTTACAGGAATTTTTTTTTTCAGAGTGGTAGGTGGAAGAAAAATAGAGGACAGCAAATAAAATTTATTCGCTTTTGGTGCCCGGGGAATTACTTCCACAGTTAAACTCCTATCTCCCTCTCGAGAACAATAACACAAAAAGAAATACTCCAGCTCCCTAGTCTTCCAACTGTAGAAATAAAGAATTAGAAGCAAAGCCAATTGTTTACAGTGACCGAGGAGGCGCAACCATGGTTTGCGCCAACGAGAGAAAATTTTGATTTTAACTCTTTCAAATGGCTAAAAGAACGCCTTGTTTTTGATTTTGTTTTTTACAAAAATCAATTGCCAAAAGAGTTGTTTTAAGGAATCCTTGAAATTTTATTGATGAACAGCCATTATTCCAAGACGCCCGTGAAGCGATTTAAAAATTGGGGAACAGCCGATTTCTTAGGGCTCATGCAAACGGAAAATCAGTGACAAAAACTCAGCTAATGATAAATGAATATGTTGCATTCGTTCCAATAGAATCGCAACAGAAACAGGGAAATATGGAATTCTCTAAATGTTATAAAGGTTTAGCGCTGCAGTCGATTCTTTACTTATTCTTACTTTTCGAATGACAGGATAGTGCTTTCAAGGTTTTTAACGATTTTTCAAGTTTTTCAAGGTTTTTCCCAGAAAATTGATAGTTTTCAAGGTTGGGTGGTTCATTTTCAAGGTTTTCAAGGTCCCGCAGACACCCTGCTGATGGGATTAACAAATAACAGGTGTGTAACTTGCCGTGCGAGTGACGTCAAACCATTGAGTTTCAAGCCCGAAGGGCTAGAGGTCAATCTCTAACCTTTCTCAGGCAAGAGAAATTGAAGCCTTAAAATATGCGCCATATCTTTGATGACGGATTTAATCTAGCAATTCCTTTGTTTTCGAGTGATATATTTTTCAAAATTAAGCATTAAATTTTAGATAGTTTCAATCTGTCATTTGTGTAAAAACCAGGCGGGTCGCTCAAGGCCGGGCAACTTTGGTAGGATTTGTTGGCTTCAAATCCTACCAAAGAGATTGACTTCTAGCCTTCATTGCGTCAAACGCTCCATTGTTTTGCCACTAATTTTGTTCTTCTTCGTTCCAGACACTCGGCATGTGTTGTACAAATTTTAGATTTAAAAGCCTACTCTGTGCGTAAGAGAAATTGTGTATTTTTTAATACGCCGTTCATTAACTCAAATCAAATGACTTTGAAGGTTCAGTGAAATTGTGTGTGGCCGAATTGCCGGCATGCCGTCCCGCCATGTTACGACCCTCGACATGGCCCGAGAATTCTCGGGCCAAAACTTTTATTGGAATTCGCGTAAAGCCTGAGTATGGCCCGAGCTGGCCCGAGAATTCGGGCCAATTTTTGAAAACATGATTTAAACAGGCGTGTAATTTCAGGACTGAATTTTTTTAACATTTTCTTTGAGAAAAACTTGGTTTCTCTTAATTATATTAAATATATGAATGTTGTAAATTCATATAAATATTAAATGTCTTTATTTGGTATGAAAACATAGTTATAATATACTTAGGGTGGAAATATTTGCTAGTAAACTGGTCCTGGTTTTAAACTGAAGCGTGTCCACGGCACGGGAAGCTTGTAAAGTTTTTTTGAGTGATATAAACAAAACAGACAAATCTTATTTTGTACTATTTTGTTTGACTGGACATGCTGAATCAATTTAACATTTAACATGGCCCGAACATGGCCCGAATGACTCGGGTCATGTTCGGGCCAAAAGAATTGATAGGGTCTCTCGGCCCGAACATGGCCCGAAGTAGACAGGAGACCCGTCGTGTGTTTTTTTATAATTTGATGTACACAAGACGGGTTCGAACTGTGAGTCCAATATTGGACTCACATTTTTTACAGTGGGAAATTCGAATTTAGCGCTGTCCTCACTTACTAAAATAAAAACCAAATTTCGAAAGTTGCGCTTTCTCTAAGAAAGTGTGACCAGTAAAAGAATAACACAAAATTTGATTGGCTATGTTTTCAACCGTTATTAGGATCTGAGAAATTCAAACTCTCAACCCATACCATGCTATACATTTCGCCATCAGTTTATCAAAGAAGAAATCGTAGCATGGATTCCCAGGCTAGGCCCGAAGAGGCCCGAGAATTCTCGGGCCATGTCGAGGGTCGTGCCATGTTTTGTCAGATAGTCCAAAGTTAGAGCAGTTTACGGTATGCCATTTTATCTTAACAATTTTGTAAACTATGTCACAACCACGAGTACTGATTTTAAGTTTTATGACACTTGTTCTCACTCGTTTGGCTTCCATAATAAAAAAAGAAGGCTGTTATTGCCAGTTTTCAGAGCATGTCATGGCTGCCCCCCAAGGAAAAATTATACCATTGAAATCCTGCCCTTAAACTTTGTGTACCCACCCAGAAAGGCTGTTAAAAAAGAACAGAAAAAGTAACAAAATTGGCCAATTTTTAGTGATTTGTCCCCTGAGACCAGAAAATTATCAAAAATTTGCCCCTGCCCTTCAAACTGATACACACTCTGCCCCTGAGATCTCGATGATTTCTGCCATACTCTGCAAACTGGTGTTATTGTGTGTTTGTGAACTTTGAACATGCTTAAAATCGAGGTACTTCCACACTAAAACTGTCAGTGTCCTGAATCAAAATATACAGAAAATTGCTCACCCAAAACCTTTTGTAATTGAACTTTTTTCTGGTTTCAATTCTCGAATTCTGCATTCCTGATGGAGAGAGAACAACAGGACAGAAGCCACTCAGTACTACACTCGGCCAACCAGAGTTGAAGACCAGACAAAGCTATCGTAGTTGAGACCGACTATCAGATCTTATCAACGGGCGAACGGGCTATATTCTAGAAGTCGTTTATTCTTAATAAAACTCCTAGCATCGTAATATTTCACAGACAGACACGACTGAACATTAAAAAAGTGCAGCTACATTGTGCTCTTACAGTAAGACCTTTTATTCCTATCTACCATCGTTTAAAACGATACTCATCATTTCGTAAAATCAAAACAAACAAAAATAAATAAAGAAGACAGGTCTCCGATCAATGGATAGGATTAAAGTATGTCATGTTTATCTACTTACCTTCTATACTCAACGAAACACGAAACAAGATGGCTCATCTCACACTTGAAAAAAAACAGGAAGAAAATATCGGTATCCTTTTGTAAGTATTTTTTTTAGCTCAAAGGGCCCTAAATCAGGCTGGTAGAATCCATGAAAATATATTGTCTGTTTTTTTAAACAGAATCCGTGTGAGTTTTCCTATATATGATATCCCATAGACCCTGCCCGACGGCGACGCACCACCCAGCCTGTCCCAGCTTTTATGGATAGATAGATAGACAGACAGACTTGTGCACACCTCTCATTTATTGATTTAAAATATTAGAATCATCATGGATTGAATAGACGTTTTGCTAAGGCCATGATCACACAAATATAAGCTTGTCAGTATAGATTTTAACTCTTATATTCAAGATTACGAGGACCCTGCCGACGCACCGGACTTAACGAACACCGGACAAGCGAAAGTCCGGTGCAAAATGAGAATTTTTTTTAACCACCGGACAATTTCTACACCGGACTTAAGGAAGTCGGATGTCCGGTGTCGGAGAAGGATATTTTTTCCCACCGGACAATCAAAACACCGGACATGATCTTTCCGGCGGTGCGTCCGGTGTTTTTTAATTTTTTGTCCGGCGTCCAAAATTCCCTGCATGCAACACCGGACTGACACCGAACTTGTAGCGAAAGGATACTTTTTGCCACCGGACAAATACACCGGACAGTCCGGTGCGTCGGCAGGGTCCTAGATTACGAGAATTGGAGTCCAATCTGGAAAGTATAGTATAGTAAGGCCATGTACGCCGGATATCTCCGACGCAGACTTTGGATTTCATAGGCTTACATAAAGGCTACGCCTAGAAATCTCTGGCGTAAATATTCTCTTCTTTCCAGACTGGATTGCATTGGGCCATTCCATTTTCGAAAAACTTTGTTAACCCCCGTCGGACAACTTGCATTTTTTAATTTTTTGTAGCCTCGGAAATAATTTTTCTTTTCCAGTGGCGATCGGGAATTCCGATAAAAATCCATGTACTTTTGCAAAATGCATCAGAAATTCGACTTTTTTTGCCTTTTTTAATTCAATACACCGTTTAGGAGTCTCACCATTTCACGGTACTCCATTGCAGAGGCCCGGTAAAAATGGTAGGTAAAAATGCGCACTTTAGTACTGTGAAAGGTTAGAGGAATGTAAACATTGTGAATTTTTGTCTCTCCTTTAAAGAGAATGATTTAGATATTTGAACATGATATCAATGAAAAATTTTATAAGTCTCTCCTGAAAATTTCACAAAAATTCATCAAGAGGAAAAGAAGTTATGATTAAAAGGAGTTCTTTACCTACCGTTTTTCTGCTATGTTTCCTTATGAGAACCAGATGTTTACCTACCGTTTTTTTACGGAGGAGAGTGAATTTTCCGTGATCGCTAAAATCAAAACAATGGAAAATTGGATTGACGCGTGCGCAGTCGACACTCCTAAACGGTGTATTGCCTTGGAAATTCATACCTTTTCTTCTATTGCCTTGGAAATTTCGAATTTTGGTGAAAACTTTTGCCCTCGGAAATCCTGTGTCGTCCGCCCCCTGTTACAGACAAATTCTGGAATGGCCGATTGGAGTGCGGGCGCCAATTTTTCTTTTGTTTTCATTGGTTTCATTTTTGATTTTTAAGCCAACATCTTTTAGTAACTGGGTGCACTTTGCCCATAGTTTATACATGGGTTTGTGTGCAATAACATAATAAATAGAGAAATAAACAGCTTAGTGTAGAAGAAGTTTATAAAAAAATGTCTACAAAGTAGTTTATCCTCATCATATTAACAGATATCAGCAGCGCAGACAAGTTCTTTTTTGACGATTGTATTGACTCAAGTGAAACTCAGAAAAATCAAGTTTGATATAATAGTATAATACTTTCCAAACTTCCTCCCCCCCCCTTTCTTAAGGAGGGGGATGACACCTTCCGAAAAGTTCAAGAAGGGGGGATCAGAAATTTTCATGAAAAAGGGGGGATAGCAAGGAAAGGGAGATAGTTTAAGAAGGGCCTTTATTGTTTATAGACTTAACTCTTCATACAAAAATTACGGGAAGCGCATATTTGAACTTTGTACCCTACTGTATGCTGCACGCAAGCACTTAAGCTAAAGCGCAAAAGCGGGACAAAAATCAGTTTTTTGAAGAAAAATCTTTCAAATTCAGTATGTGAATAGAGCAGTAAAAAATACAACTTTTCTATTTTTCCTTATTTTTGCAAAAGTTCTAGGAATGAAAATTAAGAGCCAGTTTTTTTACAGTCAGGGAAATCCCTCAATTGCCATATACTGCAATTGCGGTAGTTTTCATTCGTGATTAGCCTACAAAGGCTTATAACAGCTACATATAGTGCTGGTCGACAAAGATAAAGAAACATTGACTGTAAAAAATTGTACGAGAAGATAGCTTTTTTTTATTAAAAGAATCTGATCTACGGAAAAAATATTTTGTCTGTGCATTAAAAAGATATGATCAATTATGTACAAAAATTGCCTGTTTTCTCCTTGAATCTTGAATTCTGTTTCTTGAATATACTGCAATTGCGGTATATGAAAAATTTAAAAGTGACGTTTATACCGCAATTGCAGTAAGAAATTACTACCGCAATTGAGGGATTTCCCTGACTGTTTTAACCCTATTCGGCCTAGGGGGGGGCTCTTTCTGTTCGGACGTCAAACTATTGGTAATAGCTCCTGAAATAATAGAGCTTTTGCCTTGAAATTTTCTGTAAATTCCTAACTTTTATTTAGCTTCAAAATAAAAAAAAAATTTGACACCTAAAAATTTTCACACCTTGAGTATGATGACATTTCTGACAGTAAGGTGTCACAAAAATTTACACTTTTCCAATACAAATTTATTTTTAATGTCTAATATATCGTTTAAACCGTAATTTATTGAATATTTAGGATAAAATAAGCATTTTAAACTCAAACAACTTTTTTCTAAAGCTTTTGTTAGAATACAATAGCTATTTATAAGAACAAAGGAAATTTTCGGTTTTTGCTCACCTTGGGCATGATGAGTGACGTCATCAAATTCTTGTCAAAAGTTACCTTACGTGACAAAGATCTTGTGTGCGAAATTTCACCCAAAAAGACCAACTAGATCAAAAGGTAAGGGGTGGTACAGGAAAAGCCCCCCCCTAGTTCTGAACCGCCCCTAAAAGCCTAGGTTGAATAGGGTTAAGAGCGGGGCAGGTCCAATAGTTTGAAACTTAGATTTTTTTCATTTTTGGATATGTTGTTAAGTACAATGAACTGAGTAAAATCCCAAAATATTTTGGTCTGAAAATCCATAATGGCGGATTTATGCCAATTTGAAGTTTTTGACATTTTTGGGCATTGCACTTAAAAAGTTTTTTGATATAGAACCATGCTTTCTCAAATCAAAATGAGGAAATTTTTTTGGGTGATTCTGAAACTATGGCCAGTAAACTATACAATTTTCCAAAAAAATCAAAATTTTCAAAATGGTAGCTGGAGTTATGACGTCACAAAAACACTACAAATTTGATTTTAGGGGTATTTTTAGAGCCATCTGACCTGTCCCAGGGGCGTTTCTTACTGCCCAAAATAATATTTTCTGGTAGTTTAGTCCCTGGGCTATCCATTTGAAGTGATTGCAATAAAAAATTCCGGCCCTACTGGCCCCTAGAGGCCCAAAAAGCCAATAAGGTCTCAAAAAAGTACCAACTTTAGCCCAATTTTCCTAGAAATCCCAACATTGTCTGACCTCCAACTCTTCTGTTTCTGAAAGACAACTGCCTGGTCTCTTAGGATCAAAAGAGAAACCTATGTGATCTCCTACCATTAATTGTTTATCTTGATTTAAAAATTTTCTTAACATCGCTCGAAAAATGACTAAAAAATTTGGGATATTTTGGCCCATTGGCAAACTTCAAAGGGGTCTAGGTCACTGAATTTGCTATAATATAAGGGCTATGATGAATCTTTTATATAAAAACAATGAAACTAGGTGAAAAAAGTTGTCAAATGTGCTTTTTTGGGCCAAAAAGGCTTTTTTTTCAATTTTTTGACTAGAGCTATTGCAGCCAGTAATTGGCAGTTAGAAAATAAATTTTATCTGAAAATCTTGATTCCTCATCACATTCCAGAAAGGTTTCTAGGAAAATCAAATATGGTACTCTTCGAAAGCTTATAGAGGCTGAATTTTCACTCAAAGGCGGCTTCTAACTCCCCTGGCCCCCTTAATTTTGTAAAATTGACTTAAAAGTACATTTTTGGCTGAAATTTTTGCCCAAAATGAGTACCCATTGCTACTTGATTCTTGATTTTGTGAAAGCATCCTATAGATAGTTCAAGAATTTATCAGAAGTTGGAACCTTTTCCTTTCTTTTAAAGATTAGGGCTAGCTTAAAGTCAGTTTTAACTCTAAAATCATAAAAATCTTGACAATGTTGCTCAAAACAACAATTTTTGCTCAAGATTGAACAGAAAATGAGCCCACTCAGATAATAAAATCATGGTTTTTGGAAAGTTTCATGGGGATAGTACAAACATTCATCAAGATCTTTACCTCCTGATCTACCATTTAAGGATCAAGTCTGTCAAAATGTGCTTCTAAACTCTCAAATCTTCAAAGGTGAACTTTACCAACCCCATAAAACAATTTTGCCATCAACCTTTCTGCCCTTAAATACTTAGAGATAAGTCCAAAAGTACAAAATATTCCTAAACCTTTCCTTCTCTTTGTATAATTTGAACTTTGGGCTCATTAACAGCAAACAGGCTGATAGCAAAATTGTATAGTTTCAGAATCACTCAAAATCAATTCCTCATTTTGATTTGAGAATGCATGGTTCTATATCAAAAAACTTTTTAAGTGCAATGCCCAAAAATGTCAAAAACTTCAAATTGGCATAAATCCGCCATTATGGATTTTCAGACCAAAATATTTTGGGATTTTACTCAGTTCATAGTACTTAACAACATATCCAAAAATGAAAAAAATCTAAGTTTCAAACTATTGGAACTGCCCCAAACTGCCCCATTCTTAAAAAAACTGGCTCTTAAGGGATAATGATAATTGAATACTATCCAATGATGATGATCTGCGGCACTATCGTAAAGCTAGAATGGCTTGGCATACTCTTTTTTGAGAAGATGATTGACAGATTAAAGTTTTTCACCTGTGCAGTAGCTCGGGGGTGTTCTGCAAGCATTTTTGGCTCAATCCGCGGACCGCGCTAAAAATGGTAGACCTAGCTGTGACAGATCATTTTGATGGAAATTGTTGGAATGTTTATAATGACTCTTGACAGAAAATCCTTTGTTTTAATTGTCAATGATGACAGTGAATTGACAGTGCTGTTATTAATTTTGTTAGATCTGACAATTTGATGTTTGTAAGTGCACTTTATAGTTTTGATTCCCATTGAAGAATCATATACTGGTTTTCATGTTATTAGATGCTGTTTTAGAGCTTTAGAGCTAGCCTGAAGAGGGGGGGCTTACACATATATTGTAGATTATTTTCCAGCACAGATTATGAAATTTGGTCTCATGAAAGGAAGTTTTCTGATCGAGTAGTCTGAGTCAAAAAGAAGAAAGAAGTTTATTATTTCGCTTTCTCTCTAAGATATTTCACCATTTGTTAGCTATTTTTGTCCAAAATCCTTGGGGGATAAGCATTTTTAAAGGTTAGGGGGGATGCCAAGAAGGGGGGATCATTTATAAAGGGGGGGGGTCAAACCCCTTTCCGCATTATGAACTTTCCCTTTGCTTTCACTACGTCACAAAATAGAAGGGGGTGTCTCATTCTCCTTCGTAGAGGAGCTTCATAATTGGATAAAAGAACAGATTTTTGAATCGTTCTTTTTTTTGTTTGATTA
The DNA here is from genome assembly GCF_902728285.1 of Clytia hemisphaerica. Lineage (NCBI taxonomy): Eukaryota > Metazoa > Cnidaria > Hydrozoa > Leptothecata > Clytiidae > Clytia > Clytia hemisphaerica. The sequence goes on along the minus strand of NW_027103968.1, from coordinate 1,634,732 downwards.
CATTTTTTATGCCCTATAATTTTAGGCAAAATAATGCAGGGGCAAAATGCAAACCTCAATTCCCCTTTAAGCTTATCACTTGTTTTGTTTAGTTGATATATTTTAGCATATGTAGTTTAATTTGACAGCTTGGGAAAGACTTTCAAGAAATGACATGCGTGTCATCAATGCCACAATCAACAAAAGAAACCAATAAAAGATCAAGGAGAAAAAAAGCATAAAGTGTCAATGTGTATTATGTGCTCAACTATGTAAGCATTTTATTGTTGGAAAAGGAAAGAGAAAAAAGGTAAGTCTAGCCTAGCATAGCCTAAATGTCAGCTGTCAGGGGGTGTTAAAAAAATTTAAGAGCTTATTGATATCAAAAATAAAACACAGAGTTTTCCCAAGCTGTCCTAATGGACCATCTCCTTAATATTTGTTTGGGAGAACAAGATGACCTATTGAATCTGTTCCGCATATTATTATCTACTCCTTATTACAGAATAAGACTCTATACCTTATAATTATAGCACGCTGCAAGGGAGAAAGTTAACGTACCTATCTGAACTGATCTGAACAAAACTTATTTATAGGTAAAATCTAATTTCCCGCTGGTTTTACTTGCATCCACTGAAGTATATTCTCAACTTCAGTTGAGCTAGAATCTGACAATGTATGTATGTGTGTGTGTATGTATGTCTGTCCGAAAACTTTGGGGCAGGCTGGAGACTTCAAAAATGATCAGGTTTGGCTAAAATTTGGCACACTTGTTCCTTGGGTGAATATCTGGGGGTGTTTTTTTCATTTTTTGAAAATTTTCATTTTTAAGGGCGTGGTCATGAGTTTTCGCCAAAACGAAGCTAAAACTTTGGGGCAGGCTGGAGACTTCAAAAATGATCGGATTTGGTTGAAATTTGGCACACTTGTTCCTTGGGTGAATATCTGGGGGTGTTTTTTCATTTTTTGAAAATTTTCATTTTTAAGGGCGTGGTCACGAGTTTTCGCCAAAACGAGGCTAAAACTTTGGGGCAGGCTGGAGACTTCAAAAATGATCGGGTTTGGTTGAAATTCGGCACACTTGTTCCTTGGGTGACTATCTGGGGGAATTTTTCTCATTTTCTGAAAATTTTAATTTTTAAGGGTGTGGTCACGAGTTTTTGCCAAAACGAGGCTAAAACTTTGGGGCAGGCTGGAGACTTCAAAAATGATCAGATTTGGCCGAAATTTTGCACACTTGATACTAGGGCGAATCCCTGGTGGCGGTTTTTTCATTTTTTCAAAATTTCCATTTTCAAGGGCGTGGTCACAAGTTTTCGCCAAAACGAGGCTAAAACTTTTAGGCAGGCTGGAGACTTCAAGGGCTAATCCCTGTGGATGGTTTTCATTATTTTATAATTTCCATTTTAAGGGGGTGGTCATGAGTTTTTAGTTGAAATTGGTTACAATTTTACAATTGGGCCTACGAATGATTTAAAAACACTGAAGTTGAGCCCAGTGCGGTTAGCACGTTCGACAGTAGGTATCATAATTTAAGCTGTTGTAATTAGTCATTAAGTTGCAATAGACCAAACACAAGTTATTTGTAATGGCTACTTTACCCAGAAACTAAAAATTGCATTTCAAAATGTTGTTTGGACGTTTTCTTACATATGGCCAGCGTAAGCTCCTCATACATTTCTCCTTAGCTTGCATCCAAGCTTTTCTTTGGATTAATTTGAGTCTTTTTCCAAAGTCTGCAGAACAATTCAAAACTGCACTGATAAAATTAGTGTATATAAATCTTGTTTTTAAGGAATTTTGTTCAGCTAGGCTGAAATCACACTGTTTTTTATCATATCCCTTACTGTATTCAGCATTATTTCTTTACATGTTAGCTTGCAACTGCTTTTTATTAGGAATCTTTTAAGTTTTATAGGTTATTTACTTTTTATTTTTATACAATCTTATAACTTGTATGTATGGATAATGGGTCTTAGGACCTTTTGATACTTAGAGCCTGAACCATTCATGTTTTTAAAAACACCTTGCTTACCTGGTTTGCAGAAAACACTTTCCAGCATGAAAGGTTCAATTTTTAAAAACACCATAAACACCAAATTTCCTGTCGAAGGCGACTGCTATAAAACAAGTCCTGACTGGCTGAAACGGTATCGAAAAGTCCCATTTCCCCGTTTTTTTTCCGATTTTCTAGCCCGATTTTTAACCCGATTTTTATCTGATTGGTTCAGTCAGGACACTGCAAGAGCTTCAAAATCGTCTTGAAAAGCATCAGGAACACCAGGAAAAAGACTGAATGGTTCACAAAATGGTGGTGTTTCTGGGAAATGGCATTTTTGCCTGAGTTTAGTGGAGAAAATTGAGAGTTGATTTATGGAAATACCAGGAACACAGGAAATGCTGGAAACACACCACCTCGAGAGGTAAGGTGTTTCTGGTAAAATGTTTTTGCCAAAAACACCCAGAAAACCATGAAAGGTTCAGAAAAGGTGTTTCAGGTAAAAGTGTTTTCAGTGTTTTCGGGACTTTTTTGACATGAAAGGTTCAGGCTCTTAAAAATATAGATAGAAGTCATTTCCCAAGTCTTCAGAACACCCAAAAGTTTCCAAGTCGATAAAAAGCTAAAAAAGAAGTCTGGTGTAAAATATTCACATAATGAAACACCGGACAGTTCTGTCAGACATAATTTAATAATACTTTTTGGTGCCAGACAAAAACACTGAACAGTCTGGTAGTCTGGTGTGTTGGCAGGGGGTCGTGTTATTTTGAATGTCAATGTAGGGAATTCCTTTCAATAACATGTAGAAATCATACCCTTTTTGGACTTTCCTTATTGTCTAGCATGATTCCTTCACTAGTCATCTTACATCCATTTTTCTTTCCGATCTTTTTGAGCCATTTTCAAAATCTGCAGAACAATTCAAAGTTACACTACTAAAATTAGTGTAATTCTCGTTTTTAGGGAATTTCCCTCATGCAGGTGAAAGCCACACCCATTTTGGTTATTTCAGTTATTCAACATTGTTTTGTCTTTACCTGTTAGCTTGTACATCTTTTTGGTTTGGGGTCTATAAAGTATTTTCTAAGTTTGGAGCACTCCGCCCGCGTTAAGCCTAAAACCATACAAGCATTAGGTTTGCTTTTTCTACCTAGTAGTGCACTGACACTGGTATAGCAAAATCAATATAGATAAATATTAAGTGCTAAAAAGTTGATCTAATATCAAGCTATCATGTGTCGTCATTACATAATGTTTTCACTGCTAATTATACTGAAGTTAAAATAATATCCGAATAGCAAAATGTCTATAACCCTTGCCTGGGTCTGAAGAAAAAGGGAATAATGAACAAGCTTTTCTAAGCTTTAATAATTTGGTTCACTTTAACTGGGGTATTGCAAAAAATAGAAAATTTGCATTCCTTCATATATTTTTGAAACAAATATTTTCTTTTCTTCTTCTCTGAGATAAGGGATCTTCTCAAAAATAAAATCAATTATTTAATCAAATTTAAGCGAAATATTCGATTATTTTCAACATGAAATTCGATTATTTAAGTAAACCAATTCGATTATTTAAGGGAACCAATTCGATTATTTGAGAAAAATATTTCGCTTAGATACTCGAATTTCTCTATATTTTAATCGAATTTCGATAATTGATAATCGAATTTCGACTAGAAGGATAACCGAATTTGAAATCAATTGGAAGCGAAAATGCTTTTAAAAACACTTTTAAAAGTATAACAATATCATCATAAATATATTATTAGAGAGTAAAATTTTATGTTTTGCTAAAGTGACATTGAGATCCATTTTTCTAGGACTTACTATTGTTCAGGAATTTGTAAAACTGGCCATGAAATTCACCACAAGGTTCGTCACCGCTTTGTGTCTTTTTATTTCGACCATGGCTAGCTCAAATAAAATTCTTATACATCAATTGCACCACAGAGCAAAAACAACCACGATAAAACAAATTTTCTGATCTCTGACAACTTTATTGGTTCATCTGAAACTTTTGTTTATTTTTTTTTGACAATCGAACATTTTAGAATTTGAAAATTCGAACGTTCGAATTTCGAATAAAAAAATTCGAAAGAGGAAGTAAGTACATGCTTTTTTTATAAGAATGGTGGTTTTCCAATTTATCATGAATATCTGAATATTCTTAACTTTTTGGAAAAAAACGCAAAAAACTTACCGTCACAAACGGTTCTAAGTTTTAAAAACTGTATGTGACGAATGGTTTTTCTTAGTTTGTGAAGTTTATCGCTTTTTTAAACAGAGGTTTTCCTCGTATTCTTGCTTTTAATGATGAAAATTATTTGATTTTTCTTTGACTTCAAACAGAGTCGCTGAGACAGGGGTGTAGGGAAATTTAATAAGGATGAAAATCAAATGATTTTGCTTTGATTTGCAAATGATTTGCCATTTTGCTAAATGTCCAAAAGTGAATCAACACTGATAAAAATAAAGTCTTATGGATAAAGGCTCTCTTCGAAAACTGAATAATTTTGAAGGCAGGAAACTTATACAGTGAAAACTGAAGCAAACAAAGAATTCCATTTCTCTACATACATACCTCTTACAATCAAATCTCAATTCAATTAATTTTATAACTTTCCTTCAATCCTCAAAGGTTTTTTCAAAAATGAGTAATAATAAAATCACAATAACTTAGGTTTTATTTTTTGAGAAGTCCAAGTGTTATTCTTTTCAAAGACAAAAGTCACAAATGAAACCTTTTTGTTTTGATTGCGACATTTTCGAATCTTTCGAATGCGTGACGCGCAATTTGATTGTCACAAAATAGAACTCGAGCGAGAAACAATGTAACGACTTCTTTACTGAGACGACAGAGATGAAGCTAAATAATCGAATTTGAGAATTCGATTAAATAATCGAATTATTTATTTGTTGCTTTTAATAATCAAATTCAAAAGGAGTCAAATTCGCTTAAATAATCAAATTAATTAGCTTAAATAATCGAATTAATTTGCTTAAATAATTGAATTAATTCGCTTAAATAATCGAATTCAACCGCTTCAATAAGCGAATCATTAATCGAATTGCATAGTCGAAATTCGATTATTATTTTTGAGAAGATCCCTAAGTATACCTGAAAAGCCACCAGAAGGTCGGTTAGTGTAAACAAGGAATTATTATAGACACTGGAAAAACTGGAGTATTTATTGTTTTCAAAACTTGTCAATCTATATCCACTTGCAGCCTCAGCATCCTATTATGCATGAAAAATATTTTATTGTTAATTGGTGTACAAAACCTCATACTTTGAGATAACGGTTTAACGTCATTATTTACATAATTTAAGTGTCATTTGTATGTTGCGTGTGCGTTACCTACAGTTTTCCTGTCTATAATTTGTATGACCTGTGACCTGTAACCTGGGACTTGTAACCTGTGGTTTACACTAACCAGAAGGTTCTAATTTTGAAGAGATTTTAGTTGACTTACGTCCGAGGGATCCTGTATTCTTCAAAAGTCGAAATGATGGATGAAGCTCACCGAGTTAAACATTACGCAACAGTAACTTACAATTATTGCGCAATTAAAGATTTCTTCTTTGCAAAAGAGCTATTAAATAATAATTGTACATCGTTTTGTTCACTTGTAAAATAAAAAGTTATCAAATGTTATCATAATTTTATGACTTGTGCGAATATGAAAAGATTATAATGACTGAAAATTGCTGATGTTTGAATCACGAGATTCCGGGAACTTTTTATTTAGCATTGGCATAAGTGATGTACTATGATGGTGAAAAAAATTGTGTGACATGTGATGGATTTAGCTTAGTTTACTTTAAGTAGATAAAATTTGGCGCGGATTTAATTCGGCGATTTGCCAAAATACGATTTTAGGCGGGGATTTAATTCGGCGCGATGGATCAATTGATTGATTTGGCGAAATGCAAATTTTGAGACACTCAACTTACTATAAAATATTTAACTCAGCGAATTTGTCCGCCAAAATTTATTCACTTAAGATAGTTGATTAGTCCCCCACCAGAAGGTTGGCTTTATGAGATTTCAGGAGTAACACAGATGTTTTTGTATGTTTTGGTATTTTGTTGTTGTAAAGTTCCATATCAGACGTTATGCATGTCACTTGATTACGCAGTAATTTTTTTTTGTTTGAGTCTGAGTTTTGTATGAATATTTTTGAATTTCTTTGACAAAATCTTTTTTAAACAAACTAATGATCATATTATTTTTTTTGTGTGTGATTTAGTATTATTAGCAACCTTATTTTTATAATCTGAGGAAGGATTGGTAATATAACACTTGTCTTTTGTTTTAGGTTTGAAATCAGTATGGTAAAATCAATAAAAATTATAAATCTTGAGCCTGGAGGGACATTGTTTCCTGTAGAGGAGGCACAAACACTTGATAGCCTCTCTAAAATACTTGAACAACTTTTTCAAATCCCAAAGGAGATTCATGTTTTCTATGTTGGGTTTGTAAAGCTTGACAATGATTCTTATGTCAAGTTGATAACAGATGGAAAATCAAACTATTACCAGCTCCAATTTTTTGTAAAAGGAACCCCTGATAGTGATGTTGTTCATCATTGTAATGTTATTGGACTGAATAAAGAACTCCGAAGAATAATTATCAGAGATCGTAGTGGCAAAGAAGTCCTGTCATATAAGCCAAATTTGAACTCAATTGTTTATGACCTTAAAGAAGCTGTCTACCTAAAAACCAAAATGGACCCTCGAAATCAGGTACTCGCCATTAAAAATGAACATGGAAAAGAGGGTGTTCTTGTTGATAATTGGGCATTTCTGACTGATTTATATTTTGAAAATGCTTTAATGAAAACAGTTATTAATTTGAAAATAATGGTTGACTCTACAACCCTTAGAGATGAAGATCCTCATAACTGTTTTCATTTTGATTTACCGTTCTTATCACTGGTAAATATCAACATACCAGGTATTGTTGGCAATAGATCCATAACGTACCCTTTATTGGAAAGGGGAGATTTTAGCGTTCTTTCTTTAAAAGAATGGATTGAAGAAAACCATGGAATTCCAAAGTTTGATCAGCTCCTCCTGCATGATTTCCAGATTTTGGATGACAATCGCCAAATATATAAATTCTTTCCACCACGGCGCTCTTTTGATCCATTTGAGATACAGGTTTTTGTCTATGCTACTCGGGATGAAAAGTTGCAAAATGTTTATGCTGAAAACAACATTGTTACTTTGAACCCAGTAAATGTGATTAATACTTCTGACCAAAAGCTTTTATTTACCTATTACTATGAAAAGAGATATTTAACTCGTTCTGCTGAGATGTATGCAAAGTTTCATATTGAAGATTTTATAGAAGAAAAATACGGTTTTTTGAATAGAAACCAAGTATTTTTTATGAATGGAAGATATCTTTCAAGTTTAGAAACAATAATTAGAGGACAATTATCAGGGAATATTCCATTGGATACTGTCATTGATATCAATTTAGCAATACAAGTATATGATACTTCTAATCAAGATTGTATAACTACAGCCTCTGCTAAGGGTATTGATTTGATCAAAAATGTTATTGTAAGGCACCCAAACAAAGATACCAAAATCGCTGAATATGCAATAGGATCAGGGACTGTTCTATTCCTTAAAAAGAAAATTTCTGAACATTTCACTGTTGGTGATAATGTTATCGAACTTTTTAATGGAAACAGAATTTTGAATGACTCTGATTATTTATATGATGTGCTCATGAACCAAGATTTGTTTGAAGAAAATTTATATTTGACCTTGCTTTTAAATCCAAACATCAATACAAATGCAGTTTCTTTCGCTGCGAGGTTATCAATTACTTATTTAAAGACTGCGGATGTAAAATTTTTGACAAGAACTTTTTCTATTGACCTTTGGAAGCATCAAATAAAGACTGTTGCAGACCTTAAAAAAGGAATCGAGATGGAAGAAAATATACCAAGACATTTACAAAAAATCTTCTTTAAAGAAGACTTAGATGATGAAGTAAAATTGGTTAGTTTGGTTGTGCAAGAAGGGTTTTTCACACAGGAAACCATTGCAGTGTCGTTGATTGTTACTTCTGCAGATATGTTAACACTACACCTTCACAGTAATCTTCAGTTAAGGGAGACTCACATTCAAATCTCTGAAACTGAGTTGGTTTCAGAATTAAAAGATCGTGTAAGTCAACTTTGTGATGTAAACAAGTCCCTCTTGGACCTTGAAAACAAGGCAATGATATCTTTGAAAGATGAACAACAGATTTGGGAATGTAAACTTAAAGACAATTTCATTAAAGTTCACAAAGCCATTAGTGTACAGATTTTACGTAAACATCTCGAAAACCCAAAACAATTATCTTTTCATGTTTTGAATTTGAATAAAGATTCAGTTGAAACAATGAGAGTTGCGTTGTCTAGATTTTATCACTACCAAGGAACAGTACTTGTATTTAAAAAGAAAAACAATTCTGAGAAAGTATCAGGGAAAACAAAACTAAAACACCTTGAAGAATCTGTTACGTTTAATCTGGAAGAGAGGAAAAAAGATTGTGTTGTATCTTAGGAGAAGTGAATCACTACTTGCGTAGCAACAAAACTAAATGACTATTTTATAAAGGTTCTTTTGTATGTCAAGGTAAGGAAAACAAATTATTACTATTTTTTATTATTAAAATTATACAACAAAATAGATCCTTTAAAGAAGGATAATCAGCTTGGCTGAATTACATTTTTTTGTTAAAAACAACTGACATTTGAAGATGATTTTGATGATTTTTATAGATTTCTAAATTTTTAACTTAGATCTCAACATTACATCTCAATAGGTTGTTGCTAATTATTTTCATAATATTTTCATGATAAGTGTAAAAATATGTGAAGTGCCTGAGCAAAAGCTATTGTTATCAAAAGTTTTTAAAAGCATTCTTGAGCTTTTCTGAAAATTTTACAGGAATTTAGCTATTTTTGTCTACAGCACACTTTCTTCTCTATACTTTATTTTTAAGAAAAACGTTTGCAATTTTTGAATGCATCTAGTGCAATTCACACAGAAGTATTAAAATATTTTTTTTCATTATTCAAAAATGTATATAGAATTTTATTTTTTCATGTCACAAATTAATTTCATATCTTGACTTTTGATAAAAGTTGTATTTGATTCAATCAGCAAGATGTTTTATATAGTTTCTGACTGCATTAGAGACTAAAACAAGTATTTTCTTATTTTCTGGTTTTAATATTGGGAGATGACTTTTGTAACCCGAGGATGGAAAAAAAATGAAAATAGAATTGTTTTTTTTAAACTTTAATATCAGAAAAAATTAAATAAAATGTGTTTTGAGGAAACTAACATAGATACAAAATAGGGAAATGGTGTTGAAATGCCATTAAAAGAAGCATTTCCTTCCCTGTTCTTATAAAATGAAGATTTCAAAAAATTTCCAGACGTTTTTCCAGATAAGGTACATCAGGTCTGAAGAACAAAAACCAATAACATTTGTGTGAATTTTAATTTTATTTTCATTTTATTTTTACTTTGGCAAAAAGAACGTTGGAAAATCCATAAACCAGAAAAATAAAAAAATTGATTGCCTGAAGAGTTATTTTGTGTTTTCCTGTTAGTTTTTGATTGGGATAGATTTGGTCATCATGATCATTTTTTTAAAGGATCGTTTTCTTAAGGAAATGGTAATTTGCTCTTCAAGAAAAACAATTACAGAGGGGGTTGAGGATTATGTGATTTTGTGCCATTTTGTATCATTTACAATTTAAATTTTAAACTTTTTTTATGTTTGTGAAACGCTGAGGGTTTGAAAAGTTCTGGGTGTATATAATATAATGGTCTCACCTATTTTTCACTCAAAAGGGTGTTTCAAAACAATGAAGAACACTTTTGAAGGAGGACTACTTTCATGAATGCTAGAATGATTTTTCCCTTCAAACTATTGGCTTTCAGGTCATATTTTCATCTCATTTATACATCTTCAGCCATTATGTATGCTGATCAACTTTTTTGAGTGCATCTTCATCATAAGTATGTTTCTTAATTATTTTCTTTTATATTTTTAGATGAAAAAATGAGTAATCCATTTAACTTGACTTTACATGTGACAAATTATGTGGCAAAGTCACTCCAAGATCTTCAGGAGCTAATCGAATATAGATTTCACATACCAAGAGATTTACAAGTTTTTGTTTTCTCCAGTACAATTTTGACTGACGAAATATATTCATATTATATGAGGATTGGAGAAATACAACAACACAGAATAGAATTTTATATGAAAGGGACTTCTGATTCAAATCTGTTACAATTATTTAATGATGCAAAATTAAATCAACGCCTGAAGCACATCAATATATATGATACCAGAAGAAGAACTATTGATGAGATTGAACAACCAAAATTGAATTTAACACTTACTGACCTCAAAAAAAAGGTTTTTTGGAGAACTGAAATAAAGCCTGAACACCAAGTGTTTTCATATAAACAGCCGCAAAGAACAGCAAGATCTACACAAAAGGATATGCAAATCCTAAAATATGATGGACAGTTTTTGGTTGATCTTTTTTTTGAGGGAGAGTATTTGAGAAAAATAGTTGACCTATATTTAATGGTTGACACAACATTGTTTACAGGACAAGATGAGGCTAACTACATTAAGGCTCAACAACATTTTACTCACATAGCTATTCCTGTTATTAAAATTAGCTTACCTGGAAGGGGCTCAGATATTCTTTGTGAATATCCTATAGTTGATGTTGGTTCCTTTGCCGTTGATGACCTCAAAAGTTATATTAAAAAATTGTACGGTATTCCTGAAAAAGAACAATTATTGGTATTCAATAATTCTGTTATAGAATCTTTATCATTGGACAGGGGGGGGTCAGTACTAAAATGTAAGACATACATGAGTACTAAAAGGATTTTCGCTAATTTTTGACATACCCCCACCTATTTTTCGAAAATGTTATTTTAGTACACATGTACTAAAATTATTTTGAGTAATTTAACATAGATACCACCCATTTTTTGCCCTTTTACGGCTTTAAATTTACCAAAATGGGGTCATTGTTACAAACATAGTCGAATTTAGTGCATCAATCTGCAAAATAATATAATTTTATTACTAAACTGTGCTGAACTGTACATAAAAATATTTTTAAAAAATATTTAAAAAATTGGAAAAATTCTGAAAGATTTCTGAAGATTTTTTCGAAAATTCCTGAAAAAAAAAATCAAATTTTTTCCAAAATTGTTAAAAAAATGCTCCATTTTGGCTGATTTTAGAACAAAATACTAAGATTTTTCAAAAATTTCTTTAAGGGACCACCCTTTTTGGTATTTTAGTACACATGGTACTAAAATTATTTTTGAGCTTTTTTGCAGTACCACCACGTCACTAAATGTCATGATGTCTGAGATTTTAGTACCGACCCCCCCCTGCATTGGATACTTTATTTTCATCAGAACTTCCTACAGATCCTTACATAATATCTGTATTTATTTTTGGTACTGATAATCAGGAGCTATTGAAGCTTTATAATGAAAACGGTTTATCTATGATGAATCCTATAAATATTGTCAATCCAAAAGACAAAAGGAAGTTGTTTACGTATTATTTTGAGAATGGTTATGCAGAGGATGGTTTGGAAAGATTTATAGAAGAGAATTACCAAATACCAATATCTAAACAGGTGCTCTTTTGGAAGGGAAAACATTTGAAAAATTCAATGGAAATATATTCTAAATATTGGGATGGTTCAATTTCAAGAGATGAAATAGTGTATGTCGATTTTGCAATTAGAATTGATGTCCAGACTGAATGTGACCTTGTGGAAAACGCTTCATCTCTTAATCTAAACACAATAAACAATGCTGTTGTATTACATCCAAATAATGAAGAAATTGTGGGAAATTTTTCAATGGATCTCAGTATTGAGAAACTTAAGAAAGATATTGCATCTACACTCAACTTTGATGATTGGAAGATCATTGAATTAAGCTACCAAAGTTGCCTGCTGAAAAGTACGGATAATCTGTACAATTTACTGTTTGAGGGAAAACATTTTTCAAATGAATTACATGTTAATATGCTGATCAGTCCTACCAAAAACACAAAGATTCAAGAAGTTTGCAAAGAAAAAAATATCCCTCTTTTAAGGAGAATCAATGTCAAGCTTCTAACAGAAATTATAACGATAGATGCTGGAATAACCGAAATCAGAAACATATCTGAGCTTATGGAAGTCATTCAAACAGAAAAAATGATACCTAAGCACATGCAAAAGATCTTGTTCGACAACATGGAGCTCAAAGAGGAAATTCAATTAATGGAATTTTTACTTGAGAATGATTTGGTGATGAATGATGAGATATCTGTATTATTGATTGTCAGCACTCCTGAAGTAGTTACCGTTGATCTGGATGCTAGTTTCAACATACAAGAAAATAAAATCCAGATTGCTGAAACTGCTACTATTCTACAATTGAAAGAAGTCGTTAGTGGATTGATAAGTGTCCCAGAATCTCATTTTGATCTTGTTAATTTGCATGATATCCAGAGAATTAAACCGCTATTGAACGACCAGCAGATTTGGCAAGTAAAACAAAATGGTACCTACAAAATTGTTGTTATCAAGAAAATCAAGATTGTGATTCAGAAAATCAATGAGGATCCTTTGAATTTCTTTTTTCCAATCACTAATTGGGAATCTGAAACAATTGATAGTATGAGACTGGCATTAACAGAAAATCGCTTTCCAAATCAGCCAATGAAACTGATTTTTAAAGAAGAGGATTATGATGGTGTCTTTGCAACAACATTGTTAAAAGATTTGAATGTGCAAACTATTTTTTTCCATTCGGAAAATAATAGTAATTGTGTAAAATGTTCATTGATGTAGAGTCTGGTATTTTTAAACATTTGTGTGATGGTTTTTTTTAGATTGATCTTAGAGTAGTTGTATTCATGATATGCACCACTGGAGAGTCTTCCGAGAACTTTTAAAATTTTCCACCCAATACGTCACTTAAACAACAGAAAAAGTGACGTATTGGGTGGAACAAAAACAGAAAAGTTGCATAATTTCGTGAAGTCATTGCAGTGGTGCATATCATGAATAAGGCCACATTAGACTTAATACATTATCTTCACTTCTGTTGCAACATTGAATCCTTCAACAATAAACAATGTGGAACATTTTGAGCCAGCTTTTGTAGTCGTATTTTCTGTTGAAATAATTTGATATTTTTATAGTAAAACTTTTTTTTAAAGATTTGTAGCCGTAATTTCTGTTATAATAATTTGATATTTTTATAGTAAAACTTTTTTTTAAAGATTTGTAGCCGTAATTTCTGTTATAATAATTTGATATTTTTATAGTAAAACTTTTTTTTAAAGATTTGTAGCCGTAATTTCTGTTATAATAATTTGATATTTTTATAGTAAAACTTTTTTTTTAAGATTTGTAGCCGTAATTTCTGTTATGATAATTTGATATTTTTATAGTAAAACTTTTTTTTAAAGATTTGTAGTCGTAAATTCTGTTATAATAATTTGATATTTTTATAGTAAACTTTTTTTTAAGATTTGTAGCCGTAATTTCTGTTATAATAATTTGATATTTTATAGTAAAACTTTTTTTTAAAGATTGTAGCCGTAATTTCTGTTATAATAATTTGATATTTTTATAGTAAAACTTTTTTTTTAAGATTTGTAGCCGTAATTTCTGTTATGATAATTTGATATTTTTATAGTAAAACTTTTTTTTAAAGATTTGTAGTCGTAAATTCTGTTATAATAATTTGATATTTTTATAGTAAAACTTTTTTTTAAAGATTTGTAGCCGTAATTTCTGTTATAATAATTTGATATTTTTATAGTAAAACTTTTTTTTTAAGATTTGTAGCCGTAATTTCTGTTATGATAATTTGATATTTTTATAGTAAAACTTTTTTTTAAAGATTTGTAGTCGTAAATTCTGTTATGATAATTTGATATTTTTTTTAGTAAAACTTTTTTTTTAAGATTTGTAGCCGTAATTTCTGTTATAATAATTTGATATTTTTATAGTAAAACTTTTTTTTAAGATTCCATAAACAATTTATTTTCGATGCATTTTCGATGCATTTTCGATGCATTTTCATCATTTTTATGTAATAAATGGAGGAAGTGAATTAAAGTCCTTTTGAAATATCATTTGTAGTTCTTTTCTTGTGTAGCAAAAGCGATACACTACTTAAAGCGAATGCATGGACTTTAATAAACGCTTTTTTTGAATACCGGGTGACCCACGAAAAAGTTCAGACGTTTCCCGACGTCTTGAGGCCGAACAAATGTCCCAAAGTGCTTGGAGTTTTGATATTTAGAAAGTAGATATCCTAACTTAAAATTTGAGACATCACTTTTTAAATTTGACCAACTTGTTCTCTGCTTATGAGCTTTTAAAGTCAAAATTCACTTTTCGAAAAGTGTAAAAAACACGGTAGTTTATTTTTTATTCAATTATGATGTATTTTTTATATTACTTTTCAAGATTATTCAATAACTTTTAGCTTCGAAGTTTTTTTTAGAAGTAAAAACTATCACTGCGTATAAACCATAAATTTAATCTACAAAGATTTTATTTTGAGTGAATCAGATGTATTTTACAATCTACTATTCAATGAAGGGACTAGCTGTGAAGACTTATTCATTAAATTTATGCCCAATCCATATGCAGACAAACGAATATTGCAATTTTGAAAACTTCTTGTTTGTCAACTCTTTCGCCGTTTTCATCAGAGGTATTGTGTCATCTTTATTTATCGAGATTACGCCTGGCAAAAAAAATCGATTTAAAAAAGTCTCTTCCGAATGTTTCTGATAGTTTTTTTTGTAATTAAATTTATGCTAAATACAATATAATATAATGTGATGTAAATACGCCAATAATTCTTTAATTAATAATTAAAAGGGAACTTCCACCATTCTGTTTATCCTTTTTGGGTGATGTGACAATGAGTCTTGAATACAACCCATATTTCATCAAAGTTGACAAGAACCAGTTGCGATAACCTCTTTGAGAACCTTATTGCATTTCTTTTCTCCTTGAATATAGATTTCTACCTTTTTCTTTCTTTTCTCAGATGAAATAAAGCAGAAATAAAGTTTAAAAAAATATGTCCTGGCTATCAGATTTCACGTCCAAGGCTGAAAACTTGTTGACCAAGTTCGATCAAACTGCTGCACAAACGTTAAATGAATCTGGCATACAAGACACACTACATAATGTCACACAACCAGCACCGACCACAGCTTCACCTTCTTACGAACAAGAATCACCAGTCACTACTGCTTCTTCCAAAGAATATCAGAATGCATCACATCTCTTTGGTGGAACTCAAAACGAACGGAAATCACTACCTACGAACCCAGGTATCCTTTTTCAGACTGGTCACGAATATTTATATATTATCCTGTCTAGATTCTTGCTGACCTGAATTATACCTACTAGATATTAGATCTTTTAAGAGTTTGCTCTCTTTCAACATTGGCTGGTTTTAATTGTGATAACTCAGACTTTTCGTTGTTTTCTTTATTAGTTTTTTGTTGTTTTATTGATTTCTGACATTTTTAACACATGACTAGAACCACACATCACCTCACTATCAGCGTATTGGTACAGCGGTCACAAAGAAATGCTTTCAAACTTTTGATTGATATTATGTCGCAATTTTTTTTCTAGCTTCCACGAGTACTTACACACCTGTAGCTTCAGTCTCAACAACCACCAGACCACCAGTATTGACCAACAAACCTTTACAGCAAGTTTCATCCTCTGCAACAAACTCACCAAACATGAGTCGCTCATCTAGTTCATCTTCTCTCAAGAAGGAGGAGGACATGTTGTTCGAATTCCTCAACTCCAACCCACCACCAGCAACCGCTATCAAAGGTCATACTAGAAATCTATCAGGTCCCAAAACCTCGACACCACGACGTCCTTCCGCTACGACCGCTTCCACAATCCCAGTCAGCCAAACTACAACGACAGTTTCCACCAGACCAGAAGGACCAGGTATAGACAAGCTGCTTAAAAATCTCTTTTGTCCTTTAGACATCGCTTATGCGTCGAAAGTTTCAGCAAGATTTAAAACTTCCTTTTTATTTGTTCATAACAGAAGATATATAAATGAAATCGCAGGTGATAGCCCTTTTTCAACACGAATTTTCGCCAAAAAAGCCACAATCAACAACTCCTTTTTTCAGCCATAGACACTGTCCCTCCACTATCAGCAAAACCGTCAATCTCTCCTGTAAACATTGATACAGTTGACGCAGTCCCCGTCATTGAAAAACCGACGACGACAACTCAGAAAGAACCACTCATCCACCAAATGAATAGTAAAGAGAGCAAGGATGGAGAAAGCCGAGTTTCTAGTCTAAATCTTGAAAATACGTTACTAAAGAATGAATTACAATCGTTGCATGAGGAGTTGGCAACCTTGTCGTCGAAATTGAAAGAACAACAGAAAGGTTTAATTTTCGTTTCTTTAGATTGGAAAAAACCTAATTAGATGTAGTCATGTCGTTTCTTTTACATTTGACTTTAGAAAGTTACTCTCCTAAGATTTTGGTCTAACTCCTTTCCCATTTTTTTTACACAAAGCTTTTAAAGTGATGAAATTCTTTCAAGCAAAAGAATCACAGTTTTGAAAAATATTATTTGGGTCAAACATTTTTTTGAGTTAATGGGCAAAATCTCAATTTCAAAAACTATCTGATTATAAAATAATCCAGAGGAAGATGATTTTAACCCAATTCTCTCTAGAAGAGTATTAAGATGTATCATAACTGCCCTTACCAAGAACAAACCATTTTCTAGTTGGTCCTGTAGGTTCATTAAGCTGTATGGATTAAATAGAAGCACTGTCTTTGGTATTCATCAAAGAGTTGAGTTGGTGTTCGGTTCGTGAAACCATTATTTTTACCTCCGGTAAGAAAGGCGCATAGCTTCGACCTAGATAAATCCTTGTTCTTCAAGGGGATCGATCAATTACAGAATTGTGATCACTTATATTGCTGTGTTTTCCCTTTCAGAAACGGAGAAATATCGAACACGTTACGAGAACCGTCGTAACCAACAGAACGAAGATTACGAGCGCGTAAGAGCTGGTTTCGAGAATCGCGAAGCTGATCTGAACGAAGCTTTGAAAGCGAAAGACTCGCAACTGGCTGTGCTTCGTGTTCGTATACAGGAAACTGATGCTGAGTTACAAGGGAAGACGAAATCATTGGAAGATGTCCAAAAACAAAACGAACAGTAAGTTTTGACTTTTCAACTTATTGCTTTACTAAAAATCTCATATTCAGGACTCATATTCAAATAGAACAATTACTTATCTTATATGTTCCCAAAAACTGCCATTATTTTGATACATAAGTGCAAACGGTAACTCACACTAAACTATGACATACGATGTTGGAGTATCTAAACACCAACAATTTGAAAATGAGGTTTCGCAATGTTTTTATGTATTTCGAGAAATGCAGAGAAATGCGTATTATTCAACCAAAGTTCCTTCACATAGAAGACAAATCTGTCTGTAAATTTATTTATTTCGATTTCTGTCTCAATCAATCCTGCATGAGTTTTCATACCTTCGACTACGTCTTTAAACCGATCTCGTTAGATTCAATAGTGTTATAAAGTTAAGAGTGGATGATTTATCCGCAGATACGTGTCCCAGGACTCGTACGCTAGTGCGAATACGCCAGAGTGTCATTAGAGCACTCCAAAGTTCTAAGTGACTAACCTATACTTGACGTCGTGGCTTTTTTTCTACGTGGTAATGTCTATCCCAATTTACTGTTTTTTTTTACTATCATACTGTTTACATTCATTTCAATTTAGGTTGCTAAGAGACCACAGTGAAGCATCGGGTGTCCAAGGGACGGTCATGAGTAATTTACGTCAAAAGATGGAAGAACTGGAAAATGAACTTCGAAAAGAAAAACTCGAAAATAGTTCCATGAAGGTATGATAGCTTGTATGAGAGGAAATTTTTCTGTGGAATCGCTCAAATTGAATGTCCGTGATTTATAATATTTGATCATTGCTCTGACTGCGTGACAGGGCGGGAGTCAAACAAAAATTTGGTGATGTATCTGTAAATTAAGGAAGAAGGGAAGTTTATGGCAATTTCTTGCTCTCCTGGACTTTATATGCTCTCCCATAATTCGTTTTCTAGAAGATTCCAATCTTGACGCATATTAAGAGTCTTAACATCTGAATTACTTGAATTTTAAATTTTTTCTATCGTCGAAATTTCTCATTTACCTTAAAGCTACTTGACTTTTTTTCCCTTCCGTTTTTTTCTTAGAACGAACTACTGAATGTCAACACGAAATTAGAAACAGAACAACAACAGTACGCTGTCAACATCAAAGATCTCCACAGTAAACAAACGCAAGGAAAAGGTAATGTTCTGTAACCTTGTATGTAATTTTTCGAATCATTCAAGAATCTCATTTTTCTATTATGAGTCCCAATAAGATAATGCATTTGTCTTGGAGAGACAGTAATTACACCCATGTTTCATTTAAACAGAAAGCTACGCACTCCAAGGGTAAATGCATACAGTAAAAATTCTAAATAATGTTCTTTATCACAATTTTGAAAATTTTTTATAGAATAGATCGTATTATATGGAGAGTCTCCTATATCTTATATTTCCAAGCTTTTTTATAAATTGTAGCTCTAAAAGGTCCCTTCAGCATGTAGCTTGCTGAGAGTCTTCTATTCCTTATTATATTTTCAAGCTTCTGTATAACTCAGTGTTCACAATTCTTCCGTCTTAGGCGGATTTCCGTCTCTGCGAAGTTAAAACACGAGGCTTTTTCGCCTTAGAATTTAGCAAAATATTGAAGACCTGTGGGCTAATTTGTTGTGTCCATTTTCCGCCTCAGAGAAAAAACTTTACTTCACTTTGACCACTAACTCAAAATAATGTACTTTTTCCTTTTTACGCAGATAAAACAAGGGAGCTGGAAATGAGAGTAAAAGTGGCGGAAGACTCCGCTGAAAATTCACAAAAGGAATTGAAAGAATATAAAGACAAAGCTGCTCGTATTCTTCAGGTATTCTTGCCAACTCGGTTGATGTAATTGTTTTCCAGTTTAAATCCACTCAAATGTAATGAGTGGAGTAGGATTTTATCGACGTTTAATTTTGACTTTTCTCCAGGCAGGGCTAGTGTTTCAGTCAGTAAAGAAGCTGGTCAATAGCGAAAAATCTTTATGTGTGTGACGTTAAGGTATGAGGCGAAATATAGTTTCGATTTTAAATTGATTCTACTAAATGTATCGCGGAGATGAGAAATCTCACGATAAACATTTGAAATTGAAGATGGAATTGACTTTTTAGGATAGCAGTTTTTTTTCTCCGGTCAAATATTTCCTCAGCAATTTGACTGAGGGTAGTGATAAATTTTTTGCAAAGTGACTAAATTTTCCCCGACTAAGAGAAATCTCGACTTTTTTTCTCCCCAATAAAGTTCTCTCTGTCATTATAGGCCAAAGAGAAGTTGATAGCGTCATTACGTCAAGGGAGTGATTCCACCTCAGACGTTTCACCGACTTTACTATCGGAACTGGAAGAATTGCGACAAGACCGAGACATGGTGCGCGACGAACTTCAACAAAACAAATATAAGATGGAACAACTGCGACAAGAATATCTGGTGAGTAAAGAAACAAACGAAAGTCAATTAAGCGTACATTTTTGCTACACTGTCGAAACCGCTCTCTAGGGAATTAGTCTAAATTCAAAAAAAGGTATGCTCTTAAAGCGAGTGAACCTGAAACTACGCTTACATGTTCACATTTTGGATAAAGGACTCCAAATTAGGCTATACTCATATGTTTAGTCTGAAAAAGGATAACTGACTTCTAGCCAGGGTTTTTCAGCGAGTTTATGTATGTGTGTTTTTCAACGACGGAGACGGTAAGATTCTAATTTGACTAGAGATCCTGACTGACTGAGGACGACGGATTTTTACTGTCCTCGATTTTGCGGTTCAAAACTGCTGGTTATTCCAAATCGCTTCAGTCATTTCGCCGTCCTTAAAAGTGCGAATACATAAATTTGCTAGTTATTGCCGGTCGCTTTAGTCTTTCAACAGAATTCCTTTTTTCGTGAATGATGTTACGGATCGACTTTTCTTATCAGAGTATCTAGATTCATAGCCAGCATGTCCCCACAAAAACGGAACAAACCAAATTTTTTATTTGTTTTAAACTACGTTAAAAAGCGATTTCCGTCTAACAGGCTACTTTATCGGGGGAAAAAAATGTCTGAGTTTTATTTAGTCGGGGTTTTTTTTCGTTGGGGGAAAGTTTCATCACCCCCTCAAAATTTTCGTCACTTTCCCGCGACATTTTTTCCCCTACTAAATTCATACCGATCCGTAAAATCATCAGTCTAAGAATTTTTTTTTCTTGTGTTTGAATGTAGGATTTGGATATGTTGCATAAGAACGATTCAGATGATAATCAAGACAAAATCGAGACACTTCAATCCTCTTTACAAGATGAAGTTCAAAAGAGACAAACGGCTGAAGAAGACATGAAAAGATATATTCAGGTGAAATATTTTTCATCTACTTGTTTCATAGTCTAAAACAAGTAGTAGAGAAACATGCACTTTGATTACTAGCTTCGCTTTTTATATTACCGATATAGATACCAATCGCTTAAGCATGAAGTAAATGCAAGATAGTTGGTTTACGAAACTTCGATTGATCTAACTCACATGCCAAAAAAGTATTCCAGAATAGGTTATGTATATTCTCTTTGTTATGGTTAATAGGAATTACACTTCACTCGTGAGGAAATACATAGCTTGAAGAAATCTCAAATCAGCAAAAATCAGGTATGAGAGAATGTTGTATACTTTCCACGTGACACTCATTTCGTTTACAATAAAACAACCCAACTAACTGTTCAACAAATCGATACTCCAATGAAACCCGTCTTTTCTTGCTTTGGTTCAGGGAAAAGTTTTTGAACAAAGTCCCAATTGAGTTTCCGATTTAATTGGCTACCAGCTTGGGCTAGGGAAAACAAAAAATTGCCACACAAATTTGTTTTTTTTCAGTTAGTAATGGGTAACCTATGGGTTCTGTTTTGGTACCACTTTTCATACTTATGCCTTTACCCTATTTATTTCAGGAATACGAAGCTGAAGTAAAACGCCTTCAAAATCAAGTAAGTCATTCATTCCTGCTTAGCATCTACTAATCTCTTGCATTATTTCTGAGGTTCACTCAATACTAGGAAGGAGTTTTATTTTATTTTATTTTGTATATCAATAAAAATTTTTACTTAGCACATTAATTCATTTTTCATATCACTTTTCTTATTTTTAAGTACTATAGCCTTAGTCTTAGCCTTAGTTAACTTTGTTTAACTCTTGCTCTAGTATTTATATTATTTCCCTTAATTTTAATAAAACTTGTACATTATAACAATAATATTTATTTTAAACTTTAAATTTTATATGTGGCGAATATGGGCTCACGCCTAATGCTACTTAATTAAATAGATAGATAGATAGATTCATAAAACTCAAATAAGCATTTTTGAACTGGGGTCTACAATACCTTAAGTGAAGAAATTTTTGCGGGAAGAAATTTTCGTGGAATTTAATTTCGCGGTTGAGAGAACTTTTTGTTTACAATATGGCCTATTTCGTCTAAAATAACCAATTTTCAATCCTGAGAATATTCGTGTTTGGCGGAATTTAATTTTGCGGATTTGTCTGGATTTGTCAAAAAACCGCGAAAATTTCTTCTCTTAAGGTAGAATAACCATAGACTTGATTATAGCTGTTATTGTCGACACTTTTTGGAGGCCTCGTTTACCTTGACTTGCGTCGAATGCTCCATATTTCGAACACGCACGGACGGGGAAAAAAAATTACTCGACTTTATAGATGATCTCTTGGTCAATGAAAATTAAGTCACCAAAAACAAATCTTACTTTACAAAAACCTTGTGAGTGTTAAGAAGGTCATATGTGGTAATGTTTATGTTTCTTTGAGTTGTTTTGGCGTGAGAATTTTATTAACTCGTTTTTGTGTAGGTTAACGTGAAAGCAAGTTCATCATCCTCGCAAGAAGAACTGGAGAATCGAATTAGAACGTTGACAGACAGCCTCATACACAAACAAACTGTTGTCGAAGCGCTCAGCACTGAAAAGAATTCACTCAATTTACAGCTGGAGCGACTAGAGGTTTGTAATACACGTTTTTTTTATAAGAACAAACTATATAAGAACATAAGGCTTCAATAGTCAAAATGTTAAGAACAAGTTAAGAACATTTCAAGGCTTTGCAGACTCTAAAATGGCCTTTTTCTTAGGAAAATGGTCAAAAATACTCACAAAACGGTTAAAATAAGAACTTGTTTTAAAAAACATTTTTAGGCTTAAAACTCAAAAAGTAAAGAACATCCGAAGACTTCAAAAATTTTGGATGTTCTTATAAAAAAAACGTGTAAAGGAATACGTTTGGCGTTGAAATTACACACAATCTTGTTGGTAAATTCTCAGCCATGTAGGATATGTTTCTACTACATTACACAGCTTAGCTTGTTTGGAAAATCTCAAACTGCGAGCAGACAGGCGATGATGGTCAACAGTTTCACTTTGACGTTCTCACAAAAAAATTCAAATCTGTTACTTTTCTTGAACTCATAGAAACAATACAAAGACATTCAGAACAGTTTGATCAAGCGAAATAAATCAACCGATATCGAAGATGGCACTGGAGGTAATCAGTAGTTTTACAGCTAATTTATTTTGATGTTTTTAGTGAAGAGCAAGCCCTGCCTCACGCCTGCCATTAATTCTAAATAACGTCACTAAAATACCGGCGTAAAAAGTGCTGAAGTTGTTAAATGTTTCAGTACAGTTGACGCTCTCTAATTCGAGGTTCTTCTATTCGATACCATAGTTTCTCCCCCCCCCCCCTACATTCAGGGGAGGGTCTTGGGTTTTGATGAACCAAAAGCAAGGGGGTGTTAAAAGGGGTGGTTGCCAGTTAAGGGGGGTCTTCTTACCTGAAGGGGTGGGGTCTTCTTAGATAATGGGGGATCTTCCTTGAATTATGCAAATATTCAATGTTTTTCTTTTCCAATAAAGTTTGCGTGCGGCACTGGAGGGGGGGGGGGGTGAAATTTAAATTAATAAGTTTCTATCACGTTTTTTAAATTAAACTGACGGAGATGGAAAAGTCACTGAAACGTGGTGATAATTCATTCAACCTTTCTTTTAATTTTCAGAAGCGAAATTACTACCGATGAATACCATTATGCCGAAACAAATTACTGGGAATGTTCGCTGGAGGTCCACCGTCAACGAAATTGATAAATTCAGGTAAGCTTGATCACAATTTGCCTCGTCTTTTAAATGCCTTGAAAAAAACCCCGGCTGAAACATGGTTGAATTCTCTAGAACCTAATGATGTTTATGTGTCGATTCTCCTTCCAATATTTCAAAACTACTACTTAACAATATCCTTTGATAATGAGAGATAAATTCAAGAATTTAGGCCATTCATTACCTCACTCTCCTTTCGCTTCGGTTTAAATCCTTATTTTGTTGTTGCTTTTTTCAGTATACGACTCGGTGTCTTCCTGCGACGCTACCCGATTGCTCGTCTTATGGTCATCTTTTATATGGTAAGTCTGTCTGAAGAAGCTAATTCTACAGTTGATCGCTCTCAACATTGGGCTTTTCTATTTAATTATCCATACAAGGAATGGACGAACCCTGCCAAGCCAGAAATATGGAAATTTTTAGGATATCGTCTAGAAAAATGCCAAAGTTTCCGATCCAAAAATCCAAAACCCTGACAAAAAAGATATCTATTGCCCTTGAAAAATTCTACACAGTAAAGTTAGGGTGGACAAACCCTTACTCCTTGGTAATTTCAGATTAACCTTTATAACTCCCTGGAAAACATTTCTTTCTTTCTTTCTTGCAGCTCCTACTCCACTTGTGGGTAACTTTTGTCATTTTGACGTACACTCCTGAAATACACAACCACGACTTCACGCCAGAATCGCCCAAATAAATCTTTGTTTTTAAATGTAATTGTATAGTGGAATTTTATAGACCATTTTTTTAGATAATTTTCTTTTTCTTTTCTATTGAAATGTCTCTAGTAAACATTTGACCAAACTTCGCATACTGGTAAGCCGTACTTTCAGATGCCCAATAAACGGGGGTTGAAATTCGCGAATTTTGGTATACGGGGGCCTTAATTACCAGGGGTTTGGAAGTTCTACTTGTAAGTACAAATAAAGTATTCTTACTCTAAAATCACGCTTTTTGGATCATAATAATAAGGGACCTTGATTGAGAAAAAATAATAAACAGGGAAGCCTAATAAGGGGGGTCTGGAAAAATATACAGAAATCAAAAACCGGGGGCGTACTGAAAGTGGCCGCCAAGAATGTGAGGTATCTTGAAGCTTAATGGGAATACTTCAGGGATAAATCGAAATCGATGTCCAACCCATCCCTACGCCCTGGTGTTCATTTATAATTCATTGTTGGAAATACTGATGTATGATTGGTCCATAAAATAGAAGCGTGGTATGTTTCTTATTTTTTATCCTCGCAAATTAGTTTTTTTCCCTAAGGGTGGGCTCGAATAAAATATTAGATCTAGTAGTTTAAAGTTATTGTCACGAGAAAAAAGTTTGAAAATTGCTTGTTTGAATAAGTAATTCGTGCAAAGATAAGAAATCTATCCCAAACTCATTCCCAAACAAATCGCTACGCTATATTACCCTAGCATCATTGTTGTAAAATAAATTCGACTGCTTTTTTGAATATTTTTGAACGTGTATTATTTATTATATGTTGCATGGAAAAAGGAATTTATATTTTTTCAATTTAGTATCAATCAGGTGAATGTATGGAATCGGATCAAATAATATATAATAAGAACCGCAAAGCTGTCTAACTTTTCCCTCTAAGAATGCTAGAATTATTCGAAACTATTTGTTGGTCTAGGTAGTGTTTTGTCAACCAATGTTTCGATTTCAACATATATCTATTATGCTCTTATTATTATCTCATATACTATTTAAAAATTATTCAGAGCTCTATAATTTTCGAAAAAAATAATTTTACGAATTTCAAAAATGAAGAGGAGAGAAACGAACAATTCAAAATGAAGTTTACAGCACCGCAGGGTATAAAAAATTATTTTCTCCGTATCTTATCTTCATTTTTGACTGACTGGACTTTCAGTGTACATCTATTCTAAATCAATATTTTAAAAGATTCATTTGATTCCTGGAAAAATATGAAATCATTTCCTTGAAATGACTGTTCAAGAAATTTTCGATCCGAAAAATAGAACAGATCTTTTCATTTCTAAATTCGATTCCTATTATTCTCCAAGGAAAATTATCTGAAGGAATTTCTTGTATAAAGGGCAACGTCTGTATAGCTTTAAGCTTTACTCAGTAAAAAAGTTTTCATCAATATTTTGTTGTTTTGGCACAAGAACTACGAGTCAAGCTTGCCGAATAAATAGTTTTTGAAAAAGGATGAATAGGCATCATTGGTAGAAATTTGAAAATAACTTTGAAATGCTTTATAAAAAGGTTTGAATTCTAAAACAAAATGAAGTAATAAGAAAACAATAAATGCTCACTTTCTCTACAGTTTTTCAAGTAGAAAAAGAAAGAATAATCAACAATTACTCTACACAATGGACCCGAAAAATGACGGGAGGCGACGCCCGATTTTTGAAAATCAGGAATTTTATGGTCTAAGATCGACGAAAAACGATTTTTTTTTAATGTTGGGACTCTTACCGGGAAAATTTAGCCTTTTTAGGGATTCGATACATTGTAGTTTTTCGTTTTTTGTAACCCTTAGGGGGGAGAAATTAGATATTGTGATTTTTACGACCCTTAGAAGGACTTTGAAGGTCCAAAAAAGGCACCTTTACACCCTTAAGTGTGGTATATACCCGCGTACCTCCATTTTCCTAAGTGAACCCCCCCCCTCCAGAACTATAGACAGCTCCAGGCTTTTTGCCTTGCTCTAAAGGTTTTACGCTCGGAAACGAAAGATAAGATGACGCATTCTCGTATTTAGAGCCACTTGCACCATTTTTCGATTTTACTGATGGACGTGATAAAACCCTTCGTGAATATTATCAAAATCATAGAAAAGTGAAAAGATGCTGTGTTTGAGATTGGATTTTGAAAAGAATAAAATGTATCGAGATTTCAGAATTTAGTTTTAACGTAAAGCGGAACCATAAACTGTAATTAGTAATAGAAACCATAATTTAGGCAATAAAGTGCAATTAGAATATAGATCCCTCAAGTCGGGACTAAACTGCAATTAGTATGTAGAAACTTTTAGTCGGGACAAAAATTAGCAATTAGTATATACAATCTATCCATTTTCAAACGGTTAATCATTTTTGTCATGAGCAAGAATGATTTGCTTTGTAAAAACAGGGAAATACGAGAGGATATTTCTCAATAACTTGCAATAAAATAATAATGAAGAGCTTGGATATTTTTCGTATTGATCTTGAAAAGTTGATTAAGAGAGAAATTAGTTTCGGACCTTATTCTTTTGGTACACCCGGTACACAGTATCACGTCACAACAAATATGATATTTTTGGTAATAAAAACGCGTTTTTCATTACCAACGTCAAAAGAATAATGACTTTTTAATACAACAAGATTTTCGCTTTTACAAAAAAATTTCGAGTCTATAAAAGTCTAGGCTACGTCACATCTTCTCGTTTCGAGCGTAAAACTCCTGTTCTTAAGGCCTAAAAGCCTGGAGATGTCTATTGTGTAGACTAATGAAAGTCCGGAATTGAAAAAGCTTTCGCTTCAGGTTTTTCAAAAGACTTTATAGGTTGTCCCTTGTAGCCCTATAGGTTTCTATAATGTAGGTTTCGTTCCGGTTGTTTTATAAGGTCTTAAAATGATTCAGTGAGGTTATTTAAAGAAATAAGGAAATTATTACTAGTCAACATAAATAAAACCTGGAATAAATAATTTACAATCTTCTAATTTAAAACACTTTATGGGGCCTATATGGGACACATAATTCAAAGCATATATGTAGCTAAAAGAGGGGAAAAAACTCCTCGAAAGTTAATCGTATGTTTTCTGAAAGCTGTAATGTTTTGTCGGACTCTTCATACAACCCTTCTCGCAGACCCGGCAGGATTTTTTCAGCCAGTCGGGATGAAAATAACTGGCTATAACTCAAAGGATTGATATTCCCATCTTTTTTTTAGCTGGGGATTTCAGATCTTTTGTTTTCAAGTCAGAAAATTCAGTGGTGATGGGAAAAATTTCAAATATTTTACAGTGAGGATTCGTTTATTTGGTTATTTTCAGTGGGGTCGAAAAATGCGGAGTATAGCTTTCTACCGGGGATGATATTTTAGCCAATATTTCCAGTGGGAAGGGGTCCCAGTGGGCCTGTGAGGAGGGGGTGTCTTCATTTCTATGATGGTAAAAACACTCTTTTCAGGATATACTTGAATCACTGCGGATTATTTTAGGATAGAATGCCTCTTCAAACCAATGATATATAGCCAAAGGCTTTACAACCTTTCTCAGGCAAGCATATGCGTATCGCTTCTTGGATGAATTTCGCACTTTAATTAAGCGTTATTTTTTTGAATTCTTGTGGTAAATGCTTACTCCAGATTCGGTGTGTTTTTTTAATCAAATATAGCCTTAGGCTATATCTTCTTGCTTCTAACGACCATTACGGCATTTTTTCCGAAAAAATTTTATTAATCAAATACTAATTATGTCATGTCTAATTGTCTAATGACGTTGAAGTAGCTAGGCAACAAGACACTGAAAATGATGAAGCCCGCAATGGTTTTATGCGTTTTCGAAAAGAGTGTATTAAAGCTTGAAATATAATTGATATAAAGATCAGCAAACTTTATCAAAAGGAAGTTATTTATTTGGAACACAGTGTATATTGAAAATCTTCTCCATTTTTCATCTCATCAAGATAAAAATTTGTAAGATTGGTAGGATTAGTTCGTGATTTTACTGCGATAAAATAATTTTCTTTATCACCGTTGCTAAACACCCAGGCATAATATTTTGTGGAATCTTCTGACTATTGGTATAAGTTGTAAAATATTTGAATTAATAAAATTAGAATTTGGAAATTCCAAAATTTTACAGATAGAAATGAATTTGGGAAGAGCGTATTGGACATTTTGGGGATTTTAAAATTTGAAATTGGTTTCATATGTTGTTAGGAATTTATGAGTCAATATCTGATTAAACTAATCTTGAGGCCTGTGTGCTACTGGAGTTAATGTACCAGTTGCCATGGATACTTTTATTTTAAGTTGAATATTAAATCAGTATTTGTAATCACTGTTTTGAAAAGTGAAACGCTCTGCGACTGAAATGATTAAACTTAGTGACTTAATGATTATGTTAAATTATCTCATAAATATCTGCCAATGTATCACATCTGAAAAAGCGTTATTTGAAATTGAAGTTAAAACTTTTATATTTTAGCGCAACTAGTAAATAAATCAACCAAAGAAAGCAATCACAATGGCCATCAACGCAACAAATACTGCTCTCCAGACCTCCAATTTGCTAAATGGTATATTCACCAGCATTCTGTCCGTTTTTGGGACTCTATTCAACGCTTACATTATTCAACATTTTTATAAGAAACTATCATCTTCACAAAAACGAAAAAATATCAACACTCTAATGCTTGGACAATCCATTGTTGATTTTTACAATTCTGCCATTGCCGGTCCGTCAAATGCAGTTTACTATTTTGGAAGTTACCATTATGGAAGTGTATTTGAAAAGACATTGTATTTCAAATTAATTGATATCATTTCACCAAGTTTATACGTGACATCATTGCAAATTAGTATGCTGTGTTTTCTGCTGACAGCTATCGATCGGTTGTTATCAATCACATTCCCAGTCTTCCACCATGTAGCGTCCACTCCAAAGAAGTTAAAGGTGAGGAATAAACAACTTAGGCTATGCTATAGTCTAAGACAAATCACTATCTAAGAAATAAGCCCAAAGCCGAAAAGAATTCGCAAACGGTTTTTTTTGCCGACAAGAGTTTACAGTCGGTAGAGTTTGCCAGTCTTCGAAACTCTCCCGACGATTTTTTCCGTATACCACCATAACGCCATACCACCATATTTTCCCGCCTTTGTACTGGGCGATAACATCGTCTATAAACAACCTCGTACGCATGGTGAGAGGGTTTTGACCTTACAAATGGTTTTGGTACCGTATCCACATTCACTTTCTCAGAGTCTCGCCGCTGATGATTTGCTCTGACTTGCAAGACTCTCCCGTGGATGGAATCCTCTTTTCTTTTCCTTATTCTATTGATATTCTATTGTCACACCAATCTATTTTTCTTGCTATAGGTGGGTAATTATCTTCGAATATCTTAGACCATGTTCACACGTTAGTGTTCCGTTTCGCTCCGGTATGATTTTCGTTACGGATCGAGTGTGTTCATATTGGTTTCAGAATGTTTCGGATCAAGAATACAAGATAACGGAGCGTTTCCGTTCCGATGAAAAAAGTGGAACGAAAACGTTTCGATCTGTTTTGCTTTGTAATGTCTTCTTTTTTGATGTTTCGAATTTTGACGTTCACACTTGTTTCGGGACCGTTTTGTTTCGTTTTGGAACGGAACCGTAACGTATGAACATTGTTTGGGATGATCAAGAACTCTTCATCCTTAATTCTACTGCTCTGCTACGTCCTGAGGACGTAAACGTAAACCAATCATCATTTGAAAAATCAGAGATTTTTGGGAGTTTGTGGGACCTTCTTAATCACCTGCTACATTAACTGTTATTATAATTCATTTTCAGACATGTATGGTTTTTATGTGGATTGGATCGATCTTATTTTCTTGTGTTGGCGAAGTTTTCTGTCATATATGGAAAAACTTTTATAACAATCCTTCGTACACAATTCGATATCATGTTTGGATTCTAGTTTTGGATACTATACTTGTTGTCCTCATTGCACTTTTGTGGGTTTCCACGATATTCACTTCTTGTTCCGCTATCAAGAAGGCCTTTGAAAGGTAATATCTATGCACAATGTTAACCTTTTTACGGAACAAATATGGTCAAATCACCAAATGAATGTTAGCCTATACTAGACGTCACCCGCGTTTTTTCTACGCAATTAACGTCTATTCCACTTTGCGACTTTCGAATGTTTTGAGCCCGGGTTTTCGGGCTCTAAACATTCGACTTTTTGACGTCACTTTTAACTTTCGAAGCTCCTGCAGTAGCAAAAAAATCGAATTTGCGTCAAAGCATTTGAAAGGCTTCTATTTTTCGAAAATCGTCAAAGTGGAACTCACTGAAACGAGATTAAAAATCCCGGTTTTTAGTGAGGGGCTCGCTAAATGAATGTCTGAAATGCGAAAATTTTGAGAACACAACAGTTGGAAATTTGCTAAGAATAACCCTCTGTTTACTACAGCTCTGTCTCAGTGATCCCGTGTTAAGGACGAAACATCGAAGTTTTTTTCTCGCCGAAGATTGATTTATTCAGTATGGGTAAGCTTAATGTCCGCAGTCAACACCCAAAGGTTTCTTTGGGGAGGGGGTGCCACTGGATTTCTCCACATTCCCTTAAGCCATCTCTTTAGTTGCCGAGCATTAAGCAGAGAGGCACCATGTACCATTTTGGGAGTCTTTGTATGACCCAGTTGATGCTCTACCTTCATGGTTCGACCGCGTTGACCCACATTTTAATCTTTCTTTAGAAAAAAGACACTGCGACCATCTGAAGATGAAACTGCAGTAGAAAGAAACAAACGAAAACTTCAAGAAAAACATTTAATGCAAATGTTTGCTCTCATGTTCTTTATATTCGCTCTGGCTTTCATTCCAAGTTTAATATTTTGGTTTATGGATAACAAAGGACTTTACCAAGAAAATCCCGAAGTAATCATCGCATGGCATTGCTCCTCAACAACATTCGCTTTATCATCTGCTTGCAATCCACTTTTTATGATGTATTACGCACCTGACTTCAAGCGAAAAATCTTTTTTTGGAGAAAACAAAATAGCACTTTAGTAACTGAGAGTCAAGTAACAAGTTCAGAAGTGGTGATATGTATTAAATATGGAGTGAATAAACTCTCAGGTCATGGAAATAGCATCAATAATGACTCAACGTCGAAGCTAATCAACTTATTAAAATATCATAATTCAGTTCTATAAGATACTACGTCTATATACACCTTTTCGACCGTGGTCACGCGGTCAGGCGCGTGCCACTTTTTTATTTAATTATCCCCCTAAACTCGATTCAATTCTTTTTTTAAACTTTTTTCTATTGTCTATAGGTGCGAAAAAAAAGACTGGGGCGGTTTAGGGTGGTAAAAAAAGAAATCCCCGCGCGGCAATTGGCGGCTACGGTCGAAAAGGTGTATTATTGAAAGCCTTTTTTACTCTGGATCACTTCTATATTATAGATTGTCAGATATATTTTATTACAAACTTCCAATATCTCCATTTAATGTAAGCTGGCGTGTTTGAGTAGCTGTTTCAAGTACACGTTTTTTTTTTATAAGAACAAACTATATAAGAACATAAGGCTTCGAGGCCCAAAAATTTAAGAACATTCTAAGAACATTCTAAGGCTTTGGAGACTTAAAAACATGCATTTTCTTAAGAAATTACATCAAAATGCTCAAAAAATGCTGAAAATAAGAACATTTTAAGAACATTTTTAGGCTTCAAATCCAAAAAACTAAGAACATCCGAAGGCTTCGAAAATTTTTGACATTCTTATAAAAAAAAAACGTGTACGCGCTTTTATATGATAATTCAAAAGAGTTTTTATTTATGTTATCTTTCTTTGTTTGAAGCGGTTATTTATTTTACTATGCTAGTAGCCTAGCACAAACTTTGGCTTAGCATGTAGCTGAAATATAAAAACATATAAAAAAACATTCAGTAGTTGAAAAGTAAAGGATTCGGCAGCATTTGATAAAAGTACTCGATTCCCTAAAAAAATTAACATGGTTGTTACGTACTCGCACCCACTTTTTTATTTAACTGACGGATACAATCGTGTAGTCAGTTAGGTGTCAGATAGGTAACAATTGTGCAAATCATGACAAAATCGTGAAATTTTTCACAGTGGTCCAGAATTGTCTATAGATGAAAATTTTAAGGGGAGACAAGTGTCAAATGTCCCTGTCGGCATTTGTTGACAAACAAATATGTCACTCCAAAACATGTCATATTATATACCATTGGAAAGACAATTAAAAACTAAACAACTTTTTTGCCTACACTATATTCCGAAAATGTACTCAAAAAGAGTAAAATCAAAATAAAGTTGGAAAAATGACGTCATCGTTTGAAATAAAATTTTGTCAAAACCGAAAGTGTTTTAAACTCCTACATATTATATATCGTTGGAAAGATAATTAAAATCCGAACAACTTTATTCTTTACAAAAAGTACTGAAAATATACTCAATAAGAGTAATAATAAAAACAAGTAAAAAAATTTACGTCATCGTTCTTGTTATAATTTGTTAACTCAACTGGAGTTTTGAGTTTTGAGTTTTTGTTTAAAAGTCTTACTGACAAAGACTTCCCTATTAGGCTGGTGCGAAGTGTATAATCTAAAGTTTGCACTGCTTTTGCTATCACAATTTCATGGGAATTAGTCAAATTACGCTGACATGTCTTCAATTATTTTTCAAAAGAATTTGCTTTGAATTAGGTGCTTCATTCACCTAAGAATTTCTTTCACATCCACGCTTTTTGCAGTAGCGTGTTGACTTGACCAAGACTTGTGAAGAAAATAGGAAAAATATAGACTGGAGTCGTTTATAATGCGTCTAATATACTAATAACTAGTCATAGCTTTCACTAAATGCCCCCACATAAAGATCATGTCATGCACTTATAAAGCTTTAATGCTTTAAAGATTAAAACATTAAAAAATAATCAGGAATAATTGATTGATTTAATTATTGATTGATTGGTTGGTTGGTTGATTGATTGATTGATTGATTGATTGATTGATTGATTGATTGATTGATTGATTGATTGATTGATTGATTGATTGATTGATTGATTGATTGATTGATTGATTGATTGATTGATTGATTGATTGATTGATTGATTGATTGATTGATTGATTGATTGATTGATTGATTGATTGATTGATTGATTGATTGATTGATTGATTGATTGATTGATTGATTGATTGATTGATTGATTGATTGATTGATTGATTGATTGATTGATTGATTGATTGATTGATTGATTGATTGATTGATTGATTGATTGATTGATTGATTGATTGATTGATGATTGATTGATTGATTGATTGATTGATTGATTGATTGATTGATTGATTGATTGATTGATTGATTGATTGATTGATTGATTGATTGATTGATTGATTGATTGATTGATTGATTGATTGATTGATTGATTGATTGATTGATTGATTGATTGATTGATTGATTGATTGATTGATTGATTGAGGCTGATTTGCTTGAAAAAAAATTATATTCCATTAACAAAATACTTGAAGAATTCGCAGCTTGATAATTTAATAAAATTTAAGGAAAAGCTGGAAAAGCTTCTCAAAAATATATTTCAAAAATTATGGTATCGTTAGCTTACAGATTTTCACATCTCCTGTTTGTTTTTTTCTCCTAGTTTCTTTCTTACAACAATATATATCGTGATTATTATCCACTAAATAGACCTTTTCTGATAATGCCGCAGACATCTTAGATTGTAGGCAAAATATATAGTGGTGAATAAATTAACAAGGTAACCAATCAGAAATAGCTTGTTTTTTTCATTGGCTGCTATATTTCAACAATTCTCTATTGCAACTTTGCCTAATAAAATATAGTCAAGAGGATAATGCGTATGAAATTTATCAAAAAGTTCTGCACCATCTTAAATAGGGTGAAATAGAAACCAATCCTAGTTAAGGCCCGGCCTCCACTTGCGTACGCTGTGATTGCACTTCTCAAACAAAATCTTCTATTTTATTGGTCAAAAGAAAAGTAAAGGAATATCATTGTGGTCCATTCAGACGTACAGTCGAGAAAAGTTGAAATGCGCCTAAATTTTTTTTCAAGTGCACAGTACTTTTTCATGATGCAATCTTTTCTCCGAGCAGCACAGACAATGAAGAGATGTGCCTTCAGGAAGCTAGACTTTTTGAGTTTATAGCTACATATACTTTCACTTTATGGTGTTTCTGTATGACTGTCTGTGTACCTAGTCTAACCAGCGTTAAATGCCTTCGGGAAGGTCCATCTCTAACTTGGAAAGCCAGAATTGGAGCTATTTCACCAAACCACTCTGGAGCGTAAGTTATTTAGGCTATCACAACTGCATTAAAAAGTTGAATGTGCGCATGTAAAGTTATACGAATGTAAACAAACTTTTTGCAGGCTTTTGAAAAAGATTTACCACACTGAAAAACAGTGAAAAAACTCTAAGTGAGGTAAATCTATTTTGAAGACCAAAAGAAAAAGTTTGTTTACATTGATTGACATTCAACATTCATTCAACCACTTTTGGATTCAACTTTACATATGCATACATTCAACTTTTTTGTATTTAGCCGGTATCTTGTTGTAAGAAGGACCTTCTCGAGTAACGACCATATGATGGTATTTTAAAGCTTAAGAAGCTCTATAAACAATAAAGGTTGTTATTAATAAACACTGTTATGATTTGCATTTATAACACTCGCTTTAGCTTTTCAAAGCTATATCAAAACTAAAATTGTAATATGTAATAATAGTAATAGCATATAACGTAGTATGAAAATATGTATACTACCGTCCCCGAAAAAAACCGAACAATTACGGAAGAGACTAACTACGGGGATGCTTGGGCGACAAAACAAACAAACACGCGCAACAAAATTTCGAGATTCCAGTCCAATATCTATATGCGTGAAACTATGAGTGCCTCCTCGTCGCTACGCTCCTGCGGGGGCAATAATAATAATAATAATAATACGGAATTTTCTGTTGTTGACACCACAGAATGAGAATCCTAAAAATGTAAAAAAATGTACTTTCTTAAAAAAAGCAATTTTGACAAGGTATAAAAAAGGTATAGCTATATTTAATTTTCTATACATTTGAGTGAAGGACAGTGAAGGTAGTAGGGTAGTAGTTCTTCGAAAGCACATTTGCTAAATTGTTTCCTGTACTATCAGTAATGTATAAGAGGGAAGATTTGTGAAAATCAAAAAAAATTTAATAATTCTAGTTAGAGAGTCAGTATGAAGAAACCTCATCAGCCTGTCAGCATTCTCATTCCAACAACATACTTTCCCCTCTCTTTTCATAGAAAAAAGAAATAAATATCCAACTCCTACCTTTATATTTGGATGTGAATCTGTATTTAAAAGATTTCCAATAGATATTGTCAATATTTTGATGAAAAAGCTTGTAAAAGTCAAAAATTTCCACTTTCACACGCGAGACCTCGACTTTTTCTGACGCAATATCACGTGAACAGAACGTGATCATCCTATTTATTTGAAACAATGAAAACTACGCGCATATATGAGGAGCTCTCCGTCCAGTCGTTAGAAGTTCATGCTTCATATAAAATCCTGGATGATTGCCATGGTTACTTTTGTTCTTGTAGAAACAATGCAGTATAGTAAGTATGCGTGCTGAATAAAATCGCTATCTATCGTTCTCACAGTTTCGGTTTCAGTATTCATCCCATTGACCAAGCTCGAAGGGCTAAAGTTGATACTCCTTGATGAGAATGAAGCTACTTATTTTCCATCCAGAACGCCAGCGCATTGTTTTTACACAAACGACGCCAGATTGAAAGTAAAATCTATCACTAGATTTCAGTCCTCAAAAACGAAGGAACCGCTAAATACAATCCGTCGTCATGATTGCGGCGCAGCTAATTCTAGGCGCACTCTTGATGGGAAATAAGTGGCTTCACTTTTTCTTGCCTTGGAAAGGTTAGAGAGATTCTACATTTGTTTTCATATTCTCTTTGTCGTTTTAGCGTGTAGCATGAATCGTTATATAATATAAAACTTAGCATTTTCAGCAATCCTTTCTAAGTAGCTCTTCGTATAGAAAAAGAAATCCCTCAATTATAGTATATACACTTTTTTATAAGAATGGTGTAAATCCATTTCATCATGGATATTGGGAAAATCATCCTAAAATATTCTTACAGCATCCTTAGGTTAAGATCCTAATCCAGACTACTAGTAGATTTAACATTTAGTACATACGTCTCAAGCATAAAAAGGCATTTTTGTGAAAGGAGTGAGCTTTACTTGGGGGTAATTAACAATTTGTAATTAACAATGCTCAAAAAAGGCATCCTTAGCTTGAGTAGCAAAATTCCATGATGGTGATATTCTTTGCATTATTCTTAATTTTTTGGCTATTTCCATCATGGACATTCTTATAAAGTCTATTCTTATAAAACAAAGCGTGTAGTGGCATTTTCTCGAGATTTTATCATTAGATCTTTCTGATTTTTCGCACAAAGATGCGTATTTAGTAATGCCCAAAGTATGGCCTAACTTTATCATCAGGTAGGTCTATTCAGCATCTAGCTTGTTGATCTTGAATTGACACGGACGTGGAGCAAGATTGGTCTGAAAGAGGAAAAGAAAAACTGCTTTAACTTATCAGCACAACAATAGGCAGACACTGTCCTGACGGGGCCATGCAATTGTGAATATGACGTGCAAAGTAGTCAATCACAATCTCAAGTGATAATGATAGTTATAGCACCTTTCTAAAAGATCTTTATTTTTTTCTTCTTCATTTTCATCTTCGTTTTTAGAATTTTTTAAAAGATTTTTTTATTTCAAATTGTTCCACTCACTAACATCTTTCCAATGATACCAAATTTTAAAAAAATTGAAGAATTCCTTCAAAAGTTATAGGTAAATGAAAAAAGAGTGCACACTTATCGCGAATAGACTTTAAAATCAATGAATTTAGAAACAATGTTATTCTAGAGCTACTCACTTTTTTTTAGTTTAATTTTTTTGCCCCTACTTGAAGAATTTAATAAAAAGCCCATTAGCCCAATAGCCCATAATTGGGCTCAAAACCCTCTTATTTTGGAACTTCGGCTACTTTTGAAGAATTTTTAGTTTAATTTTCGCATTCTACTAGTATATTTAAAAAGAAAATTAATTATCAGGTCTATTTTTGCCCCAATAGCCCATAGTTGGGCTCACCATTCAATTCTACACTATTTTATTGTGTTGTATGCGTTTTGCGTAATTTCGTTGAATTTGGTAGACTGGAGTCGTTTATAATGC
The DNA here is from genome assembly GCF_902728285.1 of Clytia hemisphaerica. Lineage (NCBI taxonomy): Eukaryota > Metazoa > Cnidaria > Hydrozoa > Leptothecata > Clytiidae > Clytia > Clytia hemisphaerica. Next base: position 1,597,324 of record NW_027103968.1, on the reverse strand, counting down.
GTGTAATACAGTAGTATAGGCGTTATATGATAATACGATAATTGTTACGGGATAATATTAGTTTGTATAAACGACTGGAAGAATCCGGTGTTCCGGCCTTATAGAATCCCCGGCTAGCTATGCAGAAACTTGCGTAGCGAGAAAACAAAGGGTTTTTTCTGAAAACAAAAGAGAGCTTTTCTCGGAAGGGGGTACTTCCGTAAGAATTTGGCGCGCGAAAGTTAAGGAGAAATTAATTTTTGATCAAGCAACAACAAACTCTCAAAACAAAATGAAAGACGAAAAAAAAAATTTTTAACACACAACAAATCAACACACATTCTTTTTTCAAGAAAATTTTTGAGCGGGAAAAAAATTATAATTGCAATATTGACATGACACTCTTCTTTTGTTTGGAGTTAGTTTAAAACAAACGAGAAAAAATTTTCGAGAGAGAATTGTTGTGTGTTCTGATTTCTCCTTTTATGTGTTTCGACCAATGGTGTGCGTCTCGATTGTTTTTTCTAAACCAATCAAATCGATTTACGAAATCAAAACAAACCGTTTTTTCCGAACAAGCCCCCTAGATTCTTTTTTCATTAGCAATAGCAAACCATTATTAATACGAAGCTTTTGGCTTGCACAAAGGGTTCTAGACGACTAAACTTTGTTCCCTCCATTACTTTTTGTTTTATTACTATATCTGAATTAGTCGTCTAGCTTGCTAGACTATGAATTTGGACGACAGTAGCTTTTTTCGAAATTTTGCCTCTGGGACGCTCATCGGGGACACAAGTCGTAAAGGGTTAAAGTGACATCTAAAGAACGAAAGAAGAAATTTTTCAACTTAGGTTAATAATTGTGGCACTTTATAATCTCTAAAAACCCTCTAAGGAACACCCTTAAAATTATTATAACATTAGTAAAGCAATATTTAATTTCTTTTTGTAAAAATTAGACTACTTTTAAGTCGCCTAAGGTCGATAAAGGTCGATTTGTAATTTTTTATAAATAAAAATAAATTAATGAGAACAAAATACAGTTAAAAAACAACTGATTCCAAAGAAATGCTTGTATTTACAGTGTAAGTATTTATCAATTCTATATAAAAATAAAATATTGTTATCTAAATACCATATAATTATTTGTCGTATATATACTAAAAAACGTTCATCAGCTTGAAATGAAGAGCAAATTTGAAACCATTCAGTATTTAGCGCCCATATGGGTCTCTTCCGAAAAAACTGTTGACAGGGTTTTCCACTAAAAATAGTATCTAAATTTTTTTCCCTGACTGACTGAACAAAATTTCACCGAGTAAGCGAAAAGAGTCGGATATTTACAAGGGAAATGATCCAATCGAAATCAATAATGACATGAGTTTTAGCACTGTGCTCTTTTTCATATTCAACCAAGGTAATCCATAAGGTGGAAACGTAAGGGCGTAAGAGTAGACACGCCACCAAAACTAGTGACGGTTGACGCAATAATAGTCAAGTTAGTGAAGTGGTAAAAATACATCTAAAAACAAGCCAAAATGAAGGGAGTAATAACGCGTTTGCGTTACAGAAATGTAGAGACGGAATGAATAAATAACGTAATGGTCAAAAGCGACTGGTGTAACTTCTCGTGCGTGCTGGGAATCTAAAAATAAAAGTTTTAAAATTTTGGAGGTTAGTTGCTAAACGAAATGTGCTGAGTCGAAGAAATATTTTCTTTAGAGCGGCTAATGAGAATGTTGAAAATCTGATCTGGTGGAAAAGTTTAAAAAACACCGAGCAGTACAATTTTTTTATAAGAACTAGTAAACTTCTTTGAGGCATCACAACCCCGGGGGGGGGGGTACTAGGGTTGGCGAATGAGGGGTATGTGCGGACGGGACCTCCGAAAACCGACCCTTAGAGAGACTGATTTTTGCTGAAAAGGTGACTGTATCTAAGGGTGAGACTTTTTGAATTTTTTTTTTCGATTTATGAAAAAAAGTCATACCATTAGAGAGACTTTATTACAATTTATTTTTAAATTTTTGAAAAAAGTCATACCCTTAGAGAGACTTTATTACAATTTTTTCTCTAGAAATCAAAAAATTTCCTAAAAAACCTGAATTTTCCAACCCTTAGAGAGACTAATTTAAAACTTTCTGATTTTTCCGACCCTTAGAGAGACTTTGAAAGGTGAAAAAACCGACCCTTACCGTCCGCACATACCCATCATCCATTTTTGCCTAAGTACCCCCCCCCCGGGATCACAACATGTTGTTTCATGTTTTCTTACTTCCAGGTCAAAGTTAGGGTATTTTAGGCTTTATACATTATTTTTACTACAGAAAGAAACAAGTGCATTTATTCGACTAATTGAAGAAGCTTAATTCTGAAAATCGTTCAACTCTTTACAACCAAAGACTTGCGTGGATTCGTATCAGTCACATAAAAGTATGAACCGTACATTATACTGAATTTCCCTTTCAGTCCACCAAGAAGAGTTAGGTACAGGCTAACCAAGTCCTCTTTTCTAAGTTTTTTTGAATGGAGTCCCTTTTTCAAAATATTTTGATATGTAGAAAAATTTAGGCTGCAGGCCCGATTTTGCTTCAACCAGAAACCAAATACATATTCAAAGAGACTTACGTGGAAATGTTTGGAACCGAGACGTAATTGGAAACGATGATGAAACAAACAATGGAAACAATCAATCAATCTGAAAAATGAATAATCGAATGAAAAACAATTGAAACGCATGAACAATATCGTAAGAGACGTACTAAAAAAACAAAAAAGACGACAATTTCTTTCTTCACCAAAAAAATAAATTCATAACAACCTGAGAAAACATTTCACAAACAACCATATATTTGCAAATTTCAACCGTCTCTAAAATATGTCTGCTCCAATGCAATGAAAAATCTCAATCAAAATATCGAAATCAATTCATCCGTTTCATTCATTCAACTCCGAAAAGGTAAAATTTATCAAACTGAAAATTTAAAGACTTTCTAAATAACTATTCACTTCTATTTAAAAATTAACAAAAAGTTTCAACACTTCACGAATAGAACAAAATATTTTAAACTCCGAAAATATTTGCACCCTAAAAAATCATGAAAAAGTTGATATTTTTCTTACCAAGACGAACGAAACGATCGAAAGATTTTTTTGGTAACACCATCACATTTACGATGTTCATCAGGGCGTCGACCATCACCACCTTTCAATTCAGGATTCGCTCCTTTGGCCAACAACCATCTGATGACGTCATGCCTGTTGTTCCATGCTGCAACATGCAATGGTGTGTTGTTCCCTTTGCTTCTTCTGTTGATCAACATTTCGATTGTTTGTTGACCAAACATTTCCAAATAACGAACTGTTCCATTCAAACCAACACGATGAAGAACGTTGTGACCATAAACATCCACGAGTGAAAAGTCCTGAGGATATTCCATCAAGTGAACGAAAACGTCGAAACGATCTTCAAGGACAGCCCACATGAGAAGTGTCAAACCACCACTACCACGCAACGAGTTGACGATGTTCGGATTTTGGCAGAAAATCTCTTCGAATTTGTTTTCGTCCAAAATTTTCCAAACATCTGATGAGGAAAAAATAAAGAAATTCAAACTTTTCACGGAGTAAAAAAAAATTCATATGTTTAGAAACTCCCTTGATGGTCTCTAGAGGCCACCCACGTGGGAGTTTCTAAACATCGACCAGAAATGGCGACCACGACCAGCGACCACGACCATGCGACCACGATCAGCAAGCAGATAAATTTGGATTATCGAGTTTATCTGCTCTCTCCACCGTAGAGAATGTTTAAATCAAGTCCTCAGAATACTAAAAAGTGACCTTTGAAGTAACCAGTCATTTTTTTGACAAAGTGCCCCTATTTGAAAAAATTTTGACAGGGACATTAAGTATGATGTTTGTAAGCTTTGCTAAACCAAATATTTCAATTATGCTGAATGAGATGCCTTTAGTATGAATAGATACAACTTGTCAGTAGGAAAAAATTGGGAAGGCCAGTTTTAGAGATATGAATCTAATCAATTATTCTCTGTATTCTATTGTCTTTATGCTGACAAAATGATTAATTTCGACAGTATAATAACAATCTGATGAAGGAATACAAAGCTTCTCAAACCATTTTCAAAAAGTTTTGTGCCACTAAGTATTGTGATGCTGATAATACAAAAGGATAGAATTTGACACCATAATCAAGCTCCAAGAGCGTCGAAATAGTTGTTTTACGTATTTGGCACGTGGCTTTAATTAGATGAGACAGGGGTGAGTTTACTCTTCAATATTAAATATATTCAAATGATTAGAGACACTCTACGTTGGAGAAAGAGAAAAAACTCGATAACCCAAATTTATCTGGTCGCTGGTCGTGGTCGCCGGTCGTGGTCGTCATTTCTGATCGATGTTTAGAAACTCCCCACCCACGTCGTAAATCACAGAGATGGAGCATATGGACATTCAACACAATGATCGTCTCTCTTGTTTAAAATAAAAATGTTCAATAAAAATATTTAGCCGGATTGTAATCAAGAAAAAATCAAAATAGGAAAGAGACCAAAATTTTAAGGAATAACTAGACTAGAGTCTACTTCTAGCTGAACTTTGCTTTGTGATAATTTTTTATGACGGTGAGTCCAGTGAAGTAGGAGCATTTGACGAGGTCGTCATTTTGGAAAAAAAATAATTTAAAACCAAAATAACAAAAAAGCTACTCAAAGTTGAAAAATATAATTAAGAATGAGAAACAAACATCAATAACAGATTTTGAATCCCTTATTTTCAAATAAAAACATTGCTTCGTTCTTTTTTTACCTGGCAAAAACAACGAAAATCTGGCGGACTGTTAAGCATATTACCATATACTACCGGGCCACTTAATTGCGCCATCCAGTCTATAAAAAAGCTTTAAGTGGACCCCGGGCTAAGGAATAACCAAAATTTTAAGGAATAACCAAAGTTTGTGTGTCCTAAATCACTAAACCCTTTGATCCCTTCAACTACAAGCAAGTTGTATTGAGAAACTTTCTATACTCAAAACTCAAACCCGCGGAATTAATATTTTGTAACTGTAAAGGCTTGGGGACAAGATAAGTTTTTTTTCACGTTAGTGCAATGCAACATGCTCCATCCCACCAATCTGAAACGCTTTCTTGTGTCTCCACCCCATTTTTCTTTCTACCAATGAAAGGAGAATCTCACTTTTGTCCCAGGGATAAAATCAGCGTGTCTTTTGGGTATTTCCCTCACTTTTAGTCCTCTTGAACTTAATGAGCTTTCAAAGTATTCTTGATAGGGGTCTAAGTTCCAAAGAAGACAAATCCAAAATTAATTTATTGGACTAATAACACTAAAACTTTTTTTTTGAAATTACATAAGTGCTCAAGGGTACGTACGATTCAAGACTAAAAAGGTTTATGTAAGGGATTGATCAGAAAGTATCTTCTAGGGGGGAGTGGAGGATATTCGTTAAAAATCAAAAAAAAAATTCACACAAATTCTGACCGTTTTTGACCATTTTTCGTCAACGAGTGATCCAAGAACCTCCAAATTTGGCTCTGTTTTACTTTATTCTGTCCTCTAGCGAATTGTTTTGAAGTTTTACCACTAGGCACCTTTCCACCTAGCACGCCTTTCCTAAATCGGGTGGCGCCGAAGGCCCCCAAAAGAAAGAGGATACTCTAAGAGGCCCCCCAGTGGACCCAAAATTCACGCCGACACGCCAATTCTTTTTTCGATTTCAAGCCATCACGCCTGAAAAATTTGATTTTCACGATCAGGCCAATTTTTTTCGATTTCACGCCATTACGCCTAGAAAATTTAGTTTTCACACTCATATTCTCTGGATAAATTCAGTTTTAGACCACGTTTAGACCCATTGGTATGGATAAAACACCGTTATATAAACTTAATTTTTGCCCACAAATAGGTGTGTGTTTGGTCGTCAATCAGTTTTAAGTCGTAAGTCTAAATTATATCATCTTTCCTATCGAAAACACCCGAACAATCTGGAAGGAATTTGATCATTTGTTTTTCTATTTTTAGTGATACACAGGGGTCAAATTCTACTTTTTTCGGGTGTTTCCGATAGGAAAAATGACTTCATCTTGACTTATGCATATTAAAAATAGTTTGACAACTGCTGGGTTACATCCCGGGGGGGGCACTCGATTTTGAAAAGACGGTATGTGCCGCCAGGTGCCGCGCAAAATCTGCTTTTCAAAATCGTACCCTTACAGTGCAGTTCAATATGGCTGAAAAGGTACCCTTTCAGTGCATTTGCTCTTGATTTACCCAACCTTTATAGCGCGCTATATTTCTCAGCTGTAAATCTGCCTGAAGAGAAGGAGCTTGGGAAATTTTCTGTTTCAAAGAAAAACTGAGAAAATTATTCTTGTAAGCTGTAATTATCAGACAATAGAAACTTTTTCAAACAAACGAGAAGTAAAAACCTTTCTTTTTAACAATTATTTTGAATTTGTTTTAAAATTCGACCCTTGCAATGCAATCTCACAGAAACACACTCTTACAGTGCATTTTGGGATGCAGAAAAACCCAACCCTTAAGCGCGGCACATGACGTAGGCCGGATCATATGAGTGACCTCCCCCCCCGGGGTTACAATCAAAGGGCCCCGATTCGAGGCCTGAGGTATATTTGAGTAAATTAGCAAAGCCCAACATGGTTGGGCAACGGAGAAAATTTTTGAATTTTGAATTTTCAAAGTGCTATTTTAGGACCCATTTCAATTCAATTTAGAAAATAATTCACGTAAAAATAATGGAAATCTTTTAAACATACAAGTACTATTTTTTGTAAAAGTATGAGGGGCCACGCCCCCTGGTCCTCCCCGTTGATGGGACCTATGGGCATAATTGTGAATTAGCGTGAATAGTTTTCAAAAGGGGAGCGAGGAGGTGCAACCATAGTTTGGGAGAAATTTTCAATTTAGTATGGCTAAAATCGCCCTCATTTACTCTCTTTTTTCCAAAATATGATTTAAACATCACAGGATACCTGAGAGAATGAGAGCCCCGAAGACTCCTCTAACGTTAGACACCCCTGTATCAGTGGCCCGGTCAGATTTGCCCCTGTCGATAACCCGGTGTAAAAATCGAGTGAAGAACAATGGAAATCTCAACCCGGGCAAAAAACGAGAACTTTATCAAAAACCCCGACGAAATCTGATTTTTCTAAAATCCTAAATAGCACAAACCCAGGGAAAAATCCTGACTTTTGACTTTGCCCGGTATTAAAAAATTACCGATTTTCTTGACCCAGCGACTGAAATCTCTACCCGGTGGATATTTCTCAGTTCAAAGTCATCCCGGTGAACTTTTAAGACCCAATGGGTTACTGAGACAGGGGTGTCGTAAGCGAAAAGTATCTATATCCCTCCGGACGTCCACCCGGGGGAGTACTGTGAAAAGTATTTAACTATTGACATTCGCTTTGCTCTAAACTTGCTATCTGAGTGAAAATGTTATATTTTGTTTCATATGAACTTACCATCAAAACTGAGCGTGGCTCTATCATTAAAGGTCACACTTTCCATACGTTTGCCGTCCCATTTGTTGCTATTTGGAAAAAAGACATAATAATTTGAATAACATTTTGTCGATAGCAAGGACAATCATGCCTTCTCTTGATCATTTGAAATGAAGCACCTAAATTTTCAAGATGTTTAAAGAATGTTTGTCTTTTAATCTATTTCATCTCTTTTGTATTTTGACAGAGAATTCCAAAAAGTCATAAAAAAGCTCAAAATATTTAGTTTCCCAAGATTTCTTAACTTATTAAAAACGTGCACAGAAAATCTATGCTAATTTTCTCTAGGAGACCAAACCCGTTGATAAAGCCATCGTCACCACAAAAACCAGCAAGATCGGATGCATAAAATGGGTGTTCGTTGCAAAGTTTCAGGGTTAGAACTCTCCTGTTTTAGCAGCAATATTACGGTAAATTCTCTTGCCTTCACTTTCTTCGAAAATAAACTTACGTCATGAGTTGAAATTGATTTACGTTCGTAATGAGTTTTCTATAAAAAGGAAATAGTGGTTTTTAAACGTGAATGCTGAACACTTAACAGGGGTTCAGAAATTTTCGTTCAAAGTAAATGATATTAATAAAACAGTACCTAAATGCTTTTACTAACCGGATGCTCTCCTGTAGTTGCTCATTATCTTTGCTAAGTTTTTTAATTCCATCAAATCGCTTGCGATCTTCATCAGTAAGCGTTAAAGTTTCGAGATGCTCGGTTTCACCACCATTTCCTTGCAGTTCAACAGATGTCGTAGCTTCGTTAAATTTCGTTACTTTTACTATCGTCTTGTGGATTAGTTTTTGCTTGTCAAATTTTTGAAATGCGTTTTGTATTGTTGTTTGCGGCGATTGTTTATTCGTTTTAGGGAGTACCAGTATATCCAAGTCAGTAATGGTGCGAGTTATCATCTCCACTAAAAGGTTTGGCCCAATAATATCTTCTTCATCAACTATAATTATTGAATGCGAAACTTCTAAACCACGAAGGGTTCGATAGTCTGAGATTAAAACATTATCGGTATTTTCCAAGTTTTTGACAAGATCAACTTTCAACTTTTGAAGAGGAACGTCGATGTCTAAATATGGTGCGAATACAACTGGCTTCCTGGTCTTGCTTTTCATTAAGGCAGCTTCAGTCATTCTGACCTCTTGAATGTTGTTGCATATCAAAGCAACGCCTTCTTCGTTGCGTGACTCTAAACATTGGCGTAAGATAATGGAAAGCGTAGTAATTGCATCGACTGAATTAAAAGTGAAATTTTTATCGAAGTAAAAAAGTCTTGGTAAAATTTCACTTGGAAAATCATGACCACAATCTGCATCGACGAATTTCACTGATGTATTGAGTGTTTTCACTACTTCGTATGACGCATCGTCGCCCGTTGACTTTAAGATTTTCTCTGGATCATGGAGGTAGGTTAAGGTTGACGATTTCTGTTCGTCTAAAATGAAATGTTGAGAATTTTTAAACCTGTATGACAACAAGAACAAGAAAAAGAACAGAAGATTTATCTTTAATTAATTAAAGAAGGGTCAACTTGCTCCTATAAAAAAAACATACCTTCACTATCATTGCCAAACGCTGAGCCAGAACGTTCCTCTTCAACAGACTCTTTGGTTGAGGTTAGCCTTGCTCCTGAAACTACAAAGTAATAAATCAGTAAAAACAGCATTGCTTTTGTGAGGCTGTGAATTTTACAATTTTTCTTTATTAAGTTATAGCATGGATTTATTAGAGCCGAGACTCTGGATAAACATCAAATGAAACAATGGAAAGTGAAGTATCGTCTTTCGATATACAGGATTTGTCCGCAAAGGACAACTGTCAAGGCTGCTCGAAGGGTTAAGATTTAGGCAAGGACTCTGATTTTGAAAAAAGATTAATACTCTTATTTATAAAATGTTCTGTTACTTTTTCTATTCGTACTCCTGCTGGCCAAAAGTTTGAAAATAAATGCTAGAATACCAAGCGAATACATTTATGAAATCTGGTGTGAGAAAAACATTATCAGGCGAGTAAGATCAAACAAGATGCTTATAATGACACAAAATCTTCAATTGGGAATATCTTTCCAAAGGGCTGAAATTAACATATATTAGACGTGAGTCTTTTGGTGGCACGTTAACTTTTTTACTTATATTTTCACAGCATGTTCATGGTTGTTAAAATGCAGGTTTCTGGCCCCTAAATGTAGGTTTTTTTAAATCCACATTATGGATTACAGTGAAATAAACAGAAAAACATGTTTACATATTTTCGTTATCCGATGAATGTACCGGCTGACTAGTATGAAATTTATCGTTTTACGTTGAAGAATTTGGGAGTTTTTTAAACGTAAAGTGAAGATGGAAAATTTCGAAAATGCAGGAATAGCAATTTTTAGCGGCTGACGTCATTTATTTTTGAACAAAAATTTTACTCAGGAAACAATTCTTGTTGGATGTGGTGTATACTGTCAAAGTTTTGTGATTAAAACTTTATTTCTTAAAAAGATATCAGACTTTGAAAGAATTTTTCACCTATTTTCTACACAAAAATGCAAAATTTAGCTGTCTTTGTACGATTCAACAATACCTTTTCAGAAATTATATATGACTTTTCTTTGGAAAAGTATCAGGTTCTATCAGTAGAAAGACATTTTAAGGGTTTTCTTTAAATTTTCACATTCAGATTTTTGAGACCTTGAAATGCTGATTCAGGGGGCCCGAAAATGCTGGTTGGCTTCAAGAAACTATTTTTTTCATAGGCTGCATTCAAAAATAATTTTGTTTGGATTTTCTAGTAGCTATTGGATAGAACTCTCCTACACCCAATCTTAAGAGGTTTTATGTGATATTTAGGGAAGGTGGAGTCAGTTAAACACGATTTTTGGTAATCTGGATGATTTAAAAGAATCAACTTTCTTCACAATTTCTATGACGTTAAAGTTATTGAGAATTGTTTTTTGTAAAAGTTATTCATAAAAGCTGTCTCATGATAATTAATATGACAGAGAGAAACCTTGATAAACATTGTAAATTTAGTTAAACACACACAAGAACTTTCACATGAGATTTGGAAACGGCCATTAATGAGAAAATTGATATGAAAAGAATAGAACTTAGCTGAGATCCTTATACAATGCCCTAAGGGCTTTCTTTTTGTTCATTCTTGCCGTAATTTTTCTAAGTCGCTGTTCTAGCTGCTAAAATCCCTAATTAACTACATGGTTGCAGTTTGAAGTTTGATTTGCGAACGTCTTTATATGAGCACCCCCTATGATAATAAGCCTATGATGTTCTCACCTGGACCATCTTCTCCAACTGATTCTACGTAGTCTAACTTCTCTTCATTTGTAGGGTTTTCTAAAATTGTATGGAGAAAAGGATGTTAAATGATATTAAGGGCTCTGGATATACCCAATTTTTCGATTTTACACCAACTTGAATGGCAATCTCTGTATTTGAAAAAGATTAATGTATAACTTTTTATATGTCCTGTTAAACCTGCCTTTTTAGAATTTAAAAATCGAAAAATTGAAATGAAAAAATTAAATGAAGAAGAAAACAAAGAGATTTTAGAAGAAGAGTATTTCACCTTTCAGAAATTAAGAAATTATTTGTCATTTGTCAAAAAGTTTGAAGCAATAAAATGATTTCCCCAAGGAGATTAGGCTTTTTTTGTGAAAAGTATATGAATAATACGTCGTTATGACGTTTTATTAAGGTCCATGTCACACTTATTCCTTAATTTCTCACGATGTAATTACTTAAATTCATTTTTTCAAAAGCAGTTTGTTCTTAAACATGTCAAAGAAGCGAAAACATAAGGTTTTATCTTCAAATTCTGAAATTGATTTTTCACCAAAATTGGGTATATCCCTTAAGCAAATTTCATACAACTCACATACATGTAGAAAAAAAAACAAATTTGCTCCACAACTTCACTTATAGCCTCTTGTTCTTTCAAAACCCGATGGTACTGGGATCCAGGTACCAGATTCCAAAAAAAGCATCCTAAGGTGGCACATACTCACACCATCTGCTTGCCGAGGGCCGAGGCACACCCCCGGTTTTCAGCATCGTCAATAAGCATGTAAGCATTTTAATACCATAATTTGCAAGGAAATCAATTTTTATATTATCACCTTTGTCATTGTCTTCTTCTTCTTTCTTCTTCTTCATCTCCAATGGAATCGAATACGACGTGCTTTCAATCTCTTTCTCAAGGATCTCCTTTAAATCATGAAGAGTTCTTGACATCCTCATAGTCTTCGTTAACTTTAGCAATGTCATGCCGGTGCTTTCAATGTCTATTTCTGACGATTTCTCTGTTCTACCTTCTTGAACGATCTCTCTTTTCTTTTCAACGCTCTGTAAGCTGAAAACCACTGTATTGTCCTTAAAATCTACATTCAGATATTTGAAAAACTCTTTGGAGTATCCAGAAGTGAACATTTCACAAGGTACTTCGTCAACGAAAAAATGGACCTTTTTCTCAGGGTGTTTATTCTTAATATGTAACAGCACATCTCCAATATTTCTTTTTGGGGTCGATGAAAGGTTGAAAACGTCAGACACTGGAAACTCAGCATCAGCAATGGCATCAGTAAGCGACATCGCCTTCAAGTTAAGGTAATGGTCATCGGGAACCTTTTCTTCCTTGGATATTGATTTCAATATTTCGGTTAATTTTTTGTCCAGTGCACTGAACGGATCATAAGAAAGAAATAAAATGAAGTTTTTAGGGTCTTTCTCTTTCAATATAGATCGGATCATTTCGATTAAAAGCACTGTTTTTCCACTGCCAAAACAAGCTTTAATTAACTTATGCTTTGCAGGGTTTGTTATACACTCAATTTGTTCTCCGTTTAAAAGAATAGTCTTAACTTGGTCTGTATCATTCTCACAGACGCGTGGAAGAAATTGAGTTGTTTGCGCCATCACAGTCATTAACGTGCCACACAACGTGTGAAATAAATCAAAATTTGATTGAAAGTCTTTCGAACGGATTGTATTGAAATCAGATCTTATAGTTTTGAAAAGATTATTGATCCATTGTTCGAAGTCATTTTCCTGGAAATCTTGTTTGGTGATAAACAATGTTTCACTTTTTTCTGGAATGTTCAAGTGCATCAAATGTCCTAAATCCTTCATTTCTTTATCAGGGAAAACAAGTGTTCCTGTAATACCCAGATATTCTGTGCAAAACAATTCAAAACTTGCGAAATAGATTGTTTTCAAAATGTTATTGAGTGCTTTAAGATTTTCTGCCAGCTTCGATATATCATCAATTACAACAAAAACGCAAACACAGCTTTTTTTAGCATGCACCATCACAACGCAATTTTTGTAAAAACTCTCTGGTAAGTTACGAATAATACTTTCAAAGCTTATTTTATCAAGTCCTAAAAGTTTAAGATGCGTTTTTGGATTGTACTCTGAAAGTATCGAGTATTGATCCCCATGTTTCGTAAGAGAAGTGTTCAGCTTGTCAACAAAAATTGATGTGCTCGTTGGTTTCAAATAATAAGTTGGTGGGAATGTTCTCACTGATTTATGGTCCGTATAATATTTCTTTGCCCTTTCATAAAAATCTCTGACAAACTTTGCGGTTGAAGGTCCTGTTGTAATTGGTTGACATTCATGAGTAGTTTCTACACCATTTGATATCTTAAATTGGTGAATATTGTTCACTGTGCCATCGTTGTGAGCAAAGACAAGTGTTTTGTGTTCTTTTCCTTTGCGTCTAATGTGAGAGCACACATCATCTGAAAAGCAAAGAAAAAATTATAAAATGAAGTCTAGAGTATTCTTTTCCGGTTTTTAGTGCTTAATTATTTAATTTCTACTGTCCAATATCAGCACTTTTACCGTCCTCGATTTTGTAGGCCAAAACTGCCGATTTTTCCAAATCGCTTCAGTCACTTTACCGTCTTCAAAATTGCACATACATAAACTCGGTATTACATAACTTCCGCGGAGGCTATTTATTCTAAAATTAACGTCACGCAACGAATTTGATAGCCTATCTCTATCCCAACACGCAATTTTTCGAATAAATTTGTTCGGAACAGTGTCGAGGAAAAAGCCGTGGTCGTCTGGTACAGGCAACGAATTTGATGGCGATTGAGCATTTTCTTTTTGACGCTACGTCACAATATTTTAAGATAAGAAATTTACTTTCGAAAAAAAAACTACTATTAAGAAACCCGATTAATGAGGTTATAAGTTGGAATTATGTTTGAAAACGAGTAATATCTTAAAGCTGAACAAATAATAAACCATTTATTTGGACCCAGTCTCATCCATTGATCTACGAGAAAAAACATTTTCTCTCACGCCCAATATTTTTTCATATCAAAATTAAAAGATACTAATTGCTTCCTCTCAGACGAAGTAAGCAGCATTAGATGTTGCGCAGTACAATGTTATCCTTTATAGCTCATTTCAAATGTACCTAACTCGCACAGGAAAGTTTTCAGTCTCTTTTGGGAATTGGATGAGTGATTTTCGATAAGAAATGCAATAAAAATGCTTCGAAAAATCATTTAATGAGAGAAGGAGAGTGAACAATAATATCATTACTGCGAACATAGCATAACATAGCTAGTACACGAGAAATCGGCAAAAATCTGTTACTTGTATATCCAGTGTATAATAAATCCTTGATACATCTATACATTCAGACGGATGAACGCAAGGGAATTTCACCTGTCCCAACTACACGTTTTTTGTTTTTTTTAAGAAACACACTTTTAAGAAACATGAGGCTCAGAATGCCTAAAAACTAAGAAACATCTAAGAAAAATGCTGAGGCTGAGAATCAGAAAATAACATTTTTAACTCTGTTTTTTTTAGAACCTTCCAATCTTTGCATGAAAAATAGGCTAGAAATAGTTTAGAAACATGTAAGAAACATTTAAGGCTCAAAAGGCCGATTTCTTAAGAAACATTGATGCTGCTTGGTAAAACTAGTTTCTTAAAAAAAAAAACGTGTATACCGAAAAGTTTCGAAGATTATCAAATAATTATGCATGGAAAGCGACCAAAAAACATTAAAAACATCATATCTATCTGAGCACGAAAAAACAATTAAAAAATACTAAATAGGCAACTTTCCTCCAAGAAACTTCACATCAAACACTGTTGATAACCTTGAAAAGAATATCGAAGATCAAATCAACTCCCTCGGTGCTAGCCTGGGTATCCAGACTCAAAATTTCAGAAAAAAACACTCTTACCTCAACATACAAAGTTTCTAAAATTTTAGAGTCTGGTGCAACTAAAAAAGTTAGGTACAGTTTGTTTGATACAGCCTGTGAGTGAACCCTTGTCGACAGACTATCAAAACTTTGTAAACCCAGGCTTGTTTATCTTTTTTTGCAAGGTCAGCTTTTTCCTAGCGAGCACCTCACTAAAAACCGGGATTTTTCATCTCGTTTCTTAGTGAGTTCCACTTTGACGATTTTCGAAAAATAGAAGCCTTTCAAGTGCTTTGACGCAGATTCGATTATTTTGCTACTGCAGGAGCTTCGATAGTTAAAAGTGACGTCAGAAAATCGAATGTTTAGAGCCCGAAAACCCGGGCTCAAAACATTCAAAAAAATCGCAAAGTGGAATAGACGTTAATTGGGTAAAAAACGCGGGTGACGTCTAGTATAGGCTAGCTTTTTCCATAAATTATGCGCGCGCATCGAAAAATATCACAATAACCCCGCGAAAATTCTGCTCAGTGACTGGGCGCGTACTGACCAATTAGAGACACTCGCATATGCAGGGATAGATATCCCTGTAGACGAGTTACTTGGACCAGACCGTAAACCAGAGACAAAATTAAAAAAACTAGACGGTGAAATAGTTTACGGTCTGGATATCCAGGCTACCTCGGTGCAAGTAATAAAGCCTCAATCCATCAAGAGATCCCAGTCCTCTTTAACAAAAGTAACAGATCAGGCGACTGAAGTTAAAACATATGCCAGTGCAACAAAAACATCTACTCCGGTCTTAGCTAGGGCCTTAAAAACATTGTTCAAGAAGAAAAATCTGCATATATAGACGAGAAGCGTGATAACAAGAAATTATAAGAGACACTGAGAAAGGGCTCATAAAACGATGGAGAGCGACCATATTGTATTTCTTTTGTTTCAAAAAAGAATTGATGTTCGCTATGTCCTCAAAAGACAACATGGCGGCTCGAATGTATCTGATTTTTAAAAAAGGTTTATTAATCTCATTTAAAAAAACGTTCTCTAGCGTTTTCTTTTCGTGCCTTTGCAGGAAAAAAACTTTGAAAGTAAGGCTAGAATACCAAGCCGGATACATTTGTCAAATCTAATGTGAGAAAAACATCATTAGACAAGAAAAGTTAAACAAAATGCTTATAGTAACACGAAATTTTCAATTAGGAATGTCTTTCCAAAACTGTTCCCACAAGAGCTAAAAGTAACAAACATTTTAGATTTGAGTGTTTTGGTGTCAATGTGGTATGAAAGTATTTTGGCGGCACGTGTTGGCAAGGTGTTTTTTTTGTGGTTGAAGTTTGAAAATTTCCGGTGTCAACATTCAATTTCTTATACACAACACGTCTTTTGCATCTTTCTCACAACTTGAAACGTCATAACGACACATGATTGGCAATTAAACAGAAGAATCTGACTTTCACAGGGAAACTTTAAGTCTCTTTTGGGAATTGGATGAGTGATTTTTGATAAAAAATTGAATTAAAATGCTTCGAAAAATTATTTAATCAGGAAAGGAGAGTGAACAATAACATCATTACTGCGGACATAGCTAAGGATGCTTTTTCACTACGCTAGATAGATAAGTGGTTCACATCAACGGTCCTTTTCATAAATTTCTAAGGGTTGTAAAAAATATACAATGAAGATTCGTGCTTAACATCAGATTTTGATCGCTTTATATTAACATTCCAGATTTAACGTAGAAAATTGGTCATTAAACCTTTTGTTCTCCAAGAGAGGGCTAGAGCTCTCTTGGCTTAATGACCAACTAAGCGAAAAAGACAGCATAAATAAATTTGTTGCCATAAAAGTAGCAGAATGTGCAGTGAGATTCTTTTGTAAAAAATTGGTCACATGGGAAAAGTCTTTTCTTTCCCGATAGAGTTGAAAAGCAAACTTTCATATGTATTGATTTGATACAAAAGACGAGGAATCTTGTCACAGAAAATGTTCATTAGAAGGCTGTGATTTTAAATCCCTTGATATGCGAGTTGATGATTTTTAATAAAATTTTCTTCAAATTCAAAGGGTTGTAAACGCTTTGACAACTGTTTTGGGAGTCAGTAATGCTTTCCTATCAATTTTCTTTGTTTCAGCTAATCGATTTTCGCCAGACAGTCTCAGTGAAAAACCACCCTAGAACATGAGAAATCAGCGAAAATCAGGTACTTGTATATCCAGTATAATATATCCTTGGTGATAATGATAACCAATAATCGATCATTAAAGGAGTTAGTCAAAGGCAAATCGCAGCGAAGCTCAAACATTTCAGTGAAATGATAAAGGAATGTTATGATATGTTTTCCGAGTTTCTATGTTCAGCAATAAATGCTTCTTTCGAGTATCTTTCCAAAAGGATTAATTGGTCGCTAAGTTTACTTTAGATCTCATAGCAACCTCTTTATCAGATAGAAAACAAAGAACGGAGATTGACGACCATTGTAGTGCCTGGCAAGATGGTGAAGTATAGGTGTTCCCCAATAATCCGTTTTTGGGCCACTGCATATTTAACATGAGAGTTTTGTTTTACTTTATGAGTCGAGACCTAAAATACCAGTAAAGAAATGTTCATCATTATGCAGAACGAAAGCTTTTTTAACATAAACTCAGATAAGAACCTAAATTCAACTTTTGACAACTACTTCTGTAAAGTTGAGTCACATTATTAAAACAATTCATAAATTAAAAGCTAGCCAGAAAGTTATTGCATTTGCGAGGGAAGCATCTTGCATGAATTAAAAGAAAAAGAAAAATCTTATGAGTGCCTTCTTTCACAGCTAGGCTGAGCCATGAAGTCATTGTACCCCTCCCAAATGGAAATATCCGATTAGATTATCGGTAGATCATCTAAAAGACATGCTCCCTACCTGCCTATCCGCCTATCATCCTTATAAACATTAATGTAACATGCCAAGTACTTTGTCGTGGACTTTCAAAGATAGTATTAATCCATGTAAAAAACTTGAGACGACAACGACCCACTTTTTCTTGATGAATACGATATATTACCGGGCGGGGGGGATGGCACTCGATTTCTCACCAAGCTTGCGATTATTAAAGGTGCGTACCTGCTAGTTCAATCTTTTCATGAATACTCTCGATATTTTTGTCTTTGTTTTTCATGATTGTGAAAGTGAATTCGTATTCCATTGGCGCTTCCATTCTTAACCGAAGTTGTAACCAAATTAAACCATTTGAAACTTTATGAACACAGCTTTCAATTTCTTGGGGCACCCTTCTTTTACCGATTCTACAGCATTGAATGTTGAAGATGATGTAGACATCGCTTGCATTGACCACAAAAACTACATCTTGAGGTGTGATTTTCTCAACCCTGTACAATAAAATGTATATTTTCAAAGATAACCTACAATCATGGTCGTAATATTTTAGAAAAAAAGGAAATTCCCACGAACTTTCAAAACCACAAACGATTTCGAAGAGTAGAGTTTAACTCTGAGCTTTAACGCTAAACCTAAGATTTAAAACCTTAGGATCTGAGGATCCAAAACTTCAAAAATGATCGAATAAGGCTCAGAATATAGACTGGAAGTCGGATAACGCACATTGATTCTGCTGCTGCATTTATCGTTCACGATTAAAAACTTTTAATTATCAAGAGGGTCTGTAAAACATTGGTGAATGACAATTTAAAAAAATGAAAAACATTGTTTTCATTAGTAAAGTTATAAGAAGCTTCTTCTCTAAGATTATAAATAGTACTGTTTCATTTGAAATACCCCGCTAAACCGCGGGGTGCCTCACTTTCTAACTGATATTTTCAGATAGCAAGTCGGTATGTCTGATTATGGAAAAAATTTCAAGTCAATTGAAACAATATTTGTCAAAATATTTACATTCGAAATTTTTAAAGAGAAATCATGAAAGCTTCTCAAATTCATAACACACGCTGATAAAAATAGATTTCATTTACAAGGAAGATTATTTTGATGAAAAGCTCCGCTATAACATATCTCTGCCCGAACTCCAAATTTCGAAAAACGAGGAAATAAGCTAAATTCTCAATAGATTTTGACCATGATTGTCGTCTGTGAGGAAGATTCCCCTTTGGTCCAGTTGAGATTAAGTCGCTACAAATTGGAAAAACTTGTTCCTAACTCTGATCTCTTTTTTTAACACCGAGGCTTTTTTTCAAGCAGAGAAGGCAATTGGTTGACGCGTTGAAACAGTTTAAAATACGTGGCAAGGAGGCTTGAGGAAAATCTAGTATTCGATCTTTATTAAAATCGGTGAAATTCTCATTGTAGAATCTGTATTAATTTGCAGATTAATGGATTATGTGAAGTTAAAATAACTAGGATGACAGACATCTTATAGTTATTGGGTTTATTTTCACCTAAGAACTATTATAGACACTTGATAAACCCCTTATAAAACACAGAGAGAAGAGGAAGAATGTTCATTGTCTTTCAATCGATAATTAAGCTTTTTCACAAAGGACATATGCCACCATGGCTCGTAGGGCTCTAATTTTGAAAATTGTTTTATATCTTAGTTGAAAAGAGTCCTCTTCTTTTTATTTCCTGACAAAAAAATTACAAAAATTGACTTTCTAGAGTGTTCTTAACAACATGATGATAACCCTACCTGAATGTCTTGTTTGTCCTGAGGGTGTGGTTCGGTACTAAATTAAAAGAATGATTTTTTTTAGTTTTATTAATATTATTTTTTGGTTTCTTTCCATATGAAATATTTTTGAGCTTCAGATCATCTAGGCAACAAAATTCAAAAAATTTGTTGGTCTAATATATAATTTTTAAAGTCCCGGTGATAATAGCGCAAGCAGATCTTTTTAGGGATGTCTTCTAAGCGCATGATTTAGAGCTAGTAATCTGAAATAAAGAGACAGGGGTGTAGTAAAAAATTGATTGATGTGTTCCACCCTGTTGCTTAGCTATATCCTAGGAAGGTTTTTAAATCTTAAATCTTTTTTCGTTGTAATAAACATGATTATTATGAAGGTAGAAACTCTTATTTAGGTTTCAAAAAAAATCTACGCGCGGAATAAGTTTCCTACAAATGAGAACACATCGTTTGAATAGTTACAGCTAAAGTTTATTTTGAATAAAAATTGAACGTAAGAACACATTTTGTTGAAAAATAACTATGGGGCGAGGAACGAACCTGTCAATTTTTCTTTTTGTTTCTGAGAGATGACATCTATTTTCTCTTCCATTTTCCGTTGGTCATCTATGATCTTGCACTGGACATCTTTCATTTCGTCTTGCTCATGCTCGATGTCTTTCCTCAGATCCTCCATTTGCTCTCTCCTTTCCAAACGCATTTCTAACTTAAAATCTTCTAAACGCTTCTCAGCAACTTCATTCAAAGTGTTTAGTGCACTTCGTAAAATATCCTTTTTCATAGAAAACAACCTCTTTTTCAGTTCTTTGTCTTGCTGTTTGAAATTGGAATCAAATTTTTTCTTAATGTCTCCTTTCAATTCATCGAAATCGAAGAGCCCGTCGACAAAGTCTGTTCCATCTTGGAAATCAAACACAACTTTATCGTTTGTTAACAGCTCGTCAAAATCTTTCAGCATGGTTTGATCGTATTGCAATCCAATTAAACAGTCTTTTATATTTTTCCATATCTTTTTAAAGTACGGCTCGTCAAAATCGTCCAACGAGCCGTGTAAAATCAAATTCCTCAGGTTTCGAATTAACACAACAAATGCTGCAAGAGATTGATCATTTGCGTTTGGTACTTTCTTCCAACCACCCAAAGGTACAGGGATATTCACAAAAGTAATGATGAGTAAAACAATAAGCGTGATATCAAATGAATTTGAGTTACACAAATTGCTGTTCGGTGGTAAAATCAGGTCAAACTGATCCTGTTTCAAAGTTTTTGAGCTCTTCAGCTTATTAAGAATTTTTCTGTTCTTTTGCTGGTTAAAAAAGTTGTACAGTTGGCCTGGATCTTTTGGTAATCCAGCATAATTACCACCGATATCATTGTGGAAAACACGCAGTAACGCTTTTTTGCCGTGTACATTCAGGGCCAAAACGCATTTGGTCCAATATTTGTTTGTGTTAACCAATGAAGAAAATTCGCTGCCCATTTCCAAGCTTATAATATCTTTAACTGAAATGCAAAAATAATATTTAATCTTTTATTATTATCATACTATATCCGAGAGTATTTAGGCTAAACAAAATCCACAAATTCAATTCGTACGAATTAGACCAAAAATTACGATTTCTAACTCAAACTGGGCATTACACCCTCCTACATAGCCCATGTCTAGTAAATTCGTCATTGGTACTTAAACGGTTAACTTCAAAAATCATCAAACAACAACAAAAAAGAGCCCTTTTTTATATCAACCAGGGCAAATTTCTAAGCTGTATTTTTTGAATGAATGAACATTTATTGCCCCGCAGGGGCTTTTGTTGCTTCACGTAGCGGAGTTGCTCGCCAGAAAAATATTCAATAATGTCAAAAGGTCAGGTCGTCGGGTCGAACCGTCGGCTCGTAATGTCAAAAGGTCAGGTCGTAATATCAAAGGGTCGGGTCGTAATATCAAAAGGTCGGGTCGTGATGCCGAACGGCCGGGTCGTAGCGTCGAACCAGACTGCCGGGTTAAACTGCGGGGATACAATGCCGGGTGACAACATGAGAAAAATTTCAATTTTCAACCACTTTGTTCGCTAAAAGCACTATAATTTCAGCACTTTTTAAAAAGGCTAGACTATGCTGACATATGAAATTGTAAGAGGAGGATCTCTTAAAAAACTTCTTTCTTAGTCCACTGAACCAATTTTTACACAATGTTAATATCTATAGGAACCGAAATGGTGAGGCTATTACGATGATGAATGAATGCAATAATTAACAATAATACTTGGGATAATGTTGGCCGAAGGCCGAAAAAAATTCAAATCTTCAAATGTGAAACCATGAAATTTGACCTTCTGATCTATCTTTTGAGTTGCCCAAAAATATTTTGCACCTCCCTTTTCCATTAAAAATATTTTGGAACCCCCCCTCCCTAAGCCCTATAGAAAAACATTCGGATCCCCCCTGAAATCCTCCACCCCACCCTAGTAGATACTTTCTGACCACTCCCTATAGTTCGGGCGAGAAAGTCGCTTTTTGAATATTTCAATTCGGAAAGGGTTTATAGACTTCCAGGCTATATTCTGAGCCCTATTGGACCATTCTTGGACTTTTGGATCCTCAGATACTAAGGTCGTAAGTCTTCAGTCTAGAGTTAAAACTCTACCCTTCCAACTTAATTTTTAGCGCTTCCAAATCGTTTGTGGTTGTAAGATTTCGTGGGAATTTCCCTTTTTTCTCAAATATTATGATTCTAATTTATTTTTTATTTATTAAAAGAATTACAGTCCAGGCACACGAGGGCCTCTAAACCGATCTTGTACAATATATCTAACCAAAGAAATTCTTGAAAAAGAAAATGTGTGTTAAAAGTTTTTCATTTGTGTTGATTTTGTTTTGAGAATTAAATTGTTTTCTCTGCGTAGCTAGCCAGGGATTCTATAAGGCCGGAACGCCGGATTCTTCCAGTCGTTTATACAAACTAAATCCCGTAACAATAATCGTATTATCATATAAGGCCTATACTACTGTATTACACACATTATAAACGACTCCAGTCTAGGTAAACTGTGGATGCAATTTCAGAAAATTTAGATTTTGCCTCCTCTGAAAAGTAAGCGGGCACAAAAATTTTGGGGTATTTTCTCTTTTTTTGGTCGAAAACTGCCGATTCTAAGGTAAAAAGGCAAAGGGGCGCCAAAATTAGCCTTTTTCACTCCCTTTGTTTTTCGGCGCACACTGAAAGAAGAAACTGAAACGCATGATGTGAAATAGTTGAGTGTGATTAATTACGTGCGTCGCATGCCCTCGTGCCTTCGTGGGTCGTGCCTTCGTGCCTCGTGCGTCCCGTGCCCTCGCGCCTTCGTGCCCTCGTGGGTCCCGAAAAAAATTACGTGGGTCCAAAAAAAAAATACGTGGGTCCTAAAAAAAATAACGTGGGTCCAAAAAAAAATACGTGGGTAGTTCGTGGGTCCCGAAAAAAATTACGTGGGTAGTTCGTGGTTCCCGAAAAAAATTACGTGGGTAGTTCGTGGGTCCAAAAAAATCTCGTGGGTAGTTCGTGGGTCCGAAAGAAAATCTCGTGGGTACAGTTCGTGGGTCCGAAAAACACATACTTGGCATCCCAGAATTATTATAGAAAATTTGGTTAAGTTGAGGTGCAAAAAGTCGATGGTTCGATGCCACGAAGGGGGAGGCTTTGTATAAATTTGTCGAAAACTTTTTACAAAATCTTGTAAACACAAACGATTAGGCTCGCTATGGTCAGAGCCCTTAAATTTATCTGTTATGTCAACAGATGCAGAAAAATTTATTTTCGGGTTATTTAACCGAACTATTCAGGTTTTTATTATAAGTGATGGATATAGTGTTAATTATAAGAACTTTCTGAAATAGGCAGGGATTTTTTAATGTTTTAATTGAAGTTTGGCATTAGAAATACAACTTGAAATTTTGCACAAAGACAGTCTGATAGTGCCATGTTTCCCTAGTATAAAAACTTTTAATATTCAATGTCAATTATTTTTGGAAATTTGTTTTCGAAAATGGTGTTTTCATTTTGGCGAGATCGTATGTTGTCTCAAAGTATAGCTTTAAGGAGAACAATATCCGATTAAACTCTCAAATTTATCCCAACAAATTCTCCAAAAAAGATTCCGCACAATTACAAGGACACACGTGACTACTGAACCCACGAAATCATTTTCTGGACCCACGAAATCATTTTCCGGACCCACAAAATCATTTTCCGGACCCACAAAATCAAATCTTCAGGACCCACGTAATTTTTTTTAGGACCCACGTAATTTTTTTCAGGACCCACGTAATTTTTTTTAGGACCTATGTAATTAATTTCAGGACCCACGTAATTTTTTTCAGGACCCACGTAATTTTTTTCAGGACCCACGTAATTTTTTTCAGGACCCACGTAACTTTTTTCAGGACCCACGTAACTTTTTTGAGGACTTACGAACTGCCCACGAGGGCACGAAGGCACGAGGGCACGAGGGCAAGGGGACGCACGTAATTAATCACACTCGGAATAGTTTATGTTTCATAAGTATGGCGTTCTAAATTTAAGGCCTAGCAATCGTGAATTGACGTCAGAATCCGAGGGGCCTATTTTTGAAGTCGCTGCATTGCTGTGTAAATAGACCTTTTCGCCTTTCCATCCGCCATATTGAATTGTATGCAAAAATTATGGTGGCCGAATTGCCGTGGTGAAATTCCCTTAGAAAGTATGCAAAACATATGCAGAAAGAAAGTATTAATATAAAACTTACATGCATAATTAGCATTATATTAAAGTGTAATCTTGTAGAAGAAAGATTAAATTTGCTTCTTTTGAAAACTAGAAATAATCAAATTTGCCCACTTCTTAGAACAAGCACTTCAAAAAACCATAACATTAGACATAAACTCAAGCTGAAAAATCACCCACGAAGGTACAAAAATAATCCTTATTCGGCTGACGGTAAATTATTCTCCTGGGAATAGAACCGCCAAACGATCAAATCAAAACATCGATCTGAACCCGCTGAATGCGTGACGTCATAATTACTGCTTTCAGTTTGCGTGTTTTGAAAGTTGATGTGTGTACTCCGTCTTCGTGGAATTTTTTAATGGCATGAAAACAGAATATGCAATGTCTTTAAGAACAAATTCCTAAAAGGCTTTTGTTGTTCGGTAAATATTTCTTTTTGGATTAAGAAATTCCATCTTTTATTGTTCTAATGATTATAAAATTTATTTATAAGATGCTTTGTTGTCTTTTTAATCTTTGTGTAAACTTGCATATGTTTTGAGTATTTTCCAACTAAATCCAACCACGGCTTTTTCGTTCCTATATTTTTGCATACAATTCAAGATGGCGGATGGAAAGGCGAAAAGGTCTACTGTGTAAAGAGAAGAGGGGAAAAAGTAGAAATCTACTTTTTGATTTAGGAGGGTGTGCGACAAACAGGACCTTATTCGATGAAAATCCAATTCCCCTTGAAGATCGAATTAGAGAGCGTCAACTGTACTTACAAACGATAGTCATACCGATATGCTTATAAAAAACACTTATACCCCTACTCAACTATGAAACCACACCCAAATGATATACTTACAAACGATAGTCATACCGATATGCTTATAAAAAAACACTTCTACTTTACACTCCCATACCCTACTCAACTATGAAAACACACCCAAATGATATACTTACAAACGATAGCCATACCGATATGCTTATAAAAAAACACTTCTACTTTACACACTTATACCCCTACTCAACTATGAAAACACACCCAAATGATATACTTACAAACGATAGCCATACCGATATGCTTATAAAAAAACACTTCTACTTACACTCCCATACCCTACTCAACTATGAAACACACACCCAAATGATATACTTACAAACGATAGCCATACCGATATGCTTTAAAAAAAACACTTCTACTTTACACTCCCATACCCTACTCAACTATGAAAACACACCCAAATGATATACTTACAAACGATAGCCATACCGATATGCTTATAAAAAACACTTCTACTTTACACACTTATACCCCTACTCAACTATGAAACCACACCCAAAGGATATACTTACAAACGATAGCCATACCGATATGCTTATAAAAAAACACTTCTACTTTACACACTTATACCCCTACTCAACTATGAAAACACACCCAAATGATATACTTACAAACGATAGCCATACCGATATGCTTATAAAAAAACACTTCTACTTTACACACTTATACTCATACTCAACTATGAAAACACACCCAAATGATATACTTACAAACGATAGCCATACCGATATGCTTATAAAAAAACACTTCTACTTTACACTCCCATACCCTACTCAACTATGAAAACACACCCAAATGATATACTTACAAACGATAGCCATACCGATATGCTTATAAAAAAACACTTCTACTTTACACTCCCATACCCTACTCAACTATGAAAACACACCCAAATGATATACTTACAAACGATAGCCATACCGATATGCTTATAAAAAAACACTTCTACTTTA
This sequence comes from Clytia hemisphaerica, assembly GCF_902728285.1. NCBI lineage: Eukaryota > Metazoa > Cnidaria > Hydrozoa > Leptothecata > Clytiidae > Clytia > Clytia hemisphaerica. The sequence continues at coordinate 1,571,445 of NW_027103968.1, read as the reverse complement.
CACACTTATACCCCTACTCAACTATGAAAACACACCCAAATGATATACTTACAAACGATAGCCATACCGATATGCTTATAAAAAAACACTTCTACTTTACACACTTATACCCCTACTCAACTATGAAAACACACCCAAATGATATACTTACAAACGATAGCCATACCGATATGCTTATAAAAAACACTTCTACTTTACACACTCATACCCCTACTCAACTATGAAAACACACCCAAATGATATACTTACAAACGATAGCCATACCGATATGCTTATAAAAAAACACTTCTACTTTACACACTTATGCCCCTACTCAACTATGAAAACACACCCAAATGATATACTTAGAAACGATAACCATATACCAATATGCTTATAAAAACCACTTCTACTTTACACACTCATTCTCCTACTCAATTGGGCTTTTCCAGAAAAAAACCGTTCACCCCCTGTTGAGGAGTTCCAACCTTTTGTGACAAGTAGATTTCAGATTAGCTTTCATCTCTACTTTTTGTTTTTCCCATTCAGTTTATATTTTGATCGATATTTTTGATTTCAAATCGTCATGTTTTCATTGCTTTACAAAATTTTTTAGTTTTTTAGAATTTTATGTTCAATTTTTCCATTTTATCCATGAATTCGAGCTTTTCGTGTCTTTTTATTTTCTATTTCGCACATTTGTCAAGAAGAGGAAGTAGTTTTTTCGGGAGTTTCTAAACATCGACCAGAAATGGCGACCACGACCAGCGACCACGACCGGCGACCAGATAAATTTGGATTATTGAGTTTGTCTACTCTCTCCACCGTAGAGAATGTTTAAATCAAGTCCTCAGAATATCAAAAAGTGACCTTTGAAGTAACCAGTCAATTACTTGACAAAGTGACACTATTTGGCAAAAATATTGACAGGGTCATTAAATATGATGTTTGTAAGCTTTGCTAAACCAAATATTCTAATTATGCTGAATGAGATGCCTTTAGTATGAATAGATAGAACTTGTCATTAAGAAAAAATTGGAAAGGCCAGTTTTAGAGATATGAGATATGAATCTAATCAATTATTCTTTTGTCTTTATGCTGACAAAATGACTAATTTCGACAGAAATAACAATCGGATGATGAAATACAAAGCTTCTCAAACCATTTTCAAAGAATTTTGTGCCACTAATTATTGTGATGCTGATACTACAAAAGGATAGAAACTGACACCATAATCAAGTTCCAAGAGCGTCGAAATGGTTGTTTTACGTAATTGGCACGTGGCTTTAATTAGATGAGACAGGGGTGAGCTTATTCTTCAATATTAAATATATTCAAATGATTAGGAGAAATAGAAAAAACTCGATAACCCAAATTTATTTGGTCGTTGGTCGTGGTCACCGGCCGTGGTCATCATTTCTGGTTGACGTTTAGAAACTCCCAGTTTTTTCTGCCTTTTTAGGAGATTTTATAGTTGAAATTCTACTTTTAATTTTATTTTTTCGCCGACCGACCGAACTTTTTTGGATAGCTTATGATAGCTAACTTTTTATTTTCTTGCTAAATTCAAGAAGATGAAAAATTACACGTCTTTGTTTTTATAAGAACAAGCTTTATAAGAACATAGGGCTTCAATGGCCAAAATGTTAATAACAAGTTAAAAACATTTTAAGGCTTACGCTAATTTCTTAAGAAAAATGGTAAAAAATGCTCACAAATGGTGAAAATAAGAAACTGTTAGGAACATTTTTAGGCTTAAAGCTCAAAAAGTTAGGAACATCCTCAAGCTTCAAAATTTTTGGATGCTCTTATAAAGAAAGACGTATTTTTTAAACAAACTATATAAGAACATAAGGTTTCGATGACCAGAATGTTAAGAACAAGTCAAGAACATTTTAAGGCTTTGAGGACTCAAAAAACACCCTATTTTTTATAGGAAAATGGTAAAAAATACGCACAAAATAAGAACATGCTAAGAACATTTTTAGGTTCAAACAGTTCAAAGACAGTCTTACGGCAATCCGACCAAAAATAAATTTCTTCACTCCAAATACGAACATTTAAGCCAAGAATCAATAGAAACAAACAAAATTGCAAAAAATTTCATCCGTTTTTTTTTCTCATTTGAAAAGTCGGTATAGATTTGACGCCTTTTTATGCAAGCGATGAGCTTTTGTAAGGTTTCTGAATAACAAAGGATGCTATGTACCTCACCTATTTCTTTTCTCCATAAAAACAATGGGAAAGTAATGGGACTTTTTATAACAATAAGATATTTGTTGATTACGTAGTAATGTAAATTCTTTGACATAAGCAATTTCGAGACAGTTTTTGTTTTTCGAGTGTCTCTGGCGTTGTTCCAAAAATTTATCTTTGTTTTGTATATATTGTTTCATAAGAAAAATGTCATTAAGGATTTTCTTAACTTTTCGAGGAAAATCCTTCTAAATTATCCTTACCGTTCTAGAATCCCGCATTCTATTCAAAATTAAGCTCAAGCTAATTGGGAAATAATTGGAAATTTAGAGGTGAAAATGCTGTAAAATTATAGGTCCACGCCGAGTTCAATGATGGTGGTATTCCTTAGCATATTAGTTTTTTGGTCAATTTCATTATTAATTATTCTCACATAGACTGTCATAGAGTACATTCTTTAAAAAAAGTGTGCATGGTGCTTAAGGTTATTAATATACCCATTTAACATTTTAGAAGTATAATCTCATTGCGAAACATCATCGCCTCGTTTCTTGTCTGTACACAAACCCAATATCTACGGCTAATTTCAAATTTCATTGCCGTACGATAATCGTGAGATACACTCTGGTACAGAGTACCTCGTTTCAGGAAACAACAAATCATTTTTGATTAAGTTGTTCGATGACTTTTGCATTCATAGAAAAATGAGAGAAAATAAGAATACTATTTCTCAGCAAAAACGTGACCGACGCCATAACATGTTTGTACTAGATTTCTACGAATACAAAAAAAATGACATTATATTTCTTTTTTTAGGCAGTGAAAAAACACCATACATTTACAAGATCTTTCGCTCATTTCTTTGAGCATTATCTAGTCTAAAAAGTAGAAAAAATGACAGATTACAGATTGGTCAAATAAATCAAAAAATCGAAAATAACAAACCAGAAAATTACTATGCCCTCTTCCACAAAAGCAAGAAAGCCTGACGGCTTTGAGACTAGGCGCTGCTTAGATTTGTGCAAGCTACCGATTAATTTTAGATAACCAGAGAAGTAGCCAAGAGTTCGCGTTTCGTTTTCCATTATATTTCAGTTTGAATTTTTCACATAGCCTAACTAGCCTATTTAGGATAAAAGCCTAATTAGGATAATTTATCCTTATTTGCAATAGTACCTGACTGTTAGGCTTAGCCATCAGCGATGTTTGGTTCTAGAAATCCGTTCGAATACTTTTTTTCCGAAAACGTAAAAGGATTAGATTTAAACTTTGATGTCTGGAAGGGGTCACAATAGCCTGGGGCCACTTATAGTTTTTTGATAGACTGGGTGATGCTGATATAGGTGGCCTGGTGTAATTTGGTTTTGCTTGAGGTGGTAGCAAATCCGTACCACTAGTTTCAGTCCCTTTTTGAAGAAAAATAGACAGAAAACCATGACTAGGCCATTTTATTTCAAATTTTGGAGGTATTTTCTTGCTTTTGTTATAGTTTCATAAACTTTGATGGAATTTTAGAAAGCATTTTATGGTTTTTATGTTTTAATATAATTTTTGAAAACGAAAGTGCAAAAAATTCAAGATTGCGAAATCCTCTAGTCTACTTCACTGAACTCAGCGCCATCAAAATCATCAGAAACCAAAGTTCAGTCAGAACCAGGGCTGACCAAAAACAAAGATCTGCTATCAAGAGCCTTTGAATGTTTGGACTCAAATAAATACGTCATTGAAATAAAAAGATGTAATTTGATTATTGACATGTACTTTTTTCTTATCTAACCATAGAACCATAGAACATACACTCTTGTCTCATCGAGCCGGAGGGAATTCTACTGATCAATGGCTTATCAATGAAGGAGATAAACGCCCGTTTCGATTAACTAACTGCCTGTTTAAGGAGTTGGAATCTCAAAACATTTCATTCTAACAGACCTTGTATTGTAACCGATGTTCGTCCGTTCGTCTGTTACCAGCTTTTCTCGGGATCGGCTCATTAGTTTTCTCTGATTTTTGCACAGTGATGCAAGATGGTGATGCCCAAAACGAGCCAAGAATTTAGAACCATCCACCTTTGCAAGAATTTAGAACCATCCACCAATTGCAAGGACAAGGCAACAAATACTGATAAGGTTAATAATGGAGAACAACAAGGAGATAAATCTACAAACGCTCGATTGGACAGGCTGGAGAAGAAAATCGAGAAACTTTTAGATAAGGAAGATGTCGCTAAAGATAAAAAACAAAGGACATACGCAGAAACTACCAAAGAAGAACTGAAGAAGCAAGAGTTAACTATGAAACAACCGACATATGCTAGCATTACAGAGTTAAAGAAACAAGAGGTAACGATCAAGAACTTCATCAAAGAAGAGAAAGAAGAAGTACGATGGCTGAACCTGACAAAGTGCAATATCATTGTTCACAACATTGGTGAACTCAAACATGAAACCCTTGAAGACCAGCGAACAAGTGATAAAGATTATTTATTCTCGAAAATGTTTTCAGCTATTAAAATCTGAATCACTCTTAACAGCCTCGTTTTGGTATATAATTACCTAATTTTGGGTTTTTAGACAATTTCCGACCCCCGGCAATTAACCCCCCCCCCGTTTATTGTATTTTGAAAGATTCCGGCCGCCTTCTATTTGGGGCCTGAAAAAGGTTTGATAGCAAACGGTTTTATTGAAATTTTCTATCAAATCATCCTTGTGGTTAGATTGTTGACATCAAAATTATGTCATTGCAAAATTGATAGACAGAGGAAAATGCATCATCATGCTGCGGCTGTCACGAGACGGAAACCACTTAGAACAAAGAGCGAAATGACATTTTCCCCCTTTTTTCTTAGAAAAATACAAAAGATCTACCAATTTTCCCATGACGTTATCGTAAAGCTGGGCGAAAATCGGCCAACATATTGGTACGGTTTGCGGTGGCGCATTAAAAAAAAAACAAGCAACCAAGATTACGAAATGTTCATTCATTTGTTTTTGACTTCTAATGAAGAAGCATTCGAAAAACGTAAAAAAACGTTCGAAAACTAAAATGTTGGTCGAAATGTTGGCCAACATGTTGGCCGGTTTACGCCCTAATTTTGAACGATAGATAGACTACATAATTCTGGCATCCACTAACGGATTCGTGCTCCTTATCCCTAGGGTTTTGTAGAGGTCTGCGATTCAGACTACTCTCGGGTACCTAATAGCCGGGGGGCCCGCTAATTAATTTTTCGAAAATTTTCCACCCAGGACATTCTTATTCCAACCCCCCCCCCGCTTATTGATTTTTGGGGAATTTTTTTTTGAAAGTTCCCTCTTTTTGCCCTAATTCTGCTGTATCAGCCTTCTTTTCGAAGCAAAATAATCAATTCTTAATTTTTGAAGAAGAAAAACTTTAATAGTAAAAAGATATCATAAAACTGAGAAGTTGAAATTATAATCTGAGAAGCCGAATTCCAAATTTGAGAGGCTGATTTTAGATTTGAGAAGCTAAAATTGTGATTGCCCGTAAAGGTACTACCATGGTCGAAAACAAAAAGTTGGTGTCGAAAACAAAAAGTTGGTGTCGAAAAAAAAAAGTTGGTGTCGAAAAAAAAGTTGATAATAAAAAGTAATTCGGCGCGCCATACAATTTTATCGAGGAGATTTTGTGTGCAAAAAAAGGGAGAGGATAATTACAAGGTCTCAAAAGAAGGTTGTCTACTACTGATTCCGACATCGACTTTTAACCTGACTGAAATTCGAGCCGTTACTAGCAACCCTGCGGGGCCCAAGGCGCCGAGTATGCACCCGGCACAGTGACAAGCCGTTACTAGCAACCCTGACCCTACCTAACTGTTAGTTAATCAATTCCAAACAACAAAACCCCCGGAAAATTTAAAATGTCGGAATGAGCAGTAGACAGCCTTCTTTTGAGACCTTGTAATTATCCTTTTCCGTGCAAAAATGGCTTTCAGTGGAGGCGACGATTTCCAACTTCCAATCCAAAATGCATTAAATATTGCTAGATTTTCAGTAGATAAGATTCTTGATACAGTACTAGCTCAGGTCAGTATTTAATATTGTTATGTTTGCTAAAAAACTATTTTGGATTTTTGATAAAATGAATGAAAGTGGTACTGGTTAATTTTTGAGTTTCACTAATTTTACATTTGAATATTCAATCACCTAGAGGCTAGACTACTGTATTCATAAACATCTTAGCCTTTGACTCTTCTGCACTTATCTTATGGGGAACTTTCATTTTCTAAAAGATTATCAATATAAAACATAAAATGGGCTGTTTTCCGGGTATAACTTGCACCAGTCAGTATAAATCAGTCTGGGAAATCCTTAGACCTTTTTACAGAATTTCAAAAAATCTGTTAGTTCTGGAGATATATTGAAAAGTTAAGACATGGGTAGTTTGCGTTCGTGTTTTGCGTTCCCAAACCAAACGCACGTGCTCAATTGCACGCTTATGTTCCGAGGGCGTAAGCGCGCAATTGCATGGTTATAATTTACGCCCGCTCACGCCCCGGTTGAAATTGCTTAGGGATTTCAAGGGGTTCAGAATTCTCTAATTCGGGCGAAGGCATGGTTTAACGGGCAATCCATTTTTACGGAATCTTCTTCTACGATAAATTTTGAGTAAAACTGCCCTAGGCTTTTGAAATTCAACAGAGCTTTCGGATGAACATTGAACATTTTGAATATATTTACTACCCAGGTGAGGTAGAAGGGACACCCCTTTTAGAAACTTAATTCTAATAAAAATACAGAGGTCGACCTAAGAAAAAATATACATATATAACCGTAAAAACTATAAACTTTGTTTGATATTTACATTTAAAAAATAGCCTTATTAGCTACAGGATTTATAAATATAAAACCAGTTACATCTGAGAAAAAAAAAATAATAATAATTAAATAATAATAATAATAATAATAATAATAATAACAATATTTCTAAATCTCGTACAAGCTCATGCAGATAACAAAAGAGAAGTTTTTCAATTCTTTGAGTTTAAGTTCTGAAAGATTATCGTCGAAAAGATACGTTGAAGCTCATTCCATTGGTTTGAGGAAATCCTTGTGAAAGAGTGCAATCCATAGTTAGTGTTGACATTGGGTCGAAAAATTAATTCAATGATTTTATCTCTAGTTCCAATCTCATGTTGGGTTTTCATGAATTTTAAAGTGTTTAGGGATTCCAGAGGAAGATTTTGGTTGAAATATTTATGAACATACATAATGTTCATAACTTTGACTTGATCAAAGATATTGAGAAGTCCTAGATTAGCTAGAAGAGGATTGGCAGATACCATAGGGCCATTGAAGGTCATGATTCTGGCCGCAATATTTTGAAGAGTTTGGATTCTGTGGGTTGTTGTATTGTCACGCAAAGCCCAGATTTGAGCAGCATATCTAGCATGTGAGGCAAAAATTGCATGATAGACATTGACTAAGGTTTTTGTAGGAACATAATGACGTATTTTTGAGAGAGCTCCGTTTGCTCTGCGGAGTTTAGTAGCAACGTTCGAGACATGTTGCTTCCAGTTAAGATGCTCATCAAGATAGACTCCAAGATATTTAACCCACTTACTGGGTGTTAGAACTTGACCGGCCAGCTTGAGTCGGGGAATGCAATCAGGGCGCTTCCAAGGAGATCGAAAGATAACAAATTCAGTCTTACTTGCATTGAGAGATATTTTGTTGGCCTTGAGCCAGCTGACCAAAACCCTAAGATCTGCATTAACTCGTCCACACAAAGACCATACTGTACTAGAAAAGTTAAGAAGATGAGTGTCGTCTGCAAAGTGGTAGGTTTCAGATGTCTTAATACAGGAATGTAGATCATTGATGTAGAGTAGAAAGAGCAATGGCCCTAGGACAGAGCCTTGAGGGACACCATGTCTTATAGGTAGAAGCTCAGAATTGGAATTAGATAGAGAGACAAATTGAGAACGGTCAGAAAGATATGACTTGAACCAAGCATTTTCGATGCCACGAATACCGTAGTGATCTAATTTAGCAAGAAGAATTTCATGATCAACAGTGTCAAAGGCCTTCTGGAGATCAACAAACACGCCACAGGCAAATTCTTTATTATCAAGTTTGTTTCTAATTCGCTCTGTGATGTTTATAAGGGTATCAGGTTGGTTTGCGTAAAAGTGGACATGAAAAAGGGTTAAAAAATTTTTTTTCTGTTGTTTGAATTTTTTATTGTAATGACGTTTTTTCTTTACCTTATGGATTTAAGTTTCATATTCCGAAGCAGTCCTACGTGATTCTGATCTGAAAGAAAATGGCGGCTACTTCAATGTTGAAGGCACCCAAAAAATTGTCCCGTACGTAACAATCATTAAAATTTACTATAATTTTTTTCTAAAAAGCCTGGAATACCCTTTATTGATATTTTCCACTCCTACTACATGGTTGCCATCAATTTTCAATAAAATGTTACACATAGAAAGAATCATAAGCAAAAAATTTTCAACATATTTATGATTTTTTCAATGGAAAATCCTATTCTACCCCATATTAACTATGATAAACTCTAAAATAGAAGTACATGAAACACCTAAACTGATTAAATTATAGTTACAGCTATATATGGGGAGAAAAAAACAATAAAACACTGTAAGGTCAAGTAATCCTCTGTATAAAATAGCATCTTTAAAGCCACTGGGGGTGACAAAAAATGTCCCGTACGTAACAAAATTTTTAAAAATTGCTTGGAAGTCTGAAACTTTTCCAAGAAAACAAGCAGTTTCACAGAACAAGAATTTTTGTTGGTGTGGTAAAGTGTAAGCTTTGTCCCAGATGTTTTTTCTTTTGTCCACTCCAAGTACTTAAAAACTCTTTTTTACATGTTTTAATTTTGGCGTGCAATTCTTCCAATTTGTTTTGACTATCTGGACTGTCACCTCTGAAAGATCTTCGATTGTTAAACTAATATTGGGTAAAGTTTTTTTTATACATGATAGTTTAAACTTGTCATGCAGGTCATGCATAAGCATGCACCCCAGTCCTCTGGCTTCTGCTTAATAATATTTTCTGAAACATAGAATTGAGCATATGAAATTTCCTTGTCATAATTGTCCGCTTCAAACTTATGCCATAGAGTTTTTATTGATGACATCTGTATCGCAGATTTTTATGACTTTTCTTTTCATTGGGAACAATAACAGAATTAATGTCCTGATTCATGAAATTTATGACCTTCTCGTGAAGAAAAGATTGGGTGTCTTCTTTGGCTTTGAGCCTACTTTCCACCTTATCGAGACGTAAAGCGGACTGACTTCTAATGGAGGATTGCTCAAGGCTAATCTTTGTAGGGCGCGTCTTTTTCCATGAGGTGATACACTGTTTATGACTAATGTATCAAGGTTTACAGATTCTGGGGCTGCAGACTGACTGGTTTCATTCTCATTGCTTGCCTACTGTCTTCTAAGCCTTCTGGTCTTGTTGTATGTAAGCTTAACTTTAATTTTTAAAGTGTCCTGTTCTTTTCTCATGTTTTCAGAATTTCGCTTTCTCTTTTTCTTGCCAATTAGTTTATTTCTTTGTAAAATTGATAACTCAGATGCTTGTCCCTCACTTTATCTTTTTCTGGCCTGTTTTTATCTCTTACTCGCTCTTCCCTTCTTGCAATACTCCTCTTTTGCCTCATCATTTTTAAGTCGTTGTTTTTTCTGCTTTTCCCTGATCTTCTCTATCCTTCCTCTTTTCATCTCTTTAAATACTTCACCTCCCAATGAATCTTTCATATGCTGTCGATGCTCTCTTACTCGTTGATTGACTGGTTTCATTATTATCTTGTTTTATTCTACTTTAAAAAACAAACATAAGATTTATCATAATTTGTTTATGTTAGCAATCTAGCCTCAAATGAATATGTTACTATTGCTGATAATCATAAGTTTTTTGTTGTTACGTACGGGACAAACTTTCAAAATACTACATACACTCTCTCACATCCATAGGCTCTATATATCATGAAAAAGGGTCAGCTAAAATTTCAAACCAATAACTTATAAAGTCAGAGAAACAGCTAGAGAAAAAACTAAAAGGGTTTCAGTGAAATCTCAGGTTACGTTTAGTGGGTCACACTATAGATATAGATTGGACTCTGTATTGCAACCTTTTGAATTGTATTACTCCCTCACAGCTATCAATGACCCTCTCAATCACTCAACTGACTGAAAAAAGTTGTCTTGAAGGTAGGTGATTGATAACAGCCATCATATGTTCAATAAAATTGGAAGTAAACACTAAAATATAGTTTAAGAAACAGCTGTGTATTTAATAGAAATTTGTTGTTACGTACAGGACAAAGTTACGTACGGGACAAATTTTATTTCTAAGCAGTTTTTTGGAAAAACGATGTAGAACCAGAGAATTTAGCAATCATTTTTAGAGAGGGATCTGGAAAACTTACAAAAAACTGAAAAAAAAACAAATTTTAAACCAAACTTTCAGCGAGATATGCCAATTTTATAGGTGTTACGTACGGGACATTCACGTAGAACCATCTCCAATTAGGCTCAAATCAGTTAAAATATCTTTTTTTCTATGGTTTTTACAGCAAATTTTAAATTTTAGTTATGGTCCACAGATATCAATTAAGAAATCTATGTAAATTATTTGTCATAATGGTTTCACAAAAGATTATACCAGTTCATTCAACCAAACTGTTACGTACGGGACATAAAAGCTCAACCGTGAAGTAAAATCTCTGCCCATTTCTCCCACTAGCACTTATAAATAAAAACAAGGCAAAAAAATTTACCTCAACCTATCCTTCATTGGATGACCCAACAAAAGATGCCACACAACACAAGGATTATGTTACAATTAAAGCTTTAAAATTAGAATTTTCTCAAAACCGTCCCGTACGTAACACAAAATGTCCCGTACGTAACGCGATATTTCCAGATTGGTACAAATTCTGGTTAAAAAATTTTACAGTGAGATTTTGTATATTAACAGTAACATATAAAAACAAAAAACCAACAAATTGAAGCACTCTTATAATCCCTGTGGGTCAAACCATCTCCATGTCCACTTTTACGCAAACCGACCATCAATGGTTGAGTGAGCTTTCCGAAAGCCAAATTGTTTTGAGTAAATCTGGTTATACCGATTTAGAAAATTTATTACTCGAGAGTAAGCTACCTTCTCGTAAATTTTTTCGATATTAGAAAGCAGAGATATAGGCCTGTAGTTAGAAACATCCAGAGGTGATCCTTTATTTTTAAAGACAGGAACGACTTTGGAGATCTTAAGAGATGAGGGAAATATTCCTGTTTCAAAGGATTTGTTGATAAGGAAAGATATTTGAGTGGATAAATCTTGGTTCAAAAGTTTAAGTATTCTGACTGGGATGCTGTTCGGACCTGAAGATTTAGAGGGCGAGAAGGAATTAATTATTTTAGTGATTTCTTCTGGGGTCGTTGGCGCAAAAAATATTGAGTTTTGATTTGGGTTTTTCATGAAGCTTGAGAAATGATGGTTAGGTGGCTGCATCTTTTCTCTGATAGAGTCCGCTATGGAAGTGAAGAAATCATTAAAAGAATTAGCAACTCTTTTGGGATCAGAGGTTACAGTGTCCCCAACTGAGATTGATATAGGGCAAGTTGACTTACCTGATTTTGAAGAAATAATGTCTCTAACACCAGACCATACTTTTTTCATATTTTTAGAGTGTCGGTTGAAGTAATTAGTAAAATGAAGGTACTTACTCCGTCTAGTTAATGAAACAATTGTATTTCTATAGGTGTTATATTTATTTTTGTAATTTAGTTTTTCTTCTGCTTTTTTAGTTTTTAAGTATTTTCGTTGATAAAAATCTCGTTTTGACATAGATTTTACTATGCCAGGGGTGATCCAAGGTTTGAGCTGTGATTTGACTTGATTTTTTGTAAGTTTGACTGTGGGAATGTGTCTCTCCAGAAGGTCTTTGATTTCATTATTAAAAACATCAAAACAAGCACTGGGGGGAGATGAGAGGGATTCATAAGAGCAGCCCAGTCAATATCTAAGTAGTCAAGAATGAAGTTGACCTCATTAAATTTTTGCCAGTCTTTCCGAAAATAGGGACCATTGTCTAAGATTTTGTCAAGATTAAGAGAGGGGAAAAGGCAGAATTGTGGTAGATGATCAGATATAGAGTGGCATATATTACCTGAAATTGTTCCTGACTCAGAAGGGCTAGAAAAAATATTATCGATGAGAGTTTTGGAATGGTCAGTTATCCTTGTAGGGAGAAGAATTTGAGGAAGAATAAGGTGGGAGTCAAGGATATCCATGAATGATGAAGCCTCAGCTGATTCTTCACATTTGAGCAGGTCTATGTTGAAGTCACCAAGCAAAATAATTTGTTTTTTCTCACGTTTTATTTTGTGAAGCAGTGGTTGTAAGAATTCTTCATTGAAAGTTTTTATGGACATGCATGGATGGCGATATATGTTACCAACTAAAATGTTGGGACGGTTTGAGAGAATGACTTCAACAAAGACAGATTCAAGACTGAGAGATTGATAACAGGAATTACTGAGATCTTGTCTGGGTTTATATAGAAGTTTCTTGGAAATGTAGAGAGAGACCCCACCAGCAGAAGATTCTGTCGGAGTGAAAAATTTTTCATACCCTGGAATAGTGAAGTCACTTTTTTGTTCCAGGGGAACAGATTCTAGAGTAGATTCAGGCTGTCGGTCAAGCTTCTAGTTTCAGAGATACCAACAAAACTAAAACTGGAATTTATCAATGCTAGAAGATTTATTAGTTTGTCAAAATGTTTAGACATTGATGCAATGTTTAGATGGAACGCAGAGCAATCAAAATTATTTTTAGAGATTACGTCATTGAGTTCGTTGCAGTCAAGGTAACTGCAACTGTTGTTGTGAAATTGGATGTTATCTTCTTCATCTTTTTCACTGGCAGTGGTGCCAGTGACGACTTTGTTAAGATCAGAAAGTAGTGTTTTCAACTCATCATTAAGATTGGAGCTAGAGAAATCAGTTGTTTTTTGGTCTTCAGGTTTATTATTGAAAATATACGAACCTGGTAATGTATTGTTAATGCAAACAGGACAATACCAGTTTGGAGAATTGGGTAAAGACAGAGCTTGAAATTGTTTTCGTGATAACCCTGAACATTTGTGTTGGTGGGTCCAGAGGTCACATATGTCACATTGAATTGAATTGAATTGAATTACACGTGTCAAAAATATAAGAAATTTTAAAGCGTGCAATTGCACGCTTACCGCAAAAGCCGTCACCTGTCAACCTTGCTTAACGCTTACCGCCCGTTTCAGAACAACCGTGAGTGGTCCTAAATCCGACAGCCCTGCCTAAATCCGATGGGGTCTTTCAAAGATACAAACTAAAATAAAAACAAACTTTTTGCTGTGACGCAATGAAGATACCAAAGTGTCGACTAAACTGAGAGATTTGATTCACTGAACCAATTGAACCAAAACATTAATTGCTTCTTATACAAAACATAATTCTTTATTACAAAATTGTTAACGTTTTAAACACAAGCAACGGATTCAGAATAATAGAGGTAATTATTCGGTGATTATACAACTCGCACTTTTTTTTTATCACATTAATGGACATCTTGACATTTTAGTCATCTTGTTAGATGTTTTGTTTCAAGAGTTCTTGCAATATAGTTTATTGTTCAACTTGGAGAGGGAATGTTTGTAAACAAAGAATTTTTTTTCATAGCAGTTATTTGGGGGGTCGGATTTAGGCAAGGCTGTCGGATTTAGGACCACTCACGGAATTTCGATAAGCGTGTATAAAAATCTGCCATTTTGATTAAACATGCAATTGCGCGCTTACGGCCTCGGACAGTTACATCAAAATGCCTTGAAAATGTCAATATGAAAATTGCGTAATCAGAGAACATATGTCTCGCTCATTATAAAAAGGCCGAGACAAACTTTCAATAATTGGATTGTAACATCGAGTTAAGTCTCTTTTGTTAAGTCACCAGGGGGTAAATAAAACAGACCTTGATACATTTATCGTTCGTTTCAACTTGACGATTTGTTTAAAACTCAGCCCTTTAATATTTGGGGTAGGTAAAATATGTACAAAGAAATTCATACTTTTCCAACCTGGCCAATCTTTAAAAAAGAAGCGAACAATAAAATATAATTACCCTTTCCAAATAAACCTCTTCGGTGGCGAGCGTAGTCTACTCTGACGTAATTGTAAAATTTATGTAATGGGAGTTTGACATAGTAATATAATGTTGTTTGGGGAATTATGAAGTTCTCTGGAATTCCGATTGCATTTATTCAGGTTGATTTTTTATGACTTCTAATGGTACTTTTTCTAACGAGTTTGATTACTCTGTTCTCACACTTATGTCTTTTTTTTTCGCGTCCTTTTTCGTGATTACTTTTATTTATATTTTTAAAGACAGGTAAGAAGGCATATTGATGTAACTGTCGGAACATAAGCGTGCAATTGAGAGGATTTCCCAGACTGTAAATCATGAACATATAAACGACTGGACATCTATATTTTATTGTCTCTTTGAAGCGAGCTTTCGCTGCCGCCTGTATTTCAAAATTGATATGAAAAATCCGACAATATTCCGTCATAATTTTATTTCTTTGAATTATTTAGGTAAAAGGATTATAGAGTTTGAGGGCAGAATTATTTTAAAAGGGAACCAAAAAGTGCATCTGGGAGCTGAAAATTCTTTTTCAGTAAACATTTTCAAATTTATATGTATCATTTCTCATAGTATCTTAAACTCATTTGCAGTTGTAGTCCCGCTGCTGAGGTCGAAAATCGTTTCGTGATACATCTCTTAGATCTAACTTCAGACCTGCCAACTTAAGATGTTCATTTGGCGTGAGATAAAAATTTTTCCAAAAAATCGGAAAATCGGGGAAATTTATACCGAAAATCGGAAAATCGGGGAAATTTTTTTCTCCAAAAATCGGAAAATCGGGGAAATTTATTCCGAAAATCAGAAAATCGGGGAATTTTTTTTCCAAAAATTGGAAAATTGGGGAAATTTCTTTCAAATATATCAAAAATGCGTGAGAAATCAAACTTTTGAAAAATTGCGTGAGACAGTGTTGGAATGCGTGAGTCTCACGTCCAATGCGTGAGAGTTGGCACCTCTGTAACTTTTTTTGGTGGAAACTCGCGAATTAGTATGTGTAGATTACAAAATTGAAAGGCTTCCGCGATTTTCTAGTGCAAGTGTCGAGAAAATCGACTTAAAAGTTGACTTTTATCGAGTTAATCGATTTTAATCGATTTTCATGAACTTAACAGTTTCTAGGTCATGAGTTTTCACTTTTATGATGCATTTTGCTTGTAAATACTAAAAGCCATCAAAATATTACACTAATAATTAATTCAAGCGATGAAAATGTAGGAAAAACAGCTAAAATCGATAAAATTATCGATAAAACATCGAATGTCAACTGAAAAACTCCGAATGAGTCTGTAGACTTCAAAAGTTGTCTGATTTGGCTGAAATTTTGCACACTTGGCCCTTGGGTGAACATTGACGTCAAATGCACAAAGATGGCGGAAAAAATTCAAGAAAATAATCAAAAATCACCATCAATAAACGACTTTTGCAGCCCGTCAAAGTGCATCATAAATGAAGAAAACGCACTAAAAGATACCCTACAATGCAGGAAGTGCCACTGTTTAGTCCATTATCTTTGTACAGAACTGCCACTTTACCAGATCCAGATATGCTTGTCATACAAATCAAGAAGTTTCCAGTGTCAAAACTGTACCAAAATCGCACCGCAGGTAATGGAAAGGTATAATTCAAATGAAACATCAAAAATTGAAGGATTCAAAAACGAAATCAAAGCCTGTGAGAATATAATGAAAAGGCAGGACGAAGAAATAAACCATTTGAAAGCACAAGACGTCAATGTTATGGTCAACGAAATGAAAGAAACTATCGACAACAGAATAACCACGCTTGAAAAGAAGATTGAAAACATCATCGAAAAGAAAGAAGAGAAAAGACCACCAATGAGCTACGCTAAAATCACATCCAAACACATCGAGAAAAACATTGGAGATGTGATTCGAAAAGAAAAGCAGGAGAAACAGCTGATTCGATCTACAGCACGCAACCTAATTTTTCATGGGATTGATGAATCGACAGATGAAACTGAAGAAGAAACAAAAATCGAGGACGAAGAATTTATCCATGACAAAATTATTGGTAAGCGGCTCCATCTGAGGAATATAAAGATTACCGAGACGCAGCGGATCGGGAAATTTACGAAAGAAAGAGAAGATAAAGCGAGATACCGGCCAATTAAAGTCACATTTACGAACGAAGAGGACAAGAACACAGTGTTGCAAGCAATAACAAAAGAAAAAGGCTTTCCTTACCGAGTGACAGAGGATTTGACCAAAAATGAAAGACAGATAATTAAAGAATGGTGTAAGGAAGCCGAAAAAATGAATGCTAAAATCAAGGAAGACAACACAAAATGGAAAGTCCAGGGGAGCCCGCGAAAAAAACTCTATTTCAAAAAGATCATTGTAAAAAGTACGAGCGGTTTATAGAGGCCCATGTGTCGGGGTTGGTCTAAAAAGCAGGGTAGCCAATGGGGTAGCCAATTGGGCTAGGTTATGGGGTACCTCTTTTTGCCTAAACTTTTGAAATCTGAAATCTGTTTTCATGTGGAAATAACTATTACAACATCTTCTTAATGATTCCATGTAATAAAATCTAAGAATCCTTTCAAACTTCAGCCACAATAGCCTTTTTTCCAAAGGTACTGAACTTTGTTACTTCTCAAGAGACCTGGCGCCATTTTGTCTTCCTTCTTGGCTTCGTTTGAAACTTTACAGACCCGAATAAAAAATATATGCAAAACAGTTTTTAATATTTTAGTTTTAGATTTCTTTTATTTATGTTTTTAATTGTTATTTCCGTGAAGCTGTAATTCGATGATAATAGCTTTGGAATCGCCTTTGGGCCATATGATCTCTAATCTTGTCATATCTTAACAATCCTTCGTTATTGAATCTATTGTTTAATTTAAATCATGTTTAGATGTTTCAAACAATTAATTCCTTTCAAAATTTTTAAATTTGGCAGCTTATAATAGGTACAAAAAGTCTTTTGAAATAGCTCTATTATAATGAAGCTATTTCTTACTCCTCGTGCATTAGCACGTGGTAATTTATATCTTTGTTTATCTTTGAAATCATACATGATCAATCTAAGTATCAATCAGATTCATGCTCCCTGGTCAGTAAAATGTGGTTCTATACATTCATTTTCGGTATTTCTATTCTGGTCTGTAAAATATTTAGGTACCCCACAACCTAGCCCAATTGGCTACCCCAATTGGCTACCCTGCTTTTTAGACCAACCCCGTGTGTCTTCACGGTGGCCTGCAAACCTGTAAAGCTTTATTATTATTATTATTATTATTATTATTATTATTAATATCTGCAGATCTAAGTTTCCATTTTTTGAAAATTTTGATTTTTAGGGTCTGGGGACGAGTTTTTCGTCAAAACGAGGCTGAAAGGGGCGGCCTGCAGACCTCAACAATGGTCAGATTTTGCTGAAACGTTGCACACTTGGCCCTTGGGTGAATATCTACAGATGTATTTTGTCATTTTTTGAAAGTTTGGATTTTTGGGGTCTGGGGACGAGTTCTTCGTCAAAACGAGGCTGAAACTTTAGGGCACGCTCTAGACTTAAAAAATGGTCTGATTTGACTGAAATTTCGCATATTTGCTGCGTTAGTGAATATCTGCAAATCTAAACATCCAGTTTTTTAGAAATATTTATATTTGGGGTCCGGAGAAGAGTTTCTTGTGAAAACGAGGCTTTGCGTGGGTAGCCTGTAGACTGGACAGGGTTAAATGGATGAAATTTTGCAAACTTTTCCATACTGATTTTCCTTTTTTGAAATTGTTTTGAAAGAGCAGAAACATGTTTTCCGTCGACGACACTTAATCCATGGTTATGATATGAGCGTATAGTGATTGTATCATTGCCAGGACTGTCTAGAAGCAGCCGGCAAAGCAATTTTTTAGAAATATATGTTCTTATTTGCTAGGAGGGAGCTTTTTATGGTCTTCAAGTTTTTTTATTCAAATGATGTGTTCTAATTTCTAGGAAACCTGTAGCCATGTCTCCCAACATTTATCATTATTCCATGGAGGATGTGTTCTGAAATTAAGGAGAAACCTTTTGCCTACAAATGTCTAATTATTTCCTTGAAAGATGTGTTCTGAAGCTTTCTTTAGCTTTCTTTAGCTTTCTAGGGTTACCAGGCAACAAGAACACACCAATTTTTCATAATTTTTCGTACCCCTGTCTCATTGCATCTCGGAACACATCAAGTTTTCTAGGTCCTAAATGTGTTCAGAACACCTCCTAAAAAAGATCGCCTCGCCCGGCTTTTAGACTGTTGTATATATTACTAATCTATAGTCTGAGTAGATTTAAACGCCGTAGGATTTGTAGATGAGAACAAACGAGCACTCGTTTTAGACCAATATCGCATTTAAACTTGTATATTTTTTCTTGATAGTGGTTGAAGCCTAGTTTTTTTATGGATTATATTGATATACCTAATCTCGTATTGCAATATGAGGGGACCTGGTTCTTTGAGAGTAAAATAGATCTCAATCGCTTTCTTCACTCTTGAGGTTGAATCAAGATTGATAAACGTCTTTAAACATTTCTTCATTTTTTATCAGCTCGATAAGACGTCGTAATTAATCCAGGGATACTGCAAAAGTGAGAAAGAATCACCAGAAAACAAGATTTTGTAGATAATGTTTATAATAGCAAGCCTTTAGTTATTACCTCACTTTGTCTCCTTTATTATTCTACACGGGACCAACGTTCGGTGTTCTCTATTCAGGAAAAATTCCTAGAGTAATCAGTGCATCACTTTTAATAGCAGCCTAATAAAACCTCCCGTTTCCTGTTCTTCCCCTCAATGAAAGACTGGTTCTAGGTCAGAGACCTCTGCCACTGAATCAAGGGATGGGGAAGTTGATGCTCAAATTATCAGTCCTTTTTACTGGTTCTTATTGGCGTTATTTTAGAGCTCGTGGCCTAACGGACCGGCGTTAAAAAGGCCGACGTAAAAAGAGCCACAATTATACATTTTAAACCTAAAAGCGGTGTTTCTTTTTTTTTGAACCATTTTTTCGCAATCAAAGTTGCTTTCCGAACAAATTCAAGGTTGAAATTACCGAAATTCTTGCCTCGTATCCAAAACTTAATGTAAATAAGTGAATTTCGACGATAACAATTTTACGCATTTTCCTACTCACAGATGGCATTTTGATGAAATATTCTGTCATAATCTTCTGTTTTGAAGCCTAAATTAAATTGCAGTTTTTGCAGGTTTTGGTGTTATTTGCAGCCCTTATTGGAGTAGGCCCAAAAATGGGCAGTGGCGTAAAAAGGACCAATGAGGTAATATGAATTGTCACTGCACTGAATAAAACGAAATATAAATCTTTCATGAGAGAGAGAGAGGTACATCCCTGTGTCACGATATGGTGGGACCACCCGTAAAATCGTCCCCGCTAAGAAAGATATGCTGAAATTCCAATGAAGTAGTTCATGAGATTTATCTCCAGAAGGAAAAACTAAACTTTTGGGGCTGAATCTCCATCTCTACTTTTAAAGTAGAAACAGTAGGATTTTGCATTATATTTCGCCACTTAAAAAATCTTTACCCAGTTATTGAGACAGATGTGCAATTTTCAATAGATTTTTAATCATCGGGATTGATATGTCATCTCAACAATGGACTTCATTGCTCGTGGTGAGTGCAGGAAATGGTTGTCAAGATCAAGATTTCTTCAAGGCAGTAGCATGTTTATTTATTTCTTCAAAACAAAGCTAGGATGCGCAACATTTTCAATAACTGCGGCAGCTTAAGCTTAAGAAATTTAGCAAAAGAGAAAAATGAGATTTTCCCTTGAATTTTTAGCATACCTGCCGTACGACTTCTATACCTTTTACTTTATTTGACACGAAATTCGAAAGTTTCAGTCAAATAAAAGACAATTTCATCAAAAAAAAGTGAAGACCTTAAAAACATTGCAATCAATATCTTTGAAGAAAAGAAGTTGCATCTGCCCTTTAAAAATTGCAAATTTTCAAAAAAAGAAAAATTGGATCTGCAGATATTCACCCAAGGGCCAAGTGTGCAAAATTTTAGACAAATCCAACCATTTTTTAAGTCTACAGTGTGCCTTAAAGTTTCAGCCTCGTTTTGACGAAGAACTCGTCCCCAGACCCCAAAAATCCGAATTTTCAAAAAATGACAAATTACATCTGTAGATATTCACCCAAGGGCCAAGTGTGCAAAATTTCAGCAATTCTGACCATTGTTGAGGTCTGCAGGCCGCCCCTAAGTTTCAGCCTCGTTTTGACGAAAAACTCGTCCCCAGAACCCAAAAATCAAAATTTTCAAAAAATAAAAACTTAGATCTGCAGATATTCACCCAAGGGCCAAGTAGCAAAATTTCAGCCAAATCAGATAATTTTTAAAGTCTACAGACTCATTCGGAGTTTTTCAGTTGACATTTGATGTTTTATCAATGATTTTATCGATTTTAGCCGTTTTTCCTACATTTTCATTGCTTGAATTAATTATTAGTGTAATATTTTAATGGCTTTTAGTATTTACAAGCAAAATGCATCATAAAAGTGAAAACTCATGACCTAGAATCTGTTAATTTCATGAAAATCGATTAAAATCGATTAACTCGATAAAAGTCAACTTTTAAGTCGATTTTCTCTACACTTGCACTAGAAAATCGCGAAACTTATCGATTTTGTAATCTACACATACTAATTCGCGAATTTCCACCAAAAAAGTTAGATCTAAGAGATGTATCACGAAAATCGTTTTCTAGCCACTTTTTTTTATCTCAGCAGCGGGACTATTGTTTTAGAGCTACAGCACTTGATTTTGAAACTTGATTTTGCCATTTTTCAGGCTAAAAAGCCTTCTTGAGATTAAAGCTTTTTAGCCTAAAAAACAGCCAAAGCCATATCACAAAAAATACAATAAATGCTGCAGTTTTAGTTATTCAAAATCCAACATAGGCCAACAATTGATCAAGAAAACTCATTTACAGCATGTTTGGCCTTCCCTTGAAAGGTTGAGGATTTTATTTTCCAAAAATCTTGGTTACGGAATGACGGAAAAATAAAAAATGCTGTAAAGTTTTAAGGAAACGTTCTTAGAGTAAAATATTTGGCAAGTTTCTACCTCTTACTGAGTACTTTCAAACCAGGCATAAATTAATTGCCATTGGGGGAAGATTGGTTTTTAATTGAGAAATCGTTTTTGGTTACGGAATGACGGAAAATTATCTCACTTCGGAAATAAAAATTTTGAAATTTTCATTTAACCATGTCACCTCTAACATTTTTTAAGCTGATACAGCATATCATGTGTACCGCATTCATGATAAATTAAAAAAATTGGTTGAGTGTTACCAAAAATCTTTTTGTTTTCTCAAAGTGTTACCGTGAGAGGTCCTAAAGCCGACACCACTGCCTAATTCCGACCCCTCAAATAACTGTTATGAAAAAAAATCCTATGTTTACAAACATTCCCTCTCCAAGTTGAACGATAAACTACTATTGCTAGAACTCTCGAAACAAAACATCTAACAAGATAGCTGTAATGTCAAGATGTCAATTAATGTAATTAAAAAGTGTGAGTTGTAAAAATAATAGCATACCGTAGTGATTCTAGAAATAGACATCAAAATTACTGTTTGTCCGACTTTTAATCCCATCATCCTTTGCATTAATTGCTTTTGCAAGTCAATTACACTTAGTGACAATACAAAAGTTATAACTTGCACGCATTACGAATCAAGATGAAAAGGATTGTGGGATTGAATTTCGGTCAAATGTTAAAAGTAATAATTATGACGTTTGCATAGCGGTGTGCTATTACCTTTTATTCTGGATCAGTTGCTCATGTTTAAAACGATAACAGTTTTGTAATAAAAGTGACTTGTGCGGGAAAAATACGAAACAACTTGGACTGGTTTCCATCAAGAAACAAACAGACTAAATTGTAAAAATGGCGCGAAGTTGAAAAAAGGGCGGATGCGGTAGCACTTAATTTGAATAAAAAACATTGAATCAATGAGGCGGCAACTATCAACGCCCTCTTTACCACCCATAAGTCCGGATGTTAATTTACGGAAGGCCCGCAATCGGATAGCTCTTCATTTAAGTGTACTCTTTGACAACATATATTATCTTTACTAGAATAGGAGCAAGGTGTCATGTAATACATAATTGTAATATACATCATCTATTTGTATTCTTATCGTGTAATATATAATATAATGTAACATACGTCGTCTATATGTATCCTTACACAAAGTCCTAGCCCCGCAATCAAGCCAAGTGCCAGTGTAAAGTAATAGAAACCAGGCTTGATTACGTAACGTTTCAAAATGAGCACGCTCGTACACAGACCTCTTTTATATTTTCGTGTGCTTTGGAAAATCAAAACATCTCGTTACTTTTTATGATGCTGTTACTACTGTTGTCATTTATGACGTTGTGCATATTGCAATAAAAAAATATGTTATTGTTATAAGAAGCAATTATTGTTTTGATTTGGTCCTGGCTTGGGACAGGCTGGCTGTCCTTTGAAACATATATGGTTTTTACTAAATAAAGTGTTGCAGGGCGGCCAGGGGTTTTAATATTTTTTTGCACAGGAAAGAAAGTATGACCTCTTCTCCCAGCTTCTCCTTGAGGTCAGATCTCTGATCTTCACCATATATATAAGCTTGACTCCAGAGGAATCATTCACTGAATTCTCCAGGGAATTTCCCTTCTGTCCACTTCTTCTTTCGCTAGGCAATTCAATCTGCCTAGCCAGGGTGCAGTATGCAGTGCTGGCAAGGAAAGTCTTATTAAGGACCAAATGCATATGCTGCTCTGCCACCCGAATCTCCTGAAAGAAGATAGACAGTTAGACAGAAATTCTATGAATTTCTTCACATATATATGACATACTTTTTTTAACCTTGCTATTCCCAGGAGAATAATATACACTAAGCTTCAGAATAAGAATTATTTCTAGTTTTTAAAAGAAGCAAATTTACTCTTTCTTCTACAAGATAACACTTTAATATTATTAGAATTATGCATATAAGTTTTATATGTTGATGATATGATAGCAGCTGTACAAAAGGTTGCATGATACTGAAATAATCTGCAATGTTGCAGTTTTCAGGGGGATACAAAGTTGGGGCATTGGACTGTACCAGTGTCAAAAGTCTGTTCTATCTTGTTTTTGGGAAAGGAGTTTTGACCACCTCTCCTTTGTTACATGGTGCAAATTTAAAATACGTCTTCAATGTAGATAGACCACCCCAAATCTACCTGGAAATACCCAGTAATATTGGCAGGAAAGCAAAAGTACCATCCCAAAAACACATATTTCACATAGAATTCTTCAGAAAAATGGTCAACGAGAGCGGAGTACCAAAAGTGTCACAGATTTTTACTTCCCTTGAAAAAAATCTCTAAGACATTGTTAGATACTGAGGTATTATAATTAACCTTTTTCTTCCTAAAATTTTTGATCATAACTGCATTTTTAGCCCAAATTTGCACAAGGTACTTAGTTGAAAATCAGCTTTTAAGTGGATTTGCAGCTTATGCCTACCCACTTAGTACGTGGTATTAGGTTGTTTTTGACTTGCCAATTTTGACCAACCACCCGGCAGTGGTCTCTACGACTTAGTACACACCCCCCGCAATTTTTTGTAATTCTTCCTTAGGGCTGCACACTGTATTTTAGGGTAATGCTCCCAATTTTTAAGGTTTGTGAAAATATATTGCAATATTGGGCAAAGTAGCCTTGGAACAAAGTAGCCTCTTAGTAGTCAAACCTAATAACAGATGTTGAGTTTTCTTTAAATGCAACATGGTGAAGCTGAGATTGCTGAAAACTTATAACATTTTTCTACAAAAGATTTTCATTTCACTAGCGTTAGAATTAAAATCAGCTGAAAAAATAAAATTTTTATCTCACCCTTATTTCTTACCCCCACCAATCTACAAACAGTGACAAAATACTTGGCACAAAAGGGAAATCCATCGGGAAGTTTTGAAACCACAATCGATTTGTAACTGCTCTAAAGTAGGTTCGAAGGGCAGAGTTTTAACTCTGAGTTGTAACGCTAGACTTAAGACTTAGGACCTTAGGATCTGAGGATCCAAAAGTTCAAAAATGGTCCAGTAGGGCTTGAAATATAGCCTAGAAACCAATAAATCCCTCCCAGATCGAAATAATTGATGAAATCAAGCTGAAGGCCTGAAATTGACATTTTCCCTCGAACTTCAATTTTCGAAAAATGGTAAATTAGCCAAAAGTGCTAATATGTTTTACATTTTTCTATTCAGTTAAGCTTCTTGATTTTTTTGTGTGAATATTGTACATTTTATTTCCAAACATTTGTCGAAGTTTGGAAGAGTTACCTCAAATGAATTTAATGTTATGAACATTCTCGCAATATCCTTACTTTTTGTGTTGTTCACAGAAGCAATTATTTGACGTCAAAGAAGAGGTCAAACCTTTACTTTCTAGCTTTCCTATCAGCTGTAAAAACAGTTTTAAAGTGAAATTGAAGTTTGAGCGAGATGCAGAAGGGAATACTACTACTAAGCCAAAAATTTTAAATGTCAAGCTTATCTTTTTTCAAATTAGGGGTTTTGGCAATCTTTTCACAGTGTTATCGTAAGATCTCAAGGTGTTCAAGACAATGTAAAGCATTTATTAGCAAAACAATTTCATCAATTCGTTTCATTTCCATTATTTAATTGATCATATTATATTCTACAAGCTCTGTTCTGCTTCTTTACCTTTTTGCAAAACACTTGAACTGAAAACCAAAGGATTTTATGTACAAAAGGTAATAACATCGGTTCATTTCTGCACCATTGATGATTCAAAAGTCTTTTTTTGTAGTCGCAATTGACATTAAGAAATGGCTTGGTTGGAACTAGCCAGAATCTATCAAATATTGACCTTGGAACAAAACTTAACCTATGAAATGAAAAAATAATGCCATTTTGATGAGAGGGTAAAACGAAGCGTACCTTGGTTTCTTGTTCCATAAGGGAAAATTTATAACTATCAAAATCTGTGAACAATGAAAAATTTACGTAAGTCAGCGAAATTGTCATAAAGTCATTTTAAATGAACATACAAATGTATAATTTTCACCAAGGGTAAAAATTAAATTTTAAGTCTTCCCTGAAAATTTCATTTGTCTTTGTTGGATAGAAAATTGTATGTCAAAAATTGAAAAATAGGGGAAAATTGAAATTGAAAGTCATATCTAAATATAAAATCTCTGGGAAACCATAAAACTTTCCAGACAAATTTTTATAATTTTAAGAGAATTTTTTTTGACTTTGTCTTCATTAATAAATAAATTTACATTGGTTTTAAAATCTTACATAAAAAGTTTTCTCTTAAAAGCTAGTTGTTAGTCTTCTTCTTGAACAAGATGGAGCTATTTGAAGAAACCAGATTAAACCAGCGGTCAGTTGCTCAAAAGTTTTTGAAGTATCCAGCAGCAATTAAACAAATGACATGTGTCCATCCCATACCCATACCAAATAAAACTTATTTCTCAATTTAACACATTATTTAAATTTGCGGCATATATATTTCATCTTGAAAGTCATTGATATTCAGAAAAGGGCTTGTAAAGCGGTTAGTCTTTTGTGCGTATAGCATCAAAGAGCCGGGTCTCCCGAATCTTGCCTCTCATAATTGAAATCCCGTCATCTAGAAACCACGTAATCTCTTCTGACAGATTGGGTTTGATCTTGGTTTTGATTTTTCTCGTGCATCTACATTCCAACCCATCAGCCATCTTGTTGATCATTCCTTTTAAACATTGATTTATTCATCAATTAAGACAAAGTCAAATTTTTTGGCTCAGTTAGCCCAAGGAACTTAAACAAAAAAATAATTAAATTCTTTTATTTAAGTTTCTTGGTTGGGCAGGGGCGCCAAACCCTGAAGAAGTTGTGAGACTCCTACTGTACCCAAATCAAATTTGCATCAATAGAACTACATGCAAATCATGTGTAATAGGCTTTGATGGTGTAGAGCAATGGTATACTGTTTTGAGTATCTATCTTACTGCACACCAACTCTTCGGTTTTGAATCGTTATGATAATGAACCACTTCACCTAAAAATGAAAATGTAGAGAGTTTTGAGAATTACTGTATCTTGAAATATCATGTAATACACAAAATTGTTTTTTTATTAGGATCCATTTTTTGTGTAAAGAAAATCAAAAGTTTTTAGAAAATCATTATTTTGAAATATCTAGTACCTTCATTATGTTAGCGATGTCCAGTTTGTATGTCTTCATATTATCATACCTGTATTTCAGTCTGTATCTTTTCTCTTCGTACAATCATTATCATCCCTGTATTTATCTCCATATACCATCAGGATTTGACCAGGTTTTTAAAGATGTTCCACATAATTTCCACATTTTCCACAAGATTTTCACATAAGAAAACCTATGAAATCTGTTGAATTTGTTATCACCTTCCACCAAGCTCGAAGCTTTGAAACTGATTAGATAATTTTTCAACTCTCCTATTTATCCATGAGTGAATTATGTAATCTGATATTCTATTTCTATTCAGTTCTATTCAGAAAGTACCAAAATTTAGACATTGACTCAGTGCATGAAATCTGGGAATTTCCCCTGTACCATTTCATATAATTCCCAGAAAGGATGGAATATGTGGTTTTATTGCAGTACTATTTGTAATAGGAAAATTCCCTTTACTTGTGATTAAAGTGAACTATAGATTTTTTTTAATTTGGATTTCTAAGATTAATATTAATGAAAGCGATCGATTTTTCTGTTGAAATCAGAATTTGAATCAGAATAGTATATATTTTTTTGTTTTTAGCTGGGATCTGGGAGTCTGGGCTGAAGGTGGGAATTTTAGGATAAGGTGGGACCTGAATTTTCAGGTGGGACCTGGAACCCCCTTGCACACTATGCAGGTTAATAGGTTAATTTTTATATTAAATCTGGTCCATTAAATCATTCACTTTCTGAAATTACTCAAACTTGTGAAGAAAAAAATTTGGAATCAGCAAAATGGAAAAAGAGAAATCTTTTCATTGAATTTTTGACTTTGTCCTCATCAGAAAATAAAAAATTACATTGATTTTAAAATCTTTGCAAAGTTTTCTCTCAAACACAGTTCCAGTTGTTTGTCTCTTCCGGAACCAGATGAAGCTATTTGAAGAAACCAGATCAGACCAGCGGTCAATTGCTCAAACGTTTTTGAAGCATCCAAGTTTCAGCAGCAATTGAACAAACTGACATGTGTCCATCCCAACCTCACCATCCCATAGGAATTTTTTTTGGATAGGGCTTGTAAAGTAGAGAGTTCTGTTAAATACATAGCAGCAAAGAGCCGTGTCCTCTCAAATCTTGCCTTTGATGATTCAAAAGCCGTTTTCTAAGGACAACGTAATCTCCCCGGACAGGTTGGTTACTTCTGTATCTGTATTCCAACCCATCATTCATCTGACTGGTCGTTTCTTTTTCGTAATGATTTATTCGTTAACCAAGACAAAGTCAAATGTTTTGGCTCAGTTGGGCAGGGACGCCAAACCCTGAAGAAGTTGTAAGACTCCTACCGTACCCATCATCTCTGCTGATAGAATTATTAAATCTCAGTCATCAGTTTTGCCAATTTAGAACATCAAATAGGTTGATAAACTTTGGGTAGTTCTAATCTCTTCTTCTTGATGAGAAGTGATCACCTGAAAAAGCAACATTGGAAGATATTATAGATATAAAAAAAAACTGAAAATGTTGAAGCAGCAAATATGTAAAACAGAAAAAATGAAGCGACTGCTTATGTAGAAATTTTCGTCATCTTTCGTGACTTCATCAGCAAAGAATACACAAAACTTTTTTCCAAGTGTAAACTAAATTACAAAATTGTTCTACTTCATGTTGTACCTTTTTATGTTTAGTTATATGTCTGTTTTTTCAATTTTAATTCCAGTTTGTATGTACCTCTTTGCTTTTCATGGAATCATCATCTCTGTTTTTGATTCCTTATATTACAGGGATTCAACCAAATTTGAAAGTTTTCCCATATAATTTCCCCATTTATAATTTTTAATACCCTCCCAAGTTTTGAAAAATGATAAAAAATTATTTCAAATCACCTTTTTATACATGGGTGGAGTTAGTAGCCTGATTTTAACTTCCATTCAGAAAGTACCAGACGTTAGACATTGCGCCAGTCAGTGTAATTTGGGAATTTCCACAGTACCACTTCATGTAAATTCCCAGAAAAAAAATAAAATTTACAATTCATTGCAAAACTGTTTGTAGTGCAGAAATTTCCCTATCAATGATAATATATTATTTAGTTTTTTCACATTTTAATGAATGCTTATTCCACCTGCTGACATCAAAATTGTTTGACATTTAATTCGAAATTGGATTTTGATAAAGATTTAATCAATCTGTCCTTGGGACAAGGGAATTCACCATTGTATTATTTACAGACTGATCTCAAAGTGTACTTAATGATTGAATGCATGTTATAACTTGCCTTAAGGAGGTCAAATAAACCAGGATTTTTTCAAGAGGTCAAATGAAAAAAATGCTATTAAAAGGTCAAATGAAATAATGTTTTCAAGAGGTCAAAATATTCAATTAAAAAAAAATCCTGGAATCTTGCCAAAAAGCATAGGGACTAATATGTACACCTTTGAAGGTTATAATTATTCCAAACCAACCAACATTATCATTTTTGGAATCGAAAGCAATTTTCTGTCTAATGATTCCACATTTTTATGATCCCTTTATCTGTAACGTGAGCTGTCCCTTTTTATAGAACCATTTAATTTTACTTTTTTTCAATGATAGAAAGACACCAATCTCCTCTGTACAAGCTTAAACAAATTCTTGTTATTCAATGCAAAATCTGATTTGAAAAGGGAGAGGAAACTTCTAAAAGATGCCAGTCTACCATCGAATTTCGTTCATAATATTATTTTCTGAATTTTACAGAGTGTTTCCAATGGGGGCTGACATCTAAAGGGAATTTGACCGTTTGAATATTAAAAAATTTCAAGTTTTCATCTGCCATCAAATCTTTTTCTAGGACAACAAAATCTACTACAAAGTAAAATGGCAGGACACTTGGGAACCAGAGGACCGAATGTCCCATATTTGCGCACAACAAATTGCCGACTTCTGGAAGGAATATCAACAACGGATACAACAGCAAGCTAACAGCACTTCACCATCAACAAGTCAATCATCTGACAACACCAAGCAACTCCAGCAACCAAATGAACAAGAAAGCAATCCAAGACAGAATTCTCTACCATCTCTACCAACCTATTCCAGTACACAGCAATCTTCATCATCCTTATCGATACAAAACATCACTTCAAACGTCTTGAACTTACCAAAAAGTCAGTTGACAGATGGAACCAGCAGAGTACCAATCATCAATGGCACACACCAAACACCTCAAAATATCACTGCTCAACAACCACAGCCATTTCAAAGTGTAACCCAGGTATCATTCAAAAGAATCACTTTCTTCTTTAAACTGATTAATTTTTGTAAGATTTTATTTGTGAGCCAAAAAATTTCTGGATTTATTTTCGGGAATCGGGTGTACGCAAATATTTTGCACGAGTTTAATTTTGCAAATCAGCTCAATATCAGTAGAAAACGTCATCTTTTGTCAATAGCAAATTTATAAGGTATTTTTAGCCAAAAAATCTAATGATGAAAATTTTGCGAGTCAGCAAAACTCACTTTTGGTTTGCTTTTCGTGAAAAAGACTAAAAATCACGAAAATACCAAAAAATATCTTGTGACAATTAATCTGATTTTAAAGATTTCTTTTAAGTTTTATAAAAAAGGCAAATTTTTGGAGACCCTGTATGATTGGACCCTTTCATTTATTTCAAATCTTCATTATTAGTCTAAAAAAGTAGGATTCATTTTTCAGTTTATACGGAAGAAACATTGTGGCAATTTGTAATATTGTGATAAACTGGTACCAACAACAATCAATATTTATTTTTACGATATATTTCGGATATATTTATCCATCATCAGGTCTAAAAGAATAAAAACAGTTAAAAACAGTTACATAGATTTAAAATTATATAAGGTAAATTTCAAAATAATGCAACGCATCCCTTCACTACATACACATAAGACACTATAAATGAATAAGCAAAATTGAATTGATACAGAAAATAAAAGGAAAAATTAGAAAAAATACATACAAGTATATAAATCGCTCAGGGAGTATAGACGTAGCGTTTTGGGAATTAAATTTTAATTACCAAAGCCCTACTTCTATACTCGTCTTTTGTATTAAGAGATGGCTTATGCTCATTAATCATTAATGCCTCAAGGGCCATTAAATAAAATGTTGAACGTGACGAAGTACAAAGAATTGATACGTTCTCAATTGATAGCTCGATACCACAATCCTTAAAATGATTCCCCACGGGGCCAGATCTTTTGTGTTCTTTAAGTCGTGTGATTAAATGACGGATCGTTTGACCGACATAGCACGATTGGCATCGTGAACAACAAATTTTATAAACCACGTGACTTTTGAACCACTTTTCAACTGGAGGTTTCAGACTTGGTAAATCCATTTTAAGTTTTTTCGAGGTAAAAATGATTTTACACGGAACTTTCAATTTCTTTAGCGAACTTTCAAAGCTATCCGACACTTTACCGCGATATTCGATAAAAACCATTTTCTCATCCACTTTGTCTTCTTCGTCATTCTTGTCATCTTCCTCGTTTTTACCGTTTCGAATTATGTTAGACAAAGTTCTAGATATTATTGGTTCGAAGAACTGCGTTGGATATTGATTGTTTCGAAGCATTGTCTTGGCCTTTTCCAGGCTGTCGTGGAAACTTTTCCATGAACTGCACGATCGATGTATTCTATGAACTAAGCCTGACACGACTGACCTTTTGTACTTGGTCGGGGCCAGTGCGTTATAATTCATGGTAAGCCCTGTATCTGTCGGTTTCGTATACCATTCTGACGAAAGTTTTGTTCCATTACGTTTGATTAACATGTCAAGAAATGGTAAAGACATATCATTCTCTCTTTCAATCGTAAATTGAAGTGAAGGATGGATGTTGTTAATCTCGTTTAACTTATCATTTGTACTGCGATGGTCGATTTCTCTCAAAATATCATCCAAAACGCTACGTCTATACTCCCTGAGCGATTTATATACTTGTATGTATTTTTTTTAATTTTTCCTTTTATTTTCTGTATCAATTCAATTTTGCTTATTCATTTATAGTGTCTTATGTTTATGTAGTGAAGGGATGCGTTGCATTATTTTGAAATTTACCTTATATAATTTTTAAATCTATATAACTGTTTTTAACTGTTTTTATTCTTTTAGACCTGATGATGGATAAATATATCCGAAATATATCGTAAAAATAAATATTGATTGTTGTTGGTACCATTTTTCAGTTACTTGCTTCTTCTCAAAATGAATCAACAGCTACAACTTATCCACCTATGCTGTCTTCGGTCAATTCTCTAATGGAGCCACAACCACCGACACCTCTGTCTGTCGCAAACTCACCAGCTGTTGAATTTCAAATCCAAGAAGTTGGCGGAGATAAAAATACTAAAACACAATCTCAAAATATACTTGTTGACAACAGTACACAACAAAAATTTCTAGCACCTACAAATCAAATGTTGAGGACACCTGGTTTTCATTTCCTACCAAACTTCACGTCACTTGGTCTACAGAGCTTACATCAAGCACAACAGCAGTCAAATTCTACTCAAGATCCTCCTTCACAAACACCATCACAAAGAGCACAACGTCAACATAAACCAACCAAGAAACATATCTGCAATGTCTGTTCAAAAGAATTCAAAACGAACTCTCTGTTAAAGAAACATTCAGTTCTTCATGGACCACCTGTTCATTATGAATGTCAAACATGTGGTAAAACGTTCATCAGAAAGACAGCATTGAAACGACATGAGCTATGTCATCAAAATGATCGCCCTCATAAATGTCATGAGTGTGGAAAAGGTATTCACAATCTTTTTCTCCAAGCCACTAAATCGTGATTTTAACCTGATGATGAGTTAGTAAAGACTCGAAAAGCTATGCTTGATAAAATCAAAATTTTGGTGCTCGTGTTTATTTTTTTGTATTCACAGTTCAAGAAGGTTTTCTATATTATAGAAACGGGTAGAGTGGACCCATACTTATCTTCCCCCACATAAGTCGATAATGGTAGAAAATTATCACACTTTTTTATTAAGACACACTTTATTCCATTCAACAGTACTAAACTTTAGTATTATCAAAACAATGACAATACTTCCTTATATAATTCCTAATATTTATGGTGATGGTGTCCCTTAGCTCATGTAAAAGAGTCAAAAAATTTCAACACTTGCATTCCTTGCATGATCTTGCATGATGGAAAATATTTACTTGATCGTTATTGTGGCTTTATATAAGAGGTTTTTAGTACACTCTATTGATTTTTCTCAAACTCTATTTTAGGTTTCAAAGAAAGTTCAAATCTTGCAAAACATGTGATCATTCATTCAGGAGAGCGACCTCATGCTTGTGATGTTTGCAATGCTCGGTTCCGGCAACTTGGTCATCTACTAAAGCACGTGGTTATTCATAAACCTGAGAAGCCTTACAAATGTACTTCTTGTGATAAAGCATTCAAAAGGAAAGAACATTTAAGAGATCATATGATTATCCATACTGGTGATTTTCCTTTCCAGTGTGAATTCTGTGATAAGAAATTCCGATTCAAAACGAATCTGAAAGTTCACGTTATGCAGCATAGTGGTCGAAAAGACTTTGTTTGTCATATTTGTAATAAGGCTTTCTCCGGCAAAGCTAGTCTAACACAACATTTGGTTTGCCACGATCCAACACATAGTTTCAGTTGTGAAGTTTGCCAGAAAAGGTTTTCTCGAAAGGCACATTTGAAACGTCATATGGACGTACATCGTAATGAACCGAAATTGGTTTGTGTCTTTTGTAAAGAAAGTTTTCCTGATCGAGCGTCATACAAAACACATCTTCTGACTCATACGGGATCGAAACCATTTTTCTGTTCTATCTGTGAGAAACGTTTTGGTGCTAAATCATATCTGCAACAACATCTATTAACACATTCAAATGATGGTGGTACTTTCGAATGTCTTGAATGTCATAAGAAATTTCACACCCAAGAAATCTTAGATAAGCACACACAAAAACACTTGAAAGAGAAAACTTCGCCTAGAAAACAAAGCATTGAAACGTCACCGAACCAACCAATCATCAAACCAAAGACTAACAAAAGTAGGAAAAAAGATAGACCAATAAAAACAGTGAAATCTGTCAAAATTGAACACAGTGTTTCAGATTTCGTCTCAAAAACTATTGAAATAGCTTCCACTTACCCATTGACAGAAAAGAGAACACAGTTGAATTCCCAGGAAATTTTAACCAGAGAAGCGGTAAAAGAAGCAGTTGCAAGTCTTCCTATTGCATCAAATACACCAGCAGAAGTTGATCGGATATTACCGGCGTCAACAACTCTTAATAAATCATCAGAAGATCATTATGAAAGCCTGACTCTACCGGCGGTTGAACAAAGTTCTGTTTAAAGATATCGTTGTTTTATTCTTGGCTGTTGGGTTTGAACAGTATAGGTCACTAAGATTTAGGGGGAAATTTTTTTATTTATAGATGAATTTTGATTATTTTTTATTTTAATTTTTATAAAAATTTCTAAATTTTTTTTATGCTAAATTTTTTTTATGCATTCAAAATAATTACCAATATCTATTTTAAAATTTTATAGCTATTCTCGACATCATACGGTACACTCTTTATTTAAAAACTGCTTGTTGAGACTCGGCTGTTCTTATATATTTGACACTTCAAGCCTGTTTGTTCTTAATCTGTTCTTATTTCCAGTGCAAAATTGACATCAGTCTTTGTTTTTGTTTTTTTCACTTCATTGACCCTTGACTTGCTTCAGTCATACCAGACTCAAGTGTTTTTTGAGCCTTCTCGTTATTTTAATAAAATCGTTCTAATACTAATAGAATAAAAGGCTTTGTTTTTGAATAAGAGTGGTATCGTTTGCATACTCATCAACTTTAATTCACAGGCTATTTGACATTGGATTGACACGGATGTGGAGCAAGATTGACCAGAAAGAGGAAAAGAAAAACATTTTTTGCTTATATCAGCATAATGTAACAATAGGCAGACACTGTCCTGATATGAAATATTTGTCTGATATGAAACGGGAACATTTATGTAAAAATAAAACGTTTAAGAGCGAAAGCAAACTTCATTGCTGAAAAAATCTATCATTTACCAATAAAGGTTTTTTTTTCATGTAAAAAAAAAGCTTTAACTTCCTAAATCTTCGAATTGTGATTTTGTTACAAATGCAGAGCAAATATTTTTATCCTAAACAGTAAATTTCATTGGCAACATTTTTCAAAAGATTTTGAT
The DNA here is from genome assembly GCF_902728285.1 of Clytia hemisphaerica. Taxonomy (NCBI): domain Eukaryota; kingdom Metazoa; phylum Cnidaria; class Hydrozoa; order Leptothecata; family Clytiidae; genus Clytia; species Clytia hemisphaerica. Next base: position 1,536,649 of record NW_027103968.1, on the reverse strand, counting down.
TACTAAAGTAAAATAATATTTTAGAGAAAAAAGTTGTGGTAAAAACTACTAAAACAATTCAATGGGATTTGAAATATAATTTGAAACAATGATATTATTTTGAGTTAGTTTTTAGCTCTTAGCGGTCAACCAAAATAGTTATTGAAATGAGTCAGAAGGGTTTTTTCATTTTTCAATTTTCATTTTTGCATTCAAATATTATTCGGTAAAGATAAGTTATCAAAAACGAGACTTTTGGATTTTGGTACTCAGAGCCTAAATCATTATATATTTGGTAAAGATATTAAACTTAATAGAAATCTTTTTTTTCTTTTTCTGAATAGTTGACTGTTATAGTGGTCGTGATTCTTTTTTATGAAAACCAAAGGAAATTCCCAAGAGCTTCAAGAAGGTTCAATGATTTTTTTACAGTTTTCTTCCAAACTTTTTTTTTGGAATTCGGGTCATGAATTTCGATCATGAATATGTCTGTCACTTTGAATTGACCAGACATTCTCTTTAACGAACAACTTTCAGTTTGGAACGATATTGCCTGACCTTGGCGTCCACCTTCCCCAGATTAACATTTATCTTGCACAAGAAACTGATGAAAAATTTATGACAACTTTCCAATTTTTCACTCTCATATACGTTTTCATTCATACAGTTTGAATACATTTGACTCATCCTGAATCATAAATCTCTACACGGTTTTTTTATAAGAACATCCAAAATTTTTGAAGCCTTGGGATGTTCTTAACTTTTTGAGTTTTAAGCCTTTAAAAATGTTCTTATTTTCCCCATTTTTTGAGTATTTATGTCTGTTTCCTAAGAAATTCAGTGTTTTAGAGTCCGCAAAGCCTTAAAATGTTTAAGAATATAGAAAAACGTGTAATGTAGGTTTATCCTAAAAACTAGCAAATTTTGGCTCGAACGGAATTTCTGCAATAGGGGCTTAGACCAATATTTTCTGAAACCTGAGGCTCAGAAGGCTCTTTAGAAATTGTTAATTAAAATTCTTTGTCTTTACAATTTTTCTCATATAGAATCATGTTTCCATTCTTAATGGGATGGATAGAAGCTACAATATTACATTGTCTGTCAATTATTATGTTTACACTTTTCTGCCTCATAGATAAAAGAAAAATGAAATAAAAAAGTGATATAATGTCAACGGAAGATTGATTTAACTTGTATTGGGCGTCTTCATAATGTGGCAGGATGACAGCGTACTATGGACAACGACACAGGTATAAAATAAACGTTATTTTCGCTTATCAATTTTCAAAATCAATAATTTATAAATTCTTCAATATTATTCAACGTTTTCTATCAGAGAAAGTAGCAAGGTTTTTTAACCACAATATTTTCTATTTTTGCTGAAATGTATGTAAATTTGATCACGTTTTTATGGTAACTACTATTTCAGAGCTTCCTCTTTTAGTGTTTGATTCAGCCTATAAGCAGTTTTTACTTTCTGCATGGTTTCGTCAGAATTGGTGAAATGAAATCTAGCTCTTTCACTTTATAATATTATTTTATAATTATTCGACAACGAAACAAAGTAACAATTTTTTTCAGTTTCGTCGTCAATTTTTCATTTTCGTTGTCAAATTTTAGTTTCGTCGTTAAAAAATTAAAGGAGAATCTAAATGGCACTAATGGGCTTCTTTATTTTATATACCTGATTTTTCTTCTCTTTCAGAACAAACGATAAAAGAAGTATGCACGAGCTAAATAAAAAATTACGGGCAGTCAGCCTGGCTGAAGAAGAGAGCAACAGACGTAACCAAGAACTACTTAAAACACTTGGCAAAGTTTCCAAACAAGCCACAACCCTCAATAACAAAACTGAACGATTAAAGCAAGTTAGGGTAAGAGTTTCAGGCCCGGCTGAAGCGGGAAGACTGGGAAGACTTCAGTCTCCCCACTTTTGAGCAAATGAGATTTTTTCCTAGTGAATTTTATCTCATTTAGAGACTTCAGCCTCCCTTTTTTTGAGCAAATGAGATTTTTTTTCACAAATTCCTAGCAATTGTTATCTCATTTGGAGCCTTCAGCCTCCCCATTTTAACGATTGTTCCGCCGGGCTTGAGTTTTGCCTTTTCAGTTAAATGTTGCTTCGGATTCTGTAGCATTGGGCTTTTCCAGAAAAAAAATTTACCTTCACTGTCGATATTGATTTTTCGAAGTATCGAATCCCCTGGATATCCTACTTTATTAGTAAAGACTCACTGGATATCCGCTCCCTTGTAGATATTTAACCCCCTGGATATCCACTTTTGAACAAAAGTCGTTAACCCCCTGGATATCCGATATCCTCAACAGGGGGGGGACACGGGCTATTTCTGGAAAAGCCCATTGGCTCTTTTAACTTTTTGTTGATTGCTCAAAGATGTAATATGATAATGTCTGAAATGTCGCAAGAAACTTTTTCTGGAGATATGCCGGAAAACTGTCTTACCAAAATACATGTTTTTTTATAAGAACATTACATGTTTTTTATAAGAACATCAAAAAATTGTTGTGATAAATGGATGAGGGGAAATGATGATTTAAGAGACGATACTAAACATCATGAATAAAACCATTATTACGCTATCTTTTGAAGTCTTAAAAAATTCCATTTACCCATAAAAAGCGCCCTATTTGCAACCAAGTTAGTAACTGTATATTACCATGAAGTCAGTTTGTTGGTATCTTGTGTTTCTTTTCTACAGGGTGACTATGAAGATTACATATCTCGTTTGTATCCTCAATGGGTTGGTTATATGGAGAAATTCAATCAACAATCTCCACCTAAAGAGGTAAGCTTTTCTCATTCGGTAATAAATCTTCTTCTATTCTGAACGAGTGGAGCCGAAGTGGCCTGAGGCGTCAGCGCCACAATACAGGGCCGGGCTCCCGATTCGAATCTTGTCAATGTCCCACTTAGTTCGTAGAAAGCCTACTCGCTTGGCCATAGACCCTATGAAACCAAACGAAAACTGTCCAACTTGCCTATTCACGGCCAAAATAGAGTCATCTGATTACTTTCTTGACGGTTCCTATATGACTTCCCGTTGTTTTGGTCAGAAAATTTCCGAAATTTCGGACCAACAGAAAGTCATTATCAGAGCGCTAGACCATGTTCAGACGTCACGGTTTCGTATTGTTCCGAAACGAAACGATTCTAAAACAAGTGTGAACGTCAAAAATTAAAAACGTCAAAAAAGAAGACGTTACAAAGCAAAAAAGATCGAAACGGTTTCGCTCCACTTTTTTCATCGGAACGAAACTGCTCCGTTTTTTGCTCCGAAACGCTCCGAAACCAATATAAACACTCTCGATCCGTAACGGAAACCATTCTTTAGCGAAACGAAACCGTAACGTCTGAACATGGTCTTAGTGGTGATTAAAATGATCATAACGGTTTTCGAGTTGGGACACGGCTAATCACTTAACTTAGTTAATTCAGTTCAAACTAGTTTATTTTTTACCTTATTTACCTTTTTTTTCTTTTCTTTCTCTTAACAGGAGCGTGGTGTACGAATGAGAAATGAAAGTCCTCCAAAAGAGACATCGCCTTCTAAACATCAAATGAGACCAAGTAGATCGCAGGAAAAAGTAAGCCAAGTCATGCATATATCAGGGTTTACAAGAGTCTTCATACGTCCCTTTAATTGACAAATGTTTTAAAAATTTAAAATGAAATTCTTTGCTTACAAATTTTCGTTCAACTTTCTTAATCCCATTAAATTTTCGCGTCTTTTGCTTTCGCGCGCCACTTAAATTAGGGTAGTCGTGCGCCCTTTAATTTTCGTGCATCTTATAATTTCTACGTCTAACTTTTTCAGGATTTGTATCCCGAGTTTATCCAAGGAAAGATGAATCGATGGCGTCATGATACTTCTCTCGATAATTCTCCCGAACGCCCTTTCACAAGTCCTGACCGCCCTCATAGAAATGCTAGAACTAGCCCATCCTATAATAGCCATCACATTGGCCAATCCTACATGACACCGCCCTCTCATATTGGAAGGACATATCCCGCCCATCCTGATGACTTTTTACCGCCAAATGAATTCAATCACCGAATGTCTTCAACGTATAGACGAGAGGAACCTTTTAGAACTAAATCAGAGCCGTTTCTACCAGTAGGTCGAGAATTCGAAAAGTCTTCTATACATCGTGAAGAATCAGGCAAAACTTTCACAAACCAGCCAAGCATACATGATTTGCTTTTAAACAATTCAGTCAACGCTCAAAATACTGATTTATCAGACATCACGATATTACCACAACTTTTGGGTGTCAGTCAAAACGGACAATTAGTTTTAGTACCTTTGGCTGCCTCTGTCAATCTGAACTCCTCACTCAATAATACTTTCGACGGATTAAACGGTGCGAAACAACGAGCTAGTCCTGTTGGTCAAAATAGTGAATCAGTGAATCAGACTTTTGACGATAGCCAACAGACCGTGAAAACAAACGGATCTGTGACCCAGAACGTGTCTGTTTTACAGCAGCGGCAAAATAACGATCATCCAAATTCTGGTTCGTTTAACGATCGCATAAAGGCGGAGCGTGAAAGCCAACGTTTGAATTATATCGAGTTAAAGAGATTGGAGAAGGAGAAAGCGAAGAGACTGCAAGAAGAAGAGAAGGACTTGAAATTGCAAGAGGAGAAGCAAAGATGGCGTGATTTGGAGAATGAAATCGAGCGAAAGAAAGTAGAAGAAGAACGTCTGAAAGCTGAGAAACTGGCTCAAGAAAAGAAAGAAAAGGAACAAAAACAGAGAGACAAAGAACAAGAAAAATTACTTAAACCACAAGAATCTCCTGCTCTCAAGAAACAAAAATCACCCATGTTCTCAAAACTGAAAAGTTTAGCTAAATTCTCACCGTCTACGAGACGAGATTCTAAACAAGAAGCTCCTGCCGTGGTAGTTGAAGAGATTGCGAAGGAGCCATCCAAGGAGGAGATGCAAGAAAATGAACCACCCTCCTTCTTTGGTGATGATGAGGATCTTTTCCCTGATGACGATTCAGAAGATGAAAATGATCTGCGCCTTCATTCGAAATCGATGTCTAGAGCTATCAGTGATATTGAAGAATTAAGCGAGAACTCCAGTCGACAAACACCTAAAAAGAAATCACCAATACAATCACCGAGGTCTTCTTCAGAACCTCTTAAATCTTCATCCACACCTCAAAGCCGGCAACAACAACCTCAGATTCAAGAACCAAGTCCTTTAGTATCACCACTAAACAACAATCACAGTAGTAGTGCCAACGATTCATTGACCAATCATCCTCGAAGCAACAAAGAATCACCACCGTCAGCAAATCATTCAAAAACCAATAAAGATTCTTCACTCTTCAGTGACTTCAGTGATCATTCTGAATTTGATTTACCATCAAATAAATCAGTATCTCCGCCTCAAACGAAATCTTCTCCACCTCTTACTTTATCTGTCGTTGCCAAGCAACCTGCTCGATCACCACCAGTACCTGCATTGCAGAAACAAAGAACATTCTCACAAGATTCTCATGGTATGATATTTTTCTTTCGTTGTTGTTTATAAAAAAGATTCTATACAATTCATTCATGCCAGTTGATTTTCACACCTAAAAATCTATAACTTAACCATTAGATGCCAAGAATGATCATCTTTTTGGGCACTTCCGAGTTGTACGCTTTTTATGACAACATGTAAATTTCGCTGAGACACTGAGACTGGCGGTTCTAGATTTTCATTAAGTTTTGAGAAAATTAAAGGCTTTGATTGTTCTTTTTATAAGGTTTTGGCTCGTGTTATAAAATCGCTCTTATATAAAACTTGTTCGAGTTAAGGTTAAATTCGAGTTAAAGAGGTTTGAGTTAAAGAGAAATTCGAGCTATAGAAGTTCGAGTTGAAGAGACTCTAATGTACAACCTTCTATATGCAGGTGAGACGATGGACGATTACCAACCTTTGTTGTACATCATGGAAACGTTGACCGATAAAGTAAAAGATGAAGAGAGCGAAGAGGTTCTTGTCCTCAACATCGATATCAATACTAACCAAGCGAACACCATTATCGGGTAAGAAGTAATGGCTTGCTAGGGTGGCTTAAATTCCCATTGACTGAGTAAATCTGCGACTGCAATCGGAGGCGACCTGAAGGCTCTTCTTTAGATAGCTACCTATACGAAGGTAGGGGGCGCCACTCTTTCTCCCTGGATTATTTTCTTACCCTTGATCTTCCCTTGATCTTCCTTTCAATAGCTGAGTATCAAGCAGAGAGACATCAAGTACTATTTTTGAGAGTTTAGTATCTTTGGTACGGCTAGGGATTGGACCCATGTCCTTGTGCAACGTAGCCGAATGCTCAATCTTTGCACTACGGTCACTAATTAAAGATAAGATGTCACGTGCATGAATTTCTCCAACCAAACCCATCGTAAAACTCAGTTTTCCTGGTTGACGGTAAAGTAAGGCCTTTTGTTTAGACTACAAAAAGAAATCTGATTGTGATCGATCAGCCTTGATTATTCAAAGTTGTTTTTAGTGAAGTAAATGGATATTCAACCATCTGTTTCTTATGTATTCATGATATGCACCATTGCATGCAATGTCTTCCACGGACCCAAAAGCTGATCGGTTGAAAGTGACGTATTGACTGATTTAACCTCATTTACATCAGCTATTGGGTCCGTGATATAATGTCGGAAGAGATTGCAATGGTGCATATTATAATTGCTGTGTAATATTTTTTATGCTTATTATTTTAGCACTGCTGAATTGGAAGGTAATGTGAAACAATTCGACTCCAGCGAACTTTGCATGTCGTATCGTTATCATTTACAACAACTAATGGTCAAGAAAAGTGATCGACCTTTCCTCATTCATGACGTTGATGCTAATAATGATTTCGAAGGAAATTTAAGGTTTGTTTCTTAGTAATGTTCGCCCTCTTTTTGGACCTACCGGGAGGTCCTTTAATTTGACCGTTGTCCGTTCGTCTGTTACAAGCTTTTCTCGGGATTGGCTCATTAGTTTTTTTTAATTTTTTGCACAATGATACAAAATGGCAATGCCTGAAAAGTGACGGAGCCCGATTTTTGAAAAAAATTTCTGGGGGGCAAATTTGGGCCAAAAACTACCTAAAATTAAGGTTTTTTGGACTTTGTGCAAAATTGCTTCATTAGTTTTTCCTGATTTTTGGCAGAAAGATAGAGTGCAAGGTACCCTAAAATGTGGCTGAAGTAATTTTTCTCGGAAAATTTTTTTTCGTCGTCAAATACGGATTTTCGCAAATTTGGGCCAAAAACTACCTAAAAATAAGGTTTTTTGGACTTGGTGCAAAATTGCTTCATTAGTTTTTCCTGATTTTTGGCAGAAAGATAGAGTGCAAGGTACCCTAAAATGTGGCTGAAGTAATTTTTCTCGGAAAATTTTTTTTCGTCGTCAAATACGGATTTTCGCTTTTTTGGGGAAATTCCCTTTTACCATTTTCCTGTTAGCAGCTTTTCTCGGGATTGGCTCATTAGTTTTTTTTAATTTTTTGCACAATGATACAAAATGGCAATGCCTGAAAAGTGACGGAGCCCGATTTTTGAAAAAAATTTCTGGGGGGCAAATTTGGGCCAAAAACTACCTAAAATTAAGGTTTTTTGGACTTTGTGCAAAATTGCTTCATTAGTTTTTCCTGATTTTTGGCAGAAAGATAGAGTGCAAGGTACCCTAAAATGTGGCTGAAGTAATTTTTCTCGGAAAATTTTTTTTTCGTCGTCAAATACGGATTTTCGCAAATTTGGGCCAAAAACTACCTAAAAATAAGGTTTTTTGGACTTGGTGCAAAATTGCTTCATTAGTTTTTCCTGATTTTTGGCAGAAAGATAGAGTGCAAGGTACCCTAAAATGTGGCTGAAGTAATTTTTCTCGGAAAATTTTTTTTCGTCGTCAAATACGGATTTTCGCTTTTTTGGGGAAATTCCCTTTTACCATTTTCCTGTTAGTAGCTTTTCTCCGGATTGGCTTATTAGTTTTTTTTTAATTTTTTGCACAATGATACAAAATAGCAATGTCTGAAAAGTGACGGAGCCCGATTTTTGAAAAAAAATTTTTGGGGGCAAATTTGGGCCAAAAAATACCTAAAATTAAGGTTTTTTGGACTTTGTGCAAAATTGCTTCATTAGTTTTTCCTGATTTTTGGCAGAAAGATAGAGTGCAAGGTACCCTAAAACGTGGCTGAAGTATTTTTTCTCGGAAAATTTTTTTTCGTCGTCAAATACGGATTTTCGCTTTTTTGGGGAAATTCCCTTTTACCATTTTCCTGTTAGCAGCTTTTCTCCGGATTGGCTCATTAGTTTTTTTTAATTTTTTTGCACAATGATACAAAATAGCAATGTCTGAAAAGTGACGGAGCCCGATTTTTGAAAACAATTTTTGGGGGGCAAATTTGGGCCAAAAACTACCTAAAAATAAGGTTTTTTGGACTTTGTGCAAAATTGCTTCTAGTTTTTCCTGATTTTTGGCAGAAAGATAGAGTGCAAGGCACCCTAAAATGTGGCTGAAGTAAATTTTCTCGGAAAATTTTTTTTCGTCGTCAAATACGGATTTTCGCAAATTTGGGCCAAAAACTACCTAAAAATAAGGTTTTTGGACTTGTTGCAAAATTGCTTCATTAGTTTTTCCTGATTTTTGGCAGAAAATGGAGTGCAAGGCACCCTAAAATGTGGCTGAAGTAATTTCTCTCGGAAAATTTTTTTTCGTCGTAAAGTACGAATTTTCTTTTTTGGGGGAAATTCTGTTTTACCATTTTCCTGTTGGCAGCTTTTCTCGGGATCAGCTCATTATTTTTTTTTATTTTTTGCACAATGATACAAAATAGCAATGCCTAAAAAGTGACGGAGCCCGATTTTGAAAAAAAAATTTGGGATAATTTTGGGCCAAAAACTACCTAAAAATAAGGTTTTTTGGACTTGGTGCAAAATTGCTTCATTAGTTTTTCCTGATTTCTGTCAGAAAGATAGAGTGCAAGGTACCTTAAAATGTGGCTGAAGTAATTTTCTCGGAAAATGTTTTTTCGTCATAAAATTTTCAAAAAAAGACGACCAAGTTACGCAATGATAAAAGAAAATAAATCAGACGTTTTTGCATTGTTCTAAAACTTATTGTGTTTGCTCAATACCAATAGTAAAATGTAGAACACCTACTTTTATCTGATTTTGATCAACAGGTAGGTCCATTCAGCATGTTGCTTGTTTTAGTAGCTATACCAAATAGTGCGATTGAGTGGGTATAGCAAATAATAGCGTATTCCTTATCGGGGGAAAAAATGTCGGGGGAAAGTGACGAAAATGCCTCTAGGTGACGAAATTTTTCCCCGACGAAAAAAAACCCCGACATTTTTTTCGCCAATAAGGTATCAAACCTGTTATTTATCTTGCTCTCTCATATTCTCAATTATATTTTTAAAATCCAAGTAGTTTTTTTGTTATTTGGAATTTTTGTGTTTTTCTTTCAAAATGGTAACCTCGTCAAACGCTCCTAGTCTACTTCACTGGACACAGGGTCATCAAAATTATCAAAAAGCAAAGTTCAGCCAGGATTAGACTTTAGTCTAGTCGTCATGATGTTTTCGTTTCGTTTCACTCACTATGTGTTTTATCATGAATATTCACAATGTCGCTGATATTCATGACAAATGATTTACTATTAGCTAATTATGAGTAAATAGTAGAATTTTTTTGTATCTAAAAAACCTTTTTCCTATCTTCAAACCTAGTTTAATTTCACTTTCTTATACATTTTACTCCAATGAAATAAACGTTACAAACAGTACTTTTTTTCATTTCCAGAGATTGTGTGGATTCTTGTTACCTGGAGATCTGGGACTCTTTATTTATCTTCTTGACAGAGATAATGTCCGCCTTTGAATTCGACCCCGTGCAAGTGGCCACAATCTTCGCCAATGTTTTGTTACCGTCACATGAAAAGCAACGAAAGCAGGTACAAACTGATTTATTCCATACTTTACAAGTCACTGTCAATTTTTTTTTGATTTTTCTGCAGCTTGTTTCTTTGTCAAGGTTATTTTGCCCACCATATTTCAGTTTTAATGTGATTTCACTCCTAATCCATCTGCTGATTTATTTTGAAAATTATCCACCGGTATATTTTGTACCCAGGAGTAGTTACCAAATTTTGAAAGTTGTATCAACAGTAGATGGGATCACGCAATTAATTCACTTTTTGTCAATTTATTTTAGGTTCTATCTTCACTTGGCAAAATTTTGACTCACTTATCCGAAGAAAGTTTTGAAACTGAAAATGAAGACGGGGAAAGCGAGGCTGGTCCCATAGCAACCAATAACGTTTCCATGCCAACACATAGTAACATCAGTATCACGGAAGAAATCCACACTCGTGGTATTAGTAAAACGTCTAAGAGTGAACCTCTCTCGTCAACGTACGGTGGTGGTAAAAGCACTACGGAGAAGGGAGATTTATCACAATCGCTCTCCTTTGAAAATGAAGATGAGAACTCCTCCACGCTGTCTTTTGATTCAGATGGTCTTCCAGTGCGCCGATCAAAACAAACCAATAAGCAGCAAGATTCAATCTCTCAGAATAACAGTACGCTTTCAGAGGCTAGTTCCAACCTCAATTTGAATGGATCAAAGGCTTACCAAGAGATGCGTCATGAAAGTTTGATGAGTCCGGTACATGAAAGTGTTGATGATGATGACGAACTTGAAGATCTTCTCGGTGAAAGTATCGGCCTCAATAAACGACCACAAAAAATGTAAGTAACATTTTTTCAGGGGCTTTTCTGTTATCAGCAAAAATCACAAAATCCTCGTGGGGAAAGGCTTAACGTACTAAGTCGGTAATTTCTTGTCACTCCGAAACGATGGCATTGAAATTTCGACGCCCACGGGGGAGACATATTCATTTTCACTTCTAAAGATTTCTATTAATAATTAGTCCTACTAAGAAGAAACAGTTCTCTTGGCACAGTCGAATCTCTAGAAGTCGAGTTCGTAACTAGAACACGAATTTCTTCGAGTTAAGGAAATCTCGAGTCAAGCAGACTGGTTTGTTAACTCGAAAAAATTGTTTTAGAAAATTTACTAAATGTAGTTGTGTAGTAAAAATTCGTTAAGTTTGTCATATCTCAAAACCAACAGGACTTCGTCGCCCCCGCCACCGGCAGCTCCGTACAGCACGGAGAACAACAACTCTACTAACGATCAACTGTCAAAGAAATCTTCTATCAAAATGACACCATCCAGTGATCTTATCACACGCTCGGAATCATCTTTGACTTCTCAAACTAAAAACAAAAACCAAAAGAAAATGGATGTCAAAAAACCTGGTATGTCGTCAGCAAGTTTCATTTTGCCCTGATTTGTTGATTGTTATTTATGTCCGAGTCGAGTACGAGCTTAATTTCATAAACTTTAATTTATTTCTATAAGCAATAAGTAAGTAATTTTCTGACCGCAGTCGAGGGCGACCCGAAAGCTCCCAGTTTGTATAGCTGTCTACCCGAAGGTACGGGAGGGCGCCACTCCTTGCCCTGGATTTCTCCACTTACCCTTGATCTGTCTCTTTAGTTGCTGAACATCAAGTAGAACGGTATCAAGTACCATTTTGGGAATCTTTGGTATGACCCGGCTTTGGATCGAACCCACAACCTTGTGTACCGTAGCTGGATGCTCTACCTTCATGCTACGGTCGCAATAGCTAGCTAACCAGTAGCGTGGTGGGTCGACCAAAACTGGAGAGGCAATTTTCGAAAGTTGGGATTTTGGGGCCCCCTTTTAAAATAGAATATATTTGTAAAAATTACGCGAGCGAAGCTGAAAACTGCTAATTCTAAGGTGTAAAAAAGCAGAGGGGTGCCGAAATTTGTATTTCAGTCCCCTCCTCCAAAAAAATCGGCCGCTGGGGGGGGGGGGGCTGAGTTGCCACCACGCTCCTGTAGGTAACCCGATGTCATATAATATGAGATAATTTTCCTCTTACTGTTTTCCAGATTTCTGGGACACAGAATCCGAATCGGATTTTGATTTGAGCAATGCTGGGCGATCGGGAAATCAATCTTCACAACAACAGCAACAAGGGAAAAAGGATGATGACGATGATGATGATTTTGATTTCGATTTCTATGATTGAGTATGAAGAAGAGAATTTCTTTTGGTAATCGTATGGATTGGGTGATCATTGTTTGCTTGCCTGATCTCATTATCTTGGTTGGCTAGATATTATTAGCTATTTCACAGCTATGCAGATTGGTTGGGAATGGTTCCACAGTCAAAGTAAAAAGCTCCCATCAGTAGAAATCATAAGATCAAAAAAAAATATATGAAAAATATTTATATTCCTAAAGGAGTTACATATTAGATTTTAATATATTTTAACTATTTTTAAAAATTGGAGTAATTTTTGTTGATACGGATTTTTTTCATTGTATATTTGTTTGTTTATTTTTCAAAAATTGTTGTTTTATCTCAAGTTCATTTTTATCCATTATACCTGTATTGAATTTTAATATATTTTTTGAACATTTTTACACAAAATATTTAAAAGTATGAACCTCGTAAATATTCCAATGATAAAATGCAAGTTTTACTGTAAAATTTAGCTACTTTTCTTCTTGACAGAATTATGTACGAAAAACCTTCAAATTTCATGTACCACCGCGATGGAATTGAATATATAGTGTGTCCCAAAAAAGCGGACAAATTTTTATAAGTAAAATCCTAAAAAACTCATCATCTAAACTGGGATTAAAATAATTGAAATAGGAATAAAGAAGATCAATAGATATTCAATTCCCAAGATGATTGAAAAGGTTTTGAAGATTATATAGAGTTATAAATTATTAGGATTATATAAAGATTTGTCCACTCCTTTTGGGACACATTGTACAGCGATGTCAAAATTCTATCTTTTTCAATACAAACCCAAGGTCAATCACAGTCCAAAGAGAAAATTATCCACGCTCTTCTTATAAGAACCAGTAAATTGTTCCTACAATATTCTTAATACATTGGGTCTTTTTACTTAAAAAAATAAAAAATGAGTTTAAAATCTGCTAAATTCAGTACCTTCTAGGTAATCTGAAGTTTAGGATCTTAATTTGTTCTTAGGATTTGGTGGCCAATTTTCAGCCTCGTGTTTTTATAAAATTGTTCTTACAAAAACGCGTGTAGTGTGTGTATTTAAAATTTTTTAGCTTTACTTTGTTTAGCCGATTTCGTAAGACATACTATCCTGTATTATACGTATTAGACAGTGTCTGCCTTTCTATCAACACTTAGAGTGCGTGTTGGGCTAATATGTGTTAATAAATGACCGTCTTTCTTGAATTATCCAATAACTTGCAAAACGCAGGGAGACCATTTAGATACAGTGTGCAAGGTAGTGGGTTCAACCCAAGCCGGGACATGCAAAAGACGTGAAAGAAGTGTAGAAATCCTTTGAAAGCGCAGCGGCGTTGCCCTTCTTTCTGTTAAAAATTGCAGTTCTAAACTTACTTGCCTTAGGTGCCTAATAAGCGCCTCTCCCCTTCTCGTTTATCTGGCACCCAGATGGTGAAATTTTCATCCGACATCCTAAAAAGCTCTGAAGGTCGGGAAAATTTTCAACATCTGTAAGCTAAGGTTTGGATTACGAAATTTTGCAAGACCGCGTCAAGGATTTTGCAGCTGGAGGCCTGGTAACCCAGTCCTCATTTACGGGGATTGGCGGGTTCAACCGAAATACTTTCGGGTTTGCGCGTAAGAGTAGTTGAACCCGACTGTCATTCCTCTACGATGGGAAATTGAGCCGCTCCCTTTCGAGCTTTAGCGTGGGCGGCCGCCAATCCGCCATCGGAACATCAGATAACTTCTCGTCAACCTTCGTTTTTTCAACGTTTCCTTCTAACTTCAAGCCCTTTAATTCATTCAGAGGGTTTAATCTTTGCCGATATAGGTCCTCAAAGTAGAAATATTCATCGGCATTTAGATTTCCTTCGTTCTCAATTTTAGTAATCGCAATCCGACAAAATATAACATGTTGGACCAGTAAAATTAGGATCAGGAATGAGAACCAATTGAACCGATATTCCTGATCCTAATTGACGTTTGCAAACAAAAAGGCGCTCTTAAGAATGTGAATGTCAACCTAGACGATCCTATAGTCTAAGACAAATTCGTAAAGAATGGAAAAGTAACCGCGCGAGAAATAAAAAGTCAAGTGGGAATATTGTCCGCGCTGGGGGGGGGGGGGGGCTTCGGAGGGGGCTCAATGTCGTATAATTCATCACTTCCGTGACATTTTTCCGGGAAGGACTTCATGTAATACTTTGTCATGACCACTGCACCATATTTTTCCCACGCACTAATCTTGTCGGACGATGATATCGTCTAATGTTAACCCTGGTTCCCTATTATTTCATCTACACACGATTCAATCTGTTAGGGGGTCATTTCTTTTCCTGTAGAGTCTTTATTTTTATCATTTAGTTAAAAAATCAAAAATGGAATGGAAATTAGATCATGTTAAAAGACACGGTTTGGTCAATCGTATACCATTGATGGAACAGTTATTAGAGTTCCTTTTGAACAAGACAAAAAGTGGATGAAATAATGTGGAAAATGATCGAGCATTGTTACATTCTATGATACAGCATATTGGTGGCTCTATGAAGGTAATAAATAACCTTCTCCGATGCTAAGAAAGGTTGAAAGACCCCATACTAACGACAACAAGAATTTTACGGACCTAGCGCTACTCTCATAAAAGATCATTCATTCTGCGCATAGCAAACTCTGTTCTAAAGGGGTATGACCTTTACAGTACGTACGTACCAGCGTGGAGTAATCAGGACCTGATTGGAGATTACACCACTGCTAACTCGTCTTTTCAATTCTTCTAACTCTATTGTCTTTTTTTAGGTTTCATTCATTATCATGACATAAAAAAGCATTTTTGGCCGAAATGATGTACACAATGTCAATCTTCCGGTCCGGTGGATGGTTCTCACGAAATGAGGCTACCTTATCGGCCAAAACTTAGTCGGCCCTAAGTGACTAAATTTTGGCTTGGTGACTAAAATTAGGGCCGAATAAAAATTAAGGCCGACTAAGTTTTGGCCGATAAGGTATGTGTCAGTTAAAATACATGATGACTTCAATGATTAGTAAGTACAGATTACTGATTAATGAATTTGCTTATCGCTTATGATTGATTAATGTTAAATGATCATGTCTCATTTACATCACATACACACTGCTCTATATGTCTGGTCTTGGCACAATCATAGGGCTAAGCTGTGAGTTTCATATTTTCGAAGGAAATCAGAACATATGTATGTCATGAATAAAAAGCCATAATGAAAATGTTTATAAGATTTTTTATTGGGGAATGAGATTGAAGGGGGTTATATAAATCAATAAGATAGAGCTGAAGGCTAGAGGGGATTCTTCAACCTTTCCCAGTTGTTTAAAATGACGTGTTAAGATTCGCGCCGCTCTCTGATAACGGGTTAAATCTAGCGATTCTTTTTGAGGTTTTCATTGTTCAAATTGTGTTGATAAAACTAGTTAATTTTAAAAATTCAACACGCATGGTATTGATTTTCGGGTCAATTTCGTTTTTTTTCGAATTTTGCAAGACCGCGTCAAGGATTTTTGCAGCGGAGGCCTGGACCCCATCCCTCGTTGTCGACGGGATTGGCGGGTCCAACAGAAATATTTTCAGGTTTACGCGCAAGGGTAGTTGAACCCTGGGGCCGACTATCTATCATCTCCAATGGGAAATTGGCCCGCTCCTTAAAGAGCTTTAGCGTGGGCGGCCGCAAATCCGCCATTTGAATATCAGATAGCCACTTACCTTATTTTTAACGTATGTCATTGTTATCAATTCTCCGTTGAGATTTCATGCGTTGACACATGACACTTTTGTTTAATGTCTATATGTAATGACACTTGCAATAAAACAAACAAAAAATAATTTTGGAAAATTAACACTGTTACCATTAAATTATTGTCGAGGGATTAGTAAAAGTGTATTGATACAAAATGTATCATAACAAAGTACTCTAATAAAAATCCTTACTCATAGGTATTTCAAACTCAAACGTCTGGCAATTCTGACTTATTTCTGATCTTTGTATGGATTGTGGATGGCTTGCGGCGAGTTATGTTTTCCTTTGGTAACAGGGTATCTAGAGTGAAACTCGTTGCATTTTGTATGTGTGTGCTTTCTTTGTGAGGTTAAAAAGAATTCAATACTATATTATTGTCAAAAGTTGCCGCTTGAGATTCCGGTAGGGAATTCTGACAGGGTAAATTAGAATTCTTCGAACAGCTGGCCTTTAGTTTTTATCCAGTTGTCGCAAAAATTGATCTTCGATACATATCCACGCGATAGTGCGATAGTTATAACCATTGAGTTTAAAGCCCCAAACGAGCTAAAGTTGAAAATCTTTTATGGGAAATGAAGCCACCTATTTCAAATCTAAAACGTTTGAGCAGTGAGATTTCACATAAAAGCCGGTTCGGTCATTAAACTCGGTGGTTATAGTCTCACCTCAGAAGTCTTTCAAGCCCTCTGTTTCTGGTTTTTGAACAAGATAGCTCTAATTAATTACTATTATTTTCTTGATGAGATGTTAATTCTCATCTTTTTGATTACAGACTTACTGTGAACTGAATGAAAAACAACAACAAAAATCCTTCGGTGAAAGAAGTGACCTGCTGAAATGAGAAAGCTGTGTGAGTTCATGAAATACTGATGATGAAGTAAGTTGTTGTTTTGGTTTATAACCTGTATGGAGATTAAACTCCAAAATTATATAAGTTAGGAGCATACAAGTTTTTTTATATAAGAATATTCAAAATTTTTAAAGCCTTGGGACTTTTTGAGTTTTAAGCCTAAAAATGTTCTTAACATGTTCTTATTTCCCCCATCTAGTGGGTAGTTTTGTCCATTTTCCTAAGAAATCGGGTGTTTTAGAGTCCCCGAAGCCTTAAAAGCTTAAAATGTTATTAACTTGTTCTTAACGTTTTGGCCATCGAAGCCTTATGTTCTTATATAGTTTGTTCTTATAAAAAAACGTGTAGATAAATTGTAAAATTTGAAGTGTTTTGTGAACCCATCAAAATATTTTCCTTTTATTCTAAATATCCAAAAAGACAAAAGAAGGTGCCTAACGAAGTAACCTTTTTCCCATTTTTTCAGTCCAGTAAGTCCTTGCTATTGTATTTTGCAATTGGTTTTCTCCTAGACCATAAACTATTTATCTAATTTCACAGGGTTTAAGTGACTTTCAATCTTTAACAATTGCATTCGTAAGTGATAACTTTTGTGCTTACTACCTGAACCTGGGCGCACTCTGACTACACCCATACGCCCTCCAAGGTAACGCCGTCCCATGCTTAGAACTGTATTATGCTTTCTTATCTAGAGAATTACAAACATCATTTCGTGTCAAAAATGATTGAACCAAAAGACGACGACCCCTACAGTTTCACCAAACACTTACCAACACGTCCGCACCAATCAGATTGCAGTTCTAATGATCAAACTGATCACGTGATTGTTCGAATGGTTAGATATGTTTCATATTCACCTTACGATGCAATTTGTGATGACGAACTTCAAACTATTGTTGAAGAAGAAAATGAAGAAGAAGAGATTGATTCCTTGTTGTCTGATATTGGCGGTTTAAGGTTTGAGATTTAATTTGATTTTGATGTTCCAGAGACCGTAGTTCAATTGCTAGCCAGCCAGGTCATAAGAAATATTCCACAAAGGTACTTGATGCCTCTCCGCTTAATGCTCAGCAATTAGAGAAGAGTTGAGGGTGAGTGGAGACCCAGGGAGAATGAGTGGTGCCCTCTTTTACCTACCTGAAGTTACAAACTTACTACTTACTCTGTGACTACAGTCGAAGGCAATTAGAAGGCTTCTCTTTCGATTACCGGAACGAGTCAAGTAGAGAGACACTTAATACCATTTTTGTACTAAATAAGTCTTGACCCGGCCGAGGATTGAACCCTTGCGCACCGTGGCCAAATGCTCTATACCTTTGTACAACAGTCGCTATTTCCTGCGGCTAAAGACTCGATAGTGGAAGTTCCATATATTAAAGAGTTTGCTTATTGCTCATATTACTTCCAATGAGTTTAAATTCATCAAGTTTCACTACTGAGATTTACTGAGACGCATTATGGATAGAATGATTCTTTCTTTAGAGCGGTGATAATTGACGATGATGACGTGTTTGAATCAAATCAAGATTTGTTGACACGAAACAAAAATGACAATGCTCTTATATGTCAAAATACTAAGGTAATAAATTGGTGACGTTATTTTTACGGTGACGTCATTTTTACGTTGCATAAGAAATTCTCCATGTACCTAGTCAGCAAAAGGGAAAATCTTTTTCATTATTTATTAAAATTGTCAGAGCTTTTTCGTTTGTTTTCCTAACTCATTTAATCTTTTAGATTTGTTTTGACCTGCTCATATGGTATTTCTTTTCATAAAAATGCAAAAAATTATTTTTCAACCACTCTTGGTATCTCTTTGTAATCGCTGTTCGAGGGAAATAAATTCGATTTGACTTTTGCTACATGATTCATACTGGGCCTTGTCAACTCTTTATTGTATTTTGTTGATATGAAAGTCCGGATATTAGAGGCCAAGAACAAGAGGTATACTTACCAATCTTATTATGAGTAAGACTTGTTACGTATAGAATCATCAAGCAATAGAAAAGGAAGAACTAACAGATCTTGCTTTCGTGTTATCATCACGCCAATGAAAACGTGATATCTTGTATGTAACACTTTATTATATTACAGGGCAAAGCCTTAAAACAACCTACCAAACAACCACACAAAATGCTTGCTTCGTTATTCAACAAGACACATCTACGAAAATACTCCATGGAATCCAAAACAGAACACCACCACCAGCGTCCGTTCAAAAACATACCGCCCTTGGAAAGAGTGAAAAGTTTCCCGCCCCTGGATTACAATTCGAACGTGCATTCTATCTTGAACAATAAGATGATCAGTGATTGGCTGTTGATAACAATAGAAGATAAAGGAACTAGCTTTGAACACGATGAGGTACTCAATTTTAATCTTCAACTTTAGGTTGCTTGTTTAATTTGAAAAAGCAGTCGACGCTCTCTATTTCTAAGTTCTGCTACTCTCTAATTCGATGCTCTGCTTTTAGATACGCTGTATTATTTGATAGTATTGAAATGTCAGCGTCAACAAGAAGATCTCGTAAACGAAGCTCTACTATTTGATACACTCCCTTATTAGATCCCTGTGTCACAGACCCGCTGGAACCCCAGCCCCACCTAATTTTGTCCACGGGGGGGGGGGAGAATACCCCACAGTTTCATCCCCACTGGGGAAAGTGACTTTTGGTTTCATCCCCTTCCAAAATTCAATGTAAAAATGATTTTTCGACTTAGAAACAGTATAATTTTATCCTCATTGGGATTTCGATAGAAAATTTCATCCCCGCTGTGGCAAAAAGTTTCACCGGGGCTGTGAGGCAGGGGTGTCTTATTTGAAAGTCCGATTTCCCTTTCAAGTTGAATGAGGTAACGTCAACTGTATTCTCAGATTGACCAAAAGCCGTACAAATGTAGTTATTTGCTTGTCCTTCTTTATGGTTTTTGTGTGAATTTCATAGTTCCCTTTGTGGTATGCTTTCTGACAACACCCAATGATATAATCTACATAACATGGACCTGAAGCTTCTTTTTTATTGAATTCTCTACCAAGAAAGTCATGTGACACGGTGAGACTTGCTAATTCGAAAGATGTTTTCCGCTTTTCAAACCATAAATGTAGTTATTTGCTTGTCCTTCTTTATGGTTTTTTCAATCCATTGGCACCAAATTGACGCCAATTCGAATTCCTTTTTTTCGTTGGGGAAAACTATAAAGTTTTGAATTTAGCACATCTAGTGTTTCGGGTTTTACCATGTAGATATCAGCATATCTTACCAAAGATTTTACCAGGAAGTTGAGTACACCACTGTCTCGCTGACCCGGTGGTGTTTCAAAACCCACCGGGCTGACTGTGACAGTAGTAAAATTTCACCGGGTCTGGTTTTGGGGCTTCAAAATCTCACTAGGGTGAGAATTTTCACCTCGACTGCTTCCCTCAGAAAAATTTTAACTGGGTTGACCTTCATAATGTAATTAATGACCATTGTATAAACATGAATTTCTAAATTCTACCGAGGGTGTAAAATCTCGATTAATTTTGACCCGGTTACTCATCAATATCTCATTGGGGCTCAAAAATTGTTTTTTCATTGGGCGCCCCACCGGGGTGGATCCGACCGGGTCACTGACACAGTAATGTTTGAGTGGGATATGGTTAATTGGAATGAATTTCCATTCTAAGTGCTTGCGTAGCTGTCGTGTGCTGCTGATCTCATAGTGGGGTTGGTACATCAATGTGATGTCATCAAACTTACTCACATTTTTATGAAGTGGTTGTGATATTCTTATAATGTGATCAATCAATCAATCAAAATCTCCCTTCTTCACTACTCCGCCTCTGTTAAAAACAACAGATCAATATCAAACAGTGTTTTGGTTAATCGCCTTTAAAAATTATCATACACGTCGTGATGTGATCTGACTCTCTTAAACCTTAACTGAGCTTTTTATCATATGCGGTTAAATTTTTCTATAAGCATATTCAACTAGCATATAAATCAATCGGGCATGATGTTTTAGAAACGTCATACTCTCAGAATCTAAACTTCCATTTATAGAACATATTCAATAGTCCATCACTATTTACTTAGATTTCAATCAGGTTGTAGATAAAACTTCAGTATTTACGAATGAATTTTGATTGGAAAACTTTCACATTCTTACAAGGTTTTAACAGGATATTTTAAGAAAAACAATTTATAGATGTGTTCAATCTATAAAAAATAATAGTGTTAAACAATTATAGACAAACTTCTAAATCCAATACAATCGTCAGGAATAAAAAAATGATAGAGCAAAGAATCCTATTGGGAAAAAGTTTTTAAATATTTCTCCAGTTGTTGTATACATGCATCGTTAAATTCTTGCTGCAAGCTTCAACATGACCAGGATTAGAAAGTATTTCAAAGTCAAAATACCAACAATGAAAGTGAATTTGTTTAATGAAGACAATTACATTCAAATGGGTGGATTGGGTCATAGTAGAAGTAGAAAATATTCTAGAAGATTGAATCGTTGGAAAGATAATTTGATGGAGTATTCTATTCCTTGTTGTTCATGTTGCTTTACTTTGAACGGTGTTTTCAGGAGGCGAAAGTTGAACATTTTTGGATATGTGTATAATAAATCTTTGCGGTCGAATTTGGTAAGTTTTTACATTGCAACATAACTTTGATTTTGATTGTTTTATAAAAAATCTGATATGTTTTTGGTGACCATAGTGCAGTGGTAGAGCATCCGGCTACGATGGGCAAGGTTGTGGGTTCGATCCTCAGCCGGGTCATACCAAAAATTCCCAAAATTGTGCTTGGTGCGCCTCTTTGCTTGATGCTCAGCAACTAAAGAGACGGATCAAGGGTAAGTGGAGAAATCCAGGGAAAGGCGTGGTGCCCTCCCCTACCTTCAGTTAGACAGCTAGAAAAAAAAGAAGCTTTCAAGTCGCCCTCGACTGCGGTCGCAAACTTACTTACTTTGAAAATAAGCCTTTCTGGTAACGGTCTATTTCAAAGTTATTGAAAACTTTAACGTTTTTTACTTGCACGGACCGGAGACTCATTCATTGCTCTCTTTTATAGATATCGGATAAAATTTTAAAATTTATTGGTTGTACAATACTTTACGACTAAAGGTTCATAATTTATTGTCCTAATAGTTCAAACAGTGACCAGAAATAATTATTCACACTAGTTCTGGGCTCTGAATGGCCATGTGCTGTTTAAACACATTACACGATAATTATAGTCTCTGGAAATGTCGCAAGGCAACTTGACCCGTATCTTTTTGATTTGATGTAATTATATTACATGCCTTATACAACCATCAAAAAAATATTTCTATTTTATCAATTTGTTTTTATTTTTTCTTTCGATTGATATTGTTTTTAATCCGTGAAAATGCACCATCAGGAGTTAATACGGGCTTACTGTGAGATAAGAATCTCAAATTATTGAGTCTGTTATATCACAGAATCCAAATTATCTTGAAACTTTCGCCGTGGTAGAGTTTTTAATCTTACTTTTAAAGCTTTTTCTATTTCTTTCATAAAACGCTCCATCTCAAGCAATTATCAAGGCTCAGTACAGTGTTCACTCACTGGCCCACTTTATTACACAAGGCTTCTCAAATTGCATCCAATTTAACATAAAACACAAAACGGGGAAATATTATTGTCTTGAAAACTCATTTATGTCAAATATTTGAGAGTAATGGCCATGTTTATCAGAAAAGTTGCTCAAACTATAAAGTGAATGTTTCGCTTTTGTCAGTCTTGACTAAATTTTGAGAGAGGAAATGAGGAATTTTTTGACCGTTGAAAAACATTCATTCTTACCAATGGTCTTATACATAGTAAGTTTCTTTTTTCCGTTTTGAGTTTTTGATATTTTTATACTTTTTGTACTCTTCTAACTTTGGTTTTTGTGGTTTTCTGAGTTTGTCGGGAATTCAGGTGAAGAAAAATAGGCAAAACATAAGTATATGTCATGCGCCGCAGCCTTATAGGTGCTTTTTTAACATCTTCATAATCCAACTGAAGGTCTCAAAAATTAAGCTGGATACAGAACTGAACTGTACTCCAAATTTTCTCTAAATCTCCAATGGGCAAAGACTCTCACAATGAGAGTGACGCCCCCAAACAACCTCAACAACAACTGAAGGTCTCAAAAATATGTTGTGACATAATTCATTTGTAGACAATCCCCTGAGGACCGTTTTAGTTTCTAGGTAGTAAGTATATTCATCTAGTAGCTATCTAGGGAGTCTATCCCCTTTCTATTTGCGCTAAACCTGGGAGGTTGAATGTTGTGGTGTCGAGTGGTACCCATCCGCATCAAGCAAAACCCATTACCCCCAGATTTGAAATTTCATCACCAAAGCGATGGTAGAATGAATGAAAACAATAGAAACTACGATTTCCAGTATAATTTATGCCAAGTCAAAAAGCTAGTTGTACCGAAATCTAAATCCAAAATTGTGATCAGATAGTCTTCCGATCAACTATGGGAATCGTCCGTAATTTGGGAAAGACTTCATATTTCAATTTTTATTTCAAACATTGTGTGTTTGTCTATTTTCTGTAGTTTTTTTTGGTCAGAATACAATCTAGTGCTATCAATCATGACAAAATATCAAATGTTTTTCAAATCTTACCACAAAAAATTTAACTTTGATTTCTCCTTTTGTATCTGTTTGGACTCTCTCAGAATGTTTCATAAAGGAGTTTCTTTTTCACCTTTGTGACCTTATTTCCAGAATATTTGCCTGTTCTTTGGATGATATTGGTGTGAAAACTAGACTGGAATTAAGTGACTGTCATATATTTTCAGTAAGTAGCCTGTTGGCTGTTGGTCGAAAAGCTGAAGTAATTATACAAGAAGGACGTCACTGAAAACTTTTTTATGCTTTGACGAAATGAAGAAGAAATTATTACAGAATTTTTTGAGAAGGCTTGTAAGAATTGTCTTCGGTGGGAGGTTTTGTGGTGCTCAGAAAAACACTGAAGATGCATTTTCGTCAGGACTAAAGGTATTATGTGCAAAATTATTTTCACGATATTTTTTTCGACTTTTCAGCAAGTAGCCATCGAGGAAATGGCATATATTTGTAAAGCCCGAAGGGCTAGATATCGTGCTTTTGCGGAAAAGTGTGCCGAGGTTAGATAGGAAATCCTACCTAAGTCACGTGACATTACAATATAATTTCAACGCTTGACATATCAGAAGCTTCGCGAGTTTTCGAAAACAGTAGCAGCAATATTTTTTTTGCGATATTCACTGTTCTTTTGCTTGGGAGAGCTTAAACACTCCATCTAGCCCTCCGGGCCTAATAAATCTATGGGAAAAGGTCGTGTCTTAGACGAACATTAAAAATGTTGAGTTACTCCTAAATGCCGGTGTACACACGAAGATTATCTTTCCTATGCAACATTTTTAACTTTTTGACTTTTATTTGAATATAAAAGTGAGCACCAGCCTGAAAATAGTCATTTTGTCTTGTTTCATAGCAGCCGACAGCTGAATCCAACAGTTATGTAAGCAAAAGGTTCTTACTTCACAAGGTATAATGACCAGAAAAAAACTATTAGACTAATCTCTTCATTGTCATCTAATTTGCTCATTAGCAGTCTAATTTGTGGACGTTATTTTAATGTTCCAAACACTAAATCATCCTCTAACTGCTCTTAATTGGCCGCAAAGTTCTGCTCGTAAAAGCAACTTATAAGAGCTAAATTGGTGAATTGATCCAAATCTGATGGGGGTATGTAGGGCGGGTAGGGTTTTATTTACGCCCATATCAGTAGGGGCGGGAGAATCTTATGTAGATTTTACTTTAAAACTATTGAACAGAATTTCATAGATATTCAATTTGAAAAACTCGAAATCATTAATCAAGTTTACTTGGCTTCATTAAGTCGTATACAAAGGCAACAGTTTTAATGACCCCATTAAAACAATAACCTTCCTTTATGATTTTCAGTGGCTGTGTGGCAACGTTTGATTATAGAGGTCATTAGTATTTCCTTAAGCATCTTTTAAATCCTCCACTAATGTTTGCTAATGTTGCAATCAATGTTATTTTGATCATGAACTTTGAAGAGTTTTCTGGCGATCGATAAACTTAGTACGTGTGGTTTCATATTTTTATCTTGTAGAGTTAGTGATCAGACTCATTTGATTAATGAAATGCTAGTTTATTTTTGCACTTGTAAAACGATATCAGTGAGTATTTTGAAATTTTTAGCTTCATAGACCAACCCTTATTGTCTCAGTGACCCGATGAAGTTTTCAGATCTACCAAGATCTCAAAAACTCACTGGATGAGAGCATTTAACCCGATTTTTGACCGGCTTAGGAAAGAAGAATCGCGTTCAAGCATTATTCCTAGAACTCCTCAAAATCGTTTTTTTTTTCTATTGACCGGGATTAAGTCATAGTAGCGATTAGTGATCGGGGTAAGACCATAAATTCCCAGTTTTTATCGCGGTAGAGAAATACAATTAATTTTGATCGGGTTTACTCATTATCGGGTCATTATCACACCGGGCCATTTTTTGACAATTTGGAGGAGGGGAGGGGAGGATCTGACCGAATCACTGATACAGGGGTACCATAGTCGAACAGTTGCTGTTTTGTTGTGAGAATATCTCTGACATTCCCGTGTAAAAATCACAAAACATGTGGAATCAAAAGAAACTGTCTTCATCGTGTTTATTTGGATTTTTTGCTCGATTTTTTTGGATTCTGGCTCAGCTTGACTGTGCATGATTTGTAAATTTTCTTTAACTGCAATAAATGCAGTAAATGATGTGCGAGCAAGCGCAAAATAAGTATTTTATGTATTTTAAGGCTACATGCGAACAATATTCTTTAGTGTTCTGGCATAAATGTAAATGCCTCGCAGTTTACAATAGTTTCTGCAAGTTTACTTGATTGTTGTTGTAATCACAGCAGGAATTCCGTTTCTCGGACAGATTAATTGGTCGGGGGGATTTTCTTCATGATTATTTACCAATTAATCTTGTCTCGGTTGGAAATGCTGTGAAGATTTGGATAGACAATAAACTCCGCACATTACTTTTTTCTGCAGACAGACCCGATATATCCACGGAAGTTTCGAAATTCATACTTACGTTATGTTATTCCTGAGATGGTACTAATATATATTTTTCCGCCCGCGTTTACTATCCATTTAAGGCCATTTAACGGACGAGAGCATGCTTTAGAGAAATATGACTGTCCTTTACTAAGAGCAATTCACGAGATTTAGTTTAAGATTGAACCTGGGTTAACAACTGTGATTCAGCATTTTGTATTTCCATGGCATTCCTTTTACTTTTTATAAGAAAAGTGTACCGAACATGAATTGAAGAAGAAATTAGGAGCTAGAAGAATTGGAAAGGTCAAAGTTTAAAAAAGAAAACTTTTAAAGTAATTTTTGAAAAAAAAGTTTGGACAGTAATTTAATAATATAGACAAAAAGAGAAAAAGAAAGAAAGGAAGAACGATAAAAATCGATATCAAGCGAGCACAAATCTAATTTCAGTTTCTTAAAAAAAATTCATTTGAATATAACTAACCACCCTGCTGGGGGTAACGTAACCATCCCAATCGTGAATATCAAATGAACTGTTTCACCTAGAATCACTCATGTCGATTCTTTTAGTCTGGACAATTAAACATGTTTACAATAAGTTTGACACAAGTAATATGAGATTGAAATTTCATATTAAGATTCTTTTTTTGTGAAAATGAACAATCTTTGGAAAATTTTTAAACTCAAAGATTTTTTGAATATTTGTACTGAAATTTGCTAATGGCCTTTTTGGGATGGTTAACTCTACCAACCGGACTGAAAGTGAGTAATTTTATATCATGACAGTGAGACCGAGGGGTTTTTTCATTTGAAGTTCTTATAAAAAATTATTCCGTCACGGTATTTATAATAAGCTCGTTAGATCTACAGTGAGATGCATCCGTGGATCGAGAGGTAGAGTACGACTCCCTCAAGATGAAGTTTAAGTTTTTATTTTTCCTTTCTTATACATAATCCATAATTCTAGTAGAATTTTATTTAAATCCAAAAGATCCATGCCGGGACAGGCTCCGGTATATAGTATATTTTATATTTTTCAATACCGACTTGTATTTAATTTCTCTAGTATATTACGTTCCGATAAATGGAAAGATATAGCCTAAAACTTAAAAAAAAAAATGTAACATGACATACTTTGGAAAAAAAAATTTATAATAAGCTCTTACTGTGGGAACATTGCCAGAAAGAAAATAACAAGAAAAAGAGTTTAAAGCTTTTGTTATTTCCGCGTGTGATTTTAAACTGCCGTGATTTGCTTTGATTATTACCAAGTGAATTTAATTTATGATTGATTTTTGATTTTTCTACACGGCAAGTTTTTTGTCAAAAAAAAGTGTCAAGATATTAAGACTTAAAAAAAAAGGTATACAATTCATTTTTGTTCTTTGTTTGAAAGATTGGAAACTGTTGATTATTGATGATGAAATTTAAACTCTTTAATATTGACCTTCATTTCTTTTCATCAAAACCTTCTTTACCTTTTATTTTCAATAAAGTCTCTAAATTTTTACAATTTTTGATTAACATGTCTGATGTTAGCGGTATGTAATATGAAATTTTAAGGAGGGGGACGAGTGGTGAGAGAATTGGAAAACATGGTATGGAAGCGTTCTGATCTGTACTCACTTATTGAGGTATTTCATTTTTTTTTTCATTTTTATCATTATAGTGTGTTCTGAAAATGTTTGACAGTTCGTGCTTAATAACATTGCTCTTAAGGGAAAAATATAATTAAAAGTAATATTTCGTTGGAAAGATAATTTTTGTACTAGTGTAATAATTTTTTAAACATTTGAACATGAAAGGAAGCATTTTTACAAACGTTCTTCCTTGAAGAGTTCAATCCAAGTTTGGATTATAGAAAGATTCGGATAATAGAAGTTCGAATTAATGAGAGTCCAATGTATAACTTTAAGAGGCTGATTTCAAATATATATTCTGATTCATATCTCTTTTCCAATTGTCTTTGCAATGGGTTTATTCGACGTTTTTATCAATTCATCACCAATTGAAACTTTTTTGTCGGAGGACTATGACTTTTGAAAATTGTAGACCTTAGTATTCATGATATGCACCACTGGAGAGCCCTCCAAGAATTTTCAAAAATTTCCACCGAATACGTCACACTTCTTCTATTTTTTAAGTGACGTATTATGCTATTCTCATATGATTTGAGAGTTGAGTGTTTGTGGACGAAGCGAACACGTTTCTTTCCTCTCGATGATGTCCGTTCATTTTGAGATTTGACCGTAATTTCTCTCCACGGTCTTATACATAATGAAACGCAATTGTTGATCCAATCAGAAACGAGCAAGGTATTAAAATTTCCTTAACTAATATATCTACAAAACTGTTCAAATCAGCGACAATGAAGTGTCAGGTCCGTTGAAAGTGATGTATCATCAAACGTCCCCATATGCATCCAAATTTAATAACTTATATACCACTAAATGACGGTTATTGTGGTAGACCTAACCTAATTTGCATTGTTAATTATCTTAAGCCTAATCAGGTTTCGGTACCAAATGATTAGGTTTTAATGGTTCACTTTAATCGTTTTTGCCCTGGTTACGACGTTGAAATTGATGTATCGCCAAACGTCCCCATATGCATCCAAATTTAATAACTTATATACCACTAAATGACGGTTATTGTGGTAGACCTAACCTAATTTGCATTGTTAATTATTTTAAGCCTAATCAGGTTTCGGTACCAAATAATTAGGTTTTAATGGTTCACTTTAATCGTTTTTGCCCTGGTTACGACGTTGAAATTGATGTATCGCCAAACGTCCCCATATGCATTCAAATTTAATAACTTATATACCACTAAATGACGGTTATTGTGGTAGACCTAACCTAATTTGAACTTAAGCCTAATCAGGTTTCGGTACCAAATGATTAGGTTTTAATGGTTCACTTTAATCGTTTTTGCCCTGGTTACGACGACAAGTCACTCTCCAATATATTTTGTTGGGTATATTTGTGATAACGATCATGAATTTTTGTCAGAAGTCTTTTGTTGTATGACGAGAAAAGTTGAGTTTTTTGTATTTTCTGGTTGTACAATCTTTCCAAAATAAGTGAACTTGAGTCTTCAAAGGTGATTATTTTATTGCATTTTCGACCAAGTAGCTGTGCCACATCTATTATAAAGTTATTCTCAAAATTAAGGAAAAATTAAAGGTTGTAATTAAAACTAAAGGCTTAAAAATGGGCTTTGTCCTTTCCGTACAAGAGGGCTGGGTTACATGGGAATTATGATATTAGACTGGCGTTTAAAACAATGTGCCAACATGCATGGACTGTGATTGGATTCATGGATATTGTATTCTTATTGTTCAAACTGTAATCAAGAAGAAAATCGATAACTGCCGGTCCGATTTGAATGAACGTCTCTTACTTAAAAGAGACTGCTTTACATAAGAATGTACGAATGCTCAATATTCCCTCAATCTCCTCTTAAACTGATGTCGAACATCTGACGTCAATATAGCTACAATCAGTGGCGTTGTGGCAGGAGGGGGGCGGTTGCCATGGCCCCCCCAGCGGAGCTTTTTTGAAGGGGCGCCGAAGAGCAAGGGGCGCCAAAAGAGATTTTTTAAACGCCCCAATCTAAAAAATCATACTTTATGCACCTTAAATTGCGCCCAGGACCAATTTTACTGACATAATTTTAAAATACTTGCAATTTTTTTCGCTCGCTTCGCTCGCAATACAGTTAATTGGTAACTTTTTTGTAATATAGCTAATTTACAAGTTTTTTGTGTATAATATAGCATTATTAAATGAAAATCGAACTGCGCCTCAAGAACAATATGCTGACAACAATATTGAAATCATAAAACATCAATTTTTTCGCTCGCTTCGCTCGCATACATAACATATTGTTTCTTTAAGTTTCTTTTCACTCTAGCAAGGGTTAAATTTGTCTATTTTTATTTAGTGATTTAGGGTATCTTGGCAGTTGATTTAAAAAAATTTTCTAGTCGGCCCTAACCATGGTGGGGCCTGTTTTTCCCTTTTCCATTCATCAAAGATAAATCTACTCTTCTCCACTAAATATTTCCTTCCTCATTATGCCTAGGCAAATGAATTTAGTAAAAGTTTAGAAAATGGTGGGTGGCATGGGGACACCACTTTGGAAAATTGGAGGGGGGGGGCGCCATTTAGAAAAAAATGACTTTGGCCCCTACAGAAAAATTTTCCCACAACGCCACTGGCTACAATCGTCGCCAATATATTATGGCACATTTCCGGTGATCAAATTTAGATAAATTTCAATAACCTCCCCCTCCCCGCCCCTCCGAACAATGTTGGTGGGAAAAAATATTGCTTTGCCGGTCCTTAGCTCGCCCGACAACATTGTTTGGGGGTGAAGAGGGGGCTTTACGCCATAAGTTTTGTCAATGATTGTAGTTAGGAATTAGTCGTTGGATAATGGTTCCAAAAATTTCTTGCAAACCTTACGTAACCTATTCTTATTTGACTCTTTGAAAGATTTAAGAGAAGTCTTCATTTCGATTGTATTAGTGAAGAAATTACCTTTTGTTTTTCGAAACATGATTTAATTTTTTGGTATATACAACTTCAGAGAAAAAAATAGAAGAACAATTTGAAAAAATGGAATTGAAAGTAATTGCCGTTTTCAAAAAAATAAGCTTTTTTCATATATTCGTCTTTTTGTATCTTTCATACATCAATTATCGTCAAAACAAATAAGAAAAATTTAGTCTGATAGGTCGTCTCACGTTAAGGTCGCAGATTGATAGCGTAGGTTTTTTTCTGACTGATCGGCTCCCACTAGCAAATTTTTGCTTGGTCATTTTGTAGAACTCGTCGTCGTCGAAAGAAATTTTAAAGAAGGCAGAACATGTTCGTTCATGTGATTTTGATTCTGTATCCATTGATCATCACTGTCAATAATTTTCTTATTGACAACGAGCAAGGATACATTTCATCTCAAGATATCTCAATCATCAAAGAAATCAGTAATGTCCAATCACAAATGAATTGTCTTCACAAATGTGTTCGCATTTCAACGAAAGTTAAAGTCTTTTACAACCGCGAAAATAT
This sequence comes from Clytia hemisphaerica, assembly GCF_902728285.1. NCBI lineage: Eukaryota > Metazoa > Cnidaria > Hydrozoa > Leptothecata > Clytiidae > Clytia > Clytia hemisphaerica. Next base: position 1,505,780 of record NW_027103968.1, on the reverse strand, counting down.
TTGTATTTGTTTTGAAGAAAAGACTGGGAACAAGAATATTGTGAAGAGGAATGGGGACGAATTATATGGGAGAATCATGTCAGTTATAAAGGTATGAAATATCATTTTTGTCAAGAATCTCTAGAATTTTAGCGAGTCTGCGTTATAATATTCCTCAAATCTCTCTAATTTTATCGTATCTCGTCTAAAGATATTGTGTTATAGCTTGTCAAGAATGAATTAATTCGCTTGATTCCAGGCTATTAACTTATATCATGGCCAAGTTATAGGTGTGATTAAGTCAGCTATTCGATTAAGAGGGTTCGAATGGCTCTGGCAAATCTGACGTCTGCATAATTGTCTTCGATTATGAATTGTCGCATCATTTTCATTTTTCCATTTTTATAGGCTCAAGAAATAAATCCAGTAGTCAATGGTCCATCTCGTATTATGACGACAAGCCAATTAACTACTGCGATTGCTCAAATAACTACGACGGCCGCCTCACTAACTATAACGACGGCTGCTCAACCAAAGATTACAACGACCACCGCTCAACTAAAGATTACAACGACCACCGCTCAACTAAAGATTACAACGATGCCATTCGAGGTCTTGCGATCATCAACAGGAGCTAGTGGATCATTTAGCTTGATCAGTGACACCAATCTGACAACGTGCTTTTATACACAAATAGTGGATGATCCATATGTCGTTTTCCGACTTAACGTCCCTGTTTTAGAAGTCATTGTCACTGTCATCCGACCTGAATCTGTTATATCGCTTGGATCTAGTAGTAAAGAAGATTTCCAAATATATTCATTTGCTAACGGAAATTTAGATAAATGTTCAAATAAAGTTGATGTCCACACAACCACACCTGTTTTTAACTTAACATGTTCAACTGATGATGTTACCAAAGCTTTCAGTAAAATAAAAATTGTCAAAGAGGAGGATTCACGTGCTTTGATGTTGTGTGAGATAGCAGTCATCCTCGTTCGATCTGTTCATTAAACCAATCACAATCGCGACCAGCTAAAGACTTCCGCAAACTAAACTATAGACTAAAGAAGAAGAGAAAACTAAAATCTAGTTGTAATTGTAGAAATAGATGATACTATTTCACACCCCTGTGTCACAGACCCGCTGGGACCCCAGCCCACTGAAAAATTTGGCCAAAATTTCGTCCCTGGTGGACAAAAAACATACCGTGTAATTTCAGCCCCACTGGGAAATTGACTTTGATTTCATCCCCATTCGAAATTCAATGCAAAAATTTACTGTCCAAAACCATCCCAACTGGATATTTTAAACGCGGGAACAATAGAATTTTTATCCCCATTGGGATTTCGATAGACCGGGGCTGTGAGACAGGGGTGTTATTTCAAATATTTACAATATGTTCAAAAAAAAAGTACATTTCTCCAAAAACTTTGGATGCTCTCATAAAAAATGGGGGAGGGTACCTAGGCAAGTGAAGGGTACGGCAATGTGCCGGCCTTAAGGGTGTTCTTAAGGTTCCATTTGTGGAACGGGGTAATCTCTGTAAGTTCCATGAAGGGTCAGAAAATAGGAAAATTTAAACTTTTTCCCCTAAAAGCTGCAAATTAGTCCCATCAAGTGTCGTTAAATTCATAAAATTTTCAATTTTTTTCTCTTTTTTAGTCCCGCTAAGGGTCCGATGGTCGAAGGTCATACGCGTCAGCTTGTAACCAGGGCCCACGCCATGAATTTGAAAGTGGGGGGGGGGCAATAAATATAGAGTCTAAGGAGGCGCAACCATGGTTGCTTTACTTTGCAGAAATGTGGGGGGCTGGTAACCCTAGTACCCCTAGGTATCGAGTAGAAACTCTTTGTTCGCTCAAAGCATACTTTCCCTATTCCCATGATGAAATAATAGGTTTATCAGAAACGGAAATAATGTTCGTTAATTTTATTCCACTTTTTATCGGACAAAAACAAAACTCGACCCTCTTTAATACGAACCTCTATTGTCCGAATCTCTCTGTAATCCTAAGAATAATTCGTCTCCTCAGCTTGCATAGTCTTATTAGTGACTGTTTATAATTTAAAAGCTATCTCTCTCTAATTCGAAAAATATTTTTCTTATGAAGACCGAATTAATGAAATTTAATTCTATATTGAACGAAGGATCGAGACAAAAATACCATTAGATTTAATAAATTTAAAAAAAAGTTAACCCGTATGTATTGGAAAATGAATTGTTATGCTTGCTCGTTCAAAAATCAGCAAATTTGTAAACAAAAGCATAAGTCAGCAGGGGTTTTGTTTTGTTTTTGGTAGGCTGGCGAATGAAAAATTAACTCTGGTGATTTCTAGATTCTAGGCCGGCGAATTCTTAGCAAGCGCAGTGTATTGATTAGCATAATAATGTACTTGAGGCGGCGAACCGAACTTTTCGAACGGCAAATTGTAATAATTTTCGTGCCTTGGACCGGCGAAATTAGCCGTTCGCTGGGCCTAAATAAGACCCCTGATGCAGTGTAGGCCATATTCTTTGTTTACACGTATGGAAGTCGGCTAAGTCATAGTCATTATAAAAAACCCCAGTCTGGCAATGTATTGTTTTAGCTTTTTGTTCAAATTTCTTTTGTTACAAACAAAAGACAAGTTGCGATTTTCATACTTTTTGATTACGTTACCAAAATCTCCTCTTGGGATTGGTCTATTTTCTAATCACATGATCAAAAAGTTTGCAAAATAAATCGATTTTGGTACGTATAGTAAGCTCTATCTTTCAACAATAAAAAGAGACAAAAGCCTTCCAGACCAGTATTCTTATAATGACTATGGCTAAGTATAATTGCCAAATTAACACTGATTTACATTGTAAATACTTAAAGAAATTCCCTTATGAAACGTTGAAGTTTGAACATTTTCTCTTCATGCCATCTTCTTGCTATTTTTCACGTACCTTTCATTATACCTTGAGTGTGATTTTTTAAGCTTCTTGGTTTACTGTAGGTTGCTTTGTGGGTAGTTGTGCGGAGATGTTTTGAATGTTGTTTTTTTATTCTTAAAAAAAATATTGTTTGTTTATTTGTTTGTTTGTTTGTTCCATCCTTTAAAATGAAGGTGAACCCTGGTTTTTAACCAGGTGCATATAGCCATTTGTTAATTTATCACAATTTTCCATCAACCAATAGAATTGGGCTTTTCCAGAAAAAAAACGTACACCCCCTGTTGAGGAGCTCCAATCTTTTGTGAACTACCCCCTTGGAATTCCAGGCAATTTTAGGATCATACCCCTCTGGAATTCGGAATTACAGATTTTCAATCATTACCCCAATGGAAATCCACTTATTTTTGGCGGATTTTTGTCTACTGCTATGGAATTCCACTGCATTTAAACCATACTCCCTTGGAATGGAAATGGACCTCCTCAACAGGGGGTGCACGGTTTTTTTCTGGAAAAGCCCATTAATGAATAATACGAGATGTAAAAGTTCAAAGCCCTAAATTAATGATCCTTTTTTAAATGACTTATTTTAGTCATACCCAACAGACCTTGAAACTTTTAAACAAAGAATTACTTTATTATTAGAAAATGACAATGTGTCATTGTCTCAAGATTTTAGGGTCACATCTAGAGGGATGGCGTGAGTTTTGACTAAACTATACCTAACTTTTAGTAACATTGAGGGTGAAAAGTGTGGGGTATTTTTCTAATTGGAGACGTGTTTTTAGTAAAAGCTCTTCTTTTCACAGCTTGATGAAGAGGAGAACATTGGATCATCCGACGTCTCCCTTCTCCCTCCGTCAGCCAATGAGATGGGTTCATTGAAAAATAACGTCACCGACAACCAATCAGATTGCGTCATTGAAGATCCCAATCAACCAGATTACGTCATTGTTGAAGATGGTAACAACCAATGTGATTGTCCGGTGTCGAATTCTAGCCAATCAGAGGAGACCAATGAACCGCTATTTAAATACAGCACCCAATCAATTTCACCAGAGATTGTGGTCATTCCAACAGACACTCCAGAGTTAATCAAAAGATTCCCAAGACGTCGCAGCTCTTCACCTTGTCTCGGGAAAATGTCAAACCTAAGAGTCAGGTATGGCTCAAGATCATCAAACGATGACGTCAATTCGAGCCAATCAGATTGCTCGACCGAAACAATCAGCCAATCAGATTTGTCGACGTATTTGGTGATTGAGAGCCAGGAAGAGAAGAAGACGAGGAGGAGCTCATCACCATGTTTTGGACGAAGAAACGAGTTTATGGTTTACAGGGAGCAACGATTGTCATTTTTCTCATCAGAAGCTACTTCAAGAGGAAGGTAAGAACCTTTATCATTTTTAGTTGATACTTTGATACTCTCTAGTTCGATTTTCAAGCATCTTCATCGAATAAGAAGGGAGTTTATTGTGAATAGTAGAGTGTCGCGTAGGAGATTTTCTTGTTGACGGTGATTTTCAATATTTTCAAACAATAGAGCGTATCGAATAGTAGAACGTCGAATTAGAGGGCGTCAAATGTTTTTTTTACTCGTTACGTTTTTAAAACGTTCCAAAGACGTTTTCTTTAGGTCGGTGTTCACATTTGATACGGTGTTTTATTTGAATCGGTTCCGTTTCATTCTGATGAAAGGACTAGCGAGTTTATGTACAGCGGAGTGACTGAAACGATTTGGAACAACCTGCAGCCCTTACCTGCAAAAACGAGGACCGTAAAAGTGCTGATTTACCAACGTCAGCCATTCAATCAGGATTTAAACAAATCAGAACCTAACCGTTTCCGGCGCGAAAAAAACACTTACACCAAACTTGATGAAAGTAGAGCAAAAGTAACGGTCCATCTCACTCCCATCCTGTACCAACTCCCATGGACTTTATTGCGTCCAAAGAAGAGTTTTTGCATTCATGATCAGAATCTAAACTCAGTGAACCATCTGCAACCTGTCGGTTCTAGAGCGATATAATAACTGATTCGATCTTGAGAATCTTTCTTAAAAAATCAGAAGTTCGAACTAACATTGCATATAATACTCGTAAGCAATGCTTACCTCAAGCAATAAAAAGTAAATTGACCTCCCCCTGTGCTTATTCTTGCACCAAAATAAAATGTAATTTGAATGTTCTATGAATGTTATGATTTTCATATTGGCCTGTGGTCAGTTTTTAACCTATACCGATGGCTATATTGATGGCTAAAAATTACTATATTGGTTCAAGTTATAAGAATGTTAAGGCTAGAAAGATGCTACGGTATCTGATTAGTCATTAAGATACTATCAACTTTCTCTATTATTCAAATCTTTACGTTTTCGAACTGAAATATTGGTGCCCACAGACGGAAATTGGTTTAAATTCTCTGTGATTCAAGTCTTTCTCTTATTTTGGATAAAATATTTTGTCCCTTGAAGATCGAATTAAAGGGTATCAACTGTATTTCTAAATGTAAGTAACCTTGGTATAGTCCCACTTTAATTCATTTGTAGAATCATAATCACTTTGAAACACAAAATGATAAACTATTCTTATAGAAAGTCGCTTGCATCGGTATTTTGTCGATTTCAGATATCCGAGCACAGAGGTGGTATTTATGTTTGTCCAAATTGTAACTTTCAGGCTGACTTTTTCGGTTAGAGTACATACCTTTTTAAAATGTTCTCTGGAAAAGATATTTGTATGTTATTTTGGGATGTCATTCGTAGTGGTGTACTGTATATCTAGCTTGCGCAAACGTTTTTTCTACGTCAATCCAACGTTATATCGTATTAGCAAGTTTATGTATTCGAGATAAATCGAAGAAGACAGTATAAATCAAAATTGACAATGTCGCCAAAATCGTAGTCTAGCAAGCTAGACGACTAATTCAGACATATTAGAAATAAAGCAAAAAAGTAAATTTTAGTCGTCTAGAAACCTTTGTGCACTAACTCCAAACAAAAAAAAGTGTCAATATCGCAATTAAAATTTTTTCCCGCTCAAAAAAAATTCTTGAAAATAAAATGTGTGTGGATGTGTGTGTTAAAAATGTTTCATTTGTGTTGATTTTATTTTGAGAGTTTGTTGTTGCTGAATAAATTGTTTTCTCGCTACGCAAGTTTCTGCGTAGCTAGGCCCAGTATCTATAAGGCTGGAACACCGGATTCTTCCAGTCGTTTATACAAACTAAATCCCGTATCATTATTTGTGTTTATTATTAGTAATACATGCATTATAAACGACTCCAGTCTACCAAAATCACCGTCCACTTTGCTCTACGACAGTAAAAACATCAAAATACCGTCGTCTTTTTAGATGAGCAAAGGCGATATAGAGCCGTACATCAACTATCGAATTTCTTTTATGTCGACTTCACTTACCGTCGCCCTCGATATCCTCCAATACATAAACTCACAGAACTTGTAGAGGTCTGTGATTCAGACTATGATACCCTCCGATACCTAATCTCGCTTTTGATGTTATACGGTTGACGATTGGTGTGGCAGAATTGGGTTTCCAGGGCTTTTCTTTGGACACCATTAACATTCTTAGTGAAAATACCACCGCTAATTAACATGTGGCTGAAATGTGGGATTACTCCAATTTTTGACAATCTCAATTAAGTAAGGTATTCCAGTTTATTAATATTCCGAAAGTTTCTCTCAGTGGAGGATATAGTGTTTGGTGAGTTGTTTTTGTTAGTTAGACAAAAATGTGTGCGAATACTGTTTGAGGGAAATTGGTATGCCTCCGTTGTTAGTTAGACATATTAAATCGAGTTTTATAGTTTCAGTTTTAGGCAATAATGTCCATCTCGTTTTGAACCTCACTGGTGTTGAGTGTATTGAGCAAAAGTAAAGCGCCTGCTAAAATGTATGATTCATTTTTCATTTTTCAAATAAACATGGCGTATTTTTCTGTTATTTCATTGCTGTTCTGATTCAGAAAACATTGACACTTTCAGCGATATCGTAGTATATCTAACCCATTGGAGTCCTTTTTTGCTATACATTAAGTTGGTTGGCTTTGATTAATCGGTTGCTAGACAGTTTAATTTTATGAAACTGTCTTGAATCATGTTAACTATCGCGTCTATAAGTATATAACTCACTGATGATGTAGAGTAACTGTAAGAGAAACGTAATTCATACTTTGTGGTTTACGCATTTCTTATTGTATTTTCATACGTACGAAGTAGATCAGTTTCTTTGTAACAAACGGCATTCAAGATGATCACAAGGGTATTTTGTCTGGAAATGATCACCGAGATGAAAATTGATGATAGATACTATTCATAACTATCCATCATCGAATTATTGAACGAAAGAAGTTTACGAATTTCTTTTAGGTATTTTTTACGTACGAAGTAGATGATTCAAGATGGTATTTTGTCTGGAAATTATTGATGATAGATACTATTCATAACTATCCATCATTGAATTATTGAGCAAGACAAAGACATCATCAACATCAGTTTTATTTTTTGAAACGAGTTTGTACATTGATACCGTCAATTCTGACTTGATGTTGCTTTTACACCGCATTTTTGATTTGTTTAGTACACTACCTTGTCTTAGCTTGGATGCTCTAATATCCTCTGACAAACCGTTTTTATATCAACTGAGGTTTTGTAGGGGTCGTGATTCACAAACCATGCGATTGCAGGGAATCTAATAACGAGGCTAGTAGCTAACTCTCTCCCGGGAGAAAATATTACTTTTTTTGTTTATTTTGATCTTCTATTGGTTTGACCGCCTTCCTTTGGGTTTTAAATTTACTCTAAATACTCTTTTTTCTCAGTTTTAAGTGGTTTAAAGTAGATGCAGATTATTTTTCATTATTTTTTTTAAACCTTTCCTTTTAACATTGGGTTAACTTTGAGAGTTTTTATGAGATTTTTACGATAGGTTACTCTTTTCTGAATTGCTGATAAGTCATAATAAGGCGAGACCAATTTGATTATTTGTTTTACGGGCCCAACCGACCCTGAAATTCCAAAAATGGATATAAAAATAAAATTTATTTTGGTAGTACGTTGTTATTTTCATTGCTTTACTGACTGCCAAATTTTCAGTTTTTTCCAAGGTTTTGAGAATTTCAATTTTTCATTGTATCCATGAATTTGAGGTTTTAATGTGTTTGTATTTTCTATTTTGCATTTTTTCAAGATGTAGTAGTTTTTGCTGTCTTTTTAGGCGAGATTTTATAAGTGAAATTCTACTTTTATTTTTATTTTTTTGTCGACCGATCGACCCTCTTTTTTGGGTACTTTAAGGGCAGAAACTTTCGTGTTTTTCGCGATTTTGATCCTTTTACGCGAAAGTTTCTGCCAGGTAAAAGTTAAACCTGAAAAACGCGAAAGTTTTTTTTCGCGAAAAATAAACTTCTCTACTCAGTTTTGCACTATTTGCTAAATTTTAGCATGTTTTATGAGTTTTTGTTACTAAAAAAGAAACTTTCTGCCCTTAAAGTAGCTTGGCTTGTAAAACAACAAATTAAATGGTCCCCGTCTAATGTCTTTAAGATTTCTTGGTAGATTTGAGCAAGTAGAGAATGATAATCCTCGTTTTCCTACTAATCAAATCAAATCTTCGTTTTTGAAGCATTGTGAAAAATCAGTTTCCTGAATGTACCAGTCAATTATAGAGGTATTAAATTCTCTTTACTTTAAAGGAGACACGGTATTACCGGGGAAAGAAATTCACAGCAATACGCTAAGAAAATACAAAAAGATAATCTTCGCTTGTTATATTATATATCTCTCATGTTACATTTTCTTATTACTGTTACTGTAATTGATGTTATGAATTGTTTGCATAACACTCTAATTACACGGAGGAGGCTACAATATGTTGGTTTTCTTATGATTTTTGAATGATAGAGCTTTTCTTTTGTTTTAGGATTTTTAGTCTGAGTCTTTTTTTAGATGGTGAATGATTGCTGGTACATTTTCCTATCATATTATGAATTTTCGAATTTTCACAAAAATTATCAGAATAATTTGATTTAGGCTTTTAAAACATAATGGTTGAGACAAACACAGCTTTGTGTGTATTTACAAGAAACTTGTATTGTAGCCAGTTTATGAAGTTTTGTTTGTTTTCGTGAGAGACAATTTCATTTTCATTTCAGCGATATATTTTGGGTACGCAAATTTGGAAGTTTACTACGGCTAAGGGATCGTCAAACCTCTCTTCAATTATAGAATAGGAAAATAGAGAAAAAAATTTTATTCTGACAGTCCCTGTATCAAATAGCGAGCTAATGTGTTTGCACTTTCGAGGCTGGTGGAGTGACTGAGATGATTTTTGTTCGATGCCATGATTGTTCTGACCTTCAGTGGTTTGCTTGAATGCGTGATTATTTGGCTTTTTAACTTGCGTGAATGCGTAAATTTGAAAAAAAAACTGTGTGGTTGCGTGGATTGAAGGTCCGCTGGGGGGCCTCCAAAATCGAGGACGGTAAAAGTGCTGATTTACCGTCGTCCTCAGTCAATCAGGATCTAGATAAACTAAAAGCTTACCGTCTCCGTGGCAAAAAAAACAACAAAAATACATAAAACTCGTTGATACTTTTTAGGGAACTGTCATCAACGAGACTTTGAAATCACACTAAATAAAGATTGCGACGTCGAAGTTGGCCAATATGATTCAGTATTGAAATCTATCCAAGTCATCAGTGATATATTTTTATGATATATTATGTTTTGTTTCTTCGGCTGAGAAACTTTTATACTCGTGTCTATCAGACAAGAAGCAATTACTTCACCTACAAATTACATTTAGTCAATCGGAACTAAAGTCTATTCAAGGCATTGCTTAGAGGCGTGGAATGTCTTGACCTTCGGAAGTTCTTTAAATGCCTAAATGACAAGTTCAAGGAAAAAGTAGGTTCGTCTCGTTTACCCCAAACACAATTAAGAGGCTTTTGTATGGAGAGGAATGAGCGAATGCGGTTTTTTAGAACTGTCATCTTATGCGTGGGTTCTTAAGGGCTCTGACCATAGTGAATTTTTCATAATTGCCGTGTTTAAAATGTGTTTTCTGACTGGTGTAACCAACAAAACTATGGCATGTTATACATTTTCTGTTAGACAAACTATTCCTGAATCTGAAAATTCAAAAATTGCATTGAAAAAATTTGACGAAGAAGAAAATGAAGACTTTTTGCGAGGAAGAGTATTTCAACTTTAAAGAGCTTAGTTTCGGTGAAGAAAAAACATTTTGAAAAAATTTTCGCAGTAGATGGTGTATCTTTTACCGAACAATAAAAATTTTTGCGGAAAAGTTTTGTAAATGCTTCTTTGTCTCGAAATCTTCAAAATAGTGGTTTTTCATCAATTTTTCATCTGGATTTTGCTTAAAAGAACAGTCATAACTTTTGACACATCGTTTTAGAAAAATTTTCCGCAAAATTTAAAATAGTTCAATTCTTTGCGGACAGTGTAAAGAAATTTTGAAACAAAAAAGTTAATTACCCATTAAAACTAAGCACTTTTTGTAAAAGAGGGTGATGCAACATATTATTAACATCTTTTTAAAGTTCATAACGTCATTTTTGCAATTAAATTCTTAATTACTCTTAAGGGATTCGATTAAAAAGCAATTTATAAAGGCAATTCTTTGTTAAAAGTGTTAAGGAACCTGAAATATAACTTTTATGTTCAAATACCAAAATCAATTTTTGGACTATGGTCAGAGCCCTTAAAATGTCGTATATGATGTGTTTTTTTTCGAAAACTTCTTCGGCTTTAAACGTCAGCTTATTATGTCAGGAGTATTAAGACATGTTGTTGGGGTTTATTAGATCTGAGGTTTTCTCTCGATTTTCGATTTCCAAATTCTTTTCTAACATTCATGCAGTCTCTTCTACTCAACATTTTCTGTTTTTCAACTTTTTCTCTTTTCCTGGAACTTTTGGGTCTGGGTCATGAAAATATGTAGGTTCGATCTTATATCTTGAAAAGATTATGAGCTCGAGATAGAAATAGTGGGATCTTGCATAAGGGTTGTATAAGTAACAAGTACGGCTAAAGGTCTGTGAAATTAAAACTAAGGTAGTAGAGAGAGACTATGACAGTTAAGCCTATGTTTTGATGTGGTGTTGCTTATATCCCGTGGAGAAGGGCTTGCACTTGGAACAAAGGAAGATATGACGTAGCCTAATGAATCTATGGGGTACTATGGGTATTTCGTTTGTTTTCTTCGTTGGTTTCATCATGCATTTATCAAATCTCGCAGTTTTCTGTCTTCACAGGGAACAGTTACGTTTGGCGAACAGCAGTACCTTATTTTAATTTTATTGGTGAGTTTTGAGCAAAACAAAATTGAAGATATTTCAATGACCCGGCCTATTTTTCTATTCTTGCCAAATTTAGGTTGTTTTTGATGTACACAGGCTAACAGTGATTGTATATAATTGTTTTAATTTGGGGAAGGTTGTATTTATAATTTGTAGCCGGTATTATTTTCTCATGGTTTGCAAACTGTAACAACGATGTTGGATGGATTGCAGAAAGGTCTGCTTTCAAAATTTGGTTGCCTTTTGCATAATATTTGAAGAAGTGCTAAAATTTAGGGCACAATTTTACTATTTTTAGCTTTGGTAATGCTATAACGTATATTGAGGTGATAAAAGTTTTTGCAGTTACTTGAATTTCAAATATTTTGCAGTTGATGTTCAATTTCGCCACTCACATGTCAACTTTACACTTGATTAGGTTCTTAGACTTTCATAACCGCTTGACATTTTTTTGGTTTTTTGACGAAGAAATGACCTTGTTTTTTCTATCTGTAGACATGGCTCTTGTAGAATGCGTCGTGAGGTACTTTTTACACACCTATAAGTCGTGGGTTACTGAAAATCTTTCCTGTTATTCAATGTAACTTTTTTCAGAAGTGTTAAAATTATTTGGTCCTCAAAACCGAAGGCGTCGCGTGAGATTAAAAGGGGTTGGTATTCTAGGCTATTTTGAAGAGATCTGTGGTTTTTGAACCTTATTCCACAAACGATTTTGATTAGAGAGTCCATACTGTGTATCGAATCGTATTTATTTGAAAATAAGGATACTTACTGTTTGATATGGAAAAGAATGATCAAAGATGTATTTCGATTGATTTGGTGAATTTTCTAATGATATTAGGATATAGAATTTGTTGTAATTTATCTTTTTGACTGGCGGATGAGAAATTTTTAATATACAGTACCGTATTTGGCCCCCAAAACGGAGACGGCCCCCAAAACGGAGACGGCCCCCAAAACGGAGGTCGTCATTAAAATGAGGATTCTGACTTGTAGATTTATCAGAATTAAACAATTTTTGTTTATTTTGAAAGAATGATGGTTATACTTAAAAATGAGCATGTTTTTGATGGTTTGAGACAGATTCAAAATAACATATTTGCGCCTGAAGGGAATATTTTAACACCAAAATTAGATAAAAATTGCATATAACTCACTCTAGCTCCTTAGATATTGAAAATAAGTTATGAAAATGGGAAAACAAATAGGAAACTTTCTACACCTAATGCCGTTCAGAAAATGCAGATACATCCGTGACTTTAGAGAATGAGTAAAAGATATAGCATCTTAAAGGTCAATCAGTATTTTGGGGTCCTAGAACCAGCATTGATAAAACCGAACATTCTAAATATGAGAAACAGCAAAATATCTTGGAATTCCATTCCCATCAGCTAGAGTTAAAAGCTTATAACAAAAAATTAACACTATGTATAAAATTTTTCGCTGAATCAGCAAAACCGGCAAATTCTGTCATTCTTTTGCAAAATATAGGAGAAAAATACCTTTAAAGCTTAATATTTTCAGTTTCAGTTGAGCTTTTTTTCTAAAATTTTCACAGCTTATTCCATAATGGAACTATTTTCAAAAGAGATTGATTTTCAAAAACTTGTTTAAGACGTTTATTAAATCAAAATTGTCATTTTGAAAATCCCTAAATTTTCAGTTTGGACTTTGCAAAATCGAAAATCTTGAAATATTTCATAAACATCATAAATTTTATTATCCATCGGGTCGTAAATTTAAGGGTAAACACAAATATGTTCATAGTTTTTCCCCCTATTACCACTGGGCTTAATAATTTGATTTTAACTACACCTACGTATTGGGGGCCCCAAACCTCCATTTTGACAACCAGGAGTATACTTTAAAAATTTTATCAAACAAATTTATGCCCAAAACCCTCTAAATCACATTTCCAAACTATGGTCAAAATTTTGTATTCATATCTTAAAGAGATCTCGAGAAATCGCTAAAATTTCAAACCTCCGTTTTGGGGGCCATTAGAAAAAAGCTACCTATCTTTAAGCGATTGAAAAATATTGTTGAAATTGAAAATTTGGAAAAAGAACTGTCGGGAAATAAAGTAGAGATGTTAAAGTTTTTCATGCAGCAAAATTTTTTGTAAAACCTCTTTTCCTCTAGATTTGAGAGAAATTTTAAATTTGATCGACGTTTTGGGGGCCACATACTGTAATGACAATTATTATTTTTTCCACTTTAACTTTTTGAAGCTAGTGCTCCTAGAAATAGTTCCTCTATTCGGAGGGTGTCTTTTTTAGAAAGTATATAGCAGCTGGAAGAAAAAGTCATACAACATAAACCATCTAACGTCCATTTGTTATATCCAGGTACCGTTAGATAAACATTCTTTGCTAGCTGGTAGAGTGGATTTTCGCTTATTCTTAGTTTCCCGGTAATGGGAAATCCTCGAAGAATACTTTTCTTTACTCGACTTCCTCTAAAAGTTCGAATTAGAGAGAGTTAGAGACTGTATTATAATCCAGTGATTATAGCATTCTTTACCAAGAACCTTTGTTTTCATTTTCAACGCAACAATCTATTTAAGTAGAATCGGGCAATATCCTGTTCATCAAATTCTTGTTTTGTTTGATTTGTTTTTTGTGTATAATAATTCTTGGGTAATCGGGGTAATCTTATCACATCCACTTTGACAATAATTTCGTTTTTCTTTTGTTGTTCCAGTTCTATGATTTGTAAAAACACGCCATTGTATGAATAAGATATCTGATAAACTTTGTGAAATAAAGGTTGAGGATCTCCGAAAATGAGATGATCAGGGAGATTTCGGAAAATTCAGACCCTCCTGATGTTTACAGTATCCGAGTACCGCTTCCTTCATCCCGCTAGCTAGAAGAGTCTCAAGCTATGGTTCTGATGGAGAGCTCAGTTAGGAATCCAGTGATCTGTATAAGTATGTAAGTCAGAGGCGACATGAAGGCTCTTCTTTCGATAGCTATCTACCCGAAGGTAGGGGAGGGTGCCACTCTTTCTCCCTGGATTTCTCCACTTACCCCTGATTCTTCTCTTAATTGCTGAGCATCAAGCAGAGAGGTATCAAGTACCAATTTGGAAATCTTTGGTATGACCCGGCTGGGATTTGAATCCACAACCTTGCGCAGGTCAAGCTTGCTCGGCTTGCGATGACACGTCCTCTCCACTGTTGCCGATGTCCCGTGGTATTTGCAAGGTCTTCCTTTGAGCAGCCTGCATGTTTCAACGGCCACCTAAATTGCGTGGACTAGATGCGTGCCCCTTGAAAATATCTTTCCAACGATTTTCAATTGTATCTATATGAGTTTTGGTTCTTATAAAAAAAAGTTTTAACTGCTGACCGTAACTAACAACATCCTCAACAGTTATTGCCATCCTTCCCTTCTTAATACCGCGATGCAATCTGTTTGAAACAGGATTAAGCGTCAGGCAAAATGTAAACATGTTGTATTTTCTTGATGCCAGAATAACGATGGATTATTTGCTTTAAAGTTTCGGTGTTTGTTTTTCCAAATTGAAGAGATAGAGTTTTGGTTTCATTACAAATACCTTTTTCTGGTTGCACTCGCTGACCATTAAATTGGCTCTGATATTTTGTATTTCTGGTCAAGAGAAATCGTCTCTTCTAAGTTAGTTCGTATTATTTAGGATCTTGACGAAAACGATAGTTGTTTGAAAGTTTAAACTTTGTGTGTGGAAATGAAAGAATGAACGAATGAAAGAATGGTGTTTTGGTCTTTTGGAACTCGTGAAGCTAAAGGAACCCTCTAACTTGATACACGTTTTTATGCCTTTTACGGATGTTCTTAACTTTTTTGAGTTTTGAGACTGAAATGTTTTTACAATGTTCTTAATTTCACCAATTTTAATTATTTATGTGCAATTTAGAGTCCATAAAGCCTTAAAATGTTTTGGCCGTCGAAACCTTATGTTCTAATATAGTTTGTTCTCATAAAAAACTTATAGTAGAGCAAAAAGGCTATCTTGTGAACACGGTCACGGATTTGGATCGGAATCGTTCTTTTTTTCTTTCCATCTCTTGTATCTATTCAGAAGTTTCAATTTATTTTGATTTTGAGACGTTTTTTTCTCAAGAACGGACAAGTATACCTTAGGGTAATTTCGAGTGGAATTCATATCAATGATTTCCTCTCCAATATATTTTGATATTGATTTTCCGGTGACGTCTTATGCTACCCGTCGGGAATTCATGTGTAGAAAACCAACATGTCCATTTAAAAGAACAGTAAGAATTCTGAATAAACAAACTAACATTTCATTCAATATTTAGTACTTATAGTTTCCTTCCTATGGTAGTAACCTCCAAGAGAGATTATTAAGCTAACATGGAAATTTTGCGATAATGTAATTAGAATTACTTCTAAAAAGTGACGATTGAAAATGGATACAGTATTTTACCATAAAGAACAGTTTTGAAATAGATTGTGCATGCTGGCCTGTGTCTACATCCTATATTTCTTCGCTCCAAGCGTGAAACTACTCTTCAAGAGTAAGGTCTAAATGCCTTCCTTGATCTTATTGTGTAAATTATTGTATATTGCAAAAGTTTAGATATTTGGGAAATCTTTAGTTCATCAGATGTCATCATTGTTCCCCAAAGTCCTAAACGACTGGAGCTATTAATTGTGTAGACATCTAATGTTATATGCTAGACTAGACTTGTGATGTGGAAACTATTGCTCGATCTATCAATACTTGCAAATCGTTCATTCTAGTGGTTGGTGCTGATTTTTTATAATATCTCATTTTAGGAGCAATCTTTCTTCAGATTTTATAGTTAGAACATAGTCCCCAGTGGTGGGTTTGATAGAGGGTTTTCATTTCCTTGTAAGAAGTATGGCTAAATGAAACACTCTCCGTCATAAATTTTGTACCGTCAGATCCACCGCTGGTCTCAGCCAGCAAACATCCTACATAATGTTAGAAACATTAGATGGACGTCTCCTAGACGTCTGGTTAGATCCATTTGGTTTCTCATATTCTTATAAAAACTGCTCAAAACAAATTGCTCACACTTTATCGTTTCAGTCTGTCATATAAAACTGTTTCTAACCCCCTACTTAATGCTCTTAAAACTTTTAGTGCGATACAGTAGATAAATTATTCAAATAATACACTCAATCTAGAGAGATTTTCGTATTCAAACAATCGTCTAAAACCAACATATTTGATACAAGAGAAGAGGTATATTGATGGTATAGTCTATGGTTTATTGAATACCATATTGTTTTCTGAATTGAATGTTATTCGTGGAAACCTTTTTACATGGTCTACCATAATCTAATGATTTAGAAATCGTTGTTGGTTTTTCACTTTTGGAGTCTTGCTGCTCAGGATAAAAAGAAATCTTGGTGTTGTTTGGTTAACATTTGGGAATTTTTTGATCCCAATGGTTGGATATAGGATATAGTACATGGATTTTGAAATCTGTATTATTGGTATAGCCTGTAATATTATTCGTATGGCTATGAGAAATATAATGGGTTATCGTACTACACCTGAACATCATAACATCATGCATCGACCATCATTCCGACGGTCTGTCGGCTGCACTTTAACTTCTCATCCTGCGTTGACGACAGGTGATTTATCTTTATCCAAGAAGATTTCATTATTTTCGTCGGCAAGCGAGGCGGATGATGATGAGGAAGATGAACAGGAGTTTGTGAACGCGCTACCTATTTGGATGCAAGAAGCGCAGGATAATATGAGGTAAGGTTAGGAAAGCAGGCATCTGCTCTGTAACCCATTCGCTGCAAAAGGACGATTATATCGGTCGAAATACCGAGGTAACTTCAAATCGCCTACTTTTTCTACGGACATTTGTTTTTCCTCTTCTATTGCAAAAAGTTATTGGGAAACTAACTTTTATTGGGGTAACTATCAAGGACTGTTTCAACCGGGGAATATGAATATGGAACTGTGATATCCTTTATACAACCTTTTCAAAAAACGTATTTCAGCTTTGACATGTTACTTGCAGCAAAATATACAGGGAGAATGATGATTGCAAATTAGCTGCTTAATTTTTCTTAACGTAAAATAGGGAATATTCCTTAAATTGTTTATGTCTTCGTCTTCGGAGCCTCAAATTGTCTGTTAAATATATTTTAAAATGTACAAGTTTTTTTTGACTGATAGTGGAAGTTATTCAATGTTCTTTTTAAAGAGACACGGCTGTCATGTAACATACTGCAGTTGTTTTTGTTTATTTTACTTGCGGTTACTGAAAAAACCATAATTTGACTCAAAAAGCCATGCTTTGACTATAAATGGACATTTTTTCACGTGTTGTCATTTTATAGTTAGAGAGCTTATAGAGCATTCTTCTGCAAGAGTTCTTACGGTTCTCTTTCTTTACCCAGAAACATCCAAGACTACCGAACTAGTCTGTTGATCAATCATGTCAGAAGGCGGGAAGATAAGGGTGGAGGGTGTTTGTTAAAATAGGAGCTGCGTAGGAGAACGAGCAAAAGTTGGTAAGAGGTTAGCCTTCAGCCCTTACCGCCAATAACTTTTCTTCCTACGCTTCCCTTAACTCTCACACTCACTTTTCCCGCGTGATACCGTTCCAGCCCGGCTGGTGTGCCAGTCTACAATAGTGTTTTGCTCAAATGACTTTTTCTTAGTTGCCGAATACAGTATGCAAACCTAGTTTTATGCCCCTGTCAAAATGTAAAATATAAAACGGCCGAAGAGGTAAATCAAGGAAATCTCTCTTTTTTAGCGGTATACCTCAATTTCTATAATGTATACAATCTCTGACGTCACATTATTTATACCAATACCGGCGAAATATTCAATAGAATGAATCAGACATTCAATAGATGTACCTGTTCACCCAATGTTCTTACGCAACTTGAATAATGGTATTATTGCGGTCAGGAAAACCTCGTCCTTTCGAAATTTTTCGATAGGTGCTAGCATCTTAATTCTTCGAATCCCGAAGGTCCCTTTGGTTAGAGCTTACACAATTCTGGACAAAAGGTTAGAGACTTTTCAAAAGTTCCCCAAAGTAGCGAAATAAGAGCATTTTAGGAACTGAGGGGTAATTGATGAAGCTGAAAGAAGAATTTGTTATGCTATTCAATTCGGAGCTTATAAAACTGGTGCTTCCTATTGTATGAAAAGGGAGACACTGGACAAACAACGTAGGACTATTAACATTTTTCACGTTTTCTCGAGTTTTAGAAAGGAAAAAGTTCAAACATACTTTACTACGAAAACCTTTCCAAATTTTTTACTCTAACCCATATCTCAGATTTGATTTTACAAAATCACGCGAGGCAATGGAAAACCAATAACAACAAATTATCATTCCGATGCTAAGCTTCCTTTAATGCAATAAACGATTTTCTAAACAAGATATTTAACAAATATTGCTAGATCTTAAAGACTTGAAGTTTCGTTTTGCCATGTGACCCAAAAACTTATGTTTGGTCAAAGTCTACTTAATCACACCTTAGGAAAACAGGGATATTGTTCGATTGTTGTTTTACGTGATTGGCGGCCGCCCACAGTCTAAAAATGTTTCAGTTGAACCTGCCAATCCCCCCAAAAACGAGGATTGGGGTTCAGGCCTACTGCTGCAAAATTTATGACGTGGATCCAAACCTTTCAGATGTTGAAAATCGACTTTCAAAGCTTTAGTGTGTTGGAAAAAAGTGTCTACGTCGGGTGCCAGATCTTCGCACGGATAATTTTGCACTCTATCTCTTCCTGGTCAATTCCAATTCTAGCCAAGAACTTGTTAATGGTGCTTGATGCTTAAGTGGCGCCTTTTGAATATCTCTCAAGGTTGAGCTTGGATTTTTGCTAAATTGCTGCGAATTTCCTTACCTGCCAGATTTATTGAAGGAATTAAAATGTCTGCTGCGACGTTAAGAGTTTTGATGTGTAATCAGTAAGAGAATTCTTAGATCGCGTGCTACAGAGGATAAAACTCAAAGCGATCCGTAACCATTTCTATCGTTCTTGTTATAGGTCTTACAGCCAGCGTTATGATTTGTGTTCCAGTCCACGATTGGCTGAAGTTTGTTCACCACGTGCTCGATCCAAAACATTTGACACAATCAACGAACATCCGAAGCGAGACTCCGTAAGTTTCCTTTTAAAATACATTATTACTTTTATTGTATAATTTTGGAATACAATATTCAGTTAGCAAATCAGCAAACTTTCCTTTAACATTGCTCGGTTTGGATTTAGTTGTCTTGGAAACTAACAGAAGAGTATCGTAATATATTGTCAATGACTATAGCAAAGATGGCTTTACTCGATAAATCTATCAGTTCCTTCTTATGATGAGAGAGCAAAGGTGGAGCGTTCGGCTACGGTGCGCAAGGTGGTGGGTTCATCCTAGGCCGGGCCAATGACTTCGTTCTTAGTACAAAAGGATACTTAATGCCTTTCTGCTAGACTCTCAGCAATTGAAAAGAAGGATCAAGGGGGGTAGAGAGAGTGGTGCCCTTCCCTACCTTCGGGTAGATAGCTATCGAAGAAGGAGAAGCCATCGAGTCGCCTCCGAATGCGGTTGAAGACTCACTTACTACTAAGATGAGAATATCAAAATTTCACATTAAAAACTACAGCTGTATTACCCATGAAACATAATTGGATGGTTGTATAATGTTATCATATACATATTGATAGCTTGTATCTTCTCATCGTTGTAGATCATGCAGTTAATGTATCGTGATCATTAAAAACTCTCTCGCCAACTTATACAGTCTGCATTATGAAACTAACGGCTTGTCAGCTTTAAGTTATCTGCGAAGTTTTTAATTAATTTGGATTTAAATTTTTTTTGATATCTGATACAAAACAATAAGGATGGATTTGATGCTTGTCACGAAAAGCTGTGATCCGATCTTCTTAACATTATTGATTAGATTGGGAAGAGGTTTTCAGGTTTAAAGGAGTTTGATTATGAGTAACTGGTCAAACTCTTTGGAGACTGTGCGGTACTGAAATCGACTGTAAAGCTCAAGTGTTTAATCATATTCCGTATAAAAATCCCTGGTCTGGTAGCCAATTGTTGTAACTTTTTGTTAACTTTTTCCTTTGTTAATAACGATTATAAAAATCGATTTGCTCAGTTTTTGATTACGTTACTAAAAGTTGCTTCAAAAGTTAATCACACGATCAAAAAGTAAGCAAAACAAAATAATTTCTCAACGCAAAGTTCAAGTTCGCAACAATAAAAAGAAACAAAAGACTTCCAGACCGGGGTATCTTATACAGTTAATATATGGTTAATCGAACCTTTTTCTTTTAATACTTCATTCGGCATTAGAGCTAAGGCGCGCCTAGCACCTCGGCATATATTGCCTTCCTGCGTTTTTCTAAAAGAATTTTTTACGAACTGGGAAGTATATGTCGATTATATAACTCGATTTGTATATCGCACGTTCATTAAAAAATACTTAATGATACCTTCTAACTAATCACCTCTAATTAGCAAGGTGCTTATCTCGTCTTTGCGCAATGTGCTAATTTTTCCTGAAAATTTTAATCTCATATCTTGATTAAAGTTATATTTTTAAAACCATTGAAAAAGTGTTTTTTTCATTCTTCGTTTACCAAGAACCTTACAAAAAATGGATCCTTCACTTTTGGAATTGCTAAATATAATTTTCATTCATTTCTACGATTTATTTACTTCAATATAAATGTTTTCTTAGTTTGGACTATACACGGTCATAACAATTATACCTGGTAATTATACAAAATTTCCTGCCTTGAAAACTATTAGCGACATTACCAATATAACTTATGTTATAAGATTGTAATTGTAATGTAATGATGGTCGGTAGGTTGTTAATAAAGTATAATAAAGATTCTGCTGATGTGTTGTTAAATTTTGGTTTAAGGTTAATTTAAATTTTAAGGTTTCTTCTAAAAGCTTTTTGGATTTTTGTTGAAGTTTTACAGGTTTTTGAAATTTTGTGATTAGATATCATGTATTGATGTTTTTGGTGAATTGTATTTATGTACTGGAATTGTCAATTCATGATAATCATTACGTAATGTTTTCTACGGAAAGACCCCGGTTTTTGCCAGCAGTGGCAAATTTTATACAACTTTTGTCTAGTTTAGATTAGCCACTATTGGCTAAAACCGTGGTATTTCCGTAGAAAACATTACGTTATGAATATCATGAATTCTTTTGTTCTGCAATTTGCTCAAAACTGTGATGTAACACTTTTAATAGATGCTCGTAAATTTGAAAACTTAATTTTTGAATCTCTGTGAGAAGACTGCAGAGAAGGGAACTGTCTGAAATGAACACTCTAATGTTATTGGTCCCTCCTTAGTTATATTGAATATAAATAAATGCTTTGGGTTTTTCAGTTGTTTTTTTTGTTGAATACTACTGGTTACCGACAGGTAGTGAGAAGATTCTTTATCGATGAAAAGTATCTGCCTTCTAGAAGATTTTGAACGGTTAAAAACCTTTGGGCATCTGTGAATCCGGACGTTCGCTGTTATCTGAATATGCTTCCCCTAATATGGATTTGGTTATTTTGTAGCGATTGATGGGTAGTATAACAAAAGCAGTGGCAATTTATTTGGTTCAAGTCTTAAATAATATGAGTTTGAGTTTCATTTTTCATTGTTTTGTATCGTAAGGTCTTATAAATGATTTGTAGTATTTGAAACTCCATCTTTTTTCATTGAAGTTTCCAAGCAATTAAATGTCAGGATATTGAAAGGAAGTTAGTACTCAGAGTATAGCTCTCAGGAAATGATTTAGCATTAAGGGTAAAGGGTTAACTAGAAACCTAGTCTTTCTTGAGCCTTGTGTGCACTGACCTTTATACGCTATACATGCTACCATTAGGATGCCACTTTCCAAAAAAATTATTCGATGAAAAGATTTTTTTTTGGAAAATGCCTCCAGGGTTTCTATAAAGGTCGCTTGAAACTCTTTGCTGGTGAATGTTAGTCTTGGACCCTTAAGGATACCTTCCGGGGGGCACTGGGTTTGCGGACTGACGGTATGTGCGGGCCAAAAATTAGCTTTTAAAATTGCACCCTTACAGTGCAGCAAAAATCAGTGAAAATCATACCCTTAGAGTGCATTTTCCCCCAAATTTTCGATCCCTTTCGTGCAAAAAAATTGTCACAATTTTAGCATTTTTGGTCAAAATATCTATTTTTCAGGAATTTTCTGAAATTTCTACCCTTACAGTGCATCTCTAGTTTTTCCGACCCTTACAGTGCATTTATTTAAACATATTGGAAAAGGAACCCTCAGGACCCGCACATACCCGTCGGTACTTTTGCCCAGCTGCCCCCCCCCCCCTGGGGATACCTTTTTTGGACTTTCAAAGTCCCACTAAAGGGTAGGAAAAATAGGAAAGTTTTAACTTTTTGCCCCCAGAAAGATTGAAATTTGGTCAAATTAGTCCCAAAAAGAGTCGTAGAATTCACAAAACTTTCTTTTTTCTATCTTTTTTAGTCCTGCTAAGGGGTCGAGGGTCGAAAGTCAGAAGGAACCCCAACCCCGGGTCTTATAATTCATTTTCTTTCCCTTTTTTTTCTTTTTTCCTTTGTCATGTATCTTCATGATTTTCGGTAGGTTAGGGGGTACTTGAATTTTCATTTGTTGATTTCTTCATTGTACTCACCCGAAAGTTCCTCCTTCATTTGTATTTCAGAATTTTTTCTCAGTTGGGAAAACTTTGTTTAAATATTGGCAGATTATGCAGTGCGTGATTCAAACTGGCTTTAGACTAAACTAGCATTAACAGGCTATTTATTTACCGCAAAGTATTTATTTGAGTAGTAAATTTGGACGTGCGGCTATTTTGGACTAGCGTCTTTTATGACGGATTTCACATTCGATAGTGATGATAGTTTCTAGTCTATCAACTTTCCTCTCTCGCCTCTGAAGATAGGCCTAGAGCCTAGATTAGTTTGTAGATAGGATTTTTCTTGCATTTAAGGCAGAATCTTTTATTTAGATTTAGGATATGTAAACTTTTTGAAGATATTTTTTCATCCTCAATGGGAGTTTGGGAAGATTACGTGCAACATCAGTCTTTGATACATCATTTAAACGTCATTTTTAACAAGTTTCAATCACGTTACAACGTCATAAACATCAAATGCTAAAAACAAACTTTATACCATCGTTATGTTTGTCTAGAAGCTTTTTTGAATTTTCTTCTCTGTCACATGCTAATTCCCTCATAACAAAAAGCCTGGCATTTGATTAGCATAAATTTGTAAAAAAAGGTGATCATTTCGTGATCTATGAGAAAAATCAAGTGATACAGTTTTTATTGTCAAATACAAATCTCAAACAAGCATTTTGAATACAAGGAGACCTTTGGTTTCTTGGAATAATGGACGAGAATTATCCTAAATCACCGTATCCTAGATTGCGTAGTGGTTCCTTGGTAGCTGTTTTAAAGCATAAAAGAACTCGATTACTTGCGGCTCATGTTGAATATAGCTCGCTCCCAGGCTCCCACAATGTAAGTGAATTATTTCGAATTTTATTATTTGAATTTCTGACCCTTTTGTATTTTTAGAGGAATTTCTGACCGTAATTTCTTCACTGTCAATAATTTATGTTAATGTTCATGTACTTGTTTTTATCACTTCAAAACCTCAATACACGAAGACAGAGTAAAAAGCTGCGTATGTATGGTCTAAGGTTGAGCAATGATAAGTTATTTTACATGACAAAAACTTTATGAATTATTTTAATAAAAAACAATGTTTAGGATTGGGAAATTTAAAGGAAACTTGCTTAAAGATTGTGTTGACATTTTGAAACATTATGTATCCCCTTAGTGGAAATAATGATTCAACGTCTCTTTACTGCTATGATATTGTCTTTATTATTGTGATGAATTATAGTTATTTTCGGCTGTTGAAAAGACAACCAAGTATTAATAATCTGTAGTGTAAGAGAGCGCCCCCCTCCCCACTATCAATTCACGCAATCGCATATTTTTTACCCAAATTCACGCATTCACGCAATGTGTTTTCGCAATTCACGCAATGTGTTTTCGCAATTCACGCAATTTTTGTTCACGCAAAGCTTTCCAATTAACACATTCACGCAAGTGAAAAAGCCCATTCACGCTTTCACGCAAACTGCTGGGGCCCCATAAGACATAGGAAAGATTGCGGGGGTAGGGGAGCTGATCATTCTGGTTAGCCAATCATTATCTGGAATGATTTTTCAATCTCCAAATCTGTTGCTGATTTTTTATTATTTGATCCAAATTTTCGATTGTCGAGTCCAGCATTTAAATCGATCATTGAACGAATCTCATTGTTTGACTATGATTTTACAAATTTCTTATTTTTCACGGTTGATTTAATAGCAATACTCGCGGAGACCCGATAAATCAATCTTAGTATGCCTTCCCCATGTTCACATTAATCATCAGTGAAAATTTCTATAGGATTAGCTAATTATATTTAAGCCAAAGGTGATCCATTCATCTAACCCATATAACTCTTTAGAAGTAAATTTTCAGAAGAAAGTAACATAATCTATTCTTTAAGGTTGTTATAGACATGGCAAGGATATAGAACCGGATCTACTGGAATTTCTATATCTTCTCTTACCAGATAAATATAGCAATGTCATTTCATTTTTTTTTTCTTTTCGTTAAAAAAACTTCTTTTTGCTATCGTGATATTTCCGTCAGTCAATTTAATGACAAGATTGAGGCTGAATTACTATAAAACGGGATCGAGGCTGAAAAAATGTCATATGGTTATGGCACGCTTAAGTTCATAAACTGACTGATGATGGAGCTTACGAGTATTCAGTATTTAGTAAATTTGTGCTTGCTTTATGTTCAAAAAGGGGTGGGGTATAGTTAATGGTAGTATTGAAATGATCGCTAGCAAATATTCTGTATGTAAATTGTTTCGAGATTTTCCGCTCAAATCTTACCAAATGCACACCAGCAAAAGTTTGGGAATCACCTTTTCAATTTAAAATCTTTTACAGGCCCGGAGGAACAACCGTAACAGTGGGTAGGCTGAAGGCTCAAAATGATATAAAATTCGCTAGGAATTCAAGGAAAAAAATCTCATTTGCTCAAAAGTGGGGTTGCTGAAGTGTCCCCAGTCTCCGCGCCTCTACCGGGCCTGTTTTAGCTTTAATTTACATCCATATGAAACCAACGCTCATACACTACTAGTTTTTGTCTATATGAGTTAATAAGTCAAGGTTGTCTAGACAACACACTAATAAATGACGTAATGTCCTTGGCAAATCAGATTTTTACTAACAAAATCAAACTCATTGAATGCGCTGATTACACATTTACGTCTTTCGTATTGTAATTAGCATTTTCGGTTTACCGCAACGAATGCCGGTTATTTTCCTTTTCATCGTTTTTTTCTTTGATTATATTTCTCATTGAAAAGTCGCATATGAAGGTTTGGATAAGCGAGACGAATCATTTGACTTTACTTTTTTGTTGGAGTACAGTAGGACCATACCGAAAATTTTTCTTGTTGAAAAGTCTCATATGAAGGTTTGGATAAGCGAGACGAATTTTTCGACTTTACTTATTTGTTGAAGACAAGGACCTCCAAACGTCCTTTTCGTTGAAATGTCTCTTTTGCGCATTTGGATAAACGAGGCAAAATTGCTGATTGTTCTTGTTTGTTGGAGTATAGTAGGACCATCGAAGAATATTTCTAGTTGAAAAGTCTCATATGAAGGTTTGGATATACCAAGCAACATTTTTAATGATTTATGTTTGTTGGAGATGAGAACCATCGAAAAATGTTTCTCATTGAAACAAAAACGGGGATAACGAGGCAAAAGCCGCTGGTCCAATGACGCTCATTCTTGGTATTTTTCTTTTGCTTTTTTTCAATGAAATGCAGTCAAACTAATATGAATAACACTGTAGAGGTGTGTTTAATTCTTAGTTTTACCATTGTCGAAACGATAACTCTCATGTGTTACTTTACCCATAATTTGTTAGTTTTAGATATTCATTGACCAGTAATGGTATGGAAAAGTAGAATCTTATTTTAACAAGGATAGATTTAAGCGATGATGAATTTCAATTTGAGTAATATAAGTAATGAGTAATCGATGATATCTCTATTTACACTCTGTCACAATGTATTGTACCTTCTCTCAGAACTTCTTTCTTGAGTATTATATTCGATCTTGTTCATTACCGTTTTGTTAATTTCATTATCGCGAAGAATATTCTTCACTGCAATTGTTACTAGGTGTCTTAAGTAACAAGATTAAACGCTAAGTATTCTTATATTCTTCATAACAGGAACTTAATAGGTGATATATTGGTCAATTACCACCATGCGCTTCTATTCTTGCCACAACTTCCAGACATATCTTTGTGTGTACGTGAGCGCTCGTTTTTTTCAAAATATTGATGTGCGCGGCCTACGCTTTTATAAATAAGTAGCATCAATAACACAAACAAGATGCTAGCGGATAACGCGCGGGAAATTCGTGATCTCCTGATAAAACTTAATTGTTCTTAATGACTGGTCTATTAATCTGTCATACATAAATCTTTAAGGTGACTGTACTAAGTAGGTATTAGTGATTTGGCTCATGACTGAAGATCTTCCTTTTGGTGACTTATTAAAGATAGTATGTCATCGGAAAATGCTGGTGGTAAACTTTTTAGGCCCCAATGTTCAAAGTATTCGCGTGATTTCCGTCTCAAATTTACGTCTGAAATTAAAGCCCTGCATTGGGTAGCCGGATGATGTCAGCTTCTGAAAAGTTTCTACCTCTAAATTCAAAGAATCTGGGTGCAAAGGCGACCGGACTTTTCCCCAATCTCCCCAAATGGCCCTCGGGGGGGGGGGTGATTTGACGGTTAGGGGACGCCCAACGTGGAAAGGTCCGGTATTCCTGCATTGAGCACTCTTAGTCAAGTGAAAAATAAACAATGTCTATCTTTTCAGGATTTTTCTTGAATGTGATAGAATGACCTCGGATCATCATTACCAAGTTGATTATATCTCAATGTTACATAACATATCTTGTCATTTACGCAAAAGAACCTCACTGCACTAACAGTGTCCAAACTGTTTGCGTATTATCCACTCTAACATCAATCCATCGACCATTATAAAATGGCAAACGGCTTACTGCACAGTATAATCTCTCCTTTTTTTTGAGATACAGACTACCATGATATAGTTTTCTATAAATATCACAGTTTGCAGTGAAACTATTAACGGATTAAACTCGCTACTTTTTGCAAAACGGTTTTTACTTGCTCTCACCACGAAAAACTGATTTACAAGCTTTTCCATTATAACTTTCTTAGTCAGTGAGGTCATTTCATATTCAAATTGCGATAAGCTTCGAGCCTTTACGTCACACGTTAGACTAGTATTGCATATCTTATTTATTCAGTGGTTCAGCTATCTTTTTGGGTTTGGAGCGTTAAAGTCTTAAATGGTTTTTGATTTTGATTTTATTTCAAAGCTGAAATGGATTGCTATTGCATATAACGGAGTCGAAAACCGGTCCTGACATTATTTCTGGTTTCTTGTTGAAGCGGGAGCTTATTGATTTCCAGTTTTGCTTTGGTCATTGCTCGTAAAATTTTAAGATTATCAAGAAATTCTTTTCCATAAGGATTTTTTTTCGTAATTGATGATTTCATGCTTGTTGTTTGGTTCAATTCTTCCTTAGAATTGTCTTAAAACTGTTAACTCCGCCTTCGAATTTTGAAGCCAGGCTTTGTTACTATAGCCGGTCAATCTGCTAAATCTGACCTGAAAAAAGGTTGCTTTTCATCGTCTTTTTTTTTATGTGACCGTTATATGGTATAATTGGATTGTCACTGCAATAAATATATGGTATTATATAAAGGTATCATGGTATTCACTGTTGTGGTGATATATTGATTTTACCCATGCTGTGAGAAGACTCAAATTCGATGAAAAATTGCTCGCTTTTTAATTTATTTTGAATGATCATCCATGGTTTTAGTTAACTTTGTTTCATGAAGGTTCGCTTAATGGTTTCTGTAAAATTGGAACAACAATGCAATACCTGGACTATTGATGCTTAAATTCACTTTCTGCCTTGTTCTTGGATCATTTTGTACAAAGGCATCCTCTTCCTGGAGTTAAATTACTTACTTACTTCTTTAGTTCGTTTTCGCAGGTGCCAACATTGAGTGTTTAGGGCGAAGGTCAACCATATCCTTCTTTTTCTTTTTCTTCAAGACCTCTTTGTAGAGCTCGTCTGCTGACCGACCATCAAGCACGTGATCTTCGAGTGTTTTGATTGGTCGGCCTCTCTTCTTCTCGTTAAGCACTCGTACTAGCCTGGAGATCTTAGATATCGTGGCGGTTCAAATCGTTTCTTTCTCCCACAATCGAAAATGGACTGGACGTTGATTGACACTTTTGATAATATTGGAAGGGAGACATAGATATTAAATTGAAGAGATTTGATTCGTCTGGTCGGAGCTCAAAATTAATTTCCATGCTAAAATCTGGCTACTTTTGAAGCAATTTGTTTTATAAGCCGATTTCCTGTTATTTGGCGGGTGAGACAAACGACTCTTCCTTGTAGAGATTTTGTTTTCAATTAACTTTTTATATACTGAACTGTAGCGAAATTGTTGTAATATATCTTTGTTTCGGATAGATTGTACTGTTCATAATGTTTACTACGGAGCGATACTAGTTCCTTGGCGTTGGCATCAGTATATAGTTTTTACTTTTGACCGCGGATACCAATTCCCTGGCAGTTACGTCTACGGTTTATTAAAAGGAAAGAAAGAGGTTATGTGTTGGATTTCGTTGCACTCGCGAGTAACCTTTCTTTGTAGTTTTGATGATATTTTGCCAGGGATTTGCTTAGAAAGTTTTCAATGACGAAAGAGGCCGTCTACCATTTCTGCTTCTTCAATGGATCGTTATATTTTCTTGTTTTTTCTTTCATGAACAAATCAAACACTAATCAGGGAATAATTCTTCGGCAGTAGTAGTGGTTTCAATTAAGAATGAGTTTCTTTTCTCTGATTATTCACCTTTTCCACCGTAGCTACCAATTGCCGCGTGGGCATTTTTTGTCCGCTGTATCCCACTATATCACCCTTTTTTCGCACCTATAGACAATAGAAAAATGTGTCAAAAAAGGATTGGATCGAGTTTAGGGGGATAATTAAATAATTAAGTGGTACGCACCTGACCGCGCGACTACGGTCGAAAAGGTGTACTGGGAAAATTCTATCAAAATAATGTTTGTTTGTTTGTTTGTTCACAACTTCTTCCTTGTTTTTTTAATATCGTAGAAAAGGATAAAAATGCGGTCCCCTATATCTCCACCTTCAGTTCAACCTTAAAGTCTATAATTGAATTTAACTTATTTGAAAAATTCGTCTTGTCTCCGCAAAGGTCGAAGGAGGAAATGAATTTTATGCGATATTAAATCTCTGTGGTTTTCAGGTTTTAGCGGTTAGGCCAGACTTGTGATGAATATTGAGAGTCTGTTATCGAAAGTACACTATATTCGAGTCGCTTTCCAAGGAGCAAATCACTCGAAAAATGGTGTACGAGATTTATGATTTATTTTTGATTTATGAACCATACGCGCTATTTTTAACAAGTTGGTATTTGAGTTTTTAAAGAAATAAATGCTTTTAAAACATCTTTGCGAGAGTAAAAGTAGGTTGGCTACGCTTATGGACTTGTCTGACTTGCTCTGGCAGCAAT
Organism: Clytia hemisphaerica; assembly: GCF_902728285.1. Taxonomy (NCBI): domain Eukaryota; kingdom Metazoa; phylum Cnidaria; class Hydrozoa; order Leptothecata; family Clytiidae; genus Clytia; species Clytia hemisphaerica. The sequence continues at coordinate 1,475,795 of NW_027103968.1, read as the reverse complement.
CTTAAGAAACACGGCGTGTGACAATTTTTAGCAACTTTTCTTGCTTCTAACTTTTTCGTTCTTTTCGACATATGCCATGTGTTTCTAGAGAACATACGCCAGCAATGAGGTACAAGTAAACTCGTGAGCGTCTTCAATCATAAATTTATAAAGCCTGAAGGGCTAGATGTCGTGCTTTGGCTGAGGAAATGTGTCTAGGTTAGGTAGGAAATCCTACCTAGGTCACGTGACATTACAATAGAATTTCAGCGCTTGACCAATAAGAAGCTTCACAGGTTTTCGAAAACAATAGCAGCAATATTTTTTGTGATATTCACTTTTTTTTTGCTTGGAAGAGCTTAAAGCACAAAATCTAGCCCTTTGGACTTTACAGAAATTTGCGTCTTCAATGTGATTCTATTGTTTTGGGAGAAGGCTCTACTGATACCACTACATGCAATCAATTTGAATAATTATATTCCATTAAATTCACAGTTGAAAGTTTGAATGTTTAACAACAAAATCTTATCAGCATTTAAAGTCACGCTGATATATCATTTCGTTGAAATAGAGAAATAATCGTTGTTTTGAACATACCAGGCAATTGATTTACTGTTTGTTAATAATATCATGTTCTCAAGGAAGTCTCATGGATGCTCGTGTTCTGATTTACGATTGGTCGGACCGGAATGGTATTTTAAGGTGGGGTTTCTAATCCAGGCAATATTCTGTGAATAATCTTTCCTGTAATATTTCTTGTTGGACTTAACATTTTTAACGACGGTGTATAGAGAATTATAGTTGGTTTTGTAAAGCTAATTTGTCAATTTCAACATTGTCAGCGATTTGCCAGAGTTTGATGAGACTTCAAAAGCTTTCTAAAATTTTCTATTTGGATTTGAAGGTTGGGCCGAAAAGGGTGGCACACATGCTTTGCATATCGACCGGTTTGGATGTCTGGGGGGTCCTGGGGGTCTCGCTATAAAGGGATATCCGCATGCTTGCCACGTTTTGGCCGTTGCCATATTTTAGCGGCATGATACTAGGTTGCCAGGTGTATGACACCAGGGACAGTCTTTTGCATTTCGTTTTTTATCTCTTTTTCTTTTGGTTTTGATTAATCCTAAAGGCGGCATTGTTCGTAGTAGTCAATGAAAGAGGCCCCCCCCAGCGGACCCCAAATTCACGCCATCACGCCAATGTTTTTTCGATTTCACGCCATCACGCCTGAAAAATTCGATTTTCACGATCACGCCAATTTTTTTCGATTTCACGCCATTACGCCTAGAAAATTTAGTTTTCACGCTCATATTCTCTGGATTGATTCAGTTTTATTTTAGACCACGTTTAGACCCATTGGTATGGATAAAATGCCGCTATAAAAACTTAATTTTTGCCTATAAATAGGTATGTGTTTGATCGTCAATCAGTTTTTTGGCATTCTCATTCGCGTAAGTCAAGAATATATCACTTTTCTTATCGGAAACACCGGAAAAATCTGGAAGGAATTTGACCTTTTTTTTCATTTTTAGTAATATACAGGGGTCAAATTCAAGTTTTTTCGGGTGTTTCTGATAGGAAAAATGACGTAATCTTGACTTATGCATATCAAAAATTGTTTGACAACTGGTGGGTCACATCAAAGGGCCCTGGTTTTAAGGGCTGAGGTATATTTGAGCAAATTGACAAAGCCCACCATGGTTGGGCAACGGAGAAAATTTTTGAATTTTGAAGGTTTAAAAGTGCTATTTTAGGACCTATTTCAATTCAATTTGAAAAATAATTCATGTAAAAATAATGGAAATCTTTTAAAATTACAAAGTTTTTGGTAAAACATGAGGGTCCATGTCCCCTCTGCCCCCCTGTTGACGGGACCCATGGGCATTAATTATGAATTAGCGTGAATAGTTTTCAAATGGGGAACGAGGAGGCGCAACCATGGTTTGCGCCGACGGGAGAAATTTTCAATTTAGTATTGCTACAATCACCCTCGTTTACTCTCTTTTTTCCAAAATATGGTTTAAACATCACAGGATTCCTTTGATCAATGCCAATCTGCTCAAAATTACACCTCATAACAAATCTGTTGCTTCTTTCTGTTTGAGCCTTTGCTATAAATATATATTTTCCTGAAATAAAGGAGCCGATGTCTTTGATGCTTCTAAGAATAAGCATCTAAGAAAGAGGAAAATGTTAGTTACGGAGGAAACGCAACCATCGTTTGCGCCGACGGGAAATTTTAAATTTTGAGCCTCTCATAGCATTCGACTTTATTTTGAAGACTAGCTAGCAACTGCTAAAGATAATTGGATGTTACAAGGATAAATGGCAGATGTTTAAAACTGTTTGCACCGATTCTTTTATGTTTTAAATTGAGAGCTATAGGAGACCCCACCATAGTTGGGGCCGACCAAGAAAATTTTGAAATTTAAACCCTCTAAATTGGCTAAAATGGACATAGAATTACGATTCAAATAATAAATATAACTTTCACGATCACGCTGAACTACAAATTTCACGCCATCACGCCTAAAAAACCTCGATTTCACGATCACGCCGGCACTTCATTTTCACGCCATCACGCCGTTTTTTTCAAAATTTCACGCCATCACGCCATGAAAAACCCTCCATCACGCCATCACGCCAACCGCTGGGGGGGCCTCATGAAACATTTTTGGCTTAGAAAGAAAAGAAGAAAAGAAGTCTGTGAAACTTTTATAAACTTGCTAAGGAAATTGTATGGTATCTTGATCAAGAGTTATCCTAACTTCCCGAATCCTGCCCAATTATCTGTTATGTTGATATTATTGTTGTTTTGAAATGTAATACAAAGTTAATTAACTAAAGAATTAAAAGGAGTTCATTCTCTTATATTCTATTACTATAAAACTCCTCATTTGGCTATTGTGTTAAAAAATACCGCTTCAAAAATATTTTTGTTTATACCGTTTTGTAATTTGCTTGGAATACTGTTTATGTTGTAACTGGTGACTCTTTGTATTTGGTTTGTTCGTTTTATCAATCTTTCTTGGTTGTGTGCACTGACCTTTATATAACCCTGGACCAAACAATATCTACCATCTTTGATTGGAGTTTTTTTAGAATTGGTACCCAAGGAGAAGCCATTGCAATGTTAAAAATTAACGTCTAACGCCGCTACATCATCAAAATAATTTGAGGAAAAGTATACCTAGCGCTCTCGATGCATTTACACCGCTATCGAGTAGTGCCGACATTAGGGTACCAATTTTCAAAAAACTCCGATCAAAGATTTTGCTTGGCTGGGATTGAGAAGCTTTGTCCAGGGTATATATAAAGGTCAGTGGTTGTTTGTGTTGAATTTGTTTCGGTAGTAGTTGTCATTCATCACCCCTCCCAGACGTTGTTTTAACGTTCATCTAACGTTATACGGACGTTATGAACATTAGATAAACGTTGAAACAACGTTGTGTGCCAGCCGGGCTGTTTCTATTTCTAAGTACTAGTGGTGATAATTTTATCGACTGTCAATGTGCTTATTGAGTTGAGTTGAGTGTAAAATAAATTGTTTTTCTATAGACTGTACATTAGTGGTTCAATATATTATTTTCAAAATGAGCTTTTCAAATATTCAAATTAGTGGCAATTTCACAACAGACAATTTAATGGGTTATTAGTGATGGCTGGTCTAATATTGATAGAATATCACTCTATGTATGATATTTTTAATATATTGTTATTGATAATTTCTAACGTACGGAGTTTTAAACTTTCAGTTAGGCTGGTTGATTTGATAAGTGTAAGTTGATATGTAACGTAGAGCGACGTTTGTATGTCTGTCAACTCAAAACTTTAGGGCAGGCTAGAGAATTCAAAAATTGTCTGATTCGGCTGAAATTGGGCACACGCAGAGTACACGTTTTGCACACGTAGAGCGACGACGGGAACCGTATAGTGGAGATTAAATCACCTGGAAAATCTTAAACAGACCCGTCGAAAACTTTAATGTTTATCATGGGAGTTGATCTCCCAAATAGAAAATATACAAAAGTCATTTTACTCGTTGCTATTAATCATCGTATGTGACAAAATTGATTTCTCATCGTTTCGGGATCAGGAAATCTTTATGTTTTTATATGAATTATATAATCTGACGTTACAGATCAGACGCTTTTGCACCGCTCTTCGAAAAAATGGCTGAAAACCAATAAAAACATCAAAATTCATGAAAATAACATCAAAATGGATAAAGATCAGCCTTTCGAAGCAGCCTCACCACCTCAAGCTTGCACGCCGTCAAGATGTACTGAAGACGATGACCTGGATCGCTTAACATGCAAAAAATGTAAAAGATCAGTTCATTATGAGTGCACACAGCTACCCCTGTATCAACTACAAATATTCGTGACATCCTACAACGATCATTACTTATGTTCAAACTGCGTACGAATAACGAAAAACCTAAGAAATAAAGTGGGGAAAAACACTCAACATATGATGCAAAATGAACTTAAAAAGAAAGACGACGTCATACAAAAACTGAACAAGGAGGTCAACACCAACACAAAAACCCGTGATTCCATCAAAAATGACCTCAAACCTTTCTGGCAGGAAAACTACAAGAGATGGAGGAGAAGACAAGAAGCATGATTAAGGAAGAAATAAAGCACACAGCAGAAATAATGACTGAAACATCAAAGAAAACATACGCTGAGATTACCAAAAAGCACAAAGAAGACTTAAAATCTGCCGAAGAACAAAAACGGAAGGAAGACAGTGAAAAGAGAGACATAGAATCTAGAAAACTGAATATGATCGTTCACGGGTTTCTCGAATATTTCAGGCCCAGATAAGGAAGAAGAAGAAAATGGGAAAAAATATGACATATTTCGGTTCCGAGAACTCCTAGATGACATCAATGTTCCAGAAATCAATGTTACTCACCACAGATTAGGAAACAGAAAAACAAAGAATGGCCGTCCTCTGAAAGTCACCCTGCAAAGTCAACATGACAAAGATCTTATCATGAAGAATTTACACATGCTAAAAGAAACTTGTTTCTTTCAGGTAAGTATAACGGAAGATTTCACAATCAACGAACGGAAAGAGATCAAGGAGATGCACGAACAAGCGAAGAAACTTAACAAAGACAATAACAATAAAGGATTCAACTGGTGCGTAAGAGGAAGCCCAAGAACAAAACTACGCATCGTTAAAAAATTACAAAACCAAATAAAAATATCTTCAAATTATAAACCAAAATGCTCTACAGAAGAAATCGTCAGCGATTGGGCATTAACAGATGATGATGAATGATTCATTTTGTAAAATAGGCAGTCGAACTCTATTAGCTTAAAGCTAGTACAGATTTGTACACATTTTTCGACTTTAAAGAATATATACATTAACATTAACTGTCCTTCTAGAATCTTCTATCTTCCTTCAACTCTGTAAATACAATAAATCTTTAGAAAAGCCTTTTCACTTTTCAACATTCGAAATTTGTCGTAGATTGTCTACAGTTGACGCTCTCTAATTCGATGTTCGAATTGGATTTTCACTGAACAAGGGAGCGAATCCAAAAGTAGAGCGTCGTTTCTGAGAGTTACTTGTTAACGGTACCTTTAATACAATAATAGCGAGTTTATGTATTTGCACTTTTGAGGACGGTAGAGTTACTGAAGCGATTAGGAATAACCCGCAGTTCTGACCCGCAATATCGAGAATGGTAAAGGTGTCGATTTACAGTCGTCCTCAGCTGGTCTGTTCTTAGTAAAATTAGATCCTTACCGTCTCCGTCGCAGAAAAACACACATACATAAACTCGGTAATGACTGGTTTTTAAGGGCTATACTGAGAAATATTACCCGAGGTCAAGTAACGACCGAGCTTACTTAGCATTATTGAATATATCGAATTAGAGAGCGTCAATTGTAAATGGTTATTTCTATTACTTTTTTCAAGCCAGCAGCTTGATATCATAAGGGTAATCTAGATATTGTCATCTTTGTAAAAGGTTGTTAATTTCTGTTAATTTTATTATTCCTTAATCCTTTTATGATTTCAATGTTATTTATTTTTGCAACTTTCCTATTTGATTGAATGGAGTTGAGCAGTGTTGTTGTTGGATGATGTTTTTCTCAACTCAAGCATGAACTTTACAGAAAAAAGTTGTATGGGTTGTGTTGAAGATATCTATTTTGGGGAATTTCTATAGATTTGTACACCCCTGTCCCGCAGCCCCGGTGATACTTTATGAGAATAGAAATTCTATTGTTTCAAGGTTAAAGAATCCAGTTTTAGAGTGCAATTTTTTTTAAACATTGAATTTCGAATGGGGATATTTGAAATTAATAAAAGTCATTATAATTTTGGTTGTTGCTATTTTTAGAGGGAAGTTACTTCATAATATCCCGCATCACGTATAATTCACTCAACGCATTTCTTGTTCTGACTTGTCTTGATACTTTTGACTTCTTGTGCTTTCAATTCAATTCTTTTGTTTTCTTTACAATGATGACGTCATATTTTCAAGATATTTGTATCATTCTTTAAGCAATCATTAAGCTGCCAATAAGATTAATTACTTTATATTAATTAAAGTTCGTCTGGTTTTTCTTAATTGGCTTTTAGTTTTTGGATATAAGAGATTTCTCTTGATTTATTGCCAACTAAAAGCCCCCTAAAAGCAAGCTTTTTAATCAGAAGCTCCCAATTTTTCTTTAAAGCTTCCTTATCAAAGTTTAACATCAAAGTTAAATGTTTGGTTTTCCTTTAAATTGTGGTGTTCTTAGAAAATAAATTATTCTTCTTATGAAAATGCGGATTGTAAAAACAATACCATTGGAAAGGACATTGCATCTGAGTTCAAAAAATTCTTGAACAGATTAATCTGTCATCGTTCAGGAAATAACCTTTTATTTTGGAAGTCACCGATCATTTAACTACTACCTTTTCGTATGTGAAAAAAAAATTCATTAACATTTCTTCAATGTAGAGAAGAAAAAAAACAATATAACAAAACAATGGAATCGATTGGTTAATACTGAAAATTTCCTGTATTTTGATTGGTTGAGAGAACTACTAACTACATGAATAATGGATTTGATTGGTCGATTGGGTTCCTCGTTTCCTATTTTCTACATCAATCCGTTTTCAACAACACACGTTAAGCTTCAGCATCATCATCCAGAGGCGATCACCACAACAAACCAGAGGACATCACCATCCTTTGTCGCTCATCACAAAAGATCCTATTCGACATCACCGCGCGGGCATGGGCGATCGCGATCTCTGTCATCAGGTTATCATCGAAATTACAACACTTTACCAACCAAATCCTCTTCAAGAGCAAAGAGCTTGACAGCTTTGGATCAAGTCGGGACATCGAGTTTAAATCGATTACAATCGATTCAACATTCAAACTCTGTTGAATATCTCAGTCAATCTTTCGACGATACAAAATCAAGAACAGCATTTGTTGATGATTTAGATACGTTGAATTTGTATGGATTTGATAAAATATTGAATGATTTTTCAACAAGTATTTCATCCTCATCACATTCACCAGTTAGTTCACTACCTAAAAATCGTACTTTAACGTTAATTAAAGAAGAAAATTCGTTCGAAGAAGAACAAGAGGAGGAGGAAGAAGAGAGCATTGATAAAAATGAAATGAAGAGTTTGTTATGTAACGAAGAAGTGAATGAAGAAACAATCGAGACAACGAATCACATTGAAACAAAACCACACGATGATTTAGAATCACCAGAGAAAATGTATTTCCAATTGACCAGTACAGCCTCTACTAAATTACTATCGACACCTGATAGATTGGAAACATCAAATACTTGTTTTAGAGTATACGAAGAAAACACAGATTCTCGTTGTGAGGACAGAATCTCGACTAAAGAATCAAGTAATTATTTACCTTCTTCAACTGGAAGACTGAGCAAATCCATTGTTGAAAATGGAAAGAGCTTACAAAACGATGATCCACAGAATTTTTCTTCTTTTAAACCATTAGACGCTTCATCAGGAGAAAAAATGAGAACTTTTGCAGTTTTTTCGGAAGAAAAAGAAGATACAGACAGCTGTTGTGATGCTGATGATGAACTAAGTTTTCATAAAACCGCTAACATTCGCCCGGTTCGTATCCCGAAACACCTAGACGAATCCGATAACTGCCCCGTTCGGAATACTGAATCCATGTTACGACCCGTTCGGGTTAGTCGAATACAGGATGAATTCAAACATCAACGACATCGAAAAATCTCACGCGTTCCTTCCTTAGATTGTCCTATATTACTTGAAGATAAAGTTTTGCCTCATATTGAGAGCAATAAGTTTGAATCTGAGAACCAATTTCTTGGATCAGATCATATTGATCATTTACCGAGAAGTTGCAGTTGTCCACAAGATGTAAATACCATTTATAAGCGTTTAAGTGACGTCGGCTTACACGATTTACCACGAGTAAAACATAGCGTTGAAAGCGGCTCCATGTTTCGGCGCCAGGGTAGTGATCGACGTTCACGGCGACGCGTTGTTGCCAACGGAGATTTACGGCAACGAAAGAAAGGCATTAGTACTATGGAGTTATCGACGCTCGATTTATTGACGGTCTTCGATATGGCAAGTCGTAATACGCCGTCCAGATTATCACTACGCATGCGTAAAGAATCAGAGGTAGGTTTTAACATGTTGATTTATCTGATCATGACTTTTCATAAGAGAGAACAACAATCCGCAATTCACCAGTGATTTTCTTGCTAGCTTGATTTTTAGGAGTGGGACGATACACTGTCTCAATCAAAAACTTGATTGTTGACTCGAAAATTCTCTTTTGTTTATTCGAAAACCTTTCCATTTCTATCGTTTATTCAAAAGCTTGATAATATGTACCGAGAATGACTCTGTAGTAAATTTTTGGGGCTATTTTCAACGATAAACACCATGATTTTGAAATCTTTAGCGTTTTTGGAAGTTTAGTTTGAGTTTCTCTGTCTATTTGACAAAGCTAACAAAGCCGCCCTCTTTTCCATGATTCATTCGATCTCTATAAAGGACGTTTCTGAGGAATACCTGGTATGTCCTATTAGAAGCTAATTATATAAAGCACCGATAGCTGACAAAACCGTACTTTATTAATTAGTATTACTGATTACGGTTAATCACTTTTTTCCGAATTTTTCTTTTCTCTTTTGCTTTTTAGAGACATGATTAATGTTTCGAAATTCTGTCAAACTTTCAAAATAACAGTACTAAAATTGATCCAATTCCAATCCTCTAGCAAGTAAGCTATTGAATTGCTTATTTGTTTGGCTGTCTTTTCTATAATACTTTGGATCTGGCATTTCAATAATGTCAGCCAATAAAACCACAGCTAAAGTTACAGTTAAAGTTCTTGTATATACAGGCTCAAGTTATGTCCCAAATTTCCTCTGTAATGCTCGTTGTGGTTATTATGTCCCTATGCACGCTTGTTTGAAATAAATATTCAAAAAACACGTTCCTAAAATTCTAAAGTAGTTAACCAAACAAACGTATGGAGGCTGAGATTAACCAGGCGATAAACGATAAAATATTGCTATTAGAAAAACATTAAAAACCGTAATGTTTGTCTATAAAGCATTTTCATGGTTAAACCATTTGACCATAATTTAATTCCAAAGAAAAATATTCGAAAATCCTTTCTCACGATATTTTTCAAATTCGCGGCCGGTGCATTGATGTAAAAAGTGCGGAATCTAAACTTGATTATTTTTATTTGATCTTGTCATCTTGGTTTTGATTTTATTTCCGTAGAGAAATAGTGTTTCTGATTCTATTTTAACAACTTTTAATTATAAAATCCTGATATTGTCAGACCTTAGGATGAGAATTGAACTTTAGCTTTCATAAACTTTCGAATGGTTCTGAGCTGTCAGATGGATTATGTCGAGTTTGTTTTGCTAGAATATCAGGTAAAATAAAGATATTTTCAAAGTAGTTTACGAAATAAGGGAATTATTTCGAGATTTTACGTTGCATTTCTAGATATTCATTGCTGTAAACTTATCTCAAATTATTAGTCCAAATGAAGACAGACTTTACTTGAATTTTGTTGACGCAGTTTACCATATGTCCTATATTGAAAGTATAACTTTTCTCTTTCTCAATTTTTCATGGATATTTAGATCTGATGTGGTCAACTCGAAATTTCAGGATGTTTTTTTACGTCTGTAGATAAATTCGTTTCTTTCTTGGTGAATAAAACCCGATAACGAAATAAACTTTCACAAAAAAAGGCCAAAAAAACTGTCATATCTTCGTACTCAAAATCATTAGAGAAGCAAGCTTTGGATTTTGCTGGTTATTTTCAAAAATATTCAAAGTACTATTTCTTTGGAAAATGTCATTGACCTCCAGATGGTCTACAAGTCTCTGATAGAGGAAGAAAATTTAGTAAAATTAAAATCAAAGACGTGACCTCATTTACGCTTTTTGATACTATCTTTATGGATGGATAATAAGATAGTATATAATGATGTAATATTATCACCATGCATAGTCTAAAAAGATTATTTAAAGGATCCAATGTTGTGTTTCCTCTTCTTTATTTTGGTTCGCTGTTGGAAAGATATGAATTTATTCCTGAAAAAGGAAGACGAAAAATGAAAATGAAGAATAAAAAAGTTTATCATTTATCACTATGAATTCTCATTAGTCAAAAGAAAATTATTCTGTTAGTTAAAAACAAAACCATATGTAATGGAATTTTAGAGTAATTTAAAGCCTTTGATTATAATCGGTGAAATTGTAAGAGGGGGTACTAAGATTTTTAAAAACCCTAAGTAGATTTTAAAAAGTAAAAGTTTTATTTTCTCGGCTCGGGGAAGGAAAAATTTGCCGGTGTGATCAAAGATGGTTCATTTTGTTTGACAAGCGCTGTTAGTTTTTCGTTGAATTTCAAAACATTGGATATATGGCTTCCTTTAAACATACTATGGTCTCCAAAAATTGTCATATTATTTCATCTTTGTAAAATGTCAATCAAAAGTGATCCAATAGGCTAAAATGGAATTCAAAAGTTTTTATTCAAATGGAAATCTAGTTTTGAAATCGATTAATACTATTGATTATTGATTATTGATTATTGATTATTGATTATTGATTATTATTTATGATTGGGTTTTACTGGACTGGATTTCAAAGATATTAACGATGATTGTTTATTCCGTGTTATCATCTTTACTTTATCACTTATTTGGTCATCTGTCGTTGACTTTTATTGTCGCATTATTGATTTTCACCTACTTCGTGTATTTCCCAAAAGTTAGCGACGAGGAAAAAATATTGGTACGTTTTTGTTTTTATTCATGTTCACAAACTTAGGTTCTATTTAAAAGGGTTTCTAAAAAGGTCTTGCTTCAATTGGGGATTTCCCATCTTTCAATTTGACTTTTTAAAGCAATTAATTGACCAATAGCCCTAAACTAGCAGCTTTTTGGCACAAAATATTTTAGAGCGTTCGTATTAGATGACGTGACTATAAGATGGACATTTTTAACGTTTTTTTTTTGCCCAACGGTTGATCAATTGCGGAATATTTTGAACGCATGGCGTTCTAATGGATTTAGAACGCAATGTTTGAACGTCATTCCTATCGTCCTCAAAACACGGAAGATTGAATTTTGATGTGATTCTAACATGAACGCTCACTAATTCGATTTTCCAGGAGGATTAGATTTTCCTCGAACAAGGGAGAGTATCGAATAGAAGAATGTTTCTAACCAGTAATCCATTGATTTGACATCTTCACCATTTCAAACACAAATCAATAACCACTCATCACCAGACCTCTAAACAAACATTACAACCCTATCATAACATTTGGAACAATAATTATTCGTTCTCAAGGCGTCAAACGATTGAAACATTAAATTTTAGGTTTCATCTCATAACAATAACATCAACAACGTTCTTTGACCAGAGAGAGAGACTCTTCAAGATATCTTAAAAGGTCATGAGAAAAGAAAACAAATCCATAATCATAGCTGAGAGTGATTGATAACTTCGATCTGTTTTGACTTGCAAAGAACTGAAAACTTCCAATGTCTTTCGTTCCCTTCCTTCAAAAGTCCTCAGAAAAATCAACCCTAACCACGAAAACTTTATGAAATTTCTTCTTTTTAATGTTATACTATAACAGTATACGGCCAAACATTGTATAAAATATTAACGTAATATTGGGTTGCTGAGAGCTGTTCTTTTATGCAAGTCTAAAAGAATTATTTCGGTAGATTTTGAGTTTGTCTTACTTTCTTAACTGTGGCTTGATGTTGTTATGGGGTTGCTGCAAGTTCCCTGTCAACATCATTCTTATCCTGAATCACTGAAGGTTTAACTATAATATACTTTTGTTATCTGTATCTTTTTTCCCTTGAAGAATACAAACGAACTCTGTACCGGTTCGGAGACTAAGACCATGTTCGCACGTGACGTTTCCGTTTTGCTCTGAAGTGAAATGAAGCCATTCTATTGGTTAGAAGTGACGTAAAACTTGAATGTAACCAATAGAATGGCTTCTTTTTGTTTCGAAGCGAAACGGAACCGTAGCGTGCGAGCGTGATCTAACTAGGTGCCCATCATTGGTTTCGATTCGTTTGACATTGTCCTAACCAAACCATGATTTTCCGCTACTTAAAAGGATGATCAGATGGTTTGAGATATTCAGATTACAGAAACCTTATGTGGTCCTCAGTAAAACCTCAAAGTATTTTTGTGTAACAATTTTCCCAAATCGAGATATTGATATTTGAAAAATTTTTGAAAATAGGCTCTTACACGGTTCTTACGTTGAAATTCTATTGTTTTCATCCTAAAAGCCAAAAACTTATAACTCGTAACTTAAAATATCTCGACACAAATAATTTTGAGATTTTGCTCAGGACAATAGAAGGATCCCACATGTCAAATATTACAAACAATCCGATTATCCCTTTAAATTTCCCGTTTATCTTGATTTCTAAGAATTGGTCAAATATCATACTTACCATGCTTACCTTTTTTCCTTCAAAGTCACCAAGGAAATCAAACAGGATTTTCCCAGGAAGGGGTTTTTTTTAATGACTGAAAGCTTTTATATCTTGTCGATTATATATGGGCACTTGAAATAGGTAATTATCTGGCGCAATCTTCAATCAGATCAAATGGCGAGAATCTTTAGACATACATTTTTTGAAGATTAAGTCACAAATCCTTGTAGTCAATACTAAATTCTTTGTTTCCTGCTTTTAAAACATGAAAAATGCTTTACACAGATTACGTTTGTATTTAATTATCAAATCGGTATCAAAATACTTCATTAAAACAGATAATTATATCGCGATAGCCTTAAAATGATGTTTTTGCTATCATGCATTAAAAACTCATTAGCGTTTCTTAAAAGATTTTATTTTGATTGTAGAGGTATTTCATCTTTACATCACGCTCGAGTGTTTTTACGTCTTAGAACCTAGTTAGCACAAATTTATGGTTTTTGATTTTCTTCACAGGAATTTTAATGGGACTTTTAATGCCAAAATTTTCATAGTGGGGCGTGGAGAAAATTTTAATGATTATTGATTTTTTGTTAAAATTTGAGAGAGAATTTTTATTGAATGGTTGTAAGATGGATCAAAATGCAAAATTTCTTAGAGCACAACGCTATCGTAAAGGTTCCAAGGTACTCCCTTTTTTTACACTTTACTGACCTTTACTAAGCTGGCACACGAGGTCAAGACAATGTTCATAATTGTAGAGCCAGAGTTTGGTATTCCATTAGCACAGTATTTGCAATAATAACATTATTGCACTAATTAGGTTCTTTCTCAACTTTATGGAAATCTGCTGGTAAAAATTGTCAAAATATTTCCATATTTTGGACTAATATCAGAGGCACTTTCATTTAATAATCAAGGCACTTTCATTTAATAATCAAGGCCCTCAAATTATTGCTATAATTAACAACGTAATATATTTATACTTCTTGCCAACATCATTTATTTCTGTTACTATAATTAATCTCTTAATACTTTCCGGTACCCTTAAAAATAGCTCTGATTAAGGGGTCGTTAAAAATTAAAAATATTTTATTCAGAATGTCAAAAATTTGGGTATTCACAATGCCCCATGCCCTTATATAAGGTGAAATGGTACTTCAAAATGCCTTAATTGGTATATTTCTTTAATGACCTATTGAGAATTTGCGTAATTATGTTACCATTTTGATTATTATCTAATTTGTGGGATAAATGCGTATATTTTACGACGCACAACTTGAAAGAAGAAAATCAAAAAAAAGTTTTTTCTTCTTTAATATTGTTTTTCGAGAGAGTGTGTGTTATACGCATGTTGTTTTTCGCAAGAGTATTTTGAGTTCAGACTACTCTTTCTTTCTTTTGATGAGTTTTTGATGAGTTGAAAGAGCTAAAATAGAATTTGAAACGTTTCGAACCTTTTATGGTAGAACTGCTTGTGGAGTTTTGGCTTATTCTATGTATTTTTCAAGTCAACCTTCGCTTTTCCAAGTGGTTAACTATAAAATCATGGAAAGGGTGAAAAGATCAGCAGTATCAAATTATGTAGGTTCTTAACTTCTGTAAATATCGTCACGTAGGGTTAACCCTTGGGATTCATAGCATCTTTCATGGGACGCAACCATGTGGTTAATTCGAAAGTAGATATTTGAAAGGGGGCATCATTTGGTGTCTGTTTTGCTTTAAAGTTTGTTTTCTCAAGATTTACTTGTATTGATTTGAGCTATGAAAGCAACTTTTTGCTGCTCTCTCAATTTAAAATTCGCAAGGTATTAAAGTTTGAGATTTTCTCCTTGTTTGCTGGTGTGTACCTGGACCTAGACCTCTCACCATTATTTCAATACCCTAGAGTTGGTACTGGTCATGGCCAATGCATTCACATGTTAAATTTCCTATTGCCAGACTTCGAGAGGTATCGTGGAAAAGCGACAAAACTTTAAACTTTATCCCAATGAGCCAAATGTTCAAGTGTCAGAAGCGTGATTGAGATCTTCTTCAATTTATAACAGTTTTTATCAACCTACTTTAATTCATATTCATTCAGAACTCACCAGTCGCACGTCGACGTCGAATCTCAGTCAAAAGCACAGCCGTCCGAAAACATTCAAGTCGCTCCACAACACCACGACAGCGTCGCAAGACTGTCTCTACATACACGCCAGCATTTAACCAATACAATGGCTCTGATGGTCACCTTTCATCGGCTGTTACACCGTCACGCCGATTATCTGTAAGTCAGCTTTATATTTTCTTTTGATTTTGAATTAAAGTACACTCCTTTCTCACAGACCTGGTAGGGTTTTTTCAGCCAGTGGGGTAAAAATGATGGACTGAAACTCGCAGGGATTTTCAAGTCAAAAAATTCAGTGGGGATGAAAAGATGATGATTTGCAGTGAGGCTTTTTGCTTTATTATTTTAACTGGGGCTAAAATTGGAGAAAGATTTTCCAATGGGTGCGATATTTTGGCCAATTTTTTCAGTTGGAGGGGTCCCACCGGGTCTCTGAGAAGGGCGTTTCCAGTAACATTAACAATAATTGTGATATTGGCTGGTAGCTGCGCAGTCTTTGTGACCAAAAAAGTGAACCATACAAGTTGCAAAATAGTCTATTATGCTAGATTACCAATTTAGACATTAGTAGAAAATAAGCAAAGATAATGGAAGTGACAAACTGATATTATCCCGTTACAACTATTGTATTATGATTTAACACTCCGTATTATTGTATTATGGTATACGGATTATGAACGACTCTAGTCTTGTTACATCCATACTCCGTATTATACTGTATTATACGGATTATGAACGACTTGTTACATCTTTGTAGCCCGGTTTTGTATCATTTGAGTGCTTTGAAATCACTGAACTACAATCAGTGCCGTAATATATTGGCACTTTTGGCTAATTTACCATTTTTCGAAAATTAAAGTTCGAGTGAGAATGTCAATTTTTAGGCCTTCAACTTGATTTCATCGATTATTTCGATCTGGGAGGGATTTATTGGTTTCTAGGCTATATTTTAAGCCTTACTGAAGCATTTTTGAACTTTTGCATCCTCAGATCCCAAGTCATAAGTCAAGCGTTAAAACTCAGAGTTAAAACTCTACCCTTCGAACCTACTTTAGAGCACTTTACAAATCGATTGTGGTTTCAAAACACCCCGGTGAATTTCCCTTTTGTGTCAAGTATTTTGTCACTGATTGTAGATAGCCCAATTGTATGTTTTAACCCTCGTGACTTCAGTCCACTGTCAATGGTAGTGATAGGATACATAGTCTGGCCGAAATACAATAAAATAGGGGTGAACGTAGAAAAAAATTCCGCGTAGACTTTCTTGGTACCGTTGGAAGCGAAATTTTATGTACATTATCATACTCAGAGCCTCATGATGAGGCCCTTGGGGAAAACTTTTGGTAAAATCAAGACTGAAATGTACTTCTTCGCCCCAAAATAGATACGTTTTTTAGCAGTGTACTGGTCAACAGCTACACTAAAAACCTATCAAAGCTATTCAAAGTCTTTGAAAGTCAGCGCTATCCCCATGTGCTTTCGCCTTGCACTTGACCCATTTCATATCATGGATAACACTGTTTAATTGCTTGTGGTTTTCAGTAATGTGTTTGTTGGAAAATCCCCCCCCCAGATTTTTGAGACATGGGTATACATATTTGAATGTTTTGAAAGACACCTACCATTGCAAGGATAGCACTTTTCAAGGCATTTTATATCGAAAATTGGTCCTAAGTGTTTTATTTCACCAATTTTTTTCCCCAAGGGCCTCAACGTGAGGCTCTGAGTATGTTAAACCTCGTAAAATTCCGCTTCCAACGATACCAAGAAAGTTTACGCGGAATTTTTTTCCAGGTCAACTTTTATTTCTGCCAGACTAACAGTAGAGAAATACGTTCAAGCAAACTTGATAAAATGCTTACTTGCAATGAGTACTTTATCGCAGTCTCAGATCATAGTTTTATTTTAAGTGAATTTTTAGTTTATATCAATCAATTCTAAATTGCCCTCGACGAGATAAGAATTTTTATATCGAAATGTCTGAATTGAATGTGTAAGCTTGCACAACTTTTGTTATCTTATCTTGAGAAATGATTCAGGCTCAAGATTATTACTAAAACTAAAATTTTCAAAATATTGATTTAAGATTTAAGCTTGAGATATACCGTTTTAAACCACTCTATGACAGTCACGTTTTCAACCAATTTTTTCACACAAGATTATTGTAAGGGTTGTACAATTAAGTGTCATTTATGACTATTTTATAACTCATTTGCTTAAAAACAACGCAATTTTATTACTAAACTGGATAAATATAATGATGTAATTTATCGTTAAAATCCGTTATATAAATAACGGTTTAATACCACTGCATACGTGACTCAAGTTTGTTCTTTTGAAATTTTTGTTACAGTTTCTTCTGAAAATAACTTTGAAGCTGCCTTGGTGGAACTAGAAGAAATGATTTCTTATTCTAAATTTATACTATGTGATAAATTTATTTTTAGTTTCACACATTAAAATCCTCCCCCCCCCCCCCAAAAAAAAAAAAAAACTAAGAAAATCCTATGAATTCCTTACTAGGACTAATTTAACCACATCTTGATCTTTCCAGAAGCTGAGCTTTTTATCCGACCCTTAGTGGAACTGCAACTTAATTTTCTGAGTTTCCAACCCTTATAAGGCCTTTCATGTTACAAAAACGGCATATACCCAACCCTTCACTCGCCTAACCTCTGACAATGACCTTGATTGATATCCTCAAGTCAAAGCTAACATTATAGCTTTATTTTTTAAGTAACTTTAAAAAATGTACAGTTTCCCTTTAAAAACTCAATATTATCGAATCTTCAGATGACCTTGGTTAGTTTAATGGCTTGTTAATGCTATAATTAGTTGTTGTGGGAGTGGGACCGAGCAATCCAAGTGTTCTTTTAATGGCTCATTAAAACTCAATCATTATTATTATAAGGTTTTGTTGTTTATTTTAAAATGGTCATCATTTATCCCTATGTAAAGCTGGTCAATCAAATATTGCAAAGAATAAATTGTTTAGAACTAAATTGTTTTATTTTGAACCTTCCTGAACAATTTAGACAAAGTCAAACTTTTGAATGTACAATTTTGAAAAGCATTTAATCCAAAAAAGACAGATGTTTTATAATCAATTGTCAAAGTAAAGTAAATTGGCAAACAATTATCGAAATCACTTAAATGTACACCTCTGCTAGCATTCCACGGATATTTCTCATGAGTTGTGTGAGTTGGTACATTTGATTTTAGCCTGGGTGCAACAATGTCTCCCGTCTAATGTCCAATCATCACAGTAATAGACCTTATCGGAGTTTTTCTAAAAAAGCGATATATTGTGGGATTGTTTCGGGGGTATTATACAATAGAATTCCCTCGAGGAATTCCTAAGAGATTTCTATTGTAATACCCCCGAAACAATCCCACGATGCATCGCTTTTTTAGAAAAATCAAAACCTCCGATACGATCTATTGTTTGGTTGTCCTCGTCTTTCTTATTAGACGTTTTTTTGATAAGAACATCCAAACCTAGATGTTCTTAACTTTTTTAGTTTTAAGCCTAAAAATGTTCTTAGCATGTTCTTATTTTTACCATTTGCGAGTGTTTAATTTGAGCTTATCATGTCAATTAATTAACTTAGTTTGAGCTAGAAGAATAAACAATTGCAAAAAATTTCACTTCATTATAATGTTGTCAACATATGCTTACACAAGACCGCCCTAAGAAGGGAGGAGGCGGAGAAATGAGAATTTAATAACTTAGAATTGCTCACGCGAGGTTAAATATGGAAGGTTAAAGACAGGTCTATCCAAGAGATTTTCATTTTGTTTATATTCTAATATCAGTATCATGTTATTGCTGATTTTCATTATGACATTAATCATTTTTGAAAGTTTTCATGGAAAGTCAAATCAAAGCCAAATCAAAGATTATTGCTTTGTTTGTTCCTGGTACAACGGTATTTGCTCTGCAAGCTAAGCAACCAAGATAATACAAGGTCTTTACATATTCTTGCTGTAAGGATTATTTCAAAGTTTGTATATTGGTTACTCACTAATCGGAAATTGACAATCATGCCCTGGGTTTCGAGTTCCCCTTTTTAATAGCTTCTTAAAGATTACATCATACATTACATCTATGTACCACGTCAGCAAAATTTACATCACTAAAGGATAAAAAGGGGTAAAAAGGGGTGAATAATTAATGCACCAGAACAATAGATTTAATTGATGGGATAAGACTCTTGGGTAGAATTTGATTCAAACCAGTCCATCCATTTTTATAAGAGCAAACTATATAACAACATAAGGCTTCGATGGCCAAAATGTTAAGAACAAGTTAAGAACATTTTAAGGCTTTGTGGACTTTAAAAGGCCATATTTCTCAGTAAAAGGGACGAAAATACTCACAAAATAGCGAAAATAGGAACATGTTAAGAACATTTTTAGGTACCTCAAAAAAGTTAAGAACATCCGAAGGATGGATGTTTGGATGTTCTTATAAAAAAACGTGAAGCGGCTTATATTTGTCTCAAAAGATAAATCGAGAACTAGGTCTGTTTGGTTTTTAGTTTTGAAATTCAAACATAACAACTTTTTTTGCGAAATAAGAATATTTATCAAATATTGAAAATGCTAATATTTGATAAGTCTCTCTCTCCCTTAGTGTCAAAATATTATTTCAGGTATTTTCCAGGCTATTTTTCCAGGCTAGATCATGTTTACGGGTAGCAAAAGGTCGCTCATATAAAAACGGATGTTAGCTGTTGTAGCCTCACTTTCGTGCAATGATGCTTTGGACCAAATCCGATAATCACGTCATTTGTTTGATTAATCAAAAAGTCATTAATGATGAAATATGCTTACTCAGGCTATAATCCTTTTGTCAATAAAATGTAATTAAAGCCTAGCCTGATAGCTTGTTAAATTGAAAGTCGAACACAACCTATTATTTGTTAAATGATGGAATTACTCCACTCTCCCACACTGTTATTGACTTAGTTATTGTCAGTTAGATTATAATTTGTATGACTAATCGCGCTTTGAAACAAGGGTGGAGGGTGATATCATGATATTAATTTTCATGCGATTTGGAAAAAAAGGAGAAATTATATACACAGACACAAGCTAGATCTTCAATTTAGAGTATTCATATATCTGAGAAAAAATAGAAGGAAAAAGTTATAATATGTATTTGAAAAGAAGACTTTGAGAGAAGAAATATTGTGTGAAGGTATAAATCATTGATTGGAAGGCTTACTTTTTATAACTGTTGGAAAAGCTATACATAGAGCTACTCAATTGGTTGGGAAAATCCGTGAATAGAAAAGCTGCTATCCAACGAGAAATCTTAACTGTGATCGGAAACAATAGAGAGACTTAGTTCAAAGAAAAAAAATCACAATTTTTTTACGAAAGATTTTATACTGGTTGCGTCTCAGTTGAGAAGAGAGAATTTTTTAAAGAAATATTTTGGTTATGAAATGTCATGTAAGCTGATGACAAATTTATAACAATTTTTTAAGAAGGAGCTTAACACTTTATGATTGTCGCTTGGTTTTAAAACATTTTGGTACACTATAAACTCGTGGTTTGAAGAATATACCCTCTTGATTGTTAGAAAGAAACTACATTTGATTTTCTTGTTGTGAGAGAGAGTCGACAGTGGTTATAATTTTGACTGAGAAAATTATTATATCGTGTTAGTTAGAGGTCAACCGCTAGCTATTTCAAAAACGAAATCTGTAAAAGCGAAAGACTTGTGTTTAATGCCATTTGTGAGTTTATAAGAAAACACGTAGTCACGCTACCATACTATATATGCATGTGAAATCGCATTTCGTATAAGCGACGAGAAAAAAGGAAATATCAAACAATACAATGAATAGTAAAAGAACCAATCAGGAGGCGTTGCCTATGGAAACGGATGCAATAAATTGTAGCATCGAAAATAATGAGGATGATGATGATGTTTTTAAACGGTATTACAGTACGAATGATGTTTTGCTGAGAGTACCGAGTTATAAAAGAACTGCTAATTTTTCACCTGAACGTTCACGAAAAAGACTGAGTACAAGTTCAAATGATATTACAAAAGCAGAGATTGTGGAGAATAAATTAATATCAAGTATGAAACCACCGAATTCATTGAATTTGTCTTTATCAGAATCAAGAGAACGATTGGATTTGTTTTCACCAGATCCTCGAGATACATCAGTGTTATCTTTCATAGAATCAAGACCACAAGTATTGAACCAATATTCATCAGAGCCGAGAGGTGCATTTAATGTAGATTCAAAAACAAGATTGAATTCATCTTTACCAGATCCTCGAGAACCACCATCGATACAGAGACCTAACCAATTGAATCTATCATTACCAGTTAGTACTGAACCACAACCTAAAAAACTTTTACATCGTTCAATGTCTTCAAAAGTCGAACGTAAATGTTATCAACAACGAATGGCCACGGCTCCTACGACACCTTTATTTAGTCCAACGACGCCACAGCGCCAAAAGCGTTTCAGAACACCGACAGTATCGAGAACGCCGACTCTGTCGTTACGTCATGCTGCTTTAAATCGGACATTTTCGGTTCGCACACCGACTAAACCCGTCATGTTAAGACGTTTGAATTCAGAGACAGGTGGAAGTATTTCACAACTCCACTCTTCACAATTAAATCGTACTTATTCTGGGTTTTTCAAACGTAACAGAGCTGTATCAACTTGTACTATAGCTCAGACACCAACTCTTAAACGCAATGGAAGTGTTAGGATTGTCTCCTCTAAAGTCAAGAGATGTCACTCGACGGCTAGTCTACAAAGACGAAAGGTATTTCACTTTCTTTTGATTACGTAGTACCTCTTCCAGTCAACTCTCTCTCTAATTCGAACCTCTATTACTCGAATCTTTCTGTAATTCGACCTAAAAAGATTAGGTCCGCTCGACCTAGAAAGTCGTATAAAATACTCTCCGTAATTCGAATCTTTCTATAATTCGAAAAGAATTCTTGGTCCCTTGAAGATCGAATTAGAGAGAATCAGATGTAGTACTATAGTTTGACACATATCGATTACGAATTTTATCGGATTATAATAATCTAATTAGTTGCTAGTTAGTTAGTTTCCCGAAAGAAGCTTTTTTAAGTTAATTGGAGCTGTAGTATTTTTGACAGGTTTTTATGAACACAAGCTGGGAATTCGGTAAAATATAATCCAGTTTGAGTCTAATATAATCTAGTGAATGCAGTTCGCGAAAATGATTTTCCTTCACTACTGTATAATGAAGTACTATAAAATCCGTTGATATGATGATTTCTGTAAAGTAAACAAAATTTAACCAATGAATTTTCGCTCACAGTGAAAAAGTTACAACAACCTAAATATTACATTAAATAAATGGTATTAAATTATGCGGTATGTTGCGTGTCAGATGAATTATAAAGAGTGATTTAAGATGACATATTGATTATGATCTGATTGACGAAATACTGTTTCATGCATAAAGATCTTTATCATCAACGTCTTTCAACAACAGAGATGTCTCGTGTGAACTTTTCTACTCTTACGTCTAGCCTCACGTAGTCAAATACCATCATCTTTGAACTAAACACCAACGCCAACACCCTAGCTCTTTCTCTCTTTTAACATATAAAATGCATAATGCTTTTCACATTCGTTGGTTCAATAGCACCCACTGGTTTTAGACTAACCTAGACTCGATTTCTATGATCTTAGCAATAATTCCCATAACGCTAGACTCGATTTTTCATGATCTTAGCACCAATCCTATCATAACAATATAATTTCCACGACCCTAAAATTACAACTCAAACAAGAGTTGTTTTTAATAGTTTAAAGAAGATTTGTGATCTTCGAAAGTCTCCTGGAGATCAATTAGTCGCCTACTGTCCACGATTTGATTGGTTCAAAAGCAATTAGGATCGACTACTGATTCTAGATTTGCTCCATTGGAAGTCCATTTGTCTCAACGTCAGACTCAAGTTTCAATTACTTTAAGCCACGTTTGATAACCTTTAAAATCTCTAAATATGTTTTAAGACCTCTTATTCTAATCTATTGGATATTAACAAGTTAGGAAACAAATTGATAGACAAATCTATTTGATATTATGACCCTTGACCTCAATGATTAAACTTAGAGTGAATTTTAGGAATTCAAGTAATGTTTTAAATTCAAGCAAATTCGTTAAACTTCTTACAAAATCATAATGTAAGCATTCAACCGCGTTCCCTGCGTATTATCAGCTTTTTTATGCTTACTAATAGCGCTAGATGATATTCTCTGGCGTCAATCAGTAACGTTAATATAAAGCCTGGGATACACGGGGACGAGGTTGGTTAGCATCGTGTTTTAAATCTACCAAGTATTATAACAGCAGTCAGGAAGTATACAACACACTTCATCAGACACACCAGAAATTGGATATTTGAACACAATCACCTGTCACCTGTCACCTGTCAGCAGCAGAAATCAATCATTATATAATACACGTTAATTTATCAGAACAACTATATAAGAACATAAGGCTTCGACAGTCGAAAATTAAGAACAAGTTGAGAACATTTTAAGGACTTTGTTGACTCTAAAACACCCAATGTTTTAGAGAAATAAACAAAAACACTTAAAAAACCTTGAAAATAAGAACAATTTCAGACAGTATCTTTAGGCTTAAAACTAAAAAAGTTAAACATATATTCGAAGGCTTCGAAAACTTCCAAGTTCTTATGAAAAAAAACGTGTATTCCTCTGAAAGAAATTACAATCACCAAATCACTTTTTCAAATTGATAGAATGATACCGGAAAACACGTAACAGCAGTTGACCGGACTTGCAAAATACTTTCGGAAGACGTCGTTGTTACAAATTGTGTACAATCAATTTGTTTCACTCAACCTTTCCTTTGTTGTAAAACATAAATGCATGATGCATTTCTAATTTTAGGGAAAATACATAATTCTTAGTGGTTACCATTTTGGATTCTCGATGATTTGACCTTTGAAGAAGTCTTTTAACCTTAACGTAATGTCAAAACCAGACCTTCACAGTTAAACATGGTAATTGACTCATTTACAAAATATTTCTAGATTGATAGGCATATACAAGTTTTTTATAAGAACATCAAAAATTTTCGTAACTTTTTGAGTTTTAAACCTCTAAAATGTTCTTAAAATGTTCTTATTTTTGCCATTTTTTGACCAATTTTACCGTTTTCCTAAGAAATCGGGTGTTTTTGAGTCAATGAAGCCTTAAAATGTTCTTAACTTGTTCTTAACATTTTGCCCATCGAAGCCTTTTGTTATTATATAGTTGTGTTCTTATAAAAAACGTGTAGCAGACATCCCACAAACATCATGTATTCTCATTATCATAATTTAAAAACACCACTTATTCATTTTCGTTTTAATTGTAGTCAAAAATAGTAATTCTATATTATCAAATGCTTCATTGTTGTCATTTGTTTGCGAAAATGTAAGCAAGCAAACGCATAAAGAAACTCCACTCCTAAATTCCTTTCCAACAAGTAACTTAAACCTAGGTTTATGTGAACAAATCCAAATATCAAAGCAGTAAATTCAGACCCACAAAATTGCACTCGACTATGCAAATCAAGTTTTCAAAAAATTGATTGATTGATTTTTCTTAAAAGTGTGATGACCACTTCAATATACCACTTGAAATATGTCAAATTATTTCAAAAATTTACCAAATACTTGAAGTACCTCTTTATTAACCTTATTTTGACCTCTCCTCGAATCTTATTGTTTACTTTGGAATGAACCGATAGCAAAGCTTTCTCAGGCCTGTCTTGTTGGCTCTTACCGTCACGTCAATCCTTTAAAAAGTGCTTTGGATATTCGGCGGAGAAACTTTTTTTCCTGCAGTATGGAAACCACTCCTAGGGAGTCTAATTGCAAACACGTTTTTCATACAAGGAACACGTTTGGCTGAAAAATGGTCCGAAAAATAAGAAATTGTTAAGGAACTGCTCAGGCTGTGAATAAGAAAACAAGTTAAGGAATAGTAAGATTTAAACTTGAACTTGTCACATTTACAAAAGCCTAAACAAAAAGCTGACAAATATTGACGAAACAACTTTCAGTAAACGTCTTTTTATGTACTGTGGTTCATTTTTAAAGTTACATACTTAGAAAAGCCAATCTTAGCAGCTAAGTAAATAAGGAACTTGATAAGGAATTTTGAAGCTGAAATTCTCTGGAAAAATAACGAACTCCAGGCTCGGAGCCAAGTTAAGGTTCTTTATAAAAAGAAAACGTGTACGCTTAAATAGTTTCTGCATGGTACAGTAGTAGTGATGAGTGCACACTTGCTTAAAATAAAATGGAATTTTAATACTTTGGTGTTTCAATAAAATTTCAGGCTATCCGACCCCAGTTATTTAAACAAGAAAACTACCTTATTACACGAATATTACAAGTCATTTTACTAACACGAATTGAAAAATTTCGTGTTAGTAAAAACCCCCTTAATTAAAACCAGCTGTGGTGTCCTTGAAAAAGCTAATAAAATTCGTGTTAATTTTTTGGGTGTTAGTTTCAAGGCCGTTTAATACTTGTCTAGTAATATTCGTGTAATAAGGTGAAAATTCTTCCTAGAAACAGAAAAGTAAATTTTAAGTATGTTTAGATTCAATATTTAGACTGTGTGAAGAAAATTGTAACAAAATCCTTACTTGCTGTGTGGTGCGAGAATTTACTAAAATATTATCGATAACTGTTTGACAAGTCTTAAACTTGCAATATTGTTTTTGTTACAATTTGAAAGTTCAAAAATATTTTTGTTTGTTTTGACAGCCTCTCTTTCAAACCTCAAACCGTTAAATAAATATACAAACAATTTTAAGCCCTTTGTTTTTTAGTTGTTGGGAAAATAGGTATGCAAATATAGAACTAGTTACAAAGTTTTTCTTGTATTTGATTTAAGTATCAAGTTGATTTTGTCAATTTAGATTTTATACAGGTGACTCGGTAGTTTTTTTGTCAGAGCTTGGAGTAGCTTTTTGTGGTTTCTTTGTATGTGTACCAATTTTGAGTTTTAGTAAAAGAACTACAATCGAAAGCAGCCGGCGAGGCGACCTTTTTTCTGATGTGTTCTGAGAGTATCTTTCAGCTAGAAATCTTGATCTGTTCTGATAGGATCTTCTTAAAATCAAACAGCTAGAAATGGTGATGTGTTCGGACGAGATAAGGTTATAATCAAAGTTGTCGAACATGTTTTTGTTGTCTAGGTAACCCTAGGAACACATATTTCTAAAAAATTGCTTCGCCGGCTACTTCTGTAAAACCAAGTGGTAAATTTAAAATCTAGTCTGAGATCTAAGTTTTTCATCACGAAATTCAACTACTTGATTGTCCATATTGTGATATTATATGACCGTTTTTCGTCGTCTCTCAAGAGGTGAAAAATTTCAGGATCAACTGGATCTCAATTAAAAAATGTATCGCTATCTTTTCAAGTGGATGAAACTTTAAGTGTCATTTGGAATTTCAAGCACTTGATTTGTGAAGGATTTCGCTTATAGATTCACCTACAAGTCATTAATTTGTGTATGTTAAGAATTAAGAATTATTTTTAATTTCAAAAACCATAACAAGTAGTGGATCGAGAAAGAAAACATACTTTAAGGTTTTCCTTTTTCCTTCAAAATGTCATATCTTTGGATAAACATCCGTGGAGAGGGGAGAGCATCATTAGTTTTGGACATTCGAGAATACTGAAAACCCTCCACCGGCTGGCGCTCAATAAGTCAAACAGAGTAACTATATTTCAGAGACCAAACGTAGAAGAGCATCTTTATCTCCTTGAGGCTCCTTTTTCAAGTATTTCCCCTCCATCTGAACGATCTTTTTGAAGACTTGAAGAAATATCTAATAATCGATGAAACGATTTATAGAAATTTCGGATAGTTTGATGAGATGAATTTTTTATTGCTTGACAAACTGTGTCATTAACTGCTTGAGCACGCGACAGAGCATGTAGACATTGCTTATCGATCTCTGATAGTTGATATATATCACGAACTAAGACTTTTGATCATTTCTAACATGGAATGCAATTTTTTGAGAGCTTAAAATTCTACCTTGTCTCGTATTTTTTAATTTGTCGAATTTTCTGAATGGAGTAATAGCCAAATTAATTAACCAAGCTGGTACATAACATTGTTTCAACGTCCATCCAACGTCATTTGAACGATAAAAACGTCAAATGGACATTCAAAAAACGTTCTGTACCAGCTTTATTTATTAATTTATTTGCCCACATCTAGTCGTTCTCACCATCTTAAGTAGTTTTGAGGTATGACTTTAAGTTTTTGGAAAACAAGCAAGAGACATTTGAAAAATCTCACGTCGTTGGTTTAGTTTGCACCTAGTTTATAACATGATTTATTAGTCTGTTGAAAAAAGGGTCTGTTGATTTTTTTCACTTGACAACATTTCTATTACCTCAACGATATAATTCTAGATGTCTCGTAAAAAATTGTGTATCTTTCGATAAAATGGAAACTACTTGTGGAGCTTGGGTGAATTATCAGGACGAAACTTTCAATTTCTTTTACACGTTCCATTAAGAGGACTTGCTTGGCTTGTTTGATATCTATACGTTTTTTATAAGAACAAACTATATAAGAACATAAAGCCTCGATGGTCAAAATGTTAAGAACATTTTAAAAACATTTGACTTTGTAGACTCGAAAACACCCAATTTTTTGGAAAAGGAAGTCACAGAATGGTCACAGAATGGAGAAAGAAGAACATCTTAAGAAAATTTTTAAGCTTCAAACCCAAAAGGTTAGGAACATTTGAAGGCTTCAAAAATTTTGTTGTTCTTATAAAAAACATGTATTGATGTAGATTCATCTTTGTATAAGTACGAATCTTCAAGGGGTCATTTTTCCTTCAAAATGACATTCGTTTTGAGGTCACATGATCAAAGGGTCTTAGTAACGTTTTTGGGGTTTGTCCCATACGTTGTTTGTTTATAGCTGTTACACAACACTAAAGTTCTTCATTATTTTTTGCCGTTTTCGCATCCCATTCATTTATTGTGTCCCTTTTTGAAATGAAAGGACCATTTTTCACACTCGTGTACCAAGTTGATTCAAATCCCTATAAAATAGAAATAAAATTGATGTAGTTTGTTTGTCCAGTTTGTCCACTGCAAAATGTATTCACTATTGTTCCTATATTGCCTTGTTCTAAATGAGATGGTCTTCTTTTGAATGTCATTTGTACGTCTAAAAGACGTTAACAGCATTTTGAAGACATCTTTTTCGCGTTCGAAGGAAAGTGCTCTTCTTTGCCAGTCTTTCACTGTTGGGTTTACGCGACTTTTTTCCGCAACTTTTTTTTTGACTCCTTTTTATTTTGTCACACTGGTATTAGATGAACGTCAATGAAGACTCCATCATCTATGCTTTCAATGTGGAGATTCAACGTCATTAATATTGACATAATCATGACATGAAAATTATTCTCGTGGCCTGCGAATTGCTTAATTTTTCTTAAAGTTTTGATAAATTTGGAGTGGATTTGAGATTTGGAATCAATCATAAAATGATTGTCTTCTCTAAGTGTTTGATTATTTTTTTGATCAGCGTTATGTCATCACCTTAGGGTTGTTGAAGTGTCTGATTTGACACGGCTTCAAAAATAGATTGAGATTTTAAGAGATCTGAGAGATTAATGTATTTCTTGGACTTATATAACAGAGGCTTTAGCAAAGAAAAATCGAGGATAAATGGTACTGTAATAGCATTGTGAAAATTTGAAGTAAAAAGAAAATTAAATCAAATCTTTATGCATGGCTACTGCAATGGTTGAACCAAGCTCCTTGGTTGAGCATGGTCCTCCCATGGACCTGCCCGCTCACTTCTTGAAAAATCGGGTCCAACTGGACACTCGAAGGGCCACAATAATGCCCGGCGCGTCGCCGAGGACTGGATTGAGAGGATTACGAGTTGAGCGGAGCCGTCGGTTGGAGACACGCCGAGGAACTTTGTTGGGTGCCGTCATCAAGTTTGAAGCAGAACAGGTTTGACTGAATATCCGTATTAGTTACAGTTAGCTCTCTCTATTTCGAACCACTGGTATTCGAATCTCTCTGTAATTCGAACTATTTGTTCCCTCTGCTGTAAAAAAACGTATAAAATACTGTTCGTAATCTGAATCTTTCTATGTAATTGGAAGAAAACTTTTGAACATCGAATTAGAGAGAGTCAACTTTACAGGCTCGATCCTAGCTGACACAAACGTCCTTCGAATGTCCATATACCGTGTACCGGTTTGAATGACCTTATGAGCATATCGAGGCTTGGAAACAACGCCTTAAGCCTCGAAACCGAAAACAGCAGTTTTTCCAGGGCTATTATTTCCACCGCGCTTTTACTTTCGACGGAC
Organism: Clytia hemisphaerica; assembly: GCF_902728285.1. Taxonomy (NCBI): domain Eukaryota; kingdom Metazoa; phylum Cnidaria; class Hydrozoa; order Leptothecata; family Clytiidae; genus Clytia; species Clytia hemisphaerica. The sequence continues at coordinate 1,446,295 of NW_027103968.1, read as the reverse complement.
TATTAGCGCTAAAGTCATAAAAGGGAACTAGGTCTACAAAAATGAAGATGACCTTAGTGCTCTTAAATGTTATGATCAATAAGAGATCTAGATCCAGTAAATTTATGAGACTCGGCTGTTCTTATCTCTGTGGCACTTAGCCTAAAATTATCCTGTAATCTCTAGGCAAAAATCGGGGTATTTTAGATTTGATAATCTATTATCTTATACCATTTTGACCCTGAATAGCTTAAAAATCAGCCATTATCCAAATTCTGGAGCCGCTCGCTGCGCTGCAGTTGATGTGCGTGTCGGGACAAAAATCGAGGCGGAAGCTATTTTGTTTACCTTTTGGCTGGGGAAGCACTGCAAAACAGTGCTTTTTGAGTAGATTTGGTGATTCTTGGGAAGAAAGAAGAAGAATACTACTTGGAACCAACATCAAATGTATTGGAATAGACTTCTATCATACATTGGAATAAAAGACAATACTTTTTGAACATAATGAATGTGTGACCAAAATAAAAATGGTGAAAATAAGAACATGTTACTAGAACATTTTTAGGCTTGAAACTCAAAAAGTTAAGAACATCCGAATGCCCCAAAAAATTTGGATGTTCTTATGAAAAAACGTGTTTAAGGATAAGGAGAGTAACATTTCAAATCATCGATCTTTAACGATAATTTAGTTTTTCGAGACATCTCGCCTGCTATCTTTCAACCTCTATGAAAAGGTTTTATCAAAATGAGATATCATTTTAAATTCTCCAGTTTGTAGCATTAGTCCGAAGTTTAAAATTTATAGGTCTCTTTTAAACGTCATATACCATATACAGTTAGATAGAAAAATTCATCTCTTGCTCAAATCTAAAACAAGAGAAAGCAAGGAAACAAAGAGTTATTATTTAGCGAATCGACGAAACTCATAGACTAGTATACAACAGTAGCGCGGTTTAGAATTTCGCTTAGCTGAAGAGAACTTCGTTTCAAAACTTTGTTTCAACATTGTAGTGCTATATTGATATAGTAGCTTTTGTTTTAAAAAATTTCCATCGTACAAACTGTATAGAAGAAAGATTTTTTTTTATTTGTTCGTCCTTCTGTGTTTGTTGATGGGTCACAGAGACCTAAATTAGTGCGGGCAAAATTCGATAGATGTTATGTTCAATAATAAGTGGTTTGTTGTTGTGGCTGATATATAAACTTGCGGTCACGGACATTTTTAAAATCCTCAATCTCCCGCATGTTGTCGCCTCTCCGGATCAGAAAAGAACAGGAAAACTAATCTATTTGGATGGAAAAAAAACTGGTAACGAACAGGAATCTTAGAGGCATGGTAACGAATTTGATAATAATCGATCGGTTGGAGTAAACAGACGTTGGTTGCTTGCAAACAAACAAAGTGAAAAACTAAACGGTGTGTTTTAGAGAATAAAAGAAAAAGAGAGAAAAATTTGTGTTGTGTTAGTTTAGTATATGATGTCTACTTCTTCAGAGACGAAAGCATCAACAAGCACAGTACGTCCAAAGACGAAACTCAAAGCTACCAAGAGTCTACCAGCTTTTCAATCAAGGCGTGCATCGAATGAAAATGAAGAGGAGGCTACATTACGTAATCAAAACAAACCAACTTCACGTCCTCGTTTACAATCAAAAACAAGTTTGAAATTCAACGAAGGGTTAAGGAAACAAGCTTCAGTCGACTTCACACGTGCAAGACCTCGGGTTTACAGTAAATCAAAAGACGTTCCTTTAATTCTGGTGGAGCAGCCAAGACAAGAGGAGAAACGCACCATCAGGCCAGAAATGGTACATAGACTCAGTCGACCTCTCAAACGACAGTCAACACTGGATACTATAAAAGACGACGATGTTTTCAAAGAAACTGAAAAAGAATGGCGAATACACGGTTCGGAAAGCACGCAATCATTCCCAAACGTACCAACGGTAAAACGTAAAACTTCAACGTCACAACGCCAACGTAGTTCTTCTTCGTCTTCGTCACAACGTAAAATATCACGTCAAAATAATTTCTCAATGGTCGGCGGCAAAAGAAATTCAATACGTATACGAAAGAGTTCCAAAGTTTTAGTGAAACAACCAACGTTAGATTCAATCCCTGATAATGGGATACCGACTAGTTACCAATCGCGATACGGTGTTCGGAGAAGCACCTTGGCTACTTCTTTACCAAAGGTATTTCATCTCATAAATTCCTATCCAGGGTGATCCAGGGTCGGTCAAAGAGTACAGAAGTTTTTTAACTGCTTGTATTGAGTGAAATATTATCTTTTAATGAGCTAGGTCATTGTTCTTAGCAGCATTAGTCTTTAACTTAGTCTCATAGCTCTTATTTAGCCCAGTCCAATGGTAAGGGAGAATAAGTTTGGTTAAAATGTTTATTTATGACTTTCGTTTGAAATTTAATTTAATGTCAGGATTACAGGAAAATCTGAAAAACCTGATGACGTTTATTGAGGTCAAATATCCAAAAATAGGAGGCACTGTATCTCAAACTAATTTGTTTAATTTCTGCATGATGTGGTAGGGCTTCATTAAGTCTTCAGTTGTATAATTATAATGACTTAGTAATTAATCTTCGATATCAGTTTTTAGATGTAAGCCTTATTAGGGTATTTTGTGAAAGAGGAAGTTTTAAATTATTGCGAAAAGATATCTTTCTGTAAGTTAAACTCTATGGAGATAGATCATGCGTCAGGACGAAATCCAAGCTATACATTTACTTTTATAATGACGTTTTTCTGTAGCGGAGTATTTTCTTTTGATATTGAGCACGTTTTAAAAATGCCATGTTTGCATTTAGATTATTTGAGATTTTGAAATCTTCAGATTTTAGCTCATTCATATTTTCTGGAAAGTGTTTTTTTTCGAATTTCAGAAATTATTTTCGTTTTAATAATCATTTGTAGTCCAAACTTCATTTAGGAGTCAGAAAATCATTCTATGACATAACAAAAAGCACAACGAGTTGACTTATTATCTCATGACTATGATGTTTATTTTTGGTCTATATGTCTGTTGTCAATACGTAACAAAAGATTGTAAAGATTCTAATGTCAACAATATTAGTCCACTTTCCTTTTAACAAAATTCATCAATATTTGTGTCCGGTCATACGATCTCTGTCAAGAAACTGTCTCCTTGAAATTAGTAATATGCCCAATATCCTTTCTTCAAAATGCTGGTTTTACCGCAATGCATCTTTCAAATAACTTCACTTTTTGCCAATGTCGAGTATATTCGACAAAGGACTGTTTTCCTATGAATGTTAAAGATAAAGGCTTGTTTGACTATTAAACTAGATTCATAAATCAGGGACCTCAGGCTACACCGTAAGTTGGTTTAGTGTCGACAACCTCATTTTAATCCCGACACCCTTCTGAAGGGATGAGAAACAAAAAAGGAAAAAAAAAATGGCGGAATCGCCAATTGTTGTTATCTCTTAAAAAATGTTGACGAAAAAAGAGTAGGTTTACGGTTCCTTCTACCTATTCTCGAATTATCTCTCAGATGATTTGAATCATAGATAAATGATGGTCAAATTTATGTAGCCACTCGTAATGACTTAATTTCGTTAAACTTTTAAAATCCTTATCTATAAGTTCAAATCAAATAGGGCATGACTTTGTGGGTTAATTGAGGTCAAAAACCCATTAATCTAATACATCAAACTGTGGTCTACCAGTTGACAAACTTTTCACTATTTTTGTTATAAAATCATAAACAAAACTTGACTATGTAAAACTAAGTTATGTCGCCAAACTCTCACAATCACCCCTTGTAGACCTGCATAATGGGTATAATGTAAAGCCCTATATATAACACTATGTAATACGTGATATAAAACAAGATATTTTAAGATGAGATTATTACTTCGTTTTAGGTCAGCAGGTTTGAATTTTGAAGTTATGAGGGTGTCGAGACTAGAACTATTTAACACAATTGTGTTTATCTTATTCATTACCATGTCTAACTGATTCGCGTCAAAGCAAGCTTTAATACCATATGACCTTATCATGGGAAATTGATAGACCTTATTACTAGAAGAAGAAAAAACAGTGTAGGGGACTAGCAGACAAACATGCAAACAATCCATAGGGTTTTAAAGTAGCTCTTTGCAGTAGGTACCCATGCTATAATCCGTAATAATAACAAAGAGTCTAAGATTTTTTTTTCTACAGAATGAAAAAATTTAATTGGATAATGATTAATACCTTTAAAAAGATGGCCCTTAAAACCCGTATATAAGACAATAGGGTTTTTCTCTTTTTAAGAGATAGTAATTATTGCCTTTTAATAAAAATTCTTGTAAAAAAAGATCTCTCCTCTCTATTGCTTTAGTGGCCTACCATCGATTATTTAATGCCCAGTTGGAGGGTAGATCACTCTCAACAATCCTTAATAAAAATTATAATCATTAAAAAAATCAAAAAAGGATAAATAAATAGTAGAGAAGAGCATTTTTTAAAGAATTATAAAAATTTATAAAGCGAAATAGAGAAGGTTTAGCATAATTGCTGTATGCGTTCAAAGGTTACGTTGGTTTATGGTATTTTAAGAAACATAACGCTTGTTATGGTGTTGAGATACTACAACGATTAATTTTATGAAAAATTATGAGAGATCGAACTTTAAAACGACAAAGGAAGTTTAGTGTAGTTGAAAACACTAGACATTTAACAGTACCTACGTTAGAGCATTATGGAGAAAATTTCGAACGTCCATTATATGATTCAAGAAGTAAAGAGTCACCGAAAAGGTTACGAGCGTCAGCTACCAGTACGCCTTCACCCGCTACTAGATCGCGTAGCATTAGTGTTGGGATAAGACCTTTTGGTCTCAGTCAAGCGCTTGAGTTACCGACAGATTTCGATGAAGAGTTTCATAAGGATTTTTCTTCACTTAAGGTTGCTGTTGGACGTAAAACATCAACGACTTTCCAAAGAAAACAGAGACGATGCAGTGAGGTGAGTGATTTATTTTTTCTTCTCTCAAATTCGAGTTATACCGAGTATACTAACTCGGCTCAACGATATTTCTTTACTGGTCCAAATGTACAGAAGGCTTAAGATCTCCGAAAATCTCACAATGTAACCTTAGAATTCTATCACTTAATCCATAATCGACTCTTTTGGCATTCTGTAATATGGTGTTAGATTGACCTAACAGGAAATCGGTATCTGATTCTTTGTTACATAACTCAGATGTAAGAGTTAAGACCCCCTCTTCTTGTTTCAGCTGTACATATGGAGTAGAATTTCAGATACCCTAAGTAGAAATTCGCTCAAACCAACTCTCCGGAAGTTCACTGTGGAATAAAAAGAAGTTGAAAACCCACTCAAGATTTCAGTAAACAAGAAAAAGATTTACTAATTTTATTGATTGAATTTTTCATATGTTTCTTGTACAGCCTTTCCTGTTAGATTCATTATCCTTGCAAGGTCTTGGAGGTGCTGGTAACAACAAATGGAATCGAAAACAATCGACATCAAATGGTCGAGTAAAACGACGTTTATCCACAGCTGGAGGTTCGTTCGTTTCAATGTTTTTGTTTTTTTTTGTTTTCAGGATGAAATTTTAGTTCAATTTGTACAGAACTACCGATTACAATGGTCTCAAAAGGCGACCCTTTTCTTCGTGTCTTCGTAGAAGGGGGCGGACAAGGGTGGGAGATACAGTACAACTTTGAAACTGTTGAATATTCCAGAGATTTCAAGAATGTAATCAAAGATATTGCTGACGTTATATAATATAGCTCTGTTCGGCTCTAATTAATTTTTAATCAGTTTGACATCAAATTAGGAATTAAGGGATCCGGTCCTTACAATGAAAATAAAACAAGCAAACGGGATAATCTATCATGATACCTTATAAGAGGGTTGATATTTAATTTCTATGTTTGTGTTAGGGAAAGGGAAAGTTTATGTAGTGTTCCTTAAAACTAATGAGTAATTAACGTCCGTCGTCCCGTGGTGCTATTCAATGTTTTTTTTAACTGACTGTTATTACCTGACCAACGAAAACACCTTCATTTAGACATAACCGCCTTAGATTAGGTTTTCTCACGAATCAAGCGTACAGTTATTTCAGGCTGTTGAATGAAAAAAACCACTAACAATATTTTAGGCGTGGTTTCCACCAACTATCACTCTCTACAATAGGGGTGCTATTAGCTCTATCGCGCTGATAGAAACCACGCTTTTGTCATACAAGATAATATACACTTTCAAGTTTTTTTGTACTGAAGGCAAGGGCAAATTAATCAAAAGTTATATTTTTGTCATATTTTCAGTCTTACCAGCATCAAGCAAACAAAAACTACAAGCACTAGCTAAAGATGAATTATTGGCTAGTTTGAATGTACCGCTATCGAATGCACCTGAAATCACGGTCGACGATGAAGAGGTCTTGGACGAGTTGGTTGATTCTGAAAACGAGGCTATCGAAGAAAGCGATGAGAAGAAAGCACAAATTGAAAAAGAAAGGAGGGAAACGAAACGATTATTGATCATCGAGGAAATCTTGGAGACGGAAAAGAATTATATTTCTTGTTTGGGAACTCTCGATTTGGTAAGCATTTAGGTCATTGCTTTCTCTTTTCTTTAGCACACATAAAAATTTCATCTATCTAATACATTTTACTAATTCCCTTAAAAATCTAACCTGAAAATTGTAAAGGCCTACGTAATTAAATTCAACATTCCATCCAAGGAAAGCATTTTCGCCGACCTTAACTACGCTGAAGTTTACGCAAAGTTTACGCAAATATTGATGTATATTCATTCTCTTCTTCAATATATCAGGTCTTCAGATCACACTTAAAAGATGCCAACATCATCACCGAGAAAGACTTGAACTCATTATTCCCATCACACTTGCAAGACATCAAACAAGCACATGCTCTCTTCATGGAAGATCTCGAAGAACGAATGAACAACGATGATTGGCGAGGAATTATCGGTGATATTTTCGCTAAAATGACGTCAGCGTCGGTCAATCTTCTCGAGATGTATACAATGTATGTGAATTCGTTCCCCAAAGCCATCAGCACATTGAGTAAATGTACAAGATCGTCTGGCAAATTCCGCAAATTTCTAGAGGTAAGTACTATTGATGGTTCTCTCGATTAAGAATTTGTCTTTGGTGATTCTTCATCAATCTGATCAATCTCCTTGATAGACTTTTATATGAGTCAGAATTCAAATTTTGTGACATATAGTAATAACCTAGATCTCAAGGCACCACTCTACTACAGAAATGTCGAGGTGTCTGTATGTCTATATTTGAAAATAAAAGGACATGAAAAATTTGATCGAAATTATCATTGCATTAACAGGGAGGGGGGGTTTGTAGGGGTTCGAAATACCGTTTTCCCGTCAAAATTTTTGCTGAATCCCGGAATCCCGAAAATTGAAAAAATAATAACACCGTCACACCGGCTTGTGCAGGGCAAAAATGTACCTAAATCCCGTTTTCATCATATTCTGTTTTCATTCCAGGATTGTTATGAGAATCCGGTGGTGGAAAGATTAGATCTGCCATCTTTCTTACTCTCTCCTGTACAACGGTTACCAAGATACATCTTATTACTTCGAGTAAGTATCTATTTATTAACGTATTGTGAAGAATGATTAAATTAAGGTCTGTTTTAGATGTTTAGATTTACGACTTTTGTGGGCGATTCTGTTGAAAATGCAATGGAAAATTGTGTCCCGAATATAGCAAAGCCTATCAAAAACTCTTTTATCAACTAGCTAAGATCAAAGAACTTCTTTTTTGCTGCAAATACAAATTCCTATCATCCTACCGTCCTTTAGTCGGATTTAGATATCTGATACTTGGAGAATATTAAAATTTTTTCTTTATTACTTTCACAGGAATTATTAAAATACACAGACGAAGATCATCCAGATTGTTACTTCATTAGTCAAGCCATGAAAGAAATGGAATCTCTCATATCCTCACTTAACAGTTCAATCCACCAATCAATGGAATTCTACTCGGCAAGTGAAACCAGGCGTAAAAAGATGTCAAGGCAGTTCACTTCTAAGAAAAGAAAACAAAGAGCGTCTTCCACCATTTTAAGGTATATTACATAACAAATAATTTACAATAATTTTAGAAGACCAAATGTGGGAATGACCTATCAAAGCCAATCTTTATGAATATATGAAGCGGTTTGTGATCTAAAGTTTTTTTACCAACTGGAAATTAAGACCATTCGTTTCTATCCATCTTTAATTCCCAAATAAGAATAAGGTCGAGTTTTCTTACCACACGGTCAAGTGTGAGTTGTAGCCAATTCGAGTGTAAAGCTTTTAAGTGAAACGGGGGAATCAAATTGATCCTTAATAGAAAAAGAACATGGACCTAGAATTATCATTTTAAGCATTTTAAGCAAATAACACAAATATTCATTCTTCACTTTCGATTTTTTCCATGCAGGAACAACAAAAACATGAAACCAGTTTCCGAAAATAAATCCGATAACGACCAAGGTTATTGTAGTTTTGGTGAACGGAAAGATGAATCACCCGAAGATGAATCCGGACGGAAGCCCCGATCATCATCAACACTTAAAAACCATCCCGGTAAACGCTCAATGTCGGTCATTTCGAACGCCAGTGATGACTCAACAAAACAAGTCATTCGACGTAAAAATGATTTACAACTAACAGGGCGAAATACAGACACCAGAAAATCGTAAGTAATTTACTTTATTATTTCTTCTTTCGGTGTGATTCCACTTGTAAAAAAATTCTAACAATTCACAATATTTACCTCGAGATTTTCTAATCTGAAGCTCACTAAAATCCATCTTGGTGATACCTTTCTAAAAAAGCGGCGTTATCATTTGACGGAAAAATTTCTATTAGAAACAGTCTCCATACTGTACGGAGAGAAATATATTTAGAGTATAGTGTATGTAAAATATTTCCATATTTTTTCTTTTGGTAGATGGCGACGTTCGATCGGTGCAGTCTTTTCACATCTCTGGTCAAATAAAGATGGCGAAGAAACTTCCTCACAAATGGATACTTCAGACAATTTAGACATTACGTCATTAAATGAAAATAGAGGTTCACAGGACCATATAGACGGAATCCCGTCAAATTCTACGCCGTATAACCGTAAGAACAGTTCGGTAAAACGTAAACACGCAATCGCGTTACCGTCGCCGATGATCGAGGAAGTCGATTCTTCTTCCGATTCGCCGAGACTTGCGATGGAAAATTCTGTATTAGACGGAAATGAGAATATACAACAGATAAATACTTTAGTTGAAAACACGACATTAAACGATACGGAAATATCGACGTCTCCGGTCGGTGAAATGGATATTCCGCTTTGCGTCGTATCCGATGACGACTGTGACCGTAAAAATTCGACGGAATCGGAACGTTCTAATACTGCATCGCCTTCTTCACTAAAGACCCCTCCCTCTCCGCAAAACTTTCGTCGAAACGGCCGTCTACGTGGTAGCGCTGGTCCCGTGTTTAAATCTATATTTCAAAAGAACAGTACTAAAATGCAGAAAACAGTTTCCATGGATGCGTTAAATACAAACAAATACAGTGAACAGGACGATAAAAAGAAACAGCGGGCGCTTAAAAAGCGGAACAAAGAACTACATAAGAGTGCAACAGTTATCGCACAAAGGACTACAGTTGAGAGTGGTTATCCAATAGTAAAATCTTTGTCTTCGTGTAACATCTCACACGAAGATAGCCAATCGGTGTCCTCCTCAGAGACTATTTCAAGTAAAACATCAGGCAGTGTTAAAGAAGAGCAAGACGGTGGAGAGAATTACGTCATCACTGAAAATAATAACAAATTTGTGAAATCAAAGACTGAACGTAAAAGTAAAATTTTCAAAACACTAAAATCGTTTGTTGGGAAGAAATGAATGGTATTTTTTATGAATGAATAGTTGATAGTTTATTATATTACACGCGAGAAAGCAATTTTGATAGTACGAACAGATTATGCATCAATCCCTGTTCTAGGCAATTAATAACGCAATATCTGATCAAATGACATATCATAGAATACTTGGTTTACCATAGAAACACAAGGCTGACTAAGTAATGGGTTTACCAAACCATATTTGTATAAATTTTAGAGTGAATTTTACGGTCTTCCCTTCTCTTTTCTTGGATGAATGAAAGGTTCGAAAACAAAGAAATGACTTAGAAAAGCTTAGTTTTAGTTTTCGTTACATCATGTTGAACTATCAATTACGGCTTTCAATATCAAAATCTTGTTAATACAAATACATTTTTCAGAATATTTTTTTTTGATAATTTATAGTTTAAAGAATTATATACGATAAAGCTGGCCCTGTCGTAAAGTTTTTTCTTCACAAAAGGGTTTTTATTCAAGTCGTTTTTAGTATATAGGAATGCTACGTGTTCTTCATTTCCGAGGAAAAATTATTACCCTAGTAAAATTAGAAAGTTATTAGTTTTTCGACGATTTTTTCCACCTTTTTGAGAATAGAAAATATTTTTTATTACTAAAAACCAAGTGTACAGTATATATTATATGTTATAAATATTGCAAAACAGTCAAATATAAAATCCAAATTGATTTTTTTCTAAAATTAAACTTTTTTACAGTTATTTCGTCTATTCGAACGTTTGTGTACAAGTTTTTTATAAGAACAAACTATATAAGAACATAAGGCTTCGATGGCCAAATTGTTAAGAACAAGTTAAGAGCATATTAACCCTATTATTATCAGGCTTTTTCGGATTTTGTATTCTCAAGGGGGGTGTTTTCCACCAGCCTTGCATAACTTTTGATCTAGAAAAGATGTGGACATGAAATTTGGCAGAAATGTTCTCTATCATAAAAGGAGTTCATAGAAAAAAATTTGGGTTGATGACGTCATCATAAAGGTGATGACGTCATCACAAAGTTTCGCAATTATCGCTGACCAATGAAAAAGTACTATTCATTAAAATAGCAATTAAAGTTGAACGAATGGAGATTTTTCAATTCTGTTTTGAATTTCTGAAAGCCAAAAAGAATATCTTTAACATATTTGCCGGTTTTTAACATACTAATAAAATTGACGTTTAAAATCCATGCAGAAAATGAGTAAGTTTTTTCAAAAAACAATGACGTCATTTTTGATGACGTCAGCAGTTTTTGAAAGTTTTTAAAATATTTTTTAAAATTTATTATTGATACCTAAAAGCTGTCAAAATTTGAAGTCAGTTGGATGCCTAGATCAAAAGTTATGCTAAATTTAAGATTTTGGGATTTTACAGGGTTTTAGCTGGATTTTATGATATGCCTGCACAAAAAAGTCATAAAACCTGATCTGGTCGGTGTAAAATTGTAAAATTTGGTATACATGCTGCTAATAGGATTATATTAAAATTCAAAAACTTTCAGAGTGTTAAAATTTTTTTTCAGTGAGCTATTAGCAAAAGAGTGCCAGCCTGGTGGAAAACACCCCCCCCCCTGATAAAAATAGGGTTAAGGCTTTGCAGACCTGAAAACACCCAATTATTTAGTGGACAAATACTCAAAAAATGGCGAAATTAAGAACATGTTAAGAACATTTTAAGGTTTGGTAAGGAGGAAGATGTAACAGACATTAGCGAGCTATTCAAACAGTGGACGCACTCAAGAAGAGCTGAATCCACCAAATCGAAATCAAGATCTTCCAAAAGTAAATCCAGATCATCCAAGTCAATTAAATCTTCCCTGTCAGCCAAAGCTGCCGATGAACGTGCCAGGTTGGCAGAACTTACGGTCGACAATGAATATCAACAAAATCTTGACAAGAAGAAACTTGAATATGACCAACTACAGCGAGAGGCAAAGATCGCAAAGTCTATGAGCACGACTCCAAGCCTATGAATCCGGGTTAGAATTTGATGACCAACATTTTAAGGCTTAAAACTCATCTTACAAAAAAAAACATGTAAAACCAAAACTAGCAAGGTAGGGGACGCTTAGGAGGGTGCTGCGATTTTGTGATGCATATTATAAGAAAAATACCCACCTTTGTGCAGAGCAGACCATAACCTATTTTAGATTATAGTTTATTGTTCTAATCTTTGATCACAACCTCCTGAGCTGAATAAACTTCCCAGCGGATTACCTTACCAAGTAAAAATATCTTTATGAGCCCTAATTTTTAAATCGAAAATCTTTGATCAAAGGTGAATGAGCCTCTTGTTCACCTTTAAGTTTGAAATACTTAATAATAGTATTAATGAATGCAGAAAAGATTCAATGAAATAGATTATCTCTAAACATAACATACAATCATGGACAAAAGGCTGTAGACAAATGAAATTTCAGTGAAAAATGATGAGAAATTGAGCAAAATGACTCTTCAATGTATCTGAAAGGGGAAGGAAGTTAAGAAAAACACTTTTGAATTCGTTGTATTGCTTTTGAATTGAATTGCTTTTGAGGGAACCACAAGCAAAAAATCAGTGTTTTGATACTGGTGTAAGCCAGTTAATCAAGCCCTTGTGGTTAGACTGCAGTGGGTGACTTTGAAAGGGTTTGGATGGGTTTGGAAAGCACCCAGAACCTCTCGGGAACTTGTTTTTGATCGATATTGAAGTATTTTGCAAATATTGTAGAAGTCTACAAACCTTTTGTCCATGATTGACTTGTAGTCCCTATCAAGACTTTACGCAAAAAGCTTGGGGGGGGCTTTTCCGCGAGCGGAAGGACTAAGAGCCTGGAGTCATCTATTGTATACACCAGCAGGGTTTGAGAAACTAGTGAAATGATTTTTTTAAGGAAACTGATTGACGCATGTGCGATAAAACTATTGAAGTCCTAGACTAGTAAACTAGTCGTTGAAAACAGACCCATATACAAAAAATTCAAGCTCCAAATAAAAAGAATCGAAGAGGCGAGGTTGCGTGTCTTTTCTGAATTTCATTCAACGGCTAGAAGCTTCTTCCCTCAAAAAACGTTGTTTAATTTAACAACCTTTTTTAGGTTTTTGAGATTCCATCCAACTTTTTTGACTAAATGATATTTCATAGTAGCATGGTCAGACATACAGAAATCTGTATGTCTCTCCTTACGATTTTAGGTAAAGAAAAAAGGCGTTGGAAGAAGCTTCTAGTCGGCTATTTCCTTTTCTCTCACGCGCGCTGAATATTTAATTAGTGTTTACATTATTTGATTGACAGTTTTATTATAAGTAACTAGCCGTCCCGGCGTCGTCCGAGACGACTTCTTACTCCTTTTAATACGCTCGCTTCGCTCGCTTTTTTATTTTTCAGAAACTTGTAGGGATTTGTATACAAATGTACTTATTTTGCGAGAAGAACTGTTCTTAAATTTAGGCCTTTTTCGTAAAAATTGATGTTTAAAATTTTTAAGGGGACACTAAAATTAATGCACATTAAAAAATATGGTGAAAGTATTTTTAGTTGAATTTTGATTTTCTTCTCCTTATTAAATTGTATAAATTTGTCATAATTTCTTTTGTTGAAAACCTTCAAACAATAATGTTCTTGACTCGCTAAAAATAATGCTCATGCAAATATTGGTGAAAATTGAGTTAAAAATTTCTCGCGAGAAATCGGTCATACTTTAAACGTGCTTTTTTTTTGGTTTTTGGGAGAGGAAAGACTATTATTTTCCTCACGCAAGGATGAAGATAAAAAACAAATAGAAATTCAAATTCAGTATTAGAGGTACTTGGCAACACCGATCACTCCAAAGACCACAGTGCTTTACGGTGGAATATAAAGAGTGCCTTTTTTCAATACCTCTTAACAGAGTCAACGATTATTTAACAATTAAACTCAATGCGTAAGTAAAAGCGTTTTCATTTTGCTATCTCAATAGAACAAAAAATAGCAAACATTGATTAAAAAATTTCATAATTGAATTGGGAATAAGTCATCAACTTTTCTCATATTGTCAAGTCCATTAAATTGAAATGTTTTTATCAGAGTATCAAATAGAAGGGAAATGTCATCGGAGCTTTATTAATCTCAAGGGTAATCATAAATATGATGGGCGCGTTCACACTGGAAAGTTTACCTAATTAAATCTATCAAAGTTAAACAAAGAGATTTATGATGGATGAATACACTGGTTTATTACAGTTCTTTGTAGGTTCACGAGATCTATTATAACACGGTAATTGATTTTGCTTAAGGCTTCTCATTGGTTGATTTTTTATTGAGAGTTTCGATTTCACCTGTGATTGGTTAATATTGGTATCCATACATCACTTGAAATCCGCAAACATATTTGTTCTAATTGTTTTACTGCCTTCATCTTACACATCAACAACACCGTTTGCCCTATTTCTATTTTTTTCCTCAGTTCATTCGTTTTTGAAATCGTAAAACTTTTTGTTCACTGCACGCATTCTTTGTTTATACTTCCTTAATAAAATCTTTTGTTTTAAGGGAAGCCTCTACCCTACCCTTAAGACAATAGAGCTTACGACTCTTAATTAAGGAAGATCGATTAAAAATTACAATACTACGCGCTCGACTCTTTGTTAAATGCACGTTCTGTATTGTAGTCAACAAAAGATTGTCCTAATTACATTTTTATTAAGGAAGGTCTGTAGTGTGAACACGACCGATGTCTTTTTGAAAACTCAAATTTTATCTTCGACGTATTCCCATGTGAATCAAAATTATTTCATAACCGACATAAACTTTTTTTTTTTAAACTATAAATTATGCTGATAGTGCTATTGCACAGTCAGTTGTGTTTCTCCATCAAGGAGAAATGTGCTCTCTTGAATGGAAGTGCACTTGGCGAATAGAATTGAATATACAATCAAAAAGGCGCGAAAAAAATTGCCGTGTATTTAAAAATCGCTAGCGAAAAAGCCTCGTGCGAGAATGGGAGAGTTCCGATTTAAGCGTATTATAATATAGATTACGCACGAGCGAGCGCAGCGAGCGAGTGCGATTCTTTTGGCAAAAGCGCGGGAAAAAAAGCTGATATGCGGGGTGATAAAATCGATTTTTCAGCTTTTTTAGCCTCGTTTCCATTCAGACTTTCGTCGTCGTGTGCAACTGTCTTAACTCCGAACATGGAGAATTTTCAGTTACACCCGACTGTCTGTTGTAAGCATTACGTAATGGATTTTTTCCAAATCTCTTTTTTAAATCGAGCTCCGGCGTGAAAAACAGTAGGGTGTTTTTATACGACGATGAAGACGTCATTTCTTCGAGAAACGTCGTGGGAAAATATCAGTATCCTTCTCGATCGGGAAACGTCGCACGGTACGGAAGCGTATTGTTGATAGGACCATACTGCTTTCTAACAGTCAAAACAAAGATGGCGGCAAAAATAAACAACCGGTTGCTCTCTTTCGCTATTTTTCTTTGGTTTTTATGCTTTAATGAGTTGAATTGGATCTTGATTTTTGTGTGATTGTTACAAGAAAAGGTTGATGATGAAGTTTTCTTATTCTTCCTTCCTGGATTTGATGTTTCGTTTGGTTTGGCATAAGAGATTGATGCAATCTCTTGAAAAACAGGACATTTTATCAACTTTCACAACAAACTAATTTCATTTGCCCGTACATTTACACAAATTCTAACAAGGCAGTTGACTGAATATTTGTGGATAAATCTGACCATGCTACATTTGAAAAATTAAAACTTGCGACATCAAAAAAGTTTGAACTCACTTTTTTATGATGGTCAGATGGTAGATGCGTCACCCAAGGAAATGGTTGTGGTTGGATATGAACTGGTTAGCTTTAATGTGAAAATTTAAACCCAGAGCAAAATTTACTGATTGATGATTGATGTTTTAAAAAATGCAACGTGGAAAACTTTTGGTTTGAATTTGGACATTTTCTTGCACGTGCGTTATAAAATGTGGAAATTTTTGCTGTGAATTTGGACATTTTCTTCTACGTGCGTTTTAAACGTGGAAAACTTTTGTTTATGAATTTGGACATTTTCTTCCACGTGCGTTTAAAACGTGGAAAACTTTTGGTTATGAGTTTGGACATTTTCTTGCACGTGCATTTTTTAAAACGTGGAAACTTTTGCTGTGAATTTGGACATTTTTTCCACGTGCATTTTAAATGTGGAAAATCTTTGGTTGTGAATTTGGATATTTTCCTCCACGTGTGTTTAAATCGTGGAAATTTTTGCTGCTAATTTGGACATTTTCATCTTTCACGTGCTTTTAAAACGTGAAAATTTTTGCTGTGAACTTGGACATTTTCTTCTACGTGCCTTTTAAACGTGGAAAACTTTTGGTTATGAATTTGGACATTTTCTTCCATGTGCGTTTAAAACGTGGAAAACTTTTGGTTGTGAGTTTGGACATTTTATTGCACGTGCGTTTTTTAAAACGTGGAAACTTTTGCTGTGAATTTGGACATTTTCTTCCACGTGCATTTTGAATGTGGAAAACTTTTGGTTTTGAATTTGGATATTTTCTTCGACGTGCATTTAAACGTGGAAATTTTTGCTGTGAATTTGGACATTTTCTTTCACATGCTTTTAAAACGTGGAAATTTTTGCTGTGATCTTGGTCATTTTCTTCCCCGTGCGTTTAAAATGTGGAAAATGTTTGTCGTTGACTTGACATTTTCTTCCACATGCATTTAAAAAATGTAGAAAAGTTTTGCTGTCAGGCAAAAATAAAAAAAAATGTAGTGTTTCCGGA
Organism: Clytia hemisphaerica; assembly: GCF_902728285.1. Taxonomy (NCBI): domain Eukaryota; kingdom Metazoa; phylum Cnidaria; class Hydrozoa; order Leptothecata; family Clytiidae; genus Clytia; species Clytia hemisphaerica. The sequence goes on along the minus strand of NW_027103968.1, from coordinate 1,429,645 downwards.
ATGCGGGTGAAGGAAAAAAGCTTTGATGCGGCCGGCCAGAAAAAAATTTTTTATTTGTAATTTGATTTTTTTGATGACTTAAGTAATATATATATAAGATCATTGAAATAGAACTTTAACAATAACTTTTATGTACAAACAGTATGAAGTAAGCCCTGAATATACTAATGTATCAACTACTAACTAACAAACAATTCTTGATCTACAAGTGGGAATATCTAACCAAACTACTTTTATAGCTTAAATAGTCCAACTTGATTTTTTTTATAATGAACTATATAGATGAATCCATAGTCTGCGGCCAGATCAGAAAATTATTATTTTTCACCCGGTTGGTTTCCAGAAATGCTACATTTTTTTATTTTTGCTTCAATTGAAAATTTTTTCAAGCAATATCCTGGCATGAAGACTTTTTTTCTTTTTGGAAATTATGATTGCCAATGTGACATTTTTTTGCTTTTGCAGCATGCTTTTGAAAATTACAAAATGCCTTCTGCTAGGGGAATTTTTTCCTTTCGATGTTCTTTCAGATTATGAAAATATTTCCCAGTATTTTTTATTTTTTTTTGCACTTTGAGCTTCTATCATGTTCTTATTAATAGGTATGTTAGGAATTATACCCAATTTTTATTACGTTGACCCCTAAATTGATTGAAATTGAGTAGTTTCAGGCTCAGCATTGTTCTTAAATTGTTCTTATTTTTTTGGCGATTTTGAGCCTCGTTGTTCTTATGAAATTGTTTCCCTGTTTTGAAAGTTTTTTACTTTTCGACATGCATTTCAAAAAAATATAACTTTTAGATGCTATAATTTTTTACCTTTTTTTCAATATTTTATGTTTTACCTTTTCTCCAATATTTTATATATTAAACCTTTTTTCCAATATTTTATATATGAAAGAATATGCAAAATATTTCATCTATTTTGAAAATATAAATTTTCCTTTGGTTTTCTTGTTGTAAAATATTCTCAATTTTTGATGAACAAGATCAATTTTTGTAGATATACATTACCCCCTGATTTAAGAAAACGAAACTAGAGAAAAAGTATTTTAGGTTGAAATTTTAAGATATTTGAGTTAAAAAAACTTCAAAAAAGCAGTTCGTTTTGAAAATAGAATATCAACTTTTTTTGGTTCACCAGAGTTTGTACTCTTAGGTGCCAAATAAACAGGCCCCCCCGCTTGTTAATTTTTCGATTTTTTTCCTACCCCCCCCCCGGACCTTATTAGGACCCCCCCCCGGACCTTATTAGGACCCCCCCCGTTTATTAATTTTTGAAAAAATTCCCAGCTACAACAAAGGAGGAAAATTCCTTGTTTTACTCGAAAAGCCTAAATTTGGTCTATTTTGACCCTTTTTAGGGTTTTTAAAGGTCCATTTTCCAACCCCCCGGTAATTAGGTCCCCCCCCCGTTTATTTAATTTGAAAACTTTTTCCAACCCCCCCCATTTTCGAACCCCCCGTTTATTTGGCACCCACGAGTACATGTTTAAAATGCATTGATAGAACATTTCCTTGCTCCCGTGACGATCATGAACTTACCAAAAAGGTTTGTTCACCAGCAAATATCGCGAAAATAGCCCAAATCATGCCTTGAATTATTTCCCGATCACGCATCACTCAAACGGCTGGGTACAACTTTTTTAAATTGTATCATAAAATGGCTAACTTTCTCATTCCCGGGAAAACATACCTGCCCTGTCTACTTTTTGGCGTTTTGGTCCTTTTCCGTTGTACACTAGCAATCGGAAAGTTTCGCTGGGAATATAATAAGGAAGTTTAGCAATCCTACGGTATGTAGTGTAAAAAACCTTTCGCTTGCGAACACGAGATTTTCGTATCGTGCGTAACCCTTTTTACAATTGATAACCGACTAGTTTACTAGTCTATTGAAGTCCGTCTCCACAGGTTAATTTATGGCGCGCCAAAGCGGAAATAAATACTATCTCTCATTTCGCGACACTACCTTTCATTTCACGACACTATCTTTCACTTCGCGGCACTATCTTTCATTTCGCGACACTATCTTTTATTTCGCGACACTATCTTTTATTTCGCGACACTATCTTTCATTTTGCGACACTATCTTTTATTTCGCGACACTATCTTTATTAAAACGACACTTTCTTTTTTAAAACGATACTATCTTTCCAAAAAAACATTATCTTAATTGAAACAATACTATCTTTTTTACGGGACACTATCTTTTTTATGGAAGCCGAGAAGTGCCATCGACAAAAAAATATTTAATTTCAGAAAAAAATTATTAATTTTAGAATAAAAGAATATTTATTTGATTTTAGAAAAATAAATTTGAAAAGAAAAAATATTTGATTTTTAAAACAATTTAAATTGGAAAAAAAAAAAAATAAATTTAAAAATATTAATTTTTTTTAGTAAAAAAAAATAAAACTTACAAAAATTATCAATTTAGAGAAAAAAAATTAATTTTACTTTAGGAAAAAAAAAAATTAAAACCTTAAAACATACCTTATTAATTGGAAACTACTTCTCGCGGGTTTTAATTTTAGCGCTTTTTCGCAATTTTTGTTACCGAAAATCTAACGCAACAGTTACCTACCTATTTATGATACTCTACTTTTATGCAAAAAATCAGAAAATTTTTTACCTACGTTGTTATTATGGGAAAAAATGTCAGCGGAAAGTGACGAAAATTTTGAAGGGGTGACGAAATTTTTCCCCAACAAAATTTATTCCCAACATTTCATCACCTGACCAAAACTTTTTTACCCGTTTTTTTTTTATTCCCGACCAAAAACTTTTACTCAATTCCCCCCCCCCCAACCAAACTTCAAATCTAAATTTTTTTACACCTTTATTAACCGAAATTAGTGTTTATAAAACGTCGAATTACAAGATCTATTTCGAGCTAAATGAAGAAACCATTCATTTGGACAGTTTAGTCATGTGAAAGTGACCTAACTAAATTGTAAATTTGGTCGGGGAAAAAGTGACGAATTTGAAATTTTGGTCGGGAGAAAGTGAAGAAAATACCTCTAGGTGACGATTTTTTTCCATGACGAAATAAAACTTCGACATTTTTTCCCCAATAAATAAAAGGTATTAAATATTGAGCATAATATCGGTTCTGTCAACTTGAATTGTTTGTGGATTGATATCTATGTGATGTGCAAAAAAATAATCTGGTCTGAACAAAAGTCAAATCCAAAAAAAAATCCAGGAAGTATGAAAACGAAAGTTGTAAGTAGTAAGTGTGTGGCCCGGGAGGAATCAGGCCAAAAAGTTCTTTTTTCAAATTTTTTTTCAGACGGTGGACTTTTGGTTGTAAGCATGCACGGAATCAGTGTTTCCCAAAAAAAACTTTTTTCTAAAAACAGTTTTTTCTGAATGAAGTGAACTTAATTTTTTCTCTAAATTGATATTTTTTCTAAATTTAATTTTTCTTACTAAAATTAAATATTTTTTTTCTAAAATTAAATATTTTTTTCTCGATGGCACTTCTCGGCTTCCATAATAAAGATAGTATTGTTTCAGTTAAGATGATGTTTTTTTGGGAAGATAGTGTCGCGAACTGAAAGATAGTGTCGCGAACTGAAAGATAGTGTCGCGAACTGAAAGATAGTGCCGCGAAATGAAAGATAGTGCCGCGAAATGAAAGATAGTGCCGCGAAATGAAAGAAAGTGCCGCGAAATGAAAGATAGTGTCGCGAAATGAAAGATAGTGCCGCGAAATGAAAGATAGTATTTATTTCCGCTTTGGCGCGCCATATTAATTTTCGGAAAAGCTAAAGATGTCAAGAGTTCAAAGGTCAGCTTCATGACACGCGCAGAGCTGGAAGCAGCGCCAGTGACCAGTCGTGCTCAACTAAGCCAAATATGTCCGAGAATCTCATTATAATTCAGGTACTGTGAGCTTTTTGTGAATATTATGTAAAGTAGTATTTTCTGATTGAAGCCGACTGAGACAAAAACTGACCGAGCTCAAAACACAAAATCGCTTGTGTGCGGTGCTGATAATATCCAAAGGCAAGGTGGTTTTTTCAAATCTCTGTGTTATTTAATGGTTTACTGAATCAAGCAATCATGGGCCTGGTTGATAGTTTGATCACAAAGTTAACCTCATGTGTTTTAACATGTCCACTGACCAGCCTTTTTATTGCAGTTGTTTTGGGACTTGTCCTCTACATCATGCAGAAACTCAAACCAAAAGGCAGGAATCCTTTCAATGTGAATTCAGTGAGACCAAAAGAAGGATTGGAAAATGATTTGAAAAAAAGGGATGCTGTTTTGAAGCAGGTAAAATTCTATAAACCCTCATGTCATTTAGTTCTTCCTTTTTCCTGTTTTCCTGTTTTATACAGTAGGGCAGTCAGGATTTAACCGCCTAAATAGGAACAAATTTTGGGTTTACTAAAAAAGCCATGATTGAAAAGATCAACCGGCCGACTGTTATTAATTTTGTTAGATCTGATATATAGACCTTTTCGCCTTTTCGTCCGCCATATTGATTTGTATGCAAAAATTATGGTGGCCGAATTGCCGTGGTGAAATTCCCTTAGAAAGTATGCAAAACATATGCAAAAAGAAAGTATTAATATAAAACTTACATGCATAATTGGCATTATATTAAAGTGTAATCTTGTAGACGAAAGATCAAATTTGCTTCTCTTGAAAACTAAAAACAATTATATTCACTCATCTCTTAGAACAAGTACTTCAAAAGACCATAACATTAGACATAAACTCAAACTGAAAAATCAGCCGCGAAGGTAAAAAATAATCCTTATTCGGCTAACGGTAAATTATTCTCCTGGGAATAGAGCCGCCAAATGATCTAATCAAAACATTGATGATGTGTGACGTCATAATTACTACGCTTTCAGTTTGCGTGTTTTGAAAGTTTGATGTGTGTACTCCGTCTTTGTGGAATTTTTTAATGGCATGAAAACAAAATATGCTATGTCTTTAAGAACAAATTTCTAAAAGGTTTTTGTTATTCTGTAAATATTTCTTTTTGGATTAAGAAATTCCATCTTTTATTGTTCTAATGATTATAATATTTATTTATAAGATGCTTTGTTGTCTTTTTAATCTTTGTGTAAACTTGCATATGTTTTGCATACTTTCCAACTAAATCCAACCACGGCATTTTCGTTCCTGTATTTTTGCATACAATTCAAGATGGCGGATGGAAAGGCGAAAAGGCAGTGTAGACCTAAAGCTCTAAAACAGCATCTAATAACATGAAAACCAGAATATGATTCTTCAATGGGAATCAAAACTACAAAGTGCACTTACAAACATCAATTTGTCAGATCTAACAAAATTAATAACCGCACTGTCATCATTGACAATAAAACAAACAATTTTCCAACAACTTCCATCGAAATGATCTATCACAGCTCAGTCTACCATTTTTAGCGCGGTCCGAGGATTGAGCCGAGAACGCTCCGCGAACTCCTGCGCGGGTGAAAAACTTCAATCTGTCAATCATTTTTTCAAGCGAAGAGTACGCGAAACGATTCTAGCTTTACGATAGTGCCGCGGGTCATCAATGGATAGTATTCAATTATCATTATCCCTTTATTTTCATTCCTAGAACTTTTGCAAAAAAAAGGAAAAATAGAAAAGTTGTATTTTTTACTGCTCTATTCACATACTGAATTTGAAAAATCTTCTATGTGGCGTTTTTTTGCAAATTTCAAAAAACTGATTTTTGTCCCGCCTTTGCGGGACTTTGGCTTAAGTGCTTGAGTGCAGCATAGGGTACAAAGTCCAAACATGGGATTCCCGTAATTTTTGTGTGAAGAGTTAGGTCTATACTGAAAGGTCTATTGATGTTTGTAAGTGCACTTTATAGACCTTTTTTCAAAGAGGCCACCCTGTTGAATAATCATGTAGTCCAGCAGAAAAACAATGATAAAACCATGCATAATTATTACAATATGCATGATACAGTAATTATGCATGGCTCTATCATTGTTTTTATGGATGGAGTACATAATTATTCAACAGGACGTCCTCTTTGAAAAAAGGTCTACAGTTTTTATTCCCATTGAAGAATCATATTCTGGTTTTCATGTTATTAGATGCTGTTTTAGAGCTTTAGAGCTAGCCTGTCTAATCTTACCCTGGGTTTACTAAAAAAGCCATGATTGAAAAGATCAACCAGCTCATTTAGCGACATACAGCCATTTGTTTTGAATTTTCCGGTGCCGTAAATCAGCGCTAAGTCGTGTTTTCACCTTGACGTTGAAAAACTTTCACATTTGAAAGATCTTCTATGTGGCGTTTTTTTTGGCAAACATCAAAAAAATGATCTTTGTCCCGCTCTTGCAGGACTTTAAAGCTTAAAAGTACTTGCATGCAGCATTGGGTACAAAATCCAAATATGCATTTCCCATAACTTTTAAATTTGAATAGTATAGGGTATAGACAGGACCAACTCTCAACCACAAAATACATCTTTCTGTCGAAAACATAGTTATTAAGTGTCGAAATCGAACCTTTGTCCGGCTGTACGCCCGCATCCTCTGTGTGTCCCGGGTTTTCAAATATTCAGTAGAATTACATTCAAAGTCACACTAAACAGCGTAAAATGACAAAATACAACCAATTATCATGAGGAAGATGATATATTAATGATAAAAAAGTAAAATATCAAATATGTTTCTGTAACTTTTCCAATCAAATAAATGAAGAAAATTTTACTTAGAGAGATAACTCCAGAGGGATCCCGATTGAGAGAACCCCCATTGAAAATCCAAAGTTCAATTTTACACTCGCTTCGCTTGCATCTTATTGTCTCGCATTCAGATTTTGAAACCTGGCAACTATGGTCAAAGGTTCTTCCTTCAAAGAATATCGATCACTTTCGTTTTCCTCTTGAGCATGTGCAAGAAAAATTATATTATCTCGCACGCAGGGAATAAGAATGAGGAGGAAATCTTTTGCCAAGGAGGCTAAAATTTTAGAAATAAAAGAATAAAAACTTTGTAATTCATTGCGGGAAATCTAATAATTTTGGAAAACAAAATTCTATCACACTTATTTGTCTTGCCTGAATATCCAAGCTTTAGATTTCAGAAGAAATAAAATCTCACATCAACATTCAAAGCTGGCATATTCTGTTTTGACGCAATCAAAAAATTCCACAAAGATATAGCAAGCACATCAATACATGTAAATTGAAAGCAATAATTATGACATTAAAGTTACACATATTCATACATAGTCAAAATAATTTAAAGGCCCCACAACTATCAATTCCATCAGTAATTAACAGTAAAATTCTTTGATCTTTGTCTATTTGCTTTCATTTTCATATGTTAGAATTCTTGAACGGGATATTTAGTTATAAAGAATATAAGTGAAGTACTGAGCATTCTCTAGAGCTCTGCATTCTGTACAATTTGTTCAAAGGTGTGACAAATTAAATTTTTTCTTTTATAAGGGATTTACATCAAAGAAGGTTCCAGAGGATCTTGATGCTATTGTTGTTGGTAGTGGTATAGGAGGGTTATCATGTGCCGCTCTTCTCGCCAAAGCTGGAAGAAAAGTGCTTGTCCTTGAACAGCATGATCAAGCAGGAGGCTGTTGTCATACATTCATAGAAAAAGGTAATGCTCTTTACACAGTGTTGTTGATACACTGTGTAAATATTTTTCAATACTTTTGAGTAAAAAAGTAACGTCAAGATATCTTTCAACCAGGTAGAAATATTTAAGTGCTTACTCTAAATACTCTGACTGAAAACACAAGCAAGGCTCCAGAACTCAGAAAGAATGATATTACAATGCTTTAAATGGTTAAGAAATGATAAAAAAATTGAAATCTACTAAGTCAAATCTAAATGTTTAGCACATCTCCATCATCCTGAGAAATTTGATTTTAACTTCTAGGTTTTGAATTCGACGTTGGTATTCACTATATTGGTGAATGTGCTAACAACACTTTGACTCATACCTTTGTCAATCAAATCACTGAAGGTCAATTAGAATGGGCACCTGTTGGTGACGTCATCGATAAAGTTGAATTAGGTGGGTAATATTTTATTACTTTGTTTTATGTCAGCTTTATGTCAGTATTTTATCATTTCTTGATATTATCTAAAGGTGATTTCTGATTTCTTTTGCAAATATTCACATTATATTAGCTTATAATGTAATTGAGTCCGATTTTAAGGAATTTTTTTCCAGCGGGAAATACCGAAAAGATGTGGGGAAACCGCCCTTTTTGCAGATTTTGATTAGAATTTGCACGAAAACATTTATGATTGTCCAAGATTTTAGCATTGTTCAATTTTAAATGAATTAGTTTTTGTAACAAGAACTTTCTAACTTTCTTTAAAATCTTTCGAGTCTGACTCTCTCGGGAAATTATTTTCTGGCCAGAAATGCCCAAAAAATGCTATTTTTTTTTCAATTTTCATGAGCTTTTTCCTAATATTACATTATACTAAAGTCTTCATATCAACAAGATTCAGAACGGTTCATATTCATTAGAATTGATTTTTGTCGTCTATTCTTGAGCGTCTCTATCAGGAAGGTTGGGTCTAACTTGTTCTTAATCAATCTCCAATTTATGTATTTACCTGAAAATAAAAGGATTCCTGGAAAAAGTGTCAGATTACTGCGAAATTAATGTCCGTAAAAAGCACTCATTAATTACCTTCGCATCTGAAAGCTAGTTCCGCAAAATAAATATTTTCAATAAAATACTGTAGTTCCCTTTCAAAATCAATCGCAAAAGTTCTGTAAAAAACACTCGTTATAATACCCTCTGACGTGCAATCCAGTTCAATAAAATACCTAGTTTTAGTAAAAGCAGTTCCCTTTGAAAATTAATCAATCAATCAATCTAAACGAAGTAAAGCTAATGACTGAGGGTTTTCCAACCTTTCTACTTGCCAGAAAAGTTTATCATTCTCACAACATGTTTTTTATTTTAGGCACTGGTAAAGACAGAACAACTCATTTGGTCACCAAAGGAAAGGACAACTTTAAAGCCGAGTTGAAGAAAAGCTTCCCTGCCCCAGAGGACCAGAAATCAATTGACCAATTCTTTATTGATATGGGTGTAAGTTTAAAAAAACCTGAAAATTCTGGAAAATTGGATTCTTCACGAATAAGACTACTTCTTGAACTTTGAATCTAACTATGAAATTTTTACACTCATTTGTTCTTCTGGTCCTGAAATTTGAAGTCTCCATATCTTGATATCCATGATTTGTAATTTTTTAGAAAAATCATGCTAAGTCTGTTTTCATGGAATATGAACCTTAAATTCCAGAGCGTAGAACAAACAAATTACAAATGTTCTGGTACAATTTAGCTCGAAAACTTGATCGAAAGTTAACAATTCTATATTACTAAATCCGAGATTCGAAAAAAAAAACATTAATACTTTTAGATATTTATCATAAATGTTCTTTCTTCTTTTTTTACAGAGAGTTCGAAGATTATACCCACAGACATTCATTTTCAAAATCATCCCACTTTGGTTGTCCCGTTTCTTGCTAAACACTGGCATTTTCAACTTGTTCTCAGACCTCCCTTACTTTTCCAACCTGTCTCTAGCTGATTATTTGGATAGTCTGACCAAAAACAAACGATTACAAGGGGCCGTTGCTTATTCCTATGGAGATTATGGTGAGAGTTGAATTTAACAAAATCTCTATTATTTTGCTAAACTACTTCAGATTTGTAAACAATTATAAATTCTACTCAAGACTGTGGAAGGACTCAACAGGTCAAATACAGGCTTTTTTCTAAGAATAGTGTTTTTCCATTTCATCATGGATATTCTTAACTTTTTCGAGATGATCATTCTAAATCATTCTTACGGTATTCTTAGGTTAGAATCCAAATTTAACCTAAATTTGGCATATAATACGTACCTAAAGCATAAAATGGCATTTTCAGGAAAGTTTTGACCATTTTTGGGTAACACATTCTCAGCATATTCTTAATTTTTTTGGCCAATTTCATGATGAATATTCTTATAGAGTATATTCTTTTAAAAAACTTGTATTCCTTCCATTATGTTTCAATATTAGACAAATACTAAACTAAAATAAAATCTTAACATCTGCTTGTATTCACTTCTAGGAACTCAACCACGTGAGTCATCTGCTATGATGCAATTGATGCTGCTTGCTCACTATATGCATGGTGGATACTATCCGGTGGGTGGTGCTAGTGAAATTGCTTATAATATCATTCCTGTCATCGAAAAAGCTGGTGGTAAAGTCTTGGTTCGAGCTCCTGTCACCGAAATCGTCCTTGATTCATCTGGGAAAGCTATCGGTAAGGCTAAAGGCTGTTTGTAAAAGGGCAATAAACATGACCTCTAATGCGGCGTATCTTACTCTCAAAAAGACTCCCTACTTTGCTAATGTTGGTAGAATTTTGCTTGTTTATGTTTCTTTATCGATTTGATGAGATAGAAACATTGGACACTTGGTCTTTAGGGGGTCCTAAAAGAGCTTTTCTTTGCAATAACTGTACCTTAGAGTACCATAGAGGGATGACATGTTTCGAGAACTGATGAAAAATGTGCACTCTTTATTTGTTACCGTGTGTGAACCACTATCAAGGGAATTAGCCTACTTACATTGACATCGTATCCACTTGAAAGTTGAAAAGGGCCACGTATTTATCGTAAACTTTAGTATCTTTCAGTATTAAATTAAGATGTTTTAGATTGTTACTGCTCTCCAAAAACTTACTCCATTAATAAAGCAACATCTTGTATTTTAACTATAAAGTCTACATAAATATGATCAACATTAATATGTTTCTTCCCTAGGTGTGAAAGTCAAGAAAGGAGGTGAAGAGCACTTCATTTCTGCACCAATGGTCATCTCTGGAGCTGGTGTCATCAACACATTCGAACACATGATCAAAGACCAAAAATCACGCCCGGAATCACTCTTAAAGAAAGTCAACAGTGGACACGGTGCAGTGTCGATCTTCGCCGGTCTGGATGGAACGAATGAAGAATTAAAATTGGAAAATACTAACACGTGGGCAATGGCTGAACCTGACCTTGACAAAGGATTGGATGATTTCTTGAACACACCAGCTGAGAAGGTTGGTACTGAGGATATCCCATTGTTGTTCATATCTTTCCCCTCAACCAAAGATCCAACATGGGACCAACGTTTCCCTGGTAAATCCAACTGCACCATTGTTACCCTTGGCAACTGGAAATGGTTCGAAGAATGGGAGGAAGGGCGTGTTGGGAAACGTGGTCAAGACTATGACGAGTTGAAAACGAGGCTTGCTGAACGTGCTTGGGAACAAGCATGTCGTTTCTATCCACAAATCAAAGATAAACGTGTTTATTTTGATGTTGGAACACCTCTTACCAACAAGTATTATATTGGTTCCCCTAGAGGTGAGATTTATGGATTAGATCACAATTTAAATCGATTTAATCTGTCAACAAGCGCTGAGTTACGACCCACTACGAGCATTGACGGGTTATATCTTACTGGCCAGGATATCTCTACTTGTGGTTTTGCTGGTGGCTTGTACGCAGGTTTATTAACTGCTGCTGTCATCTTGAATCGTAATTTGATGAGTGATCTGGTTAACTGTACGAAAGCTACACGAAAGCTGGCCGCACAACGCCAAAAGAAGAATTGATTGACCTCTAAGAATTTTAATACAAATCAGAAACAGGACACTATATGAAATTAGCCGACTGTTGCGGCCATGATAACATTGGCCTCAAGAGACTTGTCATATTATGACGTATGTTGTTTTGGTAGCTATATTCCCATTTGGGAATTAGCGTATGATATCGCGTTTTAATGTTTAATTTAATTAGTTTTTAATGCTCCAATGCACAATTTTCTCTATTTTTATCGCCCTTTTTTGCTTTTGAATTCAATCTAGAAATTGTTATGAGAACGTGTAGACGTTTTGAGGAGTTTGTAGAAACTCCATTTTCACTTCTCGTTGGAGATACTTTAAAGTTAACATTTTAGAGTTATTGAATTGATTTTCATTTTGGATTTACTTGAGAATTTATTTTGGTATTTCCTGTGGAGCCATCCATACACAGTGCTTTGGAGCTTATGTTTCAGTAAGTTTTTCCTATATTTTTGACTTGTAATTTTTCCTATTTTTGTACATTTTTTTGGTACTAGATTCCCTAGGATTCTTCAGATTTTTCCTTGAATTTTGGTCACCTTTTGACCTGGTCTGTGACTTTTGTTTAGTCGATTTTGGAGTCATTTTCCTAGCTATTTTTCTGGTCACAGACCGTTAGTCTTTTGGGCATTACATTTCGTCCTTTGGTCGTATTGGCTTCATACTCTATTTCTGGCCTCTATTTGCCCTCTGTTTGCTCTAGGCCCACTTTACTTTTGGAGTTCCGTATAGTTTTCCGTATTCCGGTATTGGCCCTTTCCATCCGGAACTGACTGATTCCGGAATTCGGAACTTAGCTATTTTTATTTTATTTTAAATTCTAATTAGGCTTTCTTTGTATTTTTCTAGCCTCTGAATCAATAAAGAGCGTTGTAACACACCACACTGTTTCGGGCTTCCACAAAGTGAAACATAAGAATGAATGGAGACGATGTCGATCGTCCCCTAGAACTCGTTGGAGTTCACAATGGAGATGGAGATGTTGACCGTACTGCCACAGATGTTGACCGTACCGCCACAGATGTTGACCGTACCGCCACAGATGTTGACCGTACCGCCACAGATGTTGACCGTACCGCCACAGATGTTGACCGTACCGTCACAGATGTTGACCGGACCATCATAGAAGTTGACCAGACCGCCATAGAAGTCAATCAACCCAGAGATGAGGGAGATGCTAGTCGTGCAGGTACCCAAGTTGTCGAGGAACCTGATGACAAACAGAGCATACCATCTCAAGATGATGAAACAGGATCGCTTTTACTTGGTGCAACAGCTCTATCCCCAACACGTCGCTACCCAAAAAGAGAAAGACAACTAACTGAGAAGGGTAAGAAATCACGCATTCAACACTTATTTGCTGAACGAAAAAGACTTCTCAACAGATTAGAGAAACGAGGCAAGTCTATGATGGAAACATTAGCCCTGCTGGATCAAAGTCTTATCAAGAGTCGACTTCAACAGTACAACGAGACAGCATTAACTTTCGAGGGCACTCACAATGAGCTGAACGAGTTACTCGACCCACACGAAAAGGCTGAAGACCAGTATTGGTTTACCACAGTTGATGATCAAATCAATGTCGTAAAACAGTCAGTTTACGACAGAATACAGACATTAAATCTTCAAGAAGAAGAAAGAAGCACTGCACCATCACGTAAATCTTTGCAATCATCACGATCATCAAAATCTTCTAAATCATCACGATCATCAAGGTCACCTAAATCCTTACGATCGTCACATTCTTCAAGTTCTTCAATGGTTTCCAAGTTGTCAAAATCCACTCACTCTTCCAAATCGTCGAAGAAGTCAGGATCCACATCACCAACATGGAGTTCACCAAGATCGAGACATAGTCAACTTTCTGATCAACTGCTTGAAGAAGAGATCAAACGAGCCGAACTACTAGCAGAGTCAAAATTCATCGAAGAAGAATATGACCATGCTCAAAGGACAAAGGAACTGAAACTACAACGTCAGATAGCATTATCTTCAGCAAGGATTGATGTGCTTCGTACAAGAACCTCGAATGAAGATCAAACTGACACAAGTCAAGCCAAGCAGGAGCCACCTGCGGCACCAACAATCATTGATCCATCAAAGACTCTATCGCCAATCAGAAGACAAGCCATGCAGGAGCCACCTGCGGCGTCACACCTTGATCAATCGTCGACACACCTACCGTCAATCTACAGACAAGTCATGCAGGAGCCACCTGCGGCGTCACGCTTTGATCAACCAAAGACGCATCAATCTTCAACCAGCAAACAAGCCATGCAGGAGCCACCTGCGGCGTCACACCTTGATCAATCGTCGACACACCTTGATCAATCGTCGACACACCTACCGTCAATCGGCAGACAAGTCATGCAGGAGCCACCTGCGGCGTCACGCTTTGAACAACCAAAGACGCATCAATCTTCAACCAGCAAACAAGCCATGCAGGAGCCACCTGCGGCGTCACACCTTGATCAATCGTCGACACTCCTACCGTCAATCGGCAGACAAGTCATGCAGGAGCCACCTGCGGCGTCACGCTTTGATCAACCAAAGACGCATCAATCTTCAACCAGTAGACAAGCCATGCAGAAGCCACCTGCGGCATCAATCAATTTTGATCCATCAAGGAGACACCTATCGTCAATCAAACAAGCCTTGCCGGAGCCACCTGAGGCGACATTCAACATTGATCAGTCAAGGATGTACCAATCACCCGTCAATACCCAAGCCATGCAGGAGCCACCTGCGGCATCTCAATGTTCCAAACAGACAAAATTGTACCCATCGATTTACATGCATCAAGCCAAGCAAAATCCGACTGCGATATCACATCCACGCCATTCCATGACATCAATTAACACAGAACCATTTCAACATTCAAGCTTACCAGTTCAGGCTGCATCGATGGATGATATTATGGAGACTTATTCACCAATTACGTCACCGAAAAGGACGTCTCCTGAACCGCTGTCGACGAACGATCTACTATTTGCCATGTTAAAACAACAAGAGGCACCACGTGTGGACGTGGAATCGTACGATGGAGATCCACTCAACTATGCACATTTCATCTCTGTTTTCAAGGAAGCAGTTGAATCGAAAATCCCAAATCCTAGAGGAAGGCTGACAAGACTGATGAAGTACACCACAGCTGAAGCTCATGAAGCAATCAAACATTGCATCCAACTACCGTCTGCATATGGCTACTCCTCCGCATTGGATATACTCAAGAAGAGATTTGGAAATCCACATCTGATTTTATCGGCATATCGCAACCAAATCAAAAATATGCAATCATTACGATTCAGCAACCCTAAAGGTTTTCGCGAATTCCTGAACCATCTGACCAAATGGCAGACCTTCTACTGTGATCACTCTAACGTCCTGGATTCACCAGAAACCATCAGGCTGCTATTGGAGAAGTTACCACCACCTCTCATCGACAGATGGAATCGAAAAGCTATGATACTCCGTCAATCAAATGCAACGGAGCCAACTTTGAAACATTTTGTCGCGTTTATGGAGCAAGAAACAACCCTTGTGAATGATCCATTGTACTCTCGTCATGCTATCGGTAAAGATTCTGCACCCAAACAATTGGAGAAAGGTCATTCAAGAAACTCAAGACGTTCCTTCAAGACTGCTGCAACCAAGAACGAACAAACACCAAGGATCAAAATCTGTCCGTTCTGTGAGCAACAACATGACGCAGAAGATTGCCCAGTCATCTTAGCAAAGGATATCAACCAACGTAGCATCATGATAAGATCAAAGAAACTTTGTTTTGGATGTCTCCAAAAGATGACTCATGATCACAACGCCCGAACGTGCACAAAGCGACGAACCTGTAAAGTATGTCGATCCAAGCATGCAACTATCCTCCACGGCTTCAAATTTCGACCAAGAGAGACCAAGAGAGACGATCGACCATCATCACATGCTGATGGAGACAATTCAGACCATAGAACTGATACCAAAGACCAAGGGAGATCAGATCATCAGATGAAAAAAGATACCAAAGATGTGAAGGAAGACACAGATCAACCTCAAACCAAAACAACAACTTGTCGTGCAACCAATTGTCATGAAGTTATATCAATGTGTGTAGTTCCAATCTGCATCAAACATGCAGACGATCCCTTATCAGAAAGACACACCCTTGCGATGCTCGACCCCTGCAGCCAAGCATCATTTATTGCTGATACCTTGGTTGACCGGATGAACATCAAAGGACGTACCACCTCCTTATCAATCACCACAGTGAATGGAACTGGTGAAGTCAATTCTACCGTCGTCAAGGAGCTGAGTGTCAGAGCGTTAAACAGCAACCAAACGATCACTGTCAAGAAAGCATTCTCAAGAGAAGATCTACCAGTCGACCAAAATGAGATCGCCACCAAATCCAAGATCAAAGCATGGGATTACCTGAGCAAAATCAAAGATAGCTTACCTGACAATGACCATCAACCTGTCGAGCTTCTTATCGGTGCAGACTGCCTCAAAGCTATCGAACCAATCGAAGTCATCCCAAGTCAAGATGGAGGTCCATTTGCTTATCGCACCGTTCTTGGATGGTGCATCGTTGGACCATTAGAATCCTCCACAAAGAGCCAATCAATTGGATGTCACAGAACCATCGTCACTGACATATCAGAAAAATCAAAGAGTAATCACTTCGTTTTCAAGACCAATGTGAAAGAAATGGACATTGGAGAAATGTACGAGTCGTTGTACAACACTGATTTTGTCGAAAACCAGTCTAACGAACGTATCGACTTTGAAGATTCACACATGTCAGTCGAAGACAAAAGGTTTATGTCCATCATGGAAGAAAAGACAACGATGGAGGATGGTCACTATGTACTTCCATTACCACTCAGAGATGGAGAAAACAACTTACCAAACAACAGATGCATTGCAGAAAGACGATTAGCAAGTCTCAAACGCAAGCTTGAACGCAACCCTACCTTTTTCGACCACTACATGACGTTTATGGATACCATATTGAAGAATGGTCATGCAAGAATCGCCAAACAATTACCAGATGACAAGCAAGTTTGGTATCTTCCTCACCATGGAGTGTATCATCCACGAAAACCAGAGAAGGTCCGAGTCGTCCTGGATTGTGGAGCTGAGTTCCAGAATCAATCACTGAATAAACAATTGTTAACCGGACCAGACTTGACCAATCAAATTGTTGGAGTTCTGTCACGTTTTCGTCAAGGTCGGATTGGAGTAATGGCAGACATCCAAGCTATGTTTTACCAAGTCTTTGTTCCTGAACATCAACGATCCCTTCTTCGCTTCCTTTGGTGGAAAGACAACAATCTAACTACAACACCTATCGACTACGAAATGAACGTCCACGTCTTTGGTGCAGGATCATCACCAAGCTGTTCAAGTTATGCACTCAGAAGAACAGCCATCGACAATCAAGAAGATTTCCCCGACAAGATACGAAACATCCTTTTCAACAATTTCTACGTCGATGATATGTTGAAATCAGAAGATGACGAACAAGAAACCATTGAAATGATACAGGGTGTCAAATCGCTATGTAAACGAGGAGGATTCAACCTCGTAAAGTTCGTAACCAACAGTCAAACCGTGCTCAATTCTCTACCAAAAGAGGATCTTGGATCGTCACTCAAGGATGCATCCCTACTGGGTGGACTCACTGACAAAGCACTCGGTGTGTCCTGGAATCTCACTGATGACGTGTTCAAATTCGATCTGACAGAATTGAAGCAGAAACCTTTGACAAGACGAGGAATGTTGTCTATGATAAGCAGCATCTATGACCCTCTTGGATTGATATCACCATTCATCCTGAAAGGAAGACTTATTCTCCAAACTTTGTGCAAGATGCAACATGGCTGGGATGATCAAATTCCAGAGGATATTGCAACCGATTGGACAAAATGGTATTCCGACCTTCAAGATATCAAATTGATCAGCATACCACGATGTTATCAGCCAGATGACTTCGGTACACCAGTTGAGAAATCATTCCACCACTTCTCAGATGCTTCTGAGAGAGGATATGGACAAGTGACATACTTGAGACAAATCAACCAAGAAGGAGAAATCCATTGTTCCTTGGTAATTGGCAAATCACGTGTTGCACCAATTAAATTTGTATCAATACCAAGGCTTGAGCTGACAGCAGGAGTATTGTCCACAAAGATCTGCAATCTTGTCGAGAAAGAAGTACAAATCAAAGATGCCAAACATGTATTCTGGACCGACAGTGAGGTGGTTTTGAGCTATCTCCACAACACTACCAAGAGATTCAAAACTTTTGTGGCAAATCGTGTCCAAACTATTCATTCATCTACTGACCTTGAAGCCTGGAGGTACATCAAAACGACTGACAATCCAGCTGACATCTCCTCAAGAGGAATTTCTACCAAAGATGCAAACAAGATAGAAATGTGGATACATGGGCCAGAATTCCTCTGGCAAGACGAAAGTATGTGGAAGAAATCAAAGCCCTCAACCAAGCTAAACGCCAACGATACAGAACTAAAGAAAGTGAACGCAATCATGATAAAAGATGCAACAAATAATGTGTTTTGAGGTTAATCAAGCAGATCTCAAATTGGAAAAGGCTATGTCGTATCGTAGCATTAATCGTACGTTTCGTACGCATCATTTGTAAAGCTCCAAACATCGAAAGATCACTTCATCCCACCATTGAAGAAGTAAATGGAGCAGAAAGGCTCATCATCACCACCACCCAGCAAGTAAAATTCACAGACGAAATTGCAGCCTTGCAGAAGCAAAACCATGTCTCAGAACACAGCCCAATTTCCAGTCTTAATCCCTTCATTGATGAGTCAGGAGTACTTCGTGTTGGTGGAAGATTGCGGAGATCCAACCTAGACTTCCAACTGAGACACCCTATTCTATTACCAAAGAATCATGAGTTATCTGAGTCAATCGTTCGATGGTGTCACGAGAAGTGTGCTCACAGAGGTCGTCTACACACACTTCACGAATTGAGAAATCATGGTTTCTGGGTTGTCAATGGAAACACCTTTGTTCGAAAAATTATCTACCATTGTGTCATTTGTCGTTACCTCAGAGGATCAACATCCAATCAGATCATGGCTGATCTACCAAAAGCAAGAGTTGTCGAATCTCCACCATTCACTTACGTTGGGGTGGATTTCTTCGGACCATTCATCGTCAAAGAGCTGAGGAGGGAATTAAAACGCTATGGAGTTATCTTCACGTGCTTTTCAACACGAGCTGTTCATCTTGAAGTATCATCAGCTTAGAAACCGACACATTCATCATGACTCTAAGAAGATTCATCTCAAGACGAGGAAAAGTTCGTTCAATGCACTCAGACAATGGAACTAACTTCGTTGGCACCGAAAGAGAGTTGAAGAAGGCTATCTCAGAAATGGACCACGAAAGAATTGCAAAATACATGAACGAGCAAGACGGTGATTGGATTTGGAAATTCAATCCCCCAGCCTCAAGTCATATGGGTGGTGTGTGGGAGCGTCACATCAGAAGTATCAGAAGGATCCTTGCTGCACTCTTGAAATCTCAAGGACCAAGTCTCAACACTGAAACCCTCACAACACTGCTTGTCGAAGTAGAATCAATTATCAACTCAAGACCATTAACTGTCGACACCGTAAGCGACCCAACAGAACCAATGGCACTATCACCTATGAATTTGCTGACCATGAAAAGCAAAGTCGTCTTACCACCACCAGGAGAGTTCGACGAATCCGATTTATATTCTCGCAAACGATGGAGAAGAATTCAATTCTTAGCAAACGAGTTTTGGGAGCGGTGGAGGAAAGAGTATCTTTTTCAATTGCAGCACCGCACCAAATGGAGAACCAAAGAAAGGAATTTTCGATCTGGAGACATAGTCCTACTAAAGGACAACACACTAACAAACACACGAAACGATTGGCCGATGGGAACGATTGAAAAGGTGTATCCAGACGACACTGGCACAGTACGTTCGGTAGACTGTCGAATTGGGAAAAATGTTTACAGACGACCAATAACAAAATTAGTGTTATTGATTGAGTGTTCGACCCCCGACGAGGAGCCATCAGATTTGGAGTAATCATATGATCGCGAATCATATGAGAGGAGCCATGTGTTGCGGCCATGATAACATTGGCCTCAAGAGACTTGTCATATTATGACGTATGTTGTTTTGGTAGCTATATTCCCATTTGGGAATTAGCGTATGATATCGCGTTTTAATGTTTAATTTAATTAGTTTTTAATGCTCCAATGCACAATTTTCTCTATTTTTATCGCCCTTTTTTGCTTTTGAATTCAATCTAGAAATTGTTATGAGAACGTGTAGACGTTTTGAGGAGTTTGTAGAAACTCCATTTTCACTTCTCGTTGGAGAAACTTAAAGTTAACATTTAGAGTTAATTGAATTGATTTTCATTTTGGATTTACTTGAGAATTTATTTTGGTATTTCCTGTGGAGCCATCCATACACAGTGCTTTGGAGCTTATGTTTCAGTAAGTTTTTCCTATATTTTTGACTTGTAATTTTTCCTATTTTTGTACATTTTTTTGGTACTAGATTCCCTAGGATTCTTTAGATTTTTCCTTGAATTTTGGTCACCTTTTGACCTGGTCTGTGACTTTTGTTTAGTCGATTTTGGAGTCATTTTCCTAGCTATTTTTCTGGTCACAGACCGTTAGTCTTTTGGGCATTACATTTCGTCCTTTGGTCGTATTGGCTTCATACTCTATTTCTGGCCTCTATTTGCCCTCTGTTTGCTCTAGGCCCACTTTACTTTTGGAGTTCCGTATAGTTTTCCGTATTCCGGTATTGGCCCTTTCCATCCGGAACTGACTGATTCCGGAATTCGGAACTTAGCTATTTTTATTTTATTTTAAATTCTAATTAGGCTTTCTTTGTATTTTTCTAGCCTCTGAATCAATAAAGAGCGTTGTAACACACCACACTGTTTCGGGCTTCCACACCGACTCTTAATTTAAATGTAGCTTTATTGTAGATTAAACATTAGCCTTTTGCATTTTTTTTTCTAGAATTTTTTTTAAGTAAATCAATATAGTTCAGTTAATATTTGTAAATTTAAAACATTTTTCCTCATAACATATTTCAAATATTAAGCACGATTTTAGATAAATTTCCTCAACAGTTCCATTGTATGCATCCAAATTCGTTATCAACGTTTCCGTTTGTCGCTTTAAACGATTCCTCCTTTCCAAAAAGAAAGTTTTCCCAGAAGTGAATTGAAGATGTTTTTAGTTCCAAACGTTAACCTTTAAAGATGCTTTTTAAGCTGTTTCATTTTATAATTAATCTTTGTTCTCATAAACATTATACAGTTTTTGGGACCTTGACCTACATCTTAGTATCTTTTTAAAGGTCTCTTTTTTAGGTCAAATTTTCTCAGGAAAAGTGTCTACTCTTAGGTTCCAAATAAACGCCCCCCCCGCTTGTTAATTTCTCAACCCCCCGGACCTTATTAGGACACCCCCTGTTTATTAATTTTTAAGAATATTTTCAGCTGTCAAAGAGAAGGCCTCTTATTTTGCTCTAAATAGCCTGATTGTAGCCTATGTTCACCTTATTTTTGGGTTTTGGACGATTTCTTTATAAAGGAAAGTATATACTAAATAGCATGTTATTCTACAGGATTTTCGTTATAAATACCAATTAGAAATGAATATATTGTTGTTACACTTTTTTTAATAAGAACAATTTTATAAGGACAATGAGGCTCGAAATCGAAAAACATAAGAACAATTTAAGAACAATGCTGAGCCTGAATTACTCACATTCGAGCAATTTAGGTGTCAAAGTAAAAAAGAAAATTTAGAATAACGCCTAAAATACCTCAATTAAACCCTATAAATAAGAACAGGATAGGATAAGAACAATTTGAGGCTCAAAGTGCCAAAAAAATAAGAAAAGCCGAGCCTCAGAAAAATTCTACTCGTTCTTATTAAAAAAGTGTATTAAAGTCAAATTATAAAAATAATGCTGTAATAAAATCGATTTAATCAAAAGCAGAGCAATTTTACTTGTAAGTTAAATTTTGTGTCTGAACCCATTCATTAAGCGAACGACGTCTGATTCGGAGGCTGAGCCCAGAAGTTTTGGGCTCGTAGTTTGTAAAAGATCAAAAACCGGGTTGTTCGTTTCACGTCTTAGCCTATCTCTATCCCAACAAGCAATTTTTGATAACTCTGTTGGCCCATCACGGTGTCGAGAAAAAAGCTGTGGTCGTCTGATATAGGCAACTCACGTCTCTTTCATTCCAATAAAATCGAGTGATGAATGATGGCTCATAACATGCTCTCAAACATTTTGACTCTGTCTTTGAGAAGCGATCGCGAAGAAAATTTCTCAAAATACCTTTCTAAAGATTCACTTTTACACTAAAATTTGGCCTCTCCAACCCTAGCACACCCTTTGCCTCGCTTTTTGAGCACTTCTTCCCTCTCCAGCCGTGTCCCATGTTCTTGATTCAAATTATCATTCATGAAAGAAAAGCCCGGGGGTACTAGGATTGCGAGATGACGGGTACCTTATCGCATATCGGGGAAAACTTCGTCAGGGAAAATTTTCGTCGGGGAAAAATATTCGTCACTTGCTAAAGAAGCGATTTGAGAAGCGATCGCGAAGAAAATTTCTCAAAATACCTTTCTAAAGGTTCACTTTTACACTAAAATTTGGCCTCTCCAACCCTAGCACACCCTTTGCCTCGCTTTTTGAGCACTTCTTCCCTCTCCAGCCGTGTCCCATGTTCTTGATTCAAATTATCATTCATGGAAGGAAAGCCCGGGGGTACTAGGATTGCGAGATGACGGGTACCTTATCGGGGAAAACTTCGTCGGGGAAAACTTTCGTCGGGGAAAAATATTCGTCACTTTTCCCCGACGAAAATTTTCCCTGGGGTATTTTTCAAACAAGAATTTTTTTTGCATCTCCCTTTATTTCATTCTTTAACAACATCTAATTCCATATTTTCATTAAACTCTATTTTTTCTTCGGTCTCGTCAAAAAGTTTAATTTCAAAATAGGGTTTTTCGTCGGGAAAATTTTCGTCAGGGAAAATTATTCGTCGTGGAAAAATTTCGTCGGGGAAAATTTTCGTCGGGAAAAAATATTCGTCACTTTTCCCCGACGAAGTTTTTCCCGATAACAAGGTATGTAAATTCGAAAAGCGACTCTTAGATTGACTGAGTTTCGAAAATTTTGTCCATTTTTTGACGTTTTTGTAACCCTTTAGAGCTCGCTTTAGAGAGTATTTTCCCAAATTGTTAGTCACAATTTCAAGAATTTCTAGTCTATGTTTGTTTACACAGCACATAAGAAATGATATGATTATGATATAGCCCCGGGGGGGGGGGGTACTAGGGCAAAATGGGTTACGGGGATGCTCCGCTGGTCAGGGTACCTTTTTTAACCTCCACGAGTCCCTGGTAGGGTCGCAAAAACACCAAAATAGAAAAATCAGTCCCTCGTGCGTAGGGTGCCTATTTTTGGAAAATTTGGGGAAAAAGTAGAAAATTTGAGAACATTTTGGAATTTCAGTCCCATTCAGGGTCACTTTTTTCGCAAATTTCGAGTCCCACGTAGGGTCCATTTTTCGAACCTCGGCGGAGCACCCCCGTCGGTAGCCTGGGAATCCATGCCATGATTTCTTATTTGATAAACTGATGGCGAAATGTATAGCATGGTATGGGCTGAGAGTTTGAATTTCTCAGATCCTAATAACGGTTGAAAACATAGCCAATCAAATTTTGTTATTCTTTTACTGGTCACACTTTCTTAGAGAAAGCGCAACTTTCGAAATTTGGTTTTTATTTTAGTAAGTGAGGACAGCGCTAAATTCGAATTTCCCACTGTAAAAAATGTGAGTCCAATATTGGACTCACAGCTCGAACCCGTCTTGTGTAGATCAAATTATAAAAAAACACACGACGGTTCTTCTGTCTACCCCGTCGGTCGACAAGGGTAGTACCCCCCCTGGGGATATAGCGTCGTGTAATTGTTGTGTAATATCATTGAACCGCGGTTTACACGCGGGATTAGAAAACGAAACCAAATCTCTTTCCATACAGTCGGATCCAGCTACATTTGACTTCGAAGTATTTTTCAAATTATAAAGTTGGAGCCGACAGCATGACTTAGAGGTTGATGGAAGATGGTCGAAAGTTGTAGGAAACAGCATGTTTTTTTGGAAAACATAAAAGACAAACCTCCAAAATGTGATCGGCTATTGCTCATTCCGACATTTTAAATTTTCCGGGGGTTTTGCTGTTTGGGATTGATTAGGTCAGGGTTGCTAGTAACGGCTTGTCACTGTGTCGGGTGCATACTCGGCGCCTTGGGCCCCGCAGGGTTGCTAGTAACGGCTCGAATTTCAGTCAGGTTTAAAAAAGGGGTACTTTTACCCATATTATAATAACATTACCCCCGTATTTTGCCAGTTTGGTATAAAATATTATTTAATGTTACTTGGTGTAACATTACATATTGCAGACATTTAATTGTATTCTTCTTATACTATGCGCTTATTATAATATACCATAATATATAATACTTTTATACTACCTCATATCAGTTGCTGCACACTATCCTCTCTATCCTCACTGTCCTCTCCATCCTCACTGTCCTCTCTATCCTCACTGTACTCGCTGTCCTCTCCATCCTCACTGTCCTCTCTATCCTCACTATCCTCACTGTCCTCTCTGTCCTCTCTATCCTCACTGTCCTCTCTATCCTCACTGTCCTCTCTATCCTCGCTGTCCTCTCTATCCTCTCCATCCTCACTGTCCTCTCTATCCTCTCCATCCTTACTGTCCTCTCTATCCTCACTGTACTCGCTGCCCTCTCTATCCTCTCCATCCTCACTGTCCTCTCTATCCTCACTGTCCTCACTGTCCTCTCTATCCTCACTGTCCTCATTATCCTCTCTATCCTCTCCATCCTCACTGCCCTCTCCATCCTCACTGTACTCGCTGTCCTCTCTATCCTCTCCATCCTCACTGTCCTCTCTATCCTCACTATCCTCACTGTCCTCTCTGTCCTCTCTATCCTCACTGTCCTCTCTATCCTCACTGTCCTCGCTGTCCTCTCTATCCTCACTGTCCTCTCTATCCTCTCTATCCTCTCCATCCTCACTGTCCTCTCTATCCTCACTGTCCTCTCTGTCCTCTCCATCCTCTCTATCCTCACTGTCCTCTCCATCCTCACTGTCCTCTCTATCGATATCCTCACTGTCCTCTCCATCCTCACTATCCTCTCCATCCTCACTGCCCTCTCCATCCTCACTGTACTCGCTGTCCTCTCCATCCTCACTGTCCTCTCTATCCTCACTGTCCTCTCTATCCTCACTATCCTCACTGTCCTCTCTATCCTCACTGTCCCCTCCTCTATCCTCACTGTCCTCTCTATCCTCTTTCTATCCTATCTGTCCTCTCTATCCTCACTGTCCTCTCCATCCTCACTACTGTACTCTCTATCCTCACTGTCCCTCTCTATCCTCACTGTCCCTCATTATCCTCTCTATCCTCTCCATCCTCACTGTCCGCTCATGCTCACTGTCCTCTCTGTCCTCTCCACATCCAACTGTCCTCTCGTCCTCACTGCACTCTCTATCCTCACTGTCCTCTCCATCCTCACTGTCCTCTCTATCCTCTCTATCCTCTCCATCCTCACTGTCCTCTCTATCCTCACTGTACTCGATGTCCTCTCTATCCTCTCCATCCTCACTGTCCTCTTCCGCACGGTCCTCACTGTCCTCTCTATCCTCACTGTCCTCATTATCCTCTCTATCCTCTCCATCCTCACTGTCCTCTCTATCCTCTCTATCCTATCTGTCCTCTCTATCCTCACTGTCCTCTCCATCCTCACTGTCCTCTCTATCCTCACTGTCCTCATTATCCTCTCTATCCTCTCCATCCTCACTGTCCTCTCTATGCTCACTGTCCTCTCTGTCCTCTCCATCCTCACTGTCCTCTCCGTCCTCACTGCACTCGCTAATCCTCACTGTCCCTCTCCATCCCACTGTCCTCTCTATCCTCTCTAATCCTCCATCCTCACTGTCCTCTCTAGCCGCACTGTAACGCTCGATGTCCTCTCTATCCCTCCATCCTCACTGTCCTCTCTATCCTCAAACTGTCCTCACTGTCCTCTTATCCTCACTGTCCTCATTATCCTCTCTATCCTCTCCATCCTCACTGTCCTCTCTATCCTCACTGTCCTCTCTATCCTCACTGTCCTCTCTGTCCTCACTGTCCTCACTGTCCTCTCCATCCTCACTGTCCTCTCCATCCTCCTGTCCTCTTCCATCCTCACTTCCCTCTTTATCCTCACTGTACTCGCTGTCCTCTCTATCCTCTCCATCCTCACTGTCCTCTCTATCCTCACTGTCCTCTCTATCCTCACTGTCCTCATTATCCTTTCTATCCTCTCTATCCTCACTGTCCTCTCTATCCTCACTGTCCTCACTGTCCTCTCTATCCTCACTGTTCTCTCTATCCTCACTATCCTCACTGTCCTCTCCATCCTCACTATCCTCTCCATCCTCACTGCCCACTCCATCCTCACTGTACTCGCTGTCCTCTCTATCCTCTCCATCCTCACTGTCCTCTCTATCCTCACTGTCCTCTCTGTCCTCTCTATCCTCACTGTCCTCTCTATCCTCACTGTCCTCGCTGTCCTCTCTATCCTCACTGTCCTCTCTATCCTCTCTATCCTCTCCATCCTCACTGTCCTCTCTATCCTCACTGTCCTCTCTGTCCTCTCCATCCTCTCTATCCTCACTGTCCTCTCCATCCTCACTGTCCTCTCTATCGATATCCTCACTGTCCTCTCCATCCTCACTATCCTCTCCATCCTCACTGCCCTCTCCATCCTCACTGTACTCGCTGTCCTCTCCATCCTCACTGTCCTCTCTATCCTCACTGTCCTCTCTATCCTCACTATCCTCACTGTCCTCTCTATCCTCACTGTCCTCTCTATCCTCACTGTCCTCTCTATCCTCTCTATCCTATCTGTCCTCTCTATCCTCACTGTCCTCTCCATCCTCACTGTCCTCTCTATCCTCACTGTCCTCACTGTCCTCTCCATCCTCACTGTCCTCTCTATCCTCACTGTCCTCACTGTCCTCTCCATCCTCACTATCCTATCCATCCTCACTGCCCTCTCCATCCTCACTGTACTCGCTGTCCTCTCCATCCTCACTGTCCTCTCTATCCTCACTGTCCTCTCTATCCTCACTATCCTCACTGTCCTCTCTATCCTCACTGTCCTCTCTATCCTCACTGTCCTCTCTATCCTCTCTATCCTATCTGTCCTCTCTATCCTCACTGTCCTCTCCATCCTCACTGTCCTCTCTATCCTCACTGTCCTCACTGTCCTCTCTATCCTCACTGCCCTCATTATCCTCTCTATCCTCTCCATCCTCACTGTCCTCTCTATGCTCACTGTCCTCTCTGTCCTCTCCATCCTCACTGTCCTCTCCGTCCTCACTGCACTCTCTATCCTCACTGTCCTCTCCATCCTCACTGTCCTCTCTATCCTCTCTATCCTCTCCATCCTCACTGTCCTCTCTATCCTCACTGTACTCGATGTCCTCTCTATCCTCTCCATCCTCACTGTCCTCTCTATCCTCACTGTCCTCACTGTCCTCTCTATCCTCACTGTCCTCATTATCCTCTCTATCCTCTCCATCCTCACTGTCCTCTCTATCCTCACTGTCCTCTCTATCCTCACTGTCCTCTCTGTCCTCACTGTCCTCACTGTCCTCTCCATCCTCACTGTCCTCTCCATCCTCACTGTCCTCTCCATCCTCACTGTCCTCTTTATCCTCACTGTACTCGCTGTCCTCTCTATCCTCTCCATCCTCACTGTCCTCTCTATCCTCACTGTCCTCTCTATCCTCACTGTCCTCATTATCCTTTCTATCCTCTCTATCCTCACTGTCCTCTCTATCCTCACTGTCCTCACTGTCTTCTCTATCCTCACTGTCCTCTCTATCCTCACTATCCTCACTGTCCTCTCCATCCTCACTATCCTCTCCATCCTCACTGCCCTCTCCATCCTCACTGTACTCGCTGTCCTCTCTATCCTCTCTATCCTCACTGTCCTCTCTGTCCTCACTGTCCTCGCTGTCCTCTCTATCCTCTCCATCCTCTCTATCCTCACTGTCCTCTCTATCCTCACTGTCCTCACTGTCCTCTCTATCCTCACTGTCCTCTCTATCCTCACTATCCTCACTGTCCTCTCCATCCTCACTATCCTCTCCATCCTCACTGCCCTCTCCATCCTCACTGTACTCGCTGTCCTCTCTATCCTCTCCATCCTCACTGTCCTCTCTATCCTCACTGTCCTCACTGTCCTCTCTATCCTCACTGTCCTCTCTATCCTCACTGTCCTCTCCATCCTCTCTATCCTCACTGTCCTCACTGTCCTCTCTATCCTCACTGTCCTCGCTGTCCTCTCTATCCTCTCCATCCTCACTGTCCTCTCTATCCTCTCCAGTGAGGATAGAGAGGACAGTGAGGATGGAGAGGATAGAGAGGATGGAGAGGACAGAGAGGACAGTGAGGATGGAGAGGATAGAGAGGATAATGAGGACTAACCTCTTCAGGTTAGTTAAATGAAACATATTGGGTTTCATCAATAAAACTGATTCCAACATTCTTCCCGTCCCTGTCAAAGTTTAACAAAACAAAGAATAACAGAATCTGCTGCTGCACTTTTTCAAATAACTTTAAGTAGACACAAAGTAAAAGGGAAGAAGGCTCTCTGGAAAGAGATAAAGCCACAAAATGATATTACTATTGGATACTTACAACAACAATCTTTCCCTATCATAAGCTTCTAAAATAACCACATACCTGTCAAGACCTGTTACTGTATCTCTTCTACATTCGTTCAAAACGAACAAAATGTCCACCAAAACAAATCAAAATTCCACATTATAAGCTTGATAACAAATGTTCTAGACGGTAATTTTTTTCTTGGTACACATATTATATACTCTAAAACTTGTAATTGTATTAACAAAACTTCTTTCGCCTTAAACAAACTACCCCAAGTCAAAAACAAGTACTCGAGCTTGACGAAAACCACTTCCCGCTTCGACGGCCATCTTGAATTTGAACAGCGAAAGCTATGCTACTTCGTAACAGGTAGAGTACCTTTGCAAATTAATCATCATAAGCACTCGCCAGCAAAAATAGCCCTCTCGCCGAATTTCGGCGAGAAGCGGCATTTTGTGGGAAAGAAGATTTACCGAGTATTAAGCAGCCTCTATAAGAAACTTTTTTCGCTAGAGGATGAGCAGAAGCCTAGACACATCCAAGACCAAGTAAGCTCTCAAACATCACAAGCCAAATGTAGTATGGCGCGCCAAAGCGGAAATAAATACTATCTTTTTAAAAACATACTATCTTCGTTTAAAACATACTATCTTTTTTAAAACATACTATTTTTTGCTTAAAAAATACTATTTTCGTTTAAAACATAGTATCTTTAAAAAATAATACTATTTTTACTATCTTTCATACTATCTTTTTAAAACAATACTATCTTTGTTGTAAACATACTATCTTTGTTTAAAAAATACTATCTTTAAAAAAATACTATCTTTTTAAAAAATACTATCTTTTTTCGAATATAGGGTTGCCTCGATTATTCAAATTTGTGTAATTTTCATTTTGAAGGGCGTGTAATGGGCGTTGGTTTTTCGTGTTTATTTTATATGGCCTCATCCGCCCACATGCAGGACCAACATAACAAGATGGCTTCCGGCTCCCTACAAGATCTGACCTGACTGACAGTAAAATGGCTACTCGTGGCAGACCATTGAAAGATATCAACGAAGACCAAGTCCTTGCACTAAAAACAATAGGGTTCAAATGGAAGGAAATTGCTGATCTTATTGGAGTCTCGGATAGGACACTTCGAACGCGAAGAAACCAGAGATCAAACAGTCAGGCACATCCTGGCAAATGAACGGGGTATTTTTCACTTGCGACCATTGGCAAATGAACGGGGTCAAAAACGAAAGTGACGTAATAGCGCCGAATACCCAGTTTAATTGAACCGGGTTGGAAATATTTTGCTTCATTTCAAAGAACTGCATAGATGAAATTTTTTTTCCATGGGTCAATTTTGTCTTCGAAGATTGAAGAAACTTTTAACGAAAAAATAAAGTTCCCAGTTTTCTTCCTTTTTTCCCTTTTTCAGTTTGAAGTTCATTTTTATTCATTTTCACGCTTTTAGCCTGAGACGTCCTATCTCATTTACACTGGGTGACGAATACCCCATGCAAATGCTCACCCCGTTCATTTGCCAGGATGTGCCTGACTGTCAAAAGATCAAAACCAAAACAGTGGTGTTTTCACCACATTTTGGACTTTCTGTTCCGCCATTTCCATATAAAGCATGTTGTTCTTTCCATCCAGCAAGCATGGTCGCATGGTCCCGCCGTCCCACCATGCGCGGGTCATGCATGCAAACTTTAAAATGAGCGAGGCAAGACGTGCCAACCTCGTTTCCAGACTGTTTTCGAAAAGATAGTATGTTTTAAAAAAGATAGTATCGTTTTAAAATAGATAGTATTGTTTAAAAAAAGATAGTATCATTACAAAAGATAGTATGTTTTTAAACGAAGATAGTATGTTTTAAACGAGAATAGTATTTTTTCAAACGGAAATAGTATTTTTTCAACGAAAATAGTATTTTTTGAACGAAAATAGTATGTTTTAATCGAAAATAGTATTTTTTTAAAAAGATAGTATGTTTTAAACGAAGATAGTATTGTTTTAAAGAGATAGTATTTATTTCCGCTTTGGCGCGCCATAATGTAGGGTGGTCAGGCCAAAATTTTCCCCTCAAATTTTGAAAACCAAACTAATTTTATTTGAAAGTCCTTACCTTTGTGAGAAAAATGAGGGGTCATTTGTTAAAATTGGTTAAGTAGTTCCAAAGTTATTCCATTTTCAAACCACAAAAAACCACCTTTTCAAAGAATCGCCTCCTTACACCACGCCAGCAAGAAATAATTTTCGGAAGCACCAAAATCGCACCAAAAATGGCGGATGAAATCTAGTCTTCCGTGTGGCGGGGCGTGAGGAGTTTTGCTGGCGCGGTCTGAAAATCGGCCCGATGACTGTTAAACTTTAGCCTATCGCTAATGAGCTGGAAATGATAGCTAAAAAAAAACAAATTTACCAATGAAAAGCTGAAACCCTTAGCTTTCCAGCCATATATGGTAGCCCTGATAAAAATTTCAGGAAAGTGCCGAAAAATCGAAATTTCTTCTTTTTTCTTGATTTAAAGACGGCCCGTAGATTATCGAAAAGGCTACCACGTGACAAACTAAAGTACTATCTTTCCTGCGTTTTATAAAAAAAACCGCGAGTCTATAACTAATCCAGCTCATTAGCGATAGCCATTTGAAAAATGGTGGTCAAGGTAGACGGTGGTGCCACGAATTCCGAGTCGCCATTTTTTCACCTTGATGTCTAATAAATGGTATATCTTTTTATTGAAGGTAGGTAATGGGATGGGGTTTTTTTCTTTGTTTTCTCTGATAAATTCTGAGTATTTAAAAAAAAAGAATGAACAAGTTTGGAGTTGTTAAGGATAAGTTATGATGGATGGAATGTTCTAATTTTGATTTTCGACTTTTTCCACGCAAAAAATCCCGACGAGTGCGCACCCTACCAAATGTAATTACTTTCGATTTCCCGTAGAAATCATGCGATGAAAAATAGGGGAGTCAATGAATGAATACTTTCTTTTCTGCACAAGTTATCTTTGCTTATAACGAATTTATTACTTTTCAATGCCAGGTCTAGGCCCAAGGCGAGGGGAATTTGATGTTCTGTTTACCGTCGACCGCCCGAATGCTCTTGAGCCGCCGCTCAAAAAAGTTCATAAAAGAAATATGTTTCATTGGGCTAACATCTTAATGACAAACAAAATAACCGGAAGCATTTTTGTTTTTTATTAAAAACTGTGAAAAAGATATCGAAAAACAGTTTTCACATTTGAAAAGAAGAAGCCACGTACGTTTAGTTATAACCTTTAAAATTCCAAAGAAAATCAGCAAACAAAACAAATGTCTCTTTTGACCCGAATCCAGAGGAAAACCCAAGCAAAGTGTTGATTGGGGAAAAGTAGGAATCACGTGGCGAAAGCATAGTGAAAAAATTATGCCTGTAGACAAAAGACTCGTAATTGTTATTTATGTAAGGGTACCTAGAAAATTTTTCGGTGCCGTTTTTGCAAAGACGGAATATGGTAGACCGCGCAGTGGGTTCTCCTTAATATTTTAGAAACGAAGAAAGATGTGAGAATGTGGATTTTTTTAGAAGAAAGCTGGGTAAGTTCTCATTAGTTAAAAAAAAGATTTGATGATCTTAGCTACTTTCTATGGTAAGATATTTCACCCCAAACTTTATTTTGCTGCCCTTTGGCTGCCCTACTAGAAGTTTTAATTTTCACTTACGAAAAGGTTTGATTTTGGGGCTCAAGTAAAAGTATAAGGTAGGGTTCCTTTTTAAGGAACATTCAGTCCCAGGTAGGTTCAACACCCCAATCAACAATATCTGGCACATTTCACACTTCTGATGAACCCTGCCTGGCATCCTACAAGAAAGTCAAGGCCAAACAACTAGTAGTGTAGTGTAAAACAAATTTTCATTGTTCTTGATTAAAAATTCATTGTTTTAGAAATAACAAACATGAAACTATTTGAATGGAATGGCATCCCATTACCTTCATTATCAGTCAAATCCTAAACCCAATATGGCATCTATTCCACGTCCATTTTTCAGGAGCTTCAAGGACCTTGGTAGAACTTGGTTCAAGAGGACCAGACCAAGGACATTTGAAGGGAAACCTAATTTTGAGTTCACTATAGCTTCTTACAATGTTCTTGCAGACAAATTACTTCATGATCACCCACATTTATATTTCAACCGTGGAAACAGAGATTCTTGGATTTTTGACTGGAATTATCGTAAAAAGAATTTGATTGCTGAGATAATCTACTCCAATGCAGATGTAAGTTTTTGGTTTTGCTTAAGTTTGGGGAGACACTAAGAAATTTTTGAAAAAATGAAGATTTTCAAGTGCCACTTTGTTAAGGTTTATATCACTTTGGTTCGGTCAGAGAGAGAATTTTTCTATAATTTTTTTGGAAGTTTTTATTAAATTAGGGTAGATCGTCAAATGGCAAATTTTTTAGTGTTGAAAGTATTCTTGATATACTCTGGGAGAACCTGGGAGAACCAAAATGGTTTGGGTTTGAAATTTGCCTAAGTCTGCCTATATGGTATTGCTTTTCTTACTAAAACGTGATATTTAAGAGTTAAAGTCTAATTTTCTCAGGCTTAAATCTCAAAAATGGTTTCAAATAGGGTCCTGAAATCTTTAGGTGCTGAAAGTATTCTTGGAACAATCAAGGAAAATCACAGTGGTTCACAATGGGCATATATATGCCAAAGTCTGAAAAGTCAAAAATGCTGCTTTCATGCATTTTGCTACCCAGAATCGAAGAAAATCAGCCTTTTTAGCTTGAAATTGAAACATTGAGCAATCTCGCTGGGGTTATTTTGTCTTTTTGTGTTGAATTTTAGTACAAGACACCATTTAGAAACCATTTTGACCCTTTCCTGGCCTTTTATAGTCTTAAAATGGGCAAAAAATGCCATTTTTACTCATTTTTCGCTTTAGTGCGAATCAAAGACCCCCCTGGGGAATGCTTGATTTTTGACCTAGGAGGTTAAAAATTGCGCAAAATGTCTTACAATAGATTAAATTTTCACAAAAAAAATATTACACTTTGAATTTTTTGACATCATGCTAAAAATGGTAGTTGACGATCTACCCTAATTACATCCTGACAACTCCCTGGATATTACACTATATTTTGTATAACCTTTTGTTTGACAGTAGAGTTTTACATACATTTTATTTTAGATATTGTGTTTACAAGAAGTTCAAGAGGAACATTTTTACAACTGGTTCAATCCAAAGTTGAAAGAATGTGGTATGTTAAATTTAATTGATCCTAGTTAATCCTTTTTTATTTTAAGTCAATAATTTGAAGTTCAAAATGATTTACCACAACTCAAAATATGGGTCCAGGCATGTCGTTCCTCTAGTTCGATCGTTTGAGTATTTTCCAATTTTTTTTCATTCCTCTAGGTTACACAGGAATCTACAACAAACGTTCTGGCAACAAAGAAGATGGATGTGCCACATTCTTCAAACATGATATCTTTTGTATGGAACGTCATGAACTGGTCAGCTTCAACAAACCAAAATCCAATTTTATGAATCGTGACAATGTCGCCATTTTGGTGGTTTTACAACCACGTGCTGAGATCTTCAAAACAAACACACCAATATGTGTTGGAAATACTCACCTTCTGTTCAACACCAAACGTGGTGACATCAAACTTGCTCAATTAGCTCACTTATTTGCAGAAGTAGATAGGTTATCAACAGATTGTAGATCAAATCTACCAGTCATCTTATGTGGTGATTTCAATAGTACTCCATTTAGTCCTCTATATGATTTCCTGATAAGAGGTGAATTGAAATTTGATGGAATATCGAGAACAGTTATTTCTGGACAAGACGGCTCTGCCAAAAACGAGAATAATTATGTACTTAGAGACAATGTCTTCCCTCCAGATTTAGGATTGACTCATACTTGTAAATGGAGAGATTCTGCTCAAAAACAAAATGGTGTCAATAACATCATTGATCTAACCAGTGATAATGATGACTATCAGACTTACTTGAAAGAGGAACGTGGTATCTTGAAGCATGATTTAGAACTGAATAGTTGTTACATGCATAGAGGTTTGGACGGTAGCCGAGAAGTAACAACTTGTCATGATAAGGCATGTTCAACTGTGGATTATATCTTATATTCGAATGGAAAAAAGAAAGATAGTGGAGGCCATTCATTATGGGTGTCCGGTGTGATGAGTTTGCTATCAGAACATGAGGTATATAACATGGGTAAATTACCAAACAAGAATTTATCATCAGATCATCTTATGTTAATGTCCTCCTTTGTTATGAGCTAGGAGATGTACACACTTATGATAGCCTCGATAATGTACTATTTTACTCTTTGTACATAGTAGCATAGTAGTAGTAGTAGTTAGTTGAAACTATAATATTGTGATAACATAATTTCAATTGCAAGGTTCAATGTAGCTTGAAACACTACTGAGATCTCTCCAAAATCATTATTTGTTCAGTAATTTAACTGTCGGACGAATTGAACTTGATATATTTTCTTGAAAGTAATGTTAACAAATTTTACTGGCACTTTTAGTGAATGAAAAAAACTCATAATAGTCTGCCCGCCTCGATAATACGCTATTTACTCTCTGTACATAGTAGTAGTTAGTTGAAGTTACAATTGCAAGGTTCATTATAGATGAAAAACATTACTGAGATCTCTGAATTTATAATCTCCAAAATCATTATTTGTTCAATAATTTAATAGTCGGACAAATTGAACTTGATGCATTTTCTTGAAAGGAATTTTGTGCATTTGCACTTTTACTGAGTGAAAAAATGAAAATGTTAAAATTTTATTATGTGTTGTGTAAAAATTTTAAAATTGACGTTTTTTATAATATACCTTGGTTATATTTTATATATTTCCCATGTTTATTAACATTTTATGTTAGCTCGAATGAATTAAAGGCGTGTTTGTTATGACTAGATTAATAAAGAATTTTCTTTATTGTCAATCCTTTTCCTTTCTCAGTTTCTGGGTCAAGTATTTTTGGTTTGACCTAGTTAAAGTTTTTTATAAGAACAAACTATGTAAGAACATAATACTTCGATGGCTAAAATATTAAGAACAAGTTTAGGACTTTATAAGGCTTAACAGACTCCAAAACACATTTCTTTGGAAAATGGACAAAATAACAACAAAATGGTGAAAATAAGAACATGTTAATAACATCTTTAGGCTTAAAACTCAAAAAGCTCAGAACATCCGAAGGCTTCGAATATTTTGGATGCTCTTATAAAAAGAAAAAAGTTTAATGAGGAAGTGCTATACACAATAAGATAATAAGAATCTAACAATTATTGAATAGGTATCTCGATACAGCACTATTTTTCAACTTGTATATTCTTTATATTCAGATTCATCCTCCAATCCAAGTAATTTCATCTTACCAGGAATTCAAGATCTCTAAACTTTGATCTCATAAAGAGGAACCAACAATCCTTTTGATTTTTATTTTTTGCAATATATTTCGATCATTTTTAAGATCATCATCAGGCTCTAAACTTTGATTTTGCAATTTTTGAGGCACAGTTCAATTTCTAAACTCATAATTTTATTTCATTACTTTAAAAACAGTCTATATTGAACAATTTAGTTCTTGAAATGAAAATGGAATCTTTTGTGGTTTGCAGAATCATTCCCACACAGTTTTGATTTTATACTTTGTGATATGATCTTTTACAATAATTTTCTTTTCATTTCCATTTCAGTGAAATAAAGAATTCAAGAGGAATTATCTCAAAGAGAAGAACGTGAATTTTAATGGCCATATACCAGATGTTTTTTGAAGGAGAGAGAGAGAGAGAAAACAGCAACCTCGTCCTTCAAGCCAAAAAAAGCATCTGCTTTTCTTCTAACATGATTTCTTAAATGTCACTTCACACTTTATCCTCCTATCACTCTCCTTCTCATAGATGTTATGCTGTCAAATTGTTAGAAGAAATTTTCACAAGATGCTTATGAAGTGTTGTAAGCTCCTTTTTTCATTTTTAAAGTTTACGAAACACTCTTTTTTTAATCATAGACTTTATATAATACTGGAAAATCTACTGCAGATTCGCACGGAAATTGTATCAGTCCTTGAATCTAAAATCCATCTACTTTGACGTCAAGGGTCATTTTACGTCATTTTGCATTGATGCTCACCTAATTCAATGGTATTCCTCTTTTTTAGATACAGGTCATGTTGATTGAGTGTTCAAAGAAGTTCTGAAAGATGACCTTGATGACTTTTGATGCTAATTTTTAGTTATCCTGCTTCTAAAGTTATCAGTATCAATACTGGTAAATGTGTAAACTAAGAATTACAATACAGGTAATTCATTTCTCACCAGGACTTTAGATGAGAAACTCATCAATCCCTAAGTGAGGATTTATTATAAGGAACTTTGAAGTTAGAATTGCCATAAAGGTAAAAAAATGATCTTATAAAAGGTTGTCGAGAACTATAAATTCTACTGAGGGAGGAGTGTTTTTGAAGATGTCCTTCGTCCAGTGGAATTCCAACAACATGATATCTTCTCCTCTTTCCCACTGTTTATTGACAATAAGTGAAAAAGAAAAAGAAAAGTGATGAAAAAAAAGTAAAAGGGAATGAGTCTAATCATCACCCAACCATCCAACCAACAGAAAAGGAATGTGATTAAAAATAAATAACTTTATGAAAGCATAAGACAATAGAAACAATAGGGATTGAAAGAAAAAAGGGGGTCTTTTGAAATAAGAGAATTATTTTAAGTATATTTTCTTGCTGTTTTTCTTTCATCCTCTTTTCTTTTAGATTTTATTTTCTTCATTTTTTTTCACTTTAAAACTCACTTTATCTTGACAGTTGTGTTCGAAGGATCGACTAGAAGGAAAATTTTTAGACTTTTCATATTTTTGACTGAATTGCTATGGTCAAAATTGACTCAGTAGTGGTAGATTATTGTTATTTATGATTTCGTTCACAGCTATCAATGTTGGTCAAGATAAACATACCAGTTTCCATGACGATAATTGAGAAGAATGATCCTTCACGCCACTACACCACCGCCCCCACCACCTGAAGGTATTTCTTTTTGATTTGCTCATTGCTCAGTTCACGATTTATTAAAATGCTCATACCCGGATTCTCATATTGTTCAATTAAGGTCAATGTTGTCTCTGCGCTACTGGAGGATTGGGTTCCAGTGAACCAAGGTTGAATGACGTCAAAATGTTCATACAGTTACTCTTAGGTTCCAAATAAATGACCCCCCCGCTTGTTAATTGTTCGAAAATCTTCCAACCCCTAGACCTTATTAGGACCCCCTGAAGCCCCCCTGTTAATTAATTTCTGAGCATATTCTCAGTTTTCAAAGAGAAGGTCCCTCATTTTGCTCTAAATAGCCTGATTTTAGCCTAGATTTAAAACATTTTTGGTTTTTCAGAAGTACAAATTCCAACCTCCCAGCAATTAGGTCCCCCTCGTTTATTAAAATTTTGAAAATTTTCCAACCCCCCCCCCGGGACTTTATTCGAACCCCCTCCTGTTTATTTTGAACCTAATAGTAACTCGCTAGTTCGAATACCTACTTTTTGCACAGGGGGCTGATATATGTATTCAAGACAGTAACATGACCAGCTAGAACTTTTTGGTTTAAAATTATATTTTTTAAATTTGGGATAAATATGACTTGCAATCCTTTGTTCACTTTCAAAGCTCCAGTTCTTGTTAGATGTGGAACATCTTGAGAAATAATTGAAATTGATATCAGAATTCTTATGCAAATTATTTATATCGGCCAGGGATTAAGTCGAAGAAATACTCACAGGCCAGCAATGGAATAGCATATCGAAAGTGCTAGATGTGCCATTTTCTGAATCATCTTTAATTTAGGCTCCAAATGAAATGGAAACGACTTAGGTGCATGACCTATTTTTATCTTTATTTATTTATAAGTTATCGCTGACTTTTCCCATTTTTCCTTAAAATTACTCTATGAAAAGACTTTCATCTTTGACAGCAAGGACGACAAAGTGGTAATTGGTTAACAGTGTAAGAGCACAAAGAGTAATTTTTTTTTAATTTTAAACGGTTACAGATGTTTAAAACTCATTCGAGGCACTATATAGACTATATTAGCTGCCATAAAGACGTCATTTTAGAAGAAATAAAGATGATCGCCGTAATTAACGAACTTGATCACTCTAAAAAGGGTGCAAAATGTTTTTTAAAGCTACTTTAATGGGATAAATTTTCGCGGGGATTAAATTTTGCGGTTGAGCTCATCGAGTTCATATATTGCACTATTGGGAGTTAATACTTTCACGGTTTTGTGCTTTTTTACGCCAAATTATGCAAATTGGTTATCGTATATACGGATTATTGGCGCTTCTTTGATGTCAATACACATTTTAGAAGTAGTTATTTGACATTTTTCGAGTTTTTCTCAGAAAATATTTCACGGGTGAGGCCTTTCCAAACTTCCACTGGGACTTAATTTCGCGGATGACACCCAACCCGTGAAATTTAATCCCCGCGAAAATTTCTCCTGGCCACTTAATTTAAGCTATTAACCGAGTTATTTTTAACCGGTCCATCAGAAAAGGGAGAAAGTTAAGTTAAAGTGTACAGGTTACTTCAATTATTTTATCAAATTTTAACAAATATAAAAAGTTCATTCAATATTTTGAAAAATTAGAAGCCATCTGTTTTTCATGGAAACTTTTTATAACTAATAAAGTGATCAAACTGTGACTCGAATATCATGAACATACGAAAATAATAAAAGTCACAACACGCTCAGCGAGATGGCTCTTTAATTTATGAATGATTAAAAGCATGTTATGTACTCTTTCATTTAAAGCTTTTAAACACCTTTACCATTTGTTTAAACGTTTAAACCCGTCTTGCTACTTAAAAAAGAGGCGTCTGATGAGCTTTTCAAGTTTCAATATACGAACCTGTCTCAACGGCTGTGGGAATTCCCCCCGTGGAAATTTAATTCGGGAATAGATAAAGAGATTCATTCAAACGGGGAAGCAAAACACGCTGTTCTTAATGATGATGCAAATTCAGGTGACGGAAAACTTTCACAGTATTAAATTTTAAATTCATGTTAGAAATTCTGTATTTTCTTAATCACCAGGGGTTTTTTCAGTCCTAATCTAGAGTTTAATATGCCTCAGTAGGTGTGGATCCCACATTGGTCCTTCTAACAGGTTTTCAATCGGGTGACTCCCTTTTTTTTATCCAAGTTATCGATTATTTTTTATCTTGAAGAGCTATGACCATGAATGAGTTCCTGTTCTCCATCATAAAACCCCGGGGGGGGTACAACCCTTGTCAACCGACGGGGGTGCTCCGCTGAGGTTCGAAAATTGGACCCTACGTGGGACTCGAAATTTGCAAAAATAGTGACCCTGAATGGGACTGAAATTCCGAAATTTTCTCAAATTTTCTACTTTTTCCCCAAATTTTCCAAAAATAGGCACCCTACGAGGGACTGATTTTTCTATTTTGGTGTTTTTGCGACCCTACCTGGGACTCGTGGAGGTTAAAAAAGGTACCCTGACCAGCGGATCATCCCCGTAACCCATCTTGCCCTAGTACCCCCCGGGCATAAAACAAACTTCCAGGCTACCTCTCCTCTCAAAAAGATTTAACTCAATAAACTTTCTCATGAATTTCAAGATCAAGATAAACATTTGCAAGCAAATTTCCCTATTCAAAATGACTTTTTGTTTACCGTGAACGTTGGCATATAAAAGTCTTGAGTACAAAAAGATTAAGTCTAAAACTTGAGGTTTGGGTTTGCTAAAACTTAGCAAATTTCAGAAATCACTGAGGGAAATACTTTTAATACTGGTTTTGAAATTTTAAATGAAATTTACATGTCGATAAAAAGAAAGAAGAGCCGCGGCTAAGCTGAATTCACTAGCACTTCTAAAAGAAGTGAGTAACGCTAACTATTGCTAATTCGAAATTAATTTTGCATATATCTGAAATCTCTTATCAGCGTCCGACCCCCACCTTTTTTTCAATCTGAAAACTTTCAACCCCTCCCAAAATCCAGGACAGGTGCCCACTATTTTGTTGCAATGATACAAATTTGAATTCGGTTTTTTTCTAAATTTTCAACGCAATAGAAAAACATTTAACAATTACTAAGGCGAAGTTCCGTTCAAATTTTCTGATTCTTTGGCTTCTTTGTATCACAGCTTTTAGTGGATTTTAAACTAGAAGAGGCGTGATTGGGACTTTTTTCTTGCGTGATGGCGTGATTAGAGATTTTTTTGGCGTGATGGCGTGATCAAGATTTTGGCGTGATGCGTGATAGGGCAAAAATTTGAGGCTTGATGCGTGATTTGGGCTATTTTTCGCTATTTTCTGCGTGATGACAAATTTTAGCGATTTTCGTAATGCACGATGGAGAAAATTTTTTTGCGTGGTGGCGTGATTAGGGGTGCCGCTGGGGGGGGGGCCCTAGAAGAGGTGAAGAAATAGGCTACATTTTGCTGGGTTTGATTTTTTGGTAGAAGAAAAAACACCGGGAGGAGGTGGATTTAATCAATCAGGGATGTCAAAGGAATGTTGATATTGCACACTCACTGACAAAAGGTTGTAGACTTTTCAAAAATGCATGAAAAATTTCAAGCAAGCAAGCTCTGAAAACCATTTTTTACCAGAGCCAATGTTTCAGTCTTTGGAAGTCCAAAAATCACAAGAATTGCTAGCAAGCTTGTAGGTGTTTTCTATTCCAAAAAGATTGGACCAAAACCGTTTGTTTTCTTCTATCTTCAGTGATCTTTAGATTAAAGTTTGTGATAATTAAGTTGGAGTCTCTGTGAGAACTTTAAACCAGATTTGCTCTATCATTTCTATGAAATGTAAAAGAGTGGAATGTCTCTATCATTTTCCACGCATGCGTAAAAACTATGGTAATGAATCTTTCGTTCTATATCTGGAGTAAATATTAAAAAGAAGGAAAAAAATATTTCAGGAAAAAATTATTATTTTAGCGATACATACAACAACAAAAATTTAAGGTTGTAAATTCTTTTGTTTTTTTTGTGCGTAAGGCAGATGTTTTCTATATATTTTCTCATTATATTTATAATTTATCAAAATATAAAAGTGAAGGTTGGAGAAAGAAAAGAGAGAGAAGAAGAGCGAAAATTATCAAAATATGGGGTAGAGAACAAACGAAAAAATGGAGCAAAATATAAAGGCCTTTTAGGTTTTTTTTTCATATTATTTTTCATTCTCTATCCTTTTACTCCCGTTCATTTTCTTCTTCTTCTTTTTCTAATCAATTTTTCCTTTCTTTTTTTCTCATTGCGACACCAGTGAAAGGGATTTGGTATTATACTAGTTTTTTACTGGACTGGAGAGTTGATGTGCCCGCAGAAGGAAAATTTTTTCAGCGAAATAAAGAGTAATGTAGCCCCTTGTTTAACTAAGTTGCAAGAACATTTCTGAGCTCTCTGCTTACTCGATATTGGAACCTAAAAAATTAATTATGTAATCCCTGGTCACTAATATACTTTGGTTGATTTGTATTTTGCTGACTCGGCATTTTACTTTTCTTGGCAGTATGGAATGTAAGTTGAAATTGTGCTTTTAAAGTTTTTATTACGTCTTGAAACTCTATGAAAGACACTTTTATCATGGTTAATAATATTGATAATCGCACGATGGGTTATTTTTTCTTATTTGGCGCGCCTTCAAAGAGAGCAATTAATCGTTAATTGCATCCTGTAGAGAGCAATTAATCGTTAATCACACTCTTCGATGCCGCGCCAATATATACAAAAGTGATTTTAATGTTTTTTCTTATATATTTTTTTTCATCGAACGTTTTAATTGCATTCGAGATTCATTCTGAGAGGAAGAAAATCTATAAACAACAATAAAAGAATAACATAGAGAGAAGAGAAAAATATGAAACTTTCGCAGTGTAACTTATTTTCCTGACGGGGAAAAAGTTATGGCGCGCCAAAGGGCTTTTTAATACTAACTTTTTTTTATAATATCAACTTTCTTTTATAATACTAAATTTTTTTTATAATACCAACTTTCACTTTTATAATACCAACTTTCATTTTTATAATATCAACTTTTTTTTATAATAGCAACTTTCATTTTTATAATATCAACTTTTTTTTATAATACCAAATTTTTATTATAATACCAACTTTCATTTTTTAAATAGCAACTTTTTTTTATAATACCAACTTTTTTTATAATATCAACTTTTTTTTTTAATAACACTAACTTTCATTTTTATGATATAAATTTTTTTGGTCTCGCTTAGTCAATTTTCTTTTTTCACCATGTAGACGGACCTTTACGGTTCTTCACTGGAAAATCTTTTTTGTTTACATGTGGAGTCTTTTACTACTTAATACGTACAAATTCTCGCCCTTTTTGCGAAAGTAAATGTCTTAAATTTCGCGTTAAAATAATAGGTCGATAGGTGAATCGATCGTTAAAGGTTTTGTTTCCAGCTGTTGGTAGCGTTTTGATCTATGTATCAGATTTAAAAGTTTATTCCCCAAGTCAGCATTTTTAGGCCAAATACTGACAGTAAATACCCGTCCAAAACTAAGTCCTAATAATAATTACCATCCCAAGAAGGGAATTGGTCTAAAAGTATACTTTAGTCTAACATTTCGATGGCTGGCTGGCGTATTGGCGTATCGAGCCTAGTGTAATCTAGACTAGAGTCTACTTTTGGATTAACTTTGCATTTTGATGATTTCAATGACGCTGAGTTCAGTAAAGACTAGAAGGCACTTTCGATTTCAAGCGCAACTTTTTATCGTCTCCATGGAAACTTCGAATTTCGGTTGATGGATTTTGGTTGGCAACAAATAGGCCATTTCACACTCGAAATGAATCATGGGTAATCAGGACTGGTTGCGCTCTAGTAACGACTTCCGGTTGGCTAGACGCAAAAATCTTTAAATTTTTTCAAAACTTTGGACCAATAATAAGTCGTCATCAGCGCGCAGTGGTCCTGATTACCCATTACGCTTTGCATCGCGCTAAGACTCTTTCTACACTTGATCGATTATACACGCATAGTAAGCGAGACAAAAATTGGTGTTATGAAAAAACTTCGAACTAAAAAAAAAGTTGGTACTATAAAAAAAAAAGTTGGTATTATAATAAAAAAAGTTGGTATTATAAAAAAAAGTTGGTATTATAAAAAAAAGTTGATATTATAAAAAAAGTTGGTATTATAAAAAAAAGTTGGTATTATAAAAAAAAGTTGGTATTAAAAAGCCTTTTGGCGCGCCATAAAAAGTAGTGCGATTAGCTCGTAATCACATAATAACTCGTAAAATTCGAAAATTTCACTCGTGATTTTTTTGCTTTGAATTTTCCTCGTCCATTCGGACTCGGAAAATTAATAACAAAAAAATCACTCGTGCAATTATTCTCGAATTGCACTCGTTATCATGTGATTACATATACTAATTCTTTGGGAAATCTTAAAAGGTCCCTTTTAGTATTTCTTAAAATTTCTCCTCTTCGAAGATAATATTTTTACCAATTTTTTACCTTTATATACATCAATTCAAATTCAAAATATTTGAGAATTATTTTAATACCTTCCAAAATGATTGTAGCTCAATCCATCTGCTTGCTCGAAAAAAAGTTGATCATCATGACAGAATAAACCAGGGGGGGGGGAGTCGGTAGTAAAATCTCAGACATATATGAGTAGTAAAAGGATTTTTACGAATTTTTACATACCACCACCCAGACTCTTGGAAGAGGTATTTCACTACCCTGGTAGTAAAAGTTTTTGGGACAATTTGTCATGGAGACCACCTATTTTTTGGTTGCTTTTCGGACTGATTTCACAAAAAAAGCTAAAAAATGATTATTTCTGTGACACATTTTTCACTTAATGCACAAATTAATGTTTTGCCCTTAGAATTAAAGTCTTTTTTATATTGACAAAAAAATTTGGGAATCTTTTGTTTGCAGCAAACAACTTTCCAACAGAAAAGTCATCCAAAAAATTAAAAAGAATTACAAAAATGGCTAAAATTTGCTAATTTTACCAGTTTTAACTACCCAGGTAGTAAAAATTTTTCAACATTTAACACATAGATACCACCATGAACATATAAACGACTGGACATCCATCTCCTTTGTATTTTTGAAGATAACACTGCTAGCTTCGTTGCCGCCTCGTTAAATGATCAAATGAAACAATAAATTTTGATGATATACCTCTTGGGAATACCTTGCTAACAACGTCAAAACTTCGACAAAAGTCTCTGTTGTTCTACCTTTCTCAAGTCTTTTATCTATATCATAACAAAG
The DNA here is from genome assembly GCF_902728285.1 of Clytia hemisphaerica. Lineage (NCBI taxonomy): Eukaryota > Metazoa > Cnidaria > Hydrozoa > Leptothecata > Clytiidae > Clytia > Clytia hemisphaerica. The sequence continues at coordinate 1,384,866 of NW_027103968.1, read as the reverse complement.
ATAACAGAGGCAAAATCATCGTCAGCTTGTCAAAACTCCGACTAATATTTCCAAATTTTGACTTAAAAGTGTCTAATAATTTTAGAGAGTGTCACATTCTAATTTCGATATTCTTATGACACAGGCTCTCAACTTTGACAAGCTATTTTTTTCAAGTCATAAAAAAAATTATTGGAGTGGCAAAAGGGATTCAAAAGTATACACGCAGTTGAAATTCTGCATTTCAGAGTTTAAAATGTTGATAAAATATATTGCAAATTCGTGAAAAAATTTGAAAATAATTTTTTTATGCATTAGGAGTAATGTTCAAGCTCTATCAATCATTTTACCTAAACAATTAAAAGAAATAAGATTATGACGGAATATTGTCGGATTTTTTATGCCAATTTTGAAATACAGGCGGCAACGAAGCTCGCTTCAAAGAGACAATAAAAGATAGATGTCCAGTCGTTTATATGTTCATGATACCACCCATTTTAGTATTTAACTACCCTGGGTAGTAGATTTTTTTTTCGATTTTTCGTCAGACCACCACCGTAGTAAACGTCATTATGTCTGAGATTTTACTACCGACCCCCCTTGAATAAACTCAATGTTCAAAGCTTTTTGAAGTTGGGATTTGCAATGGTTTTAACCAAATTGATCGGGCTTGCCTGCTTGTATCAAATATTTTACTTTGAGCTCTAGGGGAAAGTTTCTTATCATTATACCATGATGTGGTTACAATGTTTCCCGTCCGAGTTTAACACCTTTTGTCTTTCTTTTCTAGTTCCAGTCCCTGCGATTGTATTTCTGTGCGTATTATGTGGCTGTATTATCATACTATGTATTGTATACCAACTCCTAAAACGTGATATGTGCTGTAACTTCGAAGCGGGTCTTGGAGAAATCGAGAAAGCCACAAAGAATGGATACACAGAGCTCACCGAGCATTTTTACGACTTTGATGAAACCGAAGGCCCGACTACGGATGATGACCCTCAGAGTCGGAAATCAAGCCGTCGCAGTAGCCGACGTAGTAGTTACGATTTAACGGCAACAAGTCAATCAGGGGGTGAGATGGGAGTCGATTCTTCATCGATATATGGCGGAGAATCGATTGATATTCGAATCAGCGGACCCGAAGATGAAGCCCAGAGACATGCTGGCAAAATTCTATTCGAATTCAATTATACCCCTGAAACACAAAAGTTATCTGTGACGGTTATTAAGGCTGCCGACGTCCCGTCTAAAGCACGTGGAGGGTCGTCCGCCATTCAAGTACGGTTGGTACTTCTACCGACTAAAGGACAACGGTTCAAAACAAAAGTTCGACCGGCTTCTAACCCGGTTTTTAACGAGACATTTATATTTATGTATGTTGATCAGATAGCCATCAGTCAATTCCAAATTCGAATTCGTATTTACGGTCAGGAGCGTTATAACCAAGGACGATTGATCGGTGAACTGATACAACCACTGAAAGAATTGAATTTATTTAATCCAGCTACGGAAGAAAATCAAGTATGGAAAACGTTAGCACCCAGAGCTCTAACGGTGAGTATTCAAACTCCATCTAGTAAGAGGGCGTTCTTTAGGATCTTACTTATAATTGTCTAATGTAAAATATTTTAAAAACACTACTCTTTAATTTTTCGTAGAAGGGCATAGTCCCGGGCATAGTGGTCGTAGTACTTGAGATATTGGGGTGAATTTGTGGTTTCATATAGTTTATTTTCCCTTTTTTGACATAAAGTAATAATAGGAGTTGTTAAATTGACATTAATTTGAACCCGTACAATTTGGTACATGAGTATTATGATGGCTTTTTACACGATTTTGCATGATTGAAGAATCATTTTCAGATTGTGTTTGATGTATAATTTACTTTTCAGAGCGCTGATTCCATGTACGATTTATCGGATACTACAAGTGTCGGTTCACCCGGTTTTGGTTCCCCGATTTTGGGTGGTTCCCAATCCTCATTGACTGGACATTCAAGTGCACCAGAGCTTCTAATTTCTCTGTGTTATGCATCTTTGACGGGTCGTTTGACAGTTGAAGTGTTGAAAGCAAGCAATCTCCGACATTTACAACTACAAAGGGCACCAGGTTTGTATTATGTTTTGTTCTTATATTTTATTTGTTCTGACAACTCTCAAAATTCTACGCTTAGAATATTTTGACTCTGGATGGCTGTAAATATTCAAATGGTCGATAGAACAATTCTAATTTATTAAAAGACAAGCTAAATTCTCTAATATTTTCAACTTTATGACCATATGACTTATCGTGTTTGTGTCAGCTAATATCTTAACAAATATAACTGGAATGTTTGAAAAAGTTTACATAAAGTTGTATGTTTTAGAATTCATGATATTCTTGACGTAATGTTTTACGGATGCCCCCAAAACAGCCCGGGTGTCTGTCACTAGTTTCATCTTTTAAAATTCAAAACTAGTGGCACCCGGGCTGTTTCAGGGGCATCCATTGAGTTTCAAGCCCGAAGGGCTATATGCGAGACTCCTGAATGGGATGGGAAATGAAACCACTTATTTCCCATCCAGAACGCCCGCGCGTAGTTTTTACTTAAACGCCGGATTGAAACTAAAATCTATCGCTAGATTTCAAAAAATGTAGTCCTCCAAAACAAAAGAACCGCTAGATACAATCCGTCGTCATCATGATTACGGCGCAATCTGCGTTTTGGATGGGGGAAATAAGTGGCTTCAGTCTCTCTTGTCTGACTTCGGGCTTGAAACTCAATTGGGGCATCCGTATAAAAGATTACTTTATGAATACTACTCAGATGACTCACAAAATACATTATTGTAAAACCCCGCAATACTCTCCCACTAACCGGTTTGGACTCTTTCCTAACCCATCGTCATAAAAATTTAGATTCGTACGTCAAGATTGAGGTATTATCGGCACGTGGCAAGCGCGTTGCAAAAAGTAAAACTACCATCCGTCGATCTATGACAGATCCCGAATTTAACGAATCGTTCGTCTTTCAAATGTCGGAGTCGGATTTGCAGGAAGTGACGTTAGTCTTTTCCGTCATTTGTATTTCGAAGACACGAAAGAAGAAAGATGTTTTGGGTTGGTTTACTATGGGTAAAGAAGCCAATAGTTTGGATGAGATCGACCATTGGGAAGAAATGATCGCTCACAAAGAACAGAAATCAACGCACTATCATGTTTTACTACAAGCTTGAATCGATTGATTCAACATAATTTATTCGGTAGAAATTAATATGGTTGTTTTCTTCATGGAGCTATGCCAGTCCATATTGTGACTGATACAGTTGACTTGAAACACAATCTTAGGTGAATTTCGGAGATTTTGGAATCAAATTTGTACGAGCTTACTAAATCAAAACTAAATGTTCGTATTTTTGTTAGGAGCGTATATTTGACCCATTAAAACGGTACCATTTTATCCAGATTGACTTATGTGATGAAGTGTATATATTGATTGGTTTGTAGTAAAGAGCACGAGGCTTGTTTTCTTTGTGGGGTTATTGAAATGTTTGGATCGGATGAGTCGAGTTCAATTTGCCGTATAATTGTTATTCATAATCTGATGCGCACATATTGAGCTCGGCCAAAATCATACAGTGGTAGTAGATATTTTGAAAATATTTCGGACCTATTTCTAGACACTTGCTGATTTACAATGAAAGAATCATATCGTTGGCACGAAGTTGTTTTTGTTTTAGAAAACATTTTTGGATGTTTTGCTTTTCTTGTTATTTTATTTTGGGCGTTTTGGTTTACATTGAAAATCTGTTGGAGAGAAGATATGACAAAAATACTATTTTTGCTATAGTTTAACTGCCCTCCCTAACTTAAGGCAAATATTATTTGCTTGGATCCAAAAGTATATTTTAAAACTTTATTTTTACCATTAATTTTATCATGTCACTCCAAATGTAATATATTATATTGTTAGAAAAGAAATATTTTTAGGTAATTTAAAACAAATTTATCGGAAATATTTACAAAAGGCGTTTTGAATTATTTTATTATTCGTTTCAAAATATTTTGTCGCAAAAATTTTGGGCCTTGTTCCCATGTGTGATCAAGTAATTATTTTCAATATTATTTAAAAAAGAATCCTGTCTGAAAAAGAGGCCATTAACGTACATTCGTTGTATTGAGTGAGTTGAATTGAATTGATATCACTGTAACTTTTGGGCCACGGTGGATTTCTTTATTTCCTTCGAAAATTACTATCATCTTGAAAGAAGGCTCTTACAATAGACCTATTCATAAATTACGTCACGAACATCACTTGCCTCGTATTCAAACAATTACCATGGTGATTATGCCCTTGAGACATAAAATGATTTTTTTATAAATAGAAGGAGTTTTTCTAAAATCCACTGGGAGTTAATCACCATGGCAATAATTTCAAAACGAGGCAAGTGATGTTCATAACGTAATTTATGAAGAGGTCTATTTCCTCCCAAAGGTCTGGAAGACGACTTTTGCAGATGACTTTTTGCAAAATCAATGCACCAGTTAGTCACTGCAGTTTACAGTATAGTGCACTTAATTCATGTTTAGTTGGTACACAACGTTGTTTCAACGTCAACATAGCGTTGCTGCATGACCTCTTGCAGGACGTTTTGTGCTATTACGGGGGCTACCGTAAATCCTTGAAAAAGACTTGATTCAGTGTTGCTTATTTTTGTTTTTTCTTTGTTTTTTTTCACTTCAGACACTTACGTCAAAGTTTCAATGTTCAACGCGGTGGGACAACAACTGGCCAAAAGTAAAACTTCAATCCGTCGTTTAATGTTCGAACCCGAATACAATGAAACTTTTGTTTTCCAAATTATCGAGTTCGATTTAGCAAGTGTCAGCCTCATGTTTTCAATCATGAATATCAAGAAAATGCGACGAAAAGAAATTCTGGGTTGGTTTTCTATTGGTAAAGATAACACTTCAGAAGAAGAACTTTTCCATTGGCGTGAAATGCTTGAAGCGAAAGGAAAGAAAGTTCGTAAATGGCATATTTTGTCGGCTGTAAATCGAAGCTTTGACGATGAATACTGAAGTGGGAAATCAAAGAGTGCAGACAAAATTATCTTCCTTTTACACAACTCGAGACAAGCATTTAGATGCAGTATTTTAAGATTTGTACAGTTAAGTAACCCATTCCAGATCTTGACTTGGTATTGTACAAAAAAAATATTGGCAATAAGAATAATATCCTAAACTTTCAAACATATATTAATCTACAAATTTCCTCATTAAATTGGCTACGTAGAAATCCTGGTTTAATATCTGTCTGGTTGATATGAGATATTATTAAGTCGAAGCAGGACTTTATCACACCTCCAAAAAAAAGAAATAACCTCCTTTCAAGACTCACGATTCTCCAAAAACTTTGACACAAATTTGAAGGGATTAGATTAAATTTTTATTTTGAGATTAAACAAATTGAAAGATTGTAAATTGTTGTTATATTACTGTATTTAAAAATTAACTAATATTTTATTTTGGGCTTACTTTTTCTCATTAGATAGGTCAAGATAAAAAACTCAAACCATGGATCTCATTTTCATTTTTTAAATTGAGGAAACAAACATTTTTGATTTGAATTTCAGAATTAGTGTATTTTCAATAAAACAGAAAAATTAGTTCATATCTTACAATTACATTATACATTGCTATCAATAAATATTCGTTAATATAATAACCTGATAAAAAAAATCTCGTTCAGGGGCAGCTCTTGAGATACGCAAGAAATTAACGCAAGTAAGCACTCAAAAAGCTTCTACTTTCAATTCTCTGCAAACTTGAGTGGTAAATTAAATTTCCACTTTTCTTGACTTCATAATAAGCTGTCAATTTCAAATTTTTAGAAACATAAAATCATTTAAAAACATTAAATCATTTTCAAACTGTATTAAACCCAAAGACTTTACAGGGCAAAAAGAATCGACAAAAAGGAACTGCCTCATGGCCTCAACCCCAAATTTATGTTACCTAGTCAACATGACATCATCAAAAACTAACAAACTTTCTTCTTTATTTGCTTTGATCACGTGATTCAAATGGCGATTATATAACGACTCCAAACCAGCAACAAACAATTCACCTAAAACGAGGAAGAAAATTGAAAAATGTTGTGTTGAATTATTGTATAAATTTCCCTAACTTTTGACTATAAACTATTCTTTTCCCTAGACTGAATGTCTGACAAAAGAGTGAATGATCTTCATTCTCTTGACACAACATTACTTTCATCATAATCAGAACACTGGTCTGGAAGGCTTTTGTCTCTTTTTATTGTTAACCCTTTCCGTGCCGATGTCGTATATATCCGACATGCAAATTTTCACTCTACTTGCCAATGTCGGATATATCCGACATCAAATTTTTTTACCTAATTGCCGAGGCCTTTAAAAAAGAGGGAGCTCTATTGCCGAGAAATCAGCTTTTAGGAAAATGGTTTTCTTATTTTGCCAATGTCGTATATATCCGACATAAAAAAATCCAAATAGTAATAGTGACAGTATATATTAAGTGCTCAAAAGATTTATTTCAGGTTTATTTTAGTCTATCATAAAATATATATAAAACAAATATCAAATACAAATGTCAAACATTGGCAAATAGGAATAAAATATCCTTGTCGTATATATCCGACATGCGGCAACACAAGTTAAAATTTGCATGTCGGGTATATACGACATCGGCAAATCAGGTTACTAAAAAAAATTACCCCTCGGCAAATGGATTGGGGTACAAAAACAAGGTAACGGCACGCAAAGGGTTAAAAGATGGAGCTTACGTACCAAAATCGATTTATTATGCAAACTTTTTGATCATTTGATTAGATCCCAAGAGGAGATTTTGGTAACGTGATAAAAAAGTATGCAAATCGCAATTGCAAAAAATAACTCTTCAACTCCTCCGAATGCCACTATCAGTTTTCAATTTAGTCAAGCTTGCCGAATTTTAGTGGTTAGCACACCCGGAAGAGAGAGGGTACTTAGGCAACAAAAAAGGAGCTTGGTATGTGTAAAAATAGGGAGACGTATGTAGGGAGGGGTTTGTAGAGGTTTGAAATACCGTTTTCCGGTCAAAATCTTTGCTGAATCCTGGAATCCCGAAAATTGAAAAAATGGTAACACCGTCACACCGGTTTGTAGAGATTAAAATAACGGCATAATGGCAAAAAACTAGGTTAAATACCGTCACCGTCTGATTTTAAAATACCGTTTCCCCGTCCGTCTTTGCCAAATCCCGTAATAAATGTAAATGCCCCCCCATGTACACCACATACATTAAATGAAAAGGATTTTTTTAGACTCACGGTTCATAGACAACCATTCTTGTATTTTATTGCAAACATTGTGACGGACAACTTTCGGTGAAACTTCCAACATCTGAAAATGAAGAAAGTAAACGATAGCAATATAGAAGCTGTCCGATTTCCCTGTTTGGAAACTAAAACTCAAATCCAAACTAGTATGAACAAACTTCGATTTTTAGACCTACTGTATCTTAGAAAGAAAATATTTCGAAAAGATTTTTGGATGCTTATATGTAAAATTTTCTTCTGTCTGTCCAAAACCAACAATATTTCAGTCAAACATCAAATAGGGCCCCAGTAAGAAAGTCAGTTCAAAACCAACAACAGTCGTGACAGCTTGAAAAGTCATTAATGAGGAAGCTATAGTTGCTGAAAAAAATAATATTTCAAAAGCGAAGAGAGCAAAGCCCGGGTGGGGGGGGGGCACTCATATGGTCCGACGACCCACGGCATGTGCCGCCCTTATCGAAATGTACTGTAAGGGTGTACTTTTGATAGAGTGCACTACAAGGGTCCTCTTTTAGCTGGATACACTGTAAGGGTGTGTTTAGGGTTGCTGAATTGCAAGTCTGACATTAAAATCTGATGTATCTGTTTAGGAAACCATACCGAAACCGTAACATCTGAACATGGTCTAAGAAGCGGTCAGTTTAGCTTGATTTCAGGCTCATTTTCAGGTGGCTTAAGCAAAATAAGTTAGGAAATCAAATTACACTGTAAGGGTAAGAAACGTTGGTAAAATGCACTGTAAGGGTACCTTTTCACTGCTCAAGGGCTGCACTGGAAGGGTCCGATTTTGAAAGCCAATTTTTTGGCGGCACATGCCGTCGTTTAGAAATCGAGTGCCCCCCCCCTGGGAGCAAAGCCAACACAATATAGCATAAGTATTTCGTAGGTAGCAGTGACTATTGTGGCTAGTATCTAGGTGTTGGCCAACACAGGCAAAATGACTGTGAAAAAATATTTCACGAACCTTTGAACTTGTGTCTTGTGGAAGCAAACATTTCATCGTGGTGTACGCAGTGTCAGATAAATAGCTGAAAGAAGTAAAATAATATGTGGAATAAGGAATGCAGGGATTGAATTAAAGTCCAATTTATTCCAAGGCAAACAGAAAATACGCACCTTAATACCTGTACAAACCATTAAGATGAAGTACATTCCAATAAAAGTGAATTCGATAATCAACATCTTTCAGTTATAACCAAGAAACGTTCGATCCAACTTGTCAAATTTCGAATTTTCAATTTCCAAATGAAAATATTTTTGTTTTGATTTTAGCAAAACATTCGAAAATTCGAACATTCGAAGAATCACCGCTTCAACAAAACATTCGAATTTCCAAAATAAAACATTGCAATGTCTTCCACCCGGACGAAAAATCAACAAGTCAGTGAACGAAAGTTCCCTACAATTTAAGGGTCTTACCGTTTTATATATTCTTGACATTTATCCCTGACTTGTAACAGACTTTTCTCCAAACAATCAGCATATAACTTCTGATTTGCAGCCTGATAAAATAGAATAAAAAAACATAACGTTGGACACAGTTAGACAGTCCCTGTCTTAATGACAGTGCCTATTTAATCGAATCAAACATTCGAAAAGCGATGTGGAAAACTGACTAAATGTCTTACTGGAATGTCATTTCCTGAAGCTAAATCGTTAGTTGAAAAATTGTTGAAGGAGCAAGGTTTCAAATTTGAATACAATGAGCGAACACACAAGTCAGTCAGTGCGAGTGGACTTCGTATCAAGGCGAAAATGAGGCGACAAAACTAAAAAATCTTTGAAATGTGTGGATACTCCGTAGAAAACGGCAACATTTTCAAAAAAATTATATTATCTATATCAACTTATCCGACGAACCTATCTTTCATCGTCTTCTATATTAGGTTGCCCATTGATTTACTATTTCAATACTATGTAGCCAACCAACCCACTAAGCTTCCATTACTGACTTAGCTGTCTACTTTGTATCAGTTTGAATCGTAGAATTTTATATACCGGGTGCACCAAACGAGTTTTGATGAACACAGTTGCATTTTTTGGTATTTTTATGTGTAAAGAAGGTGAGTGCCAAGAGAAAAGTTTGCTCGCTGTTTTTTGATGATTTTTTGAAATTTCGACATTAAAAAAAAGTCAGTTTTTTTACATGATTCTCGAATTACTTTTTCAAACCTAATGTATGATAGCTCAAAATTCAAGTTAGAGCATCCTCTATGCGATAAAAAAAGAATGAACAAAAAATTTAAATCATGAAGCTCACAATATCTCGACAAAGTTGTATACTTTTTTTTGGTGCACCCGTAGCCTGGTTAACCAAGCCAGTTTTTACAAGGCTATTTAGATAAGGCTGAAGACAATAATTTATGATGTACGGAATTTTAAGTTTACCTTGAAATATTCAGTCACAACTTACCATCAGATTTTACTAAGTGACTGAATCAATCTGGCTTAGATTTCTAGGCTAGTGCACCCGGTACATTACATATAAATAAAATATTTCAATTTCTTGTAAGAAGAACCAATATACTTTTAGAGATCAAGAAATTAATGATGAAAAAAAAACCTTGGAAAACTTCTCTTTCAATACCTTAAAGTGACGATGGACGAACTAAAAAAGATTAATTATTTTAAATTAATTTTTTACCCTCTTGAAAAATGGAAAAACACTCTTTAGACCCATGGAATTTATGCTCGAATTACCCCCCAGAAATGTCCATCCACCCCCTGTATGAATATAGAATGGAATGGCCCAATGTTTTTCGAAATAGTTATGATAACAAGACCCGCAATGGTTCAAATTTATCTCAAGGAGAGTTTCCCCAAATGGAAGAGAAACGAAAGATTATCACCCTGTGGGCTGGGGTTTAGACCTCCCGCTGCAAAATCAATGGCGCGGTCAGCCAAAATTTTGTAATCTAAACCTTCCAAATTTCCTCAACCTTCAGAGCTTTTAGCATGTCGGAAGTAAATTTATATATTTGGTGCTATGTAAGTGGGGAGTGGATGTCCAATCTCAGAAACACCCCGACAATCCCAAAACTTTCGTTTTCTCTTTTGGAAATGAATTATTTTCTTTCCAGAAGAGAAAACAAACACGGTGTTCGATCTAATTAATCAAAGGTTCCCATTTCTTTCCTCATTGTGAAAATAATTAATTTTTCACCCACTATACTGAGAAACATCCAAATACAAATTTTAATTGAAAACAGCAAAGATATTTCTCTTTTAATACATAAGGATAAAATATTAGTCTAAAGTTTATCATAAGACGTGATCTGAAAGTCAGCCGTATCGGTCAGGGGGAAATGAGTAAGGATTTGACGTCTTAAGGCCGGTCTCCACTTGCGCGAGTGATCGGAGTATAGTTTTGTAACATTAGGTTCAAAGTATAGTATCTTTTCTGACGGCAAGTGATTTATTTTGTTTTCCTTGTTTATCACCAAAGATAACTAGAACAATCAAACTTCAGTGTAAAAACAAAACACGAAATTTGAAAATATTATGGTTCTGACCAAGACATTCATATTGCTGCTGTTGATTTATCTCAAAGATGCAGAAGAAAAAACTTTCAATTCAGTCGGAATATTTTCCATTTGCGAAAATGAAAGAAACCAATCTGACTTCAATATTAAGGCGTCGCAGTATAAGAAAGCAGTTACTGAGCTACCACCATTAATATATCAAAACGAAAGGGACGATTTCAAACGAGAACCATACTTCAATATCGAGTTTATCAGCTTTGACGTTTGCAATAGCACAGAACGATTGGTCAACGTTCTTACAAACATCCTCCTGAATGAAACATTCTTCCGAAGAAGCAAACATACAAATTTATTGAAGCAGAATATTTTTCTTTTGCATGCTTATGTATCAAAGGAAATGTCCAAAACGATTCAAGAAATGACCAGTTTGAGCAAATTTGTGAAATTATGTGCTCCTGTGAGCTGTGATGAAAACTACATGATTGAATCTTCCCAGGATTATTCGAAATATCTCTCCGAGTTGATCGAGACGTTACAATGGAGAAATTTGACATTTCTATTGATTGAAAGACCTAATCGAAGGTTTCCCATGAGACAGTATTTCGATAACAGTTATGAACTATTGAAAAGTACCAAGAAATTTTGTCTGCGCAAGAAAATCGTTAATATCACAGTTAAGAGAGGGGTAACAAGACACGTGGTCCGAAAAGTCGTTCCCTTTTTGAAACGGATAGTATCCAATCAAACAGCTCTTGTTGTTTTTAGTTCCGACACTGTCATAAGAAATGTAATACTTTTCATACTTACACGACTCCAGCACCAACAGAAGAGCTTCATTATGCATGATTTTGGGTGTCGATTGAATATTTCTCATACGAGCTGGATAACCATCAACAGTAACTTGAGACTAAGACTACAATTTACTTATAGTACAGTCAGCGATAGTCAACTACACATGTCAGAACATGAAGAGACGCAATACCGTGTCAGCTTTCTCCTGTACAATTTGCTGTTTTCAAGGACAAAATTCTCCAAAGCTTTTACCATTGAAAACAATCTCGATCAAATATATTCACTTTTAAAGAGCCCGAAAACATTCCTAAATCCAATTTCGAATAAAGTTCTGATGGGGTTTCACCGTAAATTTGCGATACGGAGTTCTTTATACACCATAAACAACCGAACAGTACTGATAAACGAGACTCATTCTATCGAGAACAAACTGTCAGATTTGTACCACTCTTTTCTTAAAAACAAAACTTCAAGTCTAGAATGTTTGAAAGTGACTTGTCGACCAGGCTACGAGAAAATATATGGCTTGCTCAACGAGAGCAGTGATCTGTTTATTGAGAAACATGGTTGGAAATGTCAATTGTGTCCACCAAACTACGTCAATCCAAATCCTGAATCAAGTCCTGGTTGTATACCTTGTACAGGTGCTCGTAATGTTGATGATGGCCAACGATTGAAATGTGTTGATCCTTATACAAAGCAATATTTCGTTTTCACTGGGACTGAAAAATATACCATATTCACTTTAACAGTTTTTGGATTGGTCCTGGCAATCATGATTCTGTTGATCTTCATTAAATACAAAGAAACACCGACAGTCAAAGTAGCCGATACTAACATATCCTTCTTTCATCTGATCATAATCATTGTAACTTTATGCTCAACTTGTGCATTATATCTCATCCCTTCCAAAACCAGTGAAACATGCATCCAAAGAAACCTTGTTTTGACAATTCTCTACTCTTTGAATGTTGGCCTCGTTTTCACGAAATCACAGAAAATATTGAACGCATTCCTATCAACCGTCAGACTGAATTCAAACGAAATCAAACGAACAATGGCTGTTCAAATTTTCACAGTCCTCTTTTTTGTTTTGGTTTCAAATGTGATTTTATCGATTATTTATCTGCAGGAACCTCCAAGAATCGAACATATTTTGAACCATAAACAGAATCAGAGATTGTTCTTTTGCAATACTTCACACCACGCCACCTTATTGTTCATTCTTTTCATTGTTTATCAATTGTTATGTTTGATCCAAGCTTTTAGAGGACGTTATTTACCAGGACCAATGAACAATGCAATGTCTTTAGTTTATGGTACAATGATCACTACCATGACATTCGCCATAAGTTTCCCGATCACACATTTTCGAGATGTCTTTGAGAGAGATTTCATTCAATGTGTGATGGTTTTGTTTAATTGTATTGTCATTTTGTTGTTTTTGTATGGAAAATCGTGTTTTATCATCGTCTTCAAACCTCGTAAGAACACTAGAGGATATTTCAACGAAAAGCGACTAATAGAGATGACACTTCAAGCCAAATGAAGGCCACCGTAAAAAACAACCGAAAATCATACCATTATTAATTGCTTTATCTAATTATATTGCCATGATAAAAAATGAACATTTTAAACCCATTTATTACAGCTCTTTTGAGTATGGATGGAAAGCTTAGGTTTAGATGGACATTTGAACAAAAAATCTTTCACAGCGCAGACGGAAAAAATATCATGTATTTGTATCTATACTGGGCAGATTTTCGTCTACAGATGGGTTTAAATCATTCCAGGAAAGTTAGAAAACAACATACCTTCAGATTATCTTTGTTTATTTCACCGTTTTCATCCAGTGACGTTCTAATGGTTGAAAAGAACAATGGACGTAAAATAATTTACTTCTCAAATACTTTTTGCGAGAATAAACTTTTGCGAATATGAAGGAATGCACTTGAAGGAATCTAAGACACTAATTTTCGCGAAAAAGGCAAAATTTCGCAAAAATCACGAAAACTAATGCTCGCGAAAGATTCACGATTTTTCGGCCTCACGAAACTTTGTTCTCGCAAAAGTTTGTACGCCTAAATTATATATAAGAGCAACGAGGCTAAAAATGTCGAACAGTAAGAACAATAGAAAAAAAGTATAAAATGGCTGAATATTCAAGCTGATAAAGAGTCAAAGAAGAAATCTATTCTCCTTCTTGGACAGTACAGTATATGGCCCCCAAAACGTAGGTCGTCATTAAAATGAGGATTTTGACCTGTAGATTTATCAGAATTAGACGTTTTTTTTTATTTTGAAAGAATGATGGTCATACTTAAAAATAAGCATGTTTTTGATGGTTGGAGACAGATTCAAAATAACATATTTGCGTCTGAAGGACATATTTCAACACCAAAATTAAGATAAAAATTGCATATAACTCACTCTAGCTCCTTGGCTAGTGAAAATAAGTCATGAAAATGGGGTATAGGAAACTTTCTACACCTAATGCCTTTCAGAAAATGCAGATATATATGTGACTTTAGAGGATGGGTAAAAGATATAGCATCTTAAAGGTCAATCAGTATTTTGGGGTCCAAGAACCAGCATTGATAAAACCGAACATCCTAATTATGAGAAACAGCAAAGAATCTTGGAATTCCATTCCTATCAGCTTGAAATAATAGTTTATAACAAAAAATTAATATCAAATTTAAAAATTTTCGCTGAATCAGCAAAAACGGCAAATTCTGTCATTTATTTTGCAAAATGTAGGAGAAAAATACCTTTAAAGCTTAATATTTTCAGTTTCAGTTAAGCTGTTTTTCTAAAATTTTCACAGCATATTCCATACATGAATGGAACTATTTTCAAGAGAGATTGGTTTTCAAAAACTTGATTAAGACGTTGTTATCAAAATTGTAATTTTGAAAATTTCTAAATTTTTAGTTTGGACTTTGCATCATCGAAAATCTTGAAATATTATATAAACATCATAAATTTTACATCTATCGGGTCGTAAATTTAAAGGAAAACACAAACATGTTCGTAGTTTCTCCCCCTATTACCACTGGGCTTAATAATTTGATTTTAATTACACCTACGAGGGGGCCTCAAACCTGCGTTTTGACAACCAGGAGTATACTGTAAAAATTTTATCAAACAAATTCATGCCCAAAACCCTCTAAACCATATTTCAAAACTATGGTCAAAATTTTGTATTCATATCTTAAAGATATCTCGAGAAATCGCTAAAATTTCAAAACTCCGTTTTGGGGGTCATTAGAAAAAGCTACCTCTTTTTAAGCGATTGAAAAATATTGTTGAAATTGAAAATTTTGAAAAAGAACTTCTGGGAAATAAAGTAGAGATGTTAAAATTTTTCATGCAGCAAAAACTTTTGTAAAAAGTCTTTTCCTCTAGATTTGAGAGAAATCTTAAATTTGATCGACGTTTTGGGGGCCACATACTTTAAAAAGTTTTGTTTCAAACATCGCTACATAAAGAGGTTACTTACACAAAGTCATTTTTCATTTCGTCTAGTGCATTTTGCTGACACTGCACAAATATATGCTCACAAATGAAATGCTTCAGGTTAATGAACAGTCTGAAATTGTGAATAAAATTAAATTAAAATTTCCTAAATCGTTTTCCATTTAAGCATTTAAATACATACCTTTTTGTAAGAACAAGCTATAAAAGAATATAAGGATTTGACGGCCAAAATATTAAGAACAAGTTGAGAACATTTTAAGGCTTTTTGAAACTTCACAAAAATACTCATAAAATGGTAAAAATAAGAACATTTTAAGAACATTTTTTAACCCTCAGCCAGATACTTTTTATGTTGAGAATTCAAGTCTATTTTCTTCTATCTGCTGAGAATGCTCGATGATATCAGAGCTTGTTCAATTTAAAAGAAAGAGACTTTGATTCATTATTCAGAACTTTAAGTTTCATGCCGTCCGTATGGACGACAGTCATCAGCTAAATAAAAATTGTTTGAGAATTGTAACCATTGATGTTGAGAATCCTAACCATTATATTATATTAGTCAACATTGCATTCAGGAAAAGGAACATCACCTACCTGTCAGTGACGTAATTGATGCAGTCTTTGACGTGGTTAGGAGCATACTTCAAAAAACCGTCCAACAATTGATTCTGAAATAAAGGTGAACAGAAAAGCTTTAAAGTCCAGTTTGGGATTTAACTCGATGAACCTATAAACTTAGTTTAACTTTTTTTTTGTTAAGGAGCAACCTATTGTTGCTATTTATTAACAGACTAAAATGTTGGAAAAGTTACCATGCCTGAATATTAGCGATTTATTTTTTTATTTTTTACCGACAAACCCGTTAATTTCTAATCATCTACTCGTTTGATTAAAGGTGTCATCACAAGCGACTTTAAATACAAACAAGAAATAAGATGGAACGTTCCTGTTAATCAAATGATACCGAACGTTCTTCGAACTTTCCCCTTATTCAATAGTCTAGTACACGTTTTTTTATAAGAACAAACTATATAAGAACATAAGGCTTCGTTGGCTAAAATGTTAAGAACAAGTTAAGAACATTTTTAGGCCTAAAACCCAAAAAGTTAAGAACAGCCGAAGACTTCAAAATTTTTAGATGCTCTTATAAAAAAAAAAAATGTAGCGTCTTTAAGAGTGTTCGTGAACGTTCTAAAAACAAAGTTCTTATCGAGTTCAATATTGACCATGGGACACAAATGATCGTCCGCGAGTGTTCAGGAACGTCTCAAGAACGTTCCATTTCATTTGAATTTTAAATCGCAAACTATCTGAGAACACAAGTCTTCTACGGCTGACGAAGTATTAAGAACAAATAAAGAACATTTTGATGTTTTGCGGTCTCTAAAACACTCATTTTTTAGGAAATTTCACAAAAATACTGGTTAAATAAATGGTGAAGATTAAGAGCATTTTAAGGCGTAAAAAATTAGGACGTTCTTCATAAAAAATACAACATTTAATAGAGATTATCAGAATATTGTAGTAACAATTAATTAGGAAGGAAATGTTCCATAAACGAAACACATGTTTTATGGTAGTTTGGATTAATAATGTGGTTTGATTGTTTCGCCATGACAGAAAATATGCCATGATGAACCACGTGTGCCAAATGGAGATGCACATTTTAAGGAAAAAAACGTGTCCATCATCAATCAGTTAATACCAAGAATTTTAGTACTTGAAATTGTCCATCATTAAATCTAATCACAATTTCCCAGTGAAGGGCTGAAATTGTAGGATATTTTTCCCACTGGGGACGAAACTTTCCAATGGGGCGACGGTCTCACCGGGGTATAAATATTGTTGGGCTGTTCAACAATCTGAATAGTGAAAAGATTCTAATAATAAAAGTCTGGAGAACGAAGATTCTGTTACACTCTTTGTTTTTTATTAGAACAATGTTATAAGAACAATGAGGCTAAAAAAAGGCTGAATAATAAGGACAATTTTAGAACAACCCTGAACCTGAATTTCTGCTGGCAAATTAATGGTCACAACTATTATAAATAGAGCAGTATAAAGCCTAAAATACCTCAATTTTTTGCCCTAAAAATAAGAACAGGATGAGAACAATTTGAGCTCAAAGTACCAAACAATAAGAACAGCAGAGCATCAACAATAATTCATTTATTCTTGTAAAAAGGAGTATAAATCAAGAACACGTTATAATGATCGTTAAAATTCCAACGAATGAAAACAAATGAACAAGCTACATGAGTGAGCAAATTTAGCAACAAAAATCTAAAGTGGTTTCACTTTCTTTAACGAGGAAAAGTATCCAAAGAAAAAGAGGATAATTATAGTATATCGTGATATTAAAATTAATTAAATGGAAACAGTTTCACGTGTGCTCACAGCAACCAGGAAGTCATTAAAATGGTTATTTCAAAAAAAAGCGTTTTTGAAAGGGGTATAAAAGGTGCAAATCGAAAAGAAACTAACTATGGAATCATAAATATTCAATAAACTTCACAGACGAACATCATCATTGATCCAAGGTAAGTGAAGCTATTTTTCTTAAAATGACACATTTAAGTCTCCAATGACCATTACTGACGATTGCTACAGGAAACTCTCTATAAATTTGAACCTCTATTTTTCAAATATTTATGTACTTCGAATAAGTCCTCTCAGCTGAAAAGTCGTGTAAAATACTCTCTGTAATTCGAAACTTTGTGTAAATCGAAGAGAATCATGTGGGAGTCATTACAATCTCCGCAATTCACCTTTATTGCAGGAGGGGGAACCGGCAGAAAAATGGAAATTTACCCCCGGACAACGGATCTCACCCCCGGAAAAGCATTAGTTGACCCCCCGGACATTCAAAATCACCCCTAATCAGGCCCCTAAAACAAGGCAAATTTTGCAGATTTTTCACTACCTCCCCCCTCGGACAAAATATCCAATATATCCTCCATTCCCGTGTACAAAGATTTTCTGGGAGATTCCAATACACTTTCTCCATTTCAGAAAGAAGAGATGAATCTGTTTGTTTGTTTGTTATTGGCTTGTTTGGTTGTGGTCAACACACAGAATGTACCACGTGAGTATCCTCATTTTTTTATAAGAACAAACTACATAAAAACGTAAGGATTCGATGGCCAAAATGTTAGGAACAAGTTGAGAATATTTTAAGGCTTTGAGGACTCTAAAATACTCAATTTCTTAGGAAAATGGACAAAGATGCTCAAAAAATGATGAAAATAAGAACATCCGAAGGCTTTAAAAATTTTGTTGGATGTTCTTGTAAAAAAAGACGTGTAAGCGAAGATCAATAGGATGATAGCGGGGGTAGGGGTTAGGGGTAAAAAACTCCCGTATTTTCATATTTCTTAGGGGTGCCAACTGCTCATTCGCCTAACCATTAAGTTCTAAATATGTAAAGCCATCACACTCCGTTAATGATAACAACTGACATTTTCCCACATCTCTGACATATCATCACAAGCAAAAGTAATACTTTAAGCGTACAAACTTTCGAGAGCAGAAACTTTCGCGAAGTTCAAAAATCGCGAAATTCACGACATTTACTTTCGCGAATTTCAGGAAAAAATATTTTTCGCGAGAATAGACTTTCGCAAATCATTGGTTAAAAATGAGAATTTTTAAACGAAAATTCCTTGAATCCGATAGACTGGAGTCGTTTATAATGCGTGTAATACTATAGTTTGATTCGCAAACCTCTATAGATATATCTCCTATATAGAAACTAGAAAGAAGAAACTTTTTTCGCTAGAGGATGAGCAGAAGCCTAGTAATACTAATAATACCAATACTAATAATAATAATACGGGATTTAGTTTGTATAAACGACTGGAAGAATCCGGTGTTCCAGCCTTATAGATACAGGGGCTAGCTACGCTGAAACTTGCGTAGCGAGAAAACAATTTATCAAGCAACAACAAACTCTCAAAACGAAATCAACTCAAATGAAAAACTTTCAATACACAAATCCACACATATTCTTTTTTCTCAAGAATTATTTTGAGCAGGTAAAAAATTATAATTGCAATATTGACACTTTTCTTTTGTTTGGAGTTAGTGCACAAAGGTTTCTAGACGACTAAAATTGTTCCATTCATTACTTTTTGCTTTATTTCTACTATGTATAAATTAGTCGTCTAGCTTGCTAGACTATGAATCCGATAAAAACGGTTATTCTTTGACTTTACAGAAGGCGTCAAAGGCTAGAAATATGCTGAAAATTTTTATGTTTATTACGATTTCGAAGTTTTATAGATTTTCAATTTTCTAAAGAAAATTTCACGAGCTTAAACTTTCGCAAATTACCCTGTTAAGAATTTTCAAAGACATTAACTTTTGCGAAAAAGGCCAAAATTCGCGAAAATCGCAAAAGTTTGTACGCCTTAAAACAGGCAAATAATTAAGATTTGCGAAATAGTTTCCTTTTTATGAAATCATGTCACGATTACAGAATACAATTTTTCCTTTTCTTCAACAGTCGGGTTCACATACTCGATATTATCTGAAGGATGCAATGACCGTAAAGTGGCAGGTTGTGGATTGGCTTCCATCTATAGAAATGGTGGACAGTTGTCTCTTAGACGACGTGGATATAATTTCGTGGCTTTCAGTTCCGTAACAGGTTTGTTCAATCAAGTACTTTCATTTTTTTTTCTCACTAAGGTTCTTATCAAACCAAAACTTTACAGTGACATTTGACTTAACCGGCTGCTAGTATGCTTCTTATATGCGTGTCACACGAAAAACTATTTCAGTAACGAGCGTAATCTAATGAGCTATAGTTTTATAGCTATTCACCGGCAACTCAGGGGTTAAAAATATTCATTCATTTACATATCCTTTCAGGCAATTACCATTCTCGGGCATCTTTTGATACATTTGCAAACAAAGATGCATGTCGTCAAATGTACAATTGGATCAGATCCCGACCAACACAGTGAGTTTATGACCTAAATTAATAATATACATTTCTAACTGAAACCATTCGAGCGATTTCTGATTTTACCCCTCGACGTTAGAGTTATGGAGAGGGGGTCTACTGTAATTGAAAGTGTTTAGATGTGAATACAAGACAATACCCACAATATCTAGATAGCGATTGTAACACAAAAAGGTACTATGCCAGGCTTTTATAAACGGGAGACCACCATTAATTATCCTACAGTAACCCGAAAATGTAATTTGTTTCTTTAGAACTGTTGTGTTGGGTGCAATCCAAGACGAAGGATCAGTTCAGTTCGTTCCAGGCTATTGTGATAAAGCTTTAGAATTGATCGGTGGTCAAAAACCATTCCAAAGGCAATATCGTGGTAGTTTTGCTATCGCTGGTTATCGAGGACTCCCTAAACCATACTGGGCTCGTCAACAGAAATTACTGTCTAGTGAAGGGCCATTGAGGATGAGCGGCTTTGTACAAATACCAGTTGGTAAGTGGAGAGCGATTGTTACCCCAATGTGAATTTTCCTTAATCAAATATCATAGTATACATAGTCACAGCTAAGGTTAAATTTTATAAATTCAAAACATCGTGATTATAGTTTATAACCCCGGAAAATGACTGAAAATCCATTTTACTCATGACTAAAACAAAACCTGATCAAAATCATGGTTAAGCACAACTACTAAGCGATATCAAAGGCATGAAATGAAGGAAAGGCACTAGAAGAAATA
Organism: Clytia hemisphaerica; assembly: GCF_902728285.1. Classification (NCBI taxonomy): domain Eukaryota; kingdom Metazoa; phylum Cnidaria; class Hydrozoa; order Leptothecata; family Clytiidae; genus Clytia; species Clytia hemisphaerica. The sequence goes on along the minus strand of NW_027103968.1, from coordinate 1,364,093 downwards.
GAAATATTCATCTCCACACCTCTCTATCTCGTTTACAGGTGGAATCAGTTATCGTGTCTTTTCACAAGGCTGTGAAGATCCTGGCATCCCTTCAGGGACATGTGGAGTTGCCAGAATCAACTTGAACAACCAATTCGCCACCAATCTCGCACCAAGAGGACGTGGATACAATTTCGTTGCTATCAACTCGAAATCAGGTACGAAACAAAATGGTGGTAGCAAACTCTCATTCTGCTCTTTCACTTTTCGGATTCTAGTCCGTGGCCTTTTTAGTTTTTATCAAAATGTCTGTCACTGACTTTTAGATATGTTTTTTTACTAAATTTGAGGGTGCTGATTCCGTTTTTTTGTCAAGGTTGAGAATATAATCAAATATCGTACTCTTTTCTAAGGATTGGTATTGGAGAGCCGTTCATTTGACACCTTTTGCTGTTCCATCAACTGTAAGAGAATGTATGACTGGATCAAAGCACTCAACCCACAGTAAGTCAAAAATATCTTAACAATGCATCTAAATAGTGAATAAAAACTCAATACTCTTCATAGTATACACATAATTCCAAGCTCAACATGGCAATACCCATACCCAGTCCCCCAACGAATCTTCTTTAAACAAATACATTATTTTCGAGATTTTCTCAGAATTATTGTGGGCCTCGTTTTCGAATAGAATAATTACTCTCAATAACATTTACACATTCGAAATGTATTCCCAAAACACCATTATCTGACACAATTCTGACACAAAAAAGGTTAAACTCACAAGTATCTAGTGATTGAGGCATCCTGACAAGCTCATAATAATTTCATGGCCATACATTTAGAAAGGATATTGTCAAAATCAATAACTACTTCAGTAGCAGGTATAAGGAGGGTTCAAAATAGATCTTATCGGAGTTTTTTATTTTTCTAAAAAAGCGCTGCATTGTGGGATTGTTCCGGGAGTATTACAAAAGAAATCTCTTAGGAATTCCTCGAGTGAATTCTATTTTTTTTTAGAAAAATCTAAAACTCCGATAAGATCTATTTATGACAGAGAGTGTTTCTTTAATCCATAATCCTTATAAATAAGGAAATAAAATCTCACCGTGATAAATTTTGAGCACCCCAATGATCAGCCACTGTATCTATACCCCCGTTTCTTACAGGACAATTGTGTTGGGAGCCATCCAAGATGAAGCAAATAGCAAGTTCAACAATGATTGTAAAAACGCTCTGGCGCTTATTGGAGCTAGCTATTCATCCGGTTATCGTGGCTCGCATTCCATCATCGGCTACAGAGGAAACCCAAAACCTACATGGATTCGCCATTCTCAACGAACCAAGACCAACGGACCTACTGTACTCAGTGGCTACATACAAATACCTGTCTAAATAAATATACCGTACATTATGCTTCCTAGCTGAAACCTGATCGGATGAAAATTCGTCGAAGAAAACATTTTTAGATGAAAAGTTTCGTCCTAAAGCAATCTTTTTGTTACTTTTTGCCGGTGAATTTTCTACCGATTATGTGCATAACGTCAAAGGAATACCATAGACCTAAGTAATATTTGTAGTTTTCTTAGAGGGGAATCAAATCTTATAATGTTATTGTTCTTTTTAAAGCCTAATTAATAAAATAAAAGCACTGAAAATATTTACTCTATAGAAATAAGGTACTTTCTATTTACTTCTTTTCATCAAATTTCCCAGTAGGTTTGCGAGGTTAGAAACAACTTATCGATAGATTGAATCCATCTATTTGGTTTACTCTCGGGTACTTAATAGCCGGGGGGCGATAATTAATTTTCCACCCAGGAATTCTTATTCCAACCCCCCCCCCCCCGCTTATTGATTTTTTGAAAGTTACCTCTTTTTCCCTAAGTCTGCTGTATTAGTCTCATTTTCGAAAATTTTCCAGCCAGCACATTTTTTAATCCAACTCCCCCCCCGCTTATTAAGTTTTGAGATTCTTTCCAACCCCCCCCTGCTTATTCCAAACCCCCCGTCTATTAGGTCCTGTCAGCAAACTTGAATTGTCTACCCAATTCCCCTCACATGGCATGGGTTGACCAGGGCGAAGGTTCGTTCACTTGCCGAGTGAATCACCGCGAGTGGGAATCGAACCTTGCTCTCCGGTACAGGGATCAAGGTTGATGAGCATTATACCACGGCACGTATATGTATTTATTACATATATACTTATGTATATATGTGTATACCTTATCGGGGAAAGAAATGTCGGGAAAGTGACGAAACTTTTGAGGGGCTGACGAAATTTCCCCCCGACGAATTATTTTCCCCCGATATTTTATCAACTGACCAAAACTTTGACCCAACTTTTTTATCCCCGACCAAAACTTTTACCTGATCCCCCCCCTCCGTCCAAAACTTTTAACCAGTTTTTTAATCCCCGACCAAGATTTTCCACCGAATTTCAACAGAAAAAAGGATTACTATCGTAGTTTTCCATTGTAAACGTTTCCAGGGATGTTTCTTAACAGAAAAATTAAAATGACTTTTTCAAACAAGTTCTTTTGCCCGATAAACACAACAAGCTAAGTTAAAACTACAATGGTCTGATAAAAAATATCAATAGTAACACAATGTCGGTCGTCGGTCAAGTCTTTAAAAAATCCAAATATTAACAAAGTTTTTATGAAAATGTCCCTCAATTCTGGGCATTTTTGGCAGCAAGAAAAGGTAGTAGTTTGTAGCAGTAATTCAATGTTGTAATGAGCATTACTAACAATTTTGATAATTTTTTCTTATGCTCTATATTTTGTTGGAAACCACATTAAAAAAATTTGGTAGGGGAAAAGTGACGAATTTGAAATTTTGGTCTGGGGAAAGGAAAGTGACGAAAATGCCTCTAGGTGACAAAGGCTTTCCCCGACGAAAAAAAACCCCGACTAATTAAAACTCCGACATTTTTTTCCCCCGATAAGGTATGCGTTATATCACTGTAACTTGCTAAAGCACTGGGCTCAACTTCAGTATAGGTGTGAAAGTGGAAGGCCCAATTGTAAACACTTTTTGTAAACAATAGACATCAATTCAATGTCCATTGTGTCTTTTTCAAGTTGATATAACCTGAATTGCAGCTGTTTGTTCACAGCCATAATTCTCCGGCTTTCCCGGTTTATCTCGCTCAAATCAGCTAAAACTCATGAAGTCAGCTTTTTAATATTTTCTAAACTATCTTCAATTTTGTACAGGGAGTGAAATTTGTTAATAGAATAGATGGTCATTCTAGGCGGCAGCGGTGGTGGCAGTGGAGGAGAAGATGGCGACAGCAGAAGAATAATTCGAACCTCTATAACTCGAATGTATCCTTAACTCGAACAAGTTTTATTGTCCCTTGATTTAACAATGCCTTATAAACCTTACTCCATAGCTCGAAGTTTTCTTAACTCGAACAGATTTGTGTTCCCCGTGCGTGTTCGAGTTATAGAGACTAAACAGTTAATAAGATATCTTTTTTGAACAATGATGCAAGAGCCTAAACTAGAAGATCCTACCAGGACTTTCCGACAGAGCCGAAGTATTTGATCTCTCTATTCTATTTCTATTTCTATTAGCCACATTCCGCGGACGCGGTCGAATTGGGAAGGAGTTACATCGGATCACCCAAAGTACCCTCATGTTTTTTTTTTATTTTCTTATCTCTGATCCTGTCTCTCTCTTTTCTGACTGTCTGAGTTTCTGAGTTTCTGAGACTTAGTTTCTCATTTCTGACTGAGTTTTCATACCTGTCAATCATTTGTCCATCAATTTCGACCAACCTAATTTTCGCACCGAGTGGGATTCGAACCACCACCAAAGAAAGACCTTCAGATTCGGAAGCCAGCGCTCTATCCACTGAGCCATCGCCGCACAGCAAATCCACGCAATTCATAACATATTATACCAAACTAGCAAAAGACGGGGGTAATGTTATTATAATATGGGTAAAAGTACCCCTTTTTTAAACCTGACTGAAATTCGAGCCGTTACTAGCAACCCTGCGGGGCCCAAGGCGCCGAGTATGCACCCGGCACAGTGACAAGCCGTTACTAGCAACCCTGACCCTACCTAACTGTTAGTTTAATCAATTCCAAACAACAAAACCCCCGGAAAGGTGACTATCAGCGATCCGTGGATAAAAAAATAAAAAAATGAAAAATAAAAAAATGAAGGTAACTTTGGGTGATCCGATATAACTCTCTCCGTCGAATTGGCGTGTAGTGATAAATTTTTCAAAATGGTAGATTTCACTTTCGTTACTTTCGACTAATGCTTCAGATGCATCCGGCCGCGCGGGACGCGCGCATATACCGCGCGGAGCGCGTAGCGCGTAGCATAGGGTTAGGGATTTGCACCAGGGTGGCGAAGCCACCCTGGTGCACATCCCTAACCCCTCACCCGGCCGGCGGTGCACACGTGTGGTGGCTTCTTTGGAGTAATGGCGATCATAACAGTTAGCCTAACTCGTCAGTCAGACTTATATATATATATAGTACTTAGACCTTCGTATAAGTAACCCCAAATAACGGATTTTCGGCAGCCGGTTTGGCCCAGTGGATAGGGCATTGGTTTCGGAAACTATAGGTTCCCGGTTCGAGACCCCCTTTGGTCACTATTCAACTTGAAAAAAACTCTAAGTCCAGCCGGATGCATCTGAAGCTTTAGCCAAATGTCTTTCGTTTTCAGTTAGGCGGCTTATGGATCTGAGCAAATCTGAGCACTATAAGGTACTATAAGAAAAATAAACAGATTTAGCAAAGAAGAAGCTGAGGAATCAGGGGCGGATCTAGGATTTTGAGGGTACCATGCAACAACTAAACCTTTTTATCAGGTTTACATTAAAATTTTAGTCGGAATTAGTATGAAAAGTGTGTCCTTTGCTTTCTCTCATAAAAACCATTAATTTTCAGTACAGTAATTTAAACAAAATCGTTATTTTCTCTGTATAATAATAACAAGACCAAATAAAAGAGAAACCGTATAAATATTTAATGAAAAGCAAACAGCAAAAGAGCAAAAAAAATTTGAGAGTTTTATCTATTAGTACTTTGTATAACAAGAAAAGTGTGTAAAGAGGGCAGTATAGAGTGAGAAAGATCTTCTTTCAAATTTGTTTTTTTAAATATTAAAGTCATAAAATATTTTCCATGAATTACATTTTAAAGATATTACATATATACCTACAAATATATTACAAACAATCCCACCAAATAGAAATTCTTGTTGATACAAAAAAATATTTTGTCTGTTTTGAAATTTATTTTGCAATCTTGAATTCCAAGAGTTCCATAAAAAAAATGTCATTTAACTGTAAATCCCATGTTGTAATTTGATCAGTGTGACCATAGGCTCAATCTCGCTGTCTCAGTCCACAGTGGGATTGAATTGTATGCAAAGTTTTACGACTACGCAAATGAAAATAATATAATACACATCCTGAATTCAAAACTAGGGGTGGAGAATTCATACCGTGATTGACTGATTGACTACAATAATCTTGAGGACCCTCATATTGTTTGTATATGTAATTTTTTTATGAACCTCAGAATTCAGTTCTATAAAGACGTCCATTATATTCCATTATTGGCATTAATTTTCAAGCCAGCACATAAATAATGTCTTCTGCAACCTCATCCTTGAAGCATGACCTTTGATGTGTTTGTACCCTTCGTATATACTATTTGCTATTAAACATCGAGCTGTCAGTAAAGTGTTCAACAAAGCCAAGACCAAAACTAAAACCAAAACAAAGCTAAGTGAGCAACTATCAAAAGAAATCTCCTGATGGTCAACCTCCTGGTTGTTGTTAGGGTTTCGATTATGTACTGCTTGCTTATTTCTCCATAGCATTGTTCACGTCATTGTTCTTGAAACTGATAGAATTCCAGATAAAAAACCCAACGCTTCTTTACTCGTTGATACTTAATTTTCTTGATCAGTTTGTATTGGGATTCAGGAACTATAACATCTGGTAAATCATTAGAAGATGATCTGAAACAAACTCCAATGGTCAGAACATATGACACCAAATTTCCAAATCCTTCTGTTTTGAAAAGTTTTTTGTACTGTTTTCACAATTCAGGATCCTTTTGCAAACGATGGAATTTAATAGGGTTACCATTAGAGTCTTTCACAAAAACACAAGCTGGAACTGCAGCTACTTTTCATTGTGGATTGTGAAAACAACTCCAATCTGCTAAAAATTTCAGTCTTCTCTAACTTTTCCTCTCAATCTTGGCTTGTTTTGGTTTGGAATTTTCGCAAGATGGCGCATATCTTCGAAAAAGTCCCTACAGCTAGTTACCAGGCCCTTTTACGGAATGTGGCTAATTATGGTTGAGTTACAGGAGGCTCTGGGAGCCCATTCTCGCAACTATAGATGCTTTGAGTAAGCATCCTGTCAGCACCTTGAACTGACTACCCAATTCCCCTCACATGGCATGGGTTGACCCGGGCGAAGGTTTGTTCACTTGCCAAGTGAACCGTTGTGAGTGGGAATCGAACCTTGGTCGCCTGTACAGGAATCAAGGTTGATGTCCACTATACCACAACGCCTATTTTTCTTCCAAAACTTCCGTGTTGTTTTGACTTTTTGCAAACTTTTCCGTCATTCTCGAGAGACTGCATCTCGTATTCATATGATTCCGTATCTCTTAGGGAGATATTTTGATTTAATTTCATCATTTCTCCAAAGGAAAAATTGACGTCAAGAAAAACTTCCAATAAAAGTGACGTCAAATAATATTTTGCTATCCATTCGCCTTAAACTTTTGTCAAGTGCGGCAGAAGTGAATATTGTGAATTTTTGTGAATATTTTGATCAAAATATTGATTAATAATGAGAAATTTTGCAGATTATCGTTTCAATTCCTCTGAGGAATATCGTTTGATGTATCTACATGAAGTAGATCAAAACAAAAAATTGAAATTGGTCAATGAAGACCAACAAACAACCATTGAAGACTTGCGCAAACAACTTGCCGAAATGACGGAAAAGTTTGCAAAAAGTCAAAACAACACGGAAGTTTTGGAAGAAAAACTTCAAAAACAAACTCAAAAAGCGAGTAACTTGGAACAGAAGCAGTCAGAAAGTGAACGAAAGATTGTCGAAGCGACACAGGAATGCCAAAAGCAAAAAGAACGTGTCAAAAAAGTGAAAGCATTGAGCACCGAGATGTTGGACGAATTAGACAAAGCTGATCGCAAGATCCAATCTTTGGAATCTCGTGTTGATCAACAAGCTGACTTCATTAGAAAAAAGTCATTCATCAATAAGGAGCTCTCGCAACAGGTCCAACTCCTCAAGAAAACTTGCAAAGCCGCTGAAAAGAAATCAGCCAAATCCACCAAGTTGATCCACGAATTGAAGGTGACCGTGTTCCAACAACAAAACACAATCAAAATGTATGAAGACTTCAAATCACGCTTCCAAGCACGTGAGAGGAAAGTCCTTCTCAAGCTTGAAAACTTGGACAAGCACCAAGAAGGAAAATTTCAATCTCGTGTTTTCTCCAGTCTTCGTCGTTGGAGCCAAAGCCAGGAGTTAGTGAAAAGCATCAGCGCTTTGTTCGAGAGCAACATCCTCTCCGGCGTTGAAACACACCTTGCAGCTGAATCGAACGAACGCTTGATTTGAGTTTACAAAACAAATTTGATGTCAGGTCAGGAGGAGCACCATCTAGATCCCTGCTATCGGTCAAGCTTGAATCCGATACAACCTGTGCAGCGAAAGACGGAAACAACACCTAGCCCGTCTTCAAAATCATCGAGCTCTAAGAACATCAAAAGAGCGGACGGAACAACATCTATCCCGTTGTAAATAGTTTTTGTAATATATTTTAGTTTTCCATTCAAAAAAGAAAATTACAAAAACAAATAAGATGTCTTCGTGTCTACTACTATTTAATTGAGGGGATGAGATCCTTGAGAACACTATAGCTCTTTAGGGTCCTGTTTTTGATTTTTTTAAAGTGTGAAATCTGTGTTTCTTAAATGAAATTTTCTTAAACGTAAAAATTCATCGATGAAAAATACAAGGAGCTGTATCCTTGGGAAAGACAGATCGTACGTGCTCAACGCACTGGGCACAACTTCAATAGATTCAAATTATTCATAGACCCAATTGTAGCAAAACAAACCAAAAGATTAGTGCCCAGGCCAGGAAATCAAATTTGAAAAATTAAAAAAATGTCCCCTGAGATATTCACCCAAGAAACAGGTGTGCCTAATTTCAGCGAAATCATTTTTGCCTACCCTGAAGCAATGCATGATGAAATCTATACAAACTGTCCTCAAAGGTTATTATTCAGTGAAAGCCAAACAGTGATTTATTTTCACGGTATAGAAAAGTAATTTCGTCACGTGATCTACTGCATAAAGTGCCGCTTGTTGGATGAATGTTTCACACGTCAATGGAGTTGACCTATGCCTGAAGCTCCTGACAACTTGCCTTTAAAGGGCATTATGTGCACCGATGTTTTTAGACGAAGAATAAAATATCTTTCTAATGGTACCAAAATAGTTGTTTAACACCTGAGCTACAGGCTTTTATGCCAATTCAAGGGTGAGGTTTCACTCTGAATATTCTAGCTAAAATTTGACTCATATGGTGCAAATGTTCAAAGTTTTTTTTATCTTTTACATAAGGCAGTGTTTCTTAAAATTTTCAAAACATCATCAAAAGATGTGAATTTTAGATCCAAGCTTACAGTGAACTGTTTCTCTGATCAACCTCTACTAAAGAAACATGAAAAATCTAAGGCGTATAAGCTTTCACGACCAGAAAATTTTGCGAATGTTAAACCTTATTCGCTATGGTTGATATCTATGAAATTTTTTAACAAGGCGATTCCCGATTCGCGAAAGTTTATGCTCACGAAAAATTTCATTAAAAAAGTCGAAATCGCACTAATCTTTTAGCATATTTAAAGCTCTTAGAGCCTTCTAAAAGCCGAAGAAAAACCCTTGAAGTTTAGTCAAACTATTATTACTATACAACGGGAGCCGTCTACTTAATTTAGAACGCTTTCACGTTATAGATATTGAAGAATAATCAATTGAGGCTCCCGAGCGGCACCCCGCATCACGCCGTTATGCAATTTCTTTTGCTCTCATCCCGAACATGAAAAAATAGTCAAAATTTATTCGTCACGCAAAAGTAGTGAAAAATTGCCCCAAAATGACGCTTCAGGTCAGGTAGAATCTTAACCAGTATGGGGGGAGAGTTCTTAAACGGGTCGGGTAGATTCTAAACCATTACGAGGGAGAGTTCTTTACCATGTTGGGCAGGTTTTTAACCATTACGAGAGAGAATTCTTTACCAGGTTAGGCGGGTTCTTAACTAGTATGAGGATATTTCTTTATTGGGTCGGACAAACTTCACCAGTACAAAGAATAATGAGTTCTATACTAGGTTGGACGGAATGTTAATAAGAATGGGGAAAGTCCTTTACCAGGTCAGGTGGATTTTTAAACAGTTATTGGGAGAGTCCTTTATTACTAAGTCAGGGGATTCTTAACCAGGATGGAGAAACTTCTTTAACAGGTGGGGCGGATTCTTAACCAGCTGGAAAAGGGCGGTTCCTTTACAAATGCTAGTGTAAAACCTGGCAAGTTAAATGAACTTTGGCTGATTCTTTACCAACTTTGAAAGCTGGTTGAGAATTCAACAAGCGACCCATTGATTTTTCATAACACTTTAACGACTGTGAGATTATTTATGAATTTATTGGGTCTTATGGAAACACAAAACTAGAACTAGAACAACCCATCAATTCCAGTTCACGTGAAAAAATGACGTCAAAAAAAACTTTTTGGATAAAACTGACGTCAAATAATATTTTACCATTCAATCGCCTTTAAAACTTTTGTCTCTAGTGCAGCAAAAGGTGAATTTTGTGAATTTTATCTATATTATCGTCGAAATATTGATTAAAAATGAGAAATTTTGCTGATTATCGTATCAATTTCTCTAAGGAATATCGTTTGATGTATCTACATGAAGTAGATCGAAACAAAAAATTAAAATTGGTCAATGAAGACCAACAAACAACCATTGAAGACTTGCGCAAACAACTTGTCGAGATGACGGAAAATTTTGCCAAAAGTCAGAACAACATGGAAGTTTTGGAAGAAAAACTTCAAAAACAAACTCAAAAAGCGAGTAACTTGGAACAGAAGCAGGTAGAAAGTGAACGAAAGATTGTTGAATCGAAACAAGAATGCCAAAAGCAAGAAGAACGCGTCAACAAGGTGAAAGCATTGAGCGCTGAAATGTTGGACGAATTAGACAAAGCTGATCACAAGATTCGATCTTTGGAATCTCGCATTGATCAACAAGCTGACTTCATTACGCAAAAGTCATTCATCAATAAGGAGCTCTCACAACAGGTCCAAGACCTCAAGAAAACTTACAAAGCCGCTGAAATAAAATCAGCCAAAACCACCAAGTTGATCAACGAATCGAAGGTGACCGTGTTCCAACAACAAAACACGATCAAAATGTATGAAGACTTCAAATCTCGCTTCCAAGTACGTGAGAGAAAAATCCTTCTCAAGCTAGAAAACTTGGAGAAGCACCAAGAAGGAAAATTTCAATCTCGTGTTTTCTCTAGTCTTCATCGTTTGAGCCAAAGTCAGGAGTTAGTGAAAAGCATAAGCGCTTTGTTCGAGGGCAACATCCTCTCCGGCGTTGAAGCACACCTTGCAGCTGAATCGAACGAACGCTTGATTTGAGTTTGCAAAACAAATTTGATGTCAGGTCAGGAGGAACACCATCTAGATCCCTGCTATTGGTCAAGCTTGAATCCGATACAACCTGTGCAGCAAAAGACGAAAACAACACCTAGCCCGTCTTCAAGATCATTGAAGCTCTAAGAACATCAAAAGAGCGGACGGAAACAACATCTATCTTACCGTCAATAAAACCTTTCAGTTTTCCATCCAAAGAAAGAAAATTACTAAAACGAATAAAATGTCTTCGTGTCTACTACTATTTAATTGAGGGGAAGAGATCCTTGAGAACACTATACCTCTTTAGGCTCCTGTTTTTGATTTTTTTTAAGTCTAAAATCTGTGTTTCTTAAATGAAATTTTCTTAAACGTGAAAATTCATTGATGAAAAATACAAGGAGCTGTATCCTTGGGAAAGACAGATCGTACGTGCTCAACGCACTGGGCACAACTTCAATAGATTCAAATTATTCATAGATCCAATTGTAGCAAAACTAACCAAAAGATTAGTGCCCAGGCCTGGAAATCAAATTTGAAAAATTAAAAATATGTCCCCTGAGATATTCATCCAAGAAACAGGTGTGGCTAATTTCAGCGAAATCATTTTTGGCTACCCTGAAGCAATGCGCGATAAAATGTATACAAACTGTCCTTAAAGGTTATTATTCAGTGAAAACCAAATTGTGATGTTCACGGTATAGAAAAGTGATTTCGTCACGTGATCTACTGCACAAAGTGCCGCTTGTTGGATGAATGTTTCACACGTCAATGGAGTTGACCTATGCCTGAAGCTCCTGACAACTTGCCTTTAAAGGGCATTATGTGCACCGATGTTTTTAAACGGAGAATAAAATATCTTTCTAATGGTACCAAAATAGATGTTTAACACCCGAGCTACAGGCTTTTATGCCAATTCATGGTTGAGGTTTCACACTGAATATTCTAGCTAAAATTTGACTCATATGTTGTAAATGTTCAAAGCTTTTTGTGCTTTACATAAGGCAGTGTTTCAAAACATAATCAAAAGATGTGAATTTTAGATCCAAGCTTACAGTGAACTGTCTCTCTGATCAACCTCTACTAAAGAAACATAAAAAATCTAAGGTGTATAAGCTTTCACGACCAGAAGCTTTTGCGCATTTTAAACCTTATTCGCTATGGTTGATATCTATGAAATTTTTTAACAAGGCGATTTCCGATTCGCGAAAGTTTATGCTCACGAAAAATTTCATTAAAAAAGTCGAAATCGCACTAATCTTTTAGCATATTTAAAGCTCTTAGAGCCTTCTGAAAGCCGAATGAAAACCCTTTAAGTTTAGTCAAACTATTATTACTATACAACGGGAGCCGTCTACTTAATTTTGAACGCTTTCACGTTATAGATATTGAAGACGAATCAACCAAGGCTCCCGAGCGGCACCCCACATCACGCCCTATTGCAATTTCTTTTGCTCTCATCACGAACATGAAAATAGTCAAAATTTATTCGTCACGCAAAAGTAGTGAAAAATTGCCCCAAAATGACGCGTCAGGTCAGGTGGATTCTTAACCAGTATGGGGGAGAGTTCTTAAATGGGTCGGGCAGATTCTAAACCATTACGAGGGAGAGTTCTTTACCATGTTGGGCAGGTTTTTAACCATTACGAGAGAGAATTCTTTACCAGGTTGGGCGGGTTCTTAACTAGTATGAGGATATTTCTTTAATGGGTCGGACAAACTTCACCAGTACAAAGACTAGAGAGTTCTATACTAGGTTGGGCGGACTGTTAACAAGAATGGGGAAAGTCCTTTACCAGGTCAGGTGGATTCTTAAACAATTATTGGGAGAGTCCTTTATTGCTAAGTCAGGGGATTCTTAACCAGGATGGAGAAACTTCTTTAACAGGTGGGGCGGATTCTTAACCAGCTGGAAGAAGGCGGTTCCTTTACAAATGCTAGTGTAAAACCTGGCAAGTTAAATGAACTTTGGCTGATTCTTTACCAACTTTGGAAGCTGGTTGAGAATTCAACAAGTGACCCATGGATTTTTCATAACACTTTAACGACTGTGAGATTTTTTTTTATGAATTTATTGGGTCTTATGGAAACACAAAACTAGAACCAGAATAACCCCGGGGGGGGGCGTACTAGGGTTGCGAGCTGACCGGGGGGGGGGTGCCACCCGACTTACGAAATTTGGACCCTTACCGGGACTAAAAAGGAGAAAACAATTGAAAATTTTGGGAATTTTACGACCCTTAGCTGGACAAATTTGACCAATTTTGACCAAATTTCGATCTTTCAGGGGGTAAAAAGTTGAAATTTTCCTATTTTTCCGACCCTTAGTGGGACTGAAATTTGATTTTCTGATTTTTCAACTTTGGAAGTCCAAAAAAGGTACCCTTAAGGGCGGCACATACCGTACCCCCCATTTGCCTAAGTACCCCCCCCCCCCGGGAGAACAAACCATCAATTCCAGTTTGATGTATTCAATGCCTAAGACAAGTTCACGTAAAAAAGTGACGTCAAAAAAATAAATTTTGAATAAAACTGACGTCAAATAATATTTTACCATTCAATCGCCTTTTAAACTTTTGTCTCTAGTGCAGCAAAAGGTGAATTTTATAAATTTTATCTATATTATCGTCGAAATATTGATTAAAAATGAGAAATTTTGCTGATTATCGTATCAATTTCTCTGAGGAATATCGTTTGATGTATCTACATGAAGTAGATCAAAACAAAAAATTGAAATTGGTCAATGAAGACCAACAAACAACCATTGAAGACTTGCGCAAACAACTTGTCGAGATGACGGAAAAGTTTGCCAAAAGTCAGAACAACATGGAAGTTTTGGAAGAAAAACTTCAAAAACAAACTCAAAAAGCGAGTAACTTGGAACAGAAGCAGGTAGAAAGTGAACGAAAGATTGTTGAATCGAAACAAGAATGCCAAAAGCAAGAAGAACGCGTCAACAAGGTGAAAGCATTGAGCGCTGAAATGTTGGACGAATTAGACAAAGCTGATCACAAGATTCGATCTTTGGAATCTCGCATTGATCAACAAGCTGACTTCATTACGCAAAAGTCATTCATCAATAAGGAGCTCTCACAACAGGTCCAAGACCTCAAGAAAACTTACAAAGACGCTGAAATAAAATCAGCCAAAACCACCAAGTTGATCCCCGAATTGAAGGTGACCGTGTTCCAACAACAAAACACAATCAAAATGTATGAAGACTTCAAATCTCGCTTCCAAGCACGTGAGAGAAAAATCCTTCTCAAGTTAGAAAACTTGGAGAAGCACCAAGAAGGAAAATTTCAATCTCATGTTTTCTCTAGTCTTCATCGTTTGAGCCAAAGTCAGGAGTTAGTGAAAAGCATCAGCGCTATGTTCGAAAGCGACATCCTCTCCGGCGTTGAAGCACACCTTGCAGCTGAATCGAACGAACGCTTGATTTGAGTTTATAAAACACATTTGATGTCAGGTCAGGAGGAAAACCATCTAGATCCCTGCTATCGGTCAAGCTGAAATCCGGTACAACCTGTGAAGCAAAAGACGGAAACAACACCAAGCCCGTCTTCAAGATCATTGAAGCTCTGAGAACATCAAAGAGCAGGCGGAAACAACATCTATCTTACCGTCAATAATTTTTGTAGAAATTTTCAGTTTTCCATCCAAAGAAAGAAAATTACAAAAACGAATAAAATGTCTTCGTGTCTACTACTATTTAATTGAGGGGAAGAGATCCTTGAGAACACTATAGCCATTTCCTAAAATTCCTGTTTTTGGATTTTTTTTAATTGTGAAATCTGTTTTCTTAAATGAAATTTTTTTAAACGTAAAAATTAATTGATGAAAAATTCAAGGAACTGTATCCTTGGAAAATATAGGTCGAACATACGCAACGCACTGGAATCAACTTCAGTGGCTTCAAATTATTCATAGACCCGATTATAGCAAAACAAACCAAAATAATCGTGTCCAGGCCTCGAAAATTCAAATTTTTGAAAAATGAAAAAATGCACCGAAGGAACAGGCAAATCTGACAATTTTTGAAGTCTCCAGGCTGCTTCAACGTGTTAGCCTCGTTTGGGTGAAAAGCTCGTCCTCAGCCCCCAAACATCAAACTTATTGAAAAAAAATCCAAGGAACAAGATATTCACATAAGGAACAAGATATTCACATAAGGAACAAGTTTCTCTAATTTCAGCGAATCCAACCATTTTTTGTTTGAAGTCTCCAGCCTGCCCTAAAGTTTTTTGTGAGAGACAGATAGACAGACAGACAGATTGTCAGAATCTAGCTCAACTGAAGTTGAGAATAGAATACAGAGATTGCATTCAGAAATATCCCTTGATAAAACAAAAGATTACTTATTTCCTTTGACAAATACAAGATTGCTTTTGGTCATTTTCATTGGGAAATGAAAGAAAAGATTGTTTTTTAAAGATTTTGCATAGCGAATAAAAGACAAAGGCTAGTTTTTATATTTTTTATGATATACAAGAAAGTAAATTAAGTCATTGTTTGAAAAAAATCGATTTCAATTCATCATGAATATTCTTAACTTTTTGGAAAAAATCATCCTGAAATATTCTTACAGTATTCCTAGGTTTGAATCTAAACCCAGCCAAAATGTAGCATGTAATACATACCTCAAGCAAAAATTTGAAACCTTTTAGCATTGCTGGGGAAAAATTGGCAATTTAATGGTAAAATGCTTTAAAAATGGCATTTTTAGGCTCAGTTGCAAAATTCCATTATGGTGGTATTCTTACCATATTCTTAATTCTTGGGCCAATTTCATCACAAATATTCTATAAGTATAATCTTATAAAAAATGACGTGTAACCCAGCAAACTAATCGACAAGTCATAGTGCGGAAAAGGGTCTGATCCCCCTTTCTTGGCATCCCCCCTAACCTTTAAAAATGCCTATCCCCCAAGGATTTTGGACAAAAACAGCTAACAAATATATGGTGAAATATCTTAGAGAGAAAGCGAAATAATAAACTTGTTTCTTCTTCTTGACTCAGACTACTCTAACAGAAAACTTCCTTTCGTGAAGACCAAATTTCATAACCTGTGCTTGAAAATAATCTACAATATATATGTAAGCCCCCCCTTCTTAAACTATCCCCCCTTGCTTGCTGTCCCCCACCTTTTTCATAAAAATTTCTGACCCCCCCCCTCTTCTTAAACTTTTCGGAAGGTGTCATCCCCCCTTAAGAAAGGGGGGACGAACTATGCTTCAAGTCATTCCGGGTGAAGCCGGGAGGGATATGCTTTGCCTTAATTCTTTGAATGGTAATAAAATCAAGGAATGCGCAATAAAATATATACAAACTGTCCTCAAAGGTTATTTTTTCAGTGAAAACCAAATTGTGATGTTCACGGTATAGAAAAGTAATTTCGTCACATGATCTACTGTACAAAGCGTCACTTGTTGGATGAGTGTTTCACACGTCAGTAGACTTGGCTTAGGTTTAAAGCTCCTGATAACTTGACTTTAAAGAGCATTATATATAGGCACTGATGTTTTTAGAGGGAGTATACAATACTTTCCTAATGGTTCCAAAGTCTCAAGCTACAGGCTTTTATGCCAATTCAAGGTTGAGGTTTCACTCCGAATATTCTAGCTAAAATTTGACTTATATGATGTAAATGTTCAAAGTTTTTTGTGCTTTACATAAGGCAGTGTCTTTTGAGATTTTCCAAATATTATCATCCAAAAAGTACGAATCACAGCTTACATCTCTTTGGTCAAAATGAATTAAAGAAGCGTGAAAAATCTTAAGATGTACAAACTTTGACGACCAGAAAGTGTTTTCGTTTTCATGAAAGTTAATGTCTGTGAAAATCTTTAACAAGTCGATTGCCGATTCGCGATAGTTTATGCGCGAGAAAATTTCCTTAAAAAAATCGAAATCACAATACTTTTAAATCTTAAAAAACATTAATTATTTAGCATATTTATGCTCTTAGAGCCCTCTAAAAGTCAAAGTAAAATACTTTAAATTCAGTTCAAGTGTTATTACACGACGGGAGCCGTCAAGATGGTTTGGGACGCTTTCACGTTAAAAATATTGAACAGGAAAAGAGGCCCCCGATCAGCACCCCGCATCGCGTCATTAGTTTTTAAAATTTATTCGTCACGCAAAAATAACGAAAATTGCCCACAAATCACACGTCAGGTCGGTTGGATTCTTAAACAGTATGGGAAAGTCCATTGTCATGTCGGGGAGATTCTTAACCAGTATGGGGGTAGGTACTCGACCATCTCGGGGGTGAATTCCTATACAGTTGGCTAAATTTTTAACCAGGTGGGAGAGGGCGGTTCTTTTACAAGTGCTAGTGTAAAATCTGGTCAGCTTTTAAGAGTTAAGAATTCCATAAGCGACGCTTTTACAAATTTGTGAGATCATTTATGATTTTTTTTATGTTTTATGCAAGCACAAAACTAGAACTAGGACAACCTATGAATTTGAGTTTTGTTGTTATGTATTCTCAATGCCTAAAACAAAGTTCACGTCCAAAAGTTACGTCACCAAATATATTTTTGATAAAACTGACGTCAAATAATATTTTGCTATCCATTCGCCTTTTAAAAAACTTTTGTCAAGTGCGGCAGAAGTTACTATTGTCAACTTTTGTGAATATTTTGATCGAAATATTGATTTATAATGAGAAATTTTGCAGATTATCGTATCAATTCCTCTGAGGAATATCATTTGATGTATCTACATGAAGTAGATCAAAACAAAAAATTGAAATTGGTCAATGAAGACCAACAAACAACCATTGAATATTTGCGCAAACAACTTGCCGAAATGACACAAAAGTTTGCAAAAAGTCAAAACAACACGGAAGTTTTGGAAAAAAAACTTCAAAAACAAACTCAAAAAGCGAGTAACTTGGAACAGAAGCAAGTAGAAAGTGAACGAAAGATTGTCGAAGTGACACAAGAATGCCAAAAGCAAGAAGAACGCGTCAAAAAAGTGACAGCATTGAGCGCCGAAATGTTGGACGAATTAGACAAAGCTGATCGCAAGATCCAATCTTTGGAATCTCGCATTGATCAACAAGCTGACTATCTTACGCAAAAGTCATTCATCAATAAGGAGCTCTCGCAACAGGTCCAAGACCTCAAGAAAACTTGCAAAACCACTGAAAAGAAATCAGCCAAAACCACCAAGTTGATCAACGAATCGAAGGTGACCGTGTTCCAACAACAAAACACAATCAAAATGTATGAAGACTTCAAATCTCGCTTCCAAGTACGTGAGAGAAAAATCCTTCTCAAGCTAAAAAACTTGGAGAAGCACCAAGAAGGAAAATTTCAATCTCGTGTTTTCTCTAGTCTTCGTCGTTTGAGCCAAAGTCAGGAGTTAGTGAAAAGCATCAGCGCTATGTTCGAAAGCGACATCCTCTCCGGTGTTGAAACACACCTTGCAGCTGAATCGAACGAACACTTGATTTGAGTTTGTGGAGAAAATTTGATGTCAGGTCAGGAGGAACACCATCTAGATTCCTTCTATCGGTCAAGCTTGAATCCGGTACGGCCTGTGCAGCGAAAGACGGAAAAAATACCTAGCCCGTCTTCAAGATCATTGAAGCTCTGAGAACATCAACAAAGGAGCGGAAGGAAACAACATCTATCCAGTCATCAATAGTTTTTGTAAAATTTTCAGTTTCCATCCAAAGAAAGAAAATTACAAACAATTAAATTAAATTATTTCGTGTTTATTACTGTTGTTGCCTATACACATATGTTTTATAGTCTGCTGTGAGCGCAATACATTGTGTACAGAGTAAATTTGCCGAAATGGAGTCAAAGCTCTGTTCTATCAGACCGTTCTTAATTTACAAACATTTTGAGCCTTAAGTCGTATTTTGTAATGGAGTAAAATCATTCACATTTTTTTTTAACCATAATTTTACTTATTTATAAAACAATTATCAATGTTCTTAATTTTTGGACACATTTGATCCCCGTTATTCTTATAAAATTGTTCTGTTCTGATAAAAAATCAAGGCATATAATCAAGGTCAAAATATGTTGGGAGTTCTGAGTATTTTATCGTGTTTCAGAATCTGAAGTTCGGAAGAGGACAGCGATTCCAGCCTTTCTACTTGGTTTCGAATTGAATATATATGGAATATATTTTTTTTCGCTGCAACACAGCAGGATAACCCCTTACAAAAAAAAAAATAGATTTCTCTAATACAATGGGGAACCTAGAAGAAACTGAAAAATTATTACAGAACTAAAGAAAAAATGAATAAACGATTATCATAATATTAATAGTGACAACAAAATAATGAATATAAGAAATATTTTTTTATTTTTATTTTATGACAATTTCTTTGAGTAGTTTTATTTATAAAGTTCTTCCTGTTACACCACCCACCCCCTCCCACCCTGGGAAAACACACTAAGTTCACGCACACACAATACACGCACACATACACACACACACGAAGATTATTCGTCTTCAGCTTCATTACTTTCACCTGATCAAAGATTTTGAGTAATTTAAGCTCAGCAAACAGGGGAGTGGCAGAAGTTCTTGGCTCACTAAAGGTCATGAGTCTTAGTGCAGTGTTTTGAAGAGTAATGAATTCTATGTGTGACAGTATTGTCACACAGTCCCCAGAGTTGACTAGCATAGCGAACATGAGAAGCAAAAATTGCATGATAAATGTTTAGAAGGATGTGAATTGGAACATAGTGACGAAGTTTGGATATTGCCCCATTTGCCCTTCTCAATGTAGCAGCAACGAAAGAAGTATGAACCTTCCAGTTTAGATGATTGTCAAGGTGAACACCCAAATACTTCACACTCTTACTTGGTGATAGAATTTTCCCGCAAAGCTTAATTCTTAGCATAAGTCCATCTGCCTCCAAGGGGAACGAAAAATAACAAACTCAGTTTTGCTAGCATTCAAAGAAATTTTGTTGGCATTATAAAGCCAGCTGACTAAAACTCTGAGATCAGTATTTACCCTCCCACAAAGACTCCATACGGTTTTTGAAAAATTTAGTAAATGAGTATCATCAGCAAAATGATATGTTTCAGAGGTTCTTATACAGCGGAGAAGATCGTTTATATACAACAAGAACAGCAGAGGACCCAAGACTGAACCCTGAGGAACTCCATGATTAATAGATTTTAAAAGGGAATTTGAGCCTGAGAGAGAAACATACTGGGAGCGGTTAGTGAGGTAAGATCGGAACCAGTCGTTAACAATGCCTCTGACTCCGTAGTGATCGAGTTTTTCAAGTAAAATTTCGTGATCAACTGTGTCGAAAGCCTTTTGTAGATCGACAAATACACCACAGGCAAACCCACCATTGTCAAGTAGTTTCGGATACGTTCGACAATATTAATGAGTGTATGCTCAGTAGAGAACCAAATTGTCGAGAGTAGATTTGATTATGGTTTTCAAGAAAGTCAGAGAGACGTGACGTTTCATTGGATATTTCGATTGTATTCCAGTATTATATTCGTAGACCCTGAGACCCCAAGGCTTAAGTCTATATTAAACTACATCCCCGAATTAAGTTAAAACACTTTGAGATTTTGCAAATTATAACTTTGATTGAAACCACAAATTAACCAACCATAGAATGAGAAACGAAAACGTAAAATCAAGAATGTAAAAATATCCAAACAAATTTTTGACAAACCTTGAGTTTTGATTTAGCACTGATTGTGAGTATATCTGTTGAACGAACTGGTGTGATCTTGCGAAACGTTCCTGGAAAAGAAACACATTCTCATAAATCATTATCATTAAGATTAGTATTGAACAGCATTTAAGATTTTGCTTTTTAATAAGAGTGATATCGTTTGCATACTCATCAATTTTGATTCACAAGCTTTTTCACATTGAACTGACACGGGTGTGGAACAAGATTGGTCAGAAAGAGGAAAAGAAAAACATTTTATGCTTATATCAGCATAATAATATAACAATAAGCAGACTGATATGAAATATGTGTCTGACATGAAACGGGAACACTTATGTAAAAATAAAAGCTTTTTAAGGTCACTTTTAAATCGATCAATTCTGAAGTTTGTTCATTTTTAGTAAAAGCCTTTTATTTGTTTCTATTGAAATATATCATGCGACATCATGATTTAGTACAGCGTAGTCTCTATAACTTGAACACGCACGGGGATCGCAAATTTGTTCGAGTTAAGGGAATTTCAATGAAGGAGCAAGGTTTATGAGGCGTTGTTAACTGAATAGACCAGAATACTTGTTGAGTTATGGAGCATTCGAATTGCAGAGGTTCGAGTTGAACAGGCTCCATTCTATAACAAAACTTATTACTCAAATGTGGAAATCGGGAGCTTACCTGTGCTATTATCAAGACGAACTTTCTTCTTGAAATCACTGAGCGGCTTTTTGATCACCTTTAGGTAAGGACATATCATGTGCACAAACGATTTATCAACAACTACAATATCATCCAACCCAATCGTGTTTACCGTTGAATTTCTACTATAATTAACAATCGGTTTTTGTAACGAGAAAGTTGATTCGTAAAAATCGAACTGATATGACGGGTTTTGATCAAACAACCAGCCAATGTGCAATGTTAACGTGAAATTCAGTAGGAAAGACGTATTCGAGCGCAAACAATGGCTCAACTGCTTATAAATTTGCAGTAGGAACATCAAAGGTTCTTTATAGGAGTCCAAAAGGAATGCGTTTTTATCCGCCATACTGAGCAGATCTACAACCCAAGGCAGTGTTACCAACAGTCTATGATTTTGTACTGAATTCTCTAGAAATGATATCAAATGTAGCGATTCAGAAAGCATTTCCCTAGAGCTATCCATTTCCTTTGTATCCGTAATAACATGGTAAGGTGAGAATATGATATAGCCAAGAAACTTCGCACACAATCTCAATTCACTGATTGTTGTTTTAATGTCTTGCCATAGAGTGTCAGAAAAATCTGACCGATTCAACTCAGTATTAATGTGTTGGTGAAGTCCAAACGTATTCGAATCCAATGTTTTTAACTTGGTTACAAACACGTGAATAAGACATTTATTGAACGTGTAACTATCAGCGATCCGGATAAAATCTTTAAAGAATTCTTCCACTTTGGTAAAAGTCAGTTTAGGACAAGGATCACATGTCGATGAGGGTCCAGTTAAACGGTTCTGTAAGCTCTGAAAACGTAGCGGATCTCGTTTCTTTAATTCTTTTAAAACACCATCTGAAGTATCTGGTTCCTCAGTTTTATCACCAACTTGGTTTTTATGCATTTCTAAGAGCTGACCGACGAAAAGGCGAGCAAACTGTAAATCATTATTTAATCCATCTTGGGACGACTTCATGAACTCGTGAACTTTCTTTGTAAGGAATGTCGTCATATTCCATTCAGGATCTCCAATATTTTCCTCCCAATGTCGTACGATGGAATAAAACGCGTCTCGTTTCTTCGAAAATGAATAGAAATGCCGATCAGAAATGAAACTTTTCCGGTTATCAGAATCCGTTTGAAACGCTATACCGGTATTTGGTGATTTCATTGAATTTAGATAAGACGAGGTCAAATTGAAGCTGTCGTCTAGAGCTATTTCTTGTTCAAGGTACTCTAAGAAGTCAGCTTTCGTGAAAAACTGCAATCTAGAATTCTCGAACAACAGCGTCAATGCCTTTCGATCCAGAATAATGAACAGGTTTTTCATCTTATTGATGCAAGTGACTGCAAAATAAATATGACATTCAATATTCGGGAAAGGGTGCAAAAGTTTATCCAAAGCCGAAGTTGATAATCGCACGGTTAATACGGTGAAAAGGAAATAAAGTTCTAAAGTAACGTTTGGTACCATATTCCATAAGCAAATGTAAGTGTAAATCTCCGATAACATATCTAACGTTTTCTTCTCAGCAACTTTGTCTAGATTTAGAATTTCCGTTGATGGTTTAGTAGGTGTAGTCATGGTTCGGTCTAAGCGACTGTTTCTCAATGACAGTGAGTCCATATCAAAATCGTTTGGGAAATCGAGTTTCTTGGTTGTTTTCGTTGTCAAGTTAGTTGCAAATCTTGAGGTATCGCCTTGGAAAATGTTATCGAACGACGGATCCACGTTTTGCGCTTCGAAGTTCGATTCTTCGAGGAACGAGGTTTGGTTACCGTTAAAAGAGGTGGACTGCTGAGAAGTAAAGTGTGTGGAATTGGAGGTTTCGATACGCTGTGGTGTTATGTTTGTTTTGATTGTACCGACTGTTGTTGCTGTGATTCTCCGGGGACTATAATCAGGAAAACAATAAAAAATCAGTGTTTTGAAAATTCGCTGTTCCTTGGCATAGCGTGTCAGTAAAACAGTAATTAACACGTTTGCTGCCGACTACTATACTAGTATACTCGTAGAAGAGGGGGACAAAATACCGGTAGTACTTCAAAGGGACATAACATTTGATACAGAAATTTCTGTTTTTTTTTTTTATTACACTTTTAAAATCTATGCGAAATTCTGCGTCGATTGGTATACAAGTTGAAGGTATTTAAAGCAAAAGTCAGGCCACAAGAGCCCCTGAAAGTCAATTTTTCAATAAAAGTCCAAGATGTCGAAATTTCGATTTCTGAAAAAGGCTTCTCAGGGAATGTGCTAATTAAAACTATTAAATCTATGTAAAATTCTGCGTCGATTGGTATACAATTTGAAGGCATTTAAAGCAAAATCGAGGCCACAAGAGCCCCTGAAAGTCTGAGAGGTCAATTTATCGATTTCTAAAAAGGGTTGGCAGTGAACGTGTTAAAAATCCTGACTCAGATAGGAGATAAATTACACAAGCTTTTAAAATTATATAACATCGGTGTAAAAAAACAACTCAAAGATATCAATTTTTTTTTTTAAACTACTGAAGACGAAACATTTCGTGTCATCAACACATTCTTCATAGACACATCCCTCATAATTGGGCAAATGAAATACCTACTTTTTAGAGGCCTGGGTTCGATTGTTCTGCATACTTGGAAAATCATCCATGCTATCCAACTCAAACTTGGTAGGTTTCACAACAGGTACCGTCTTATTCAACCTCTTATGTTTGCCAGATTTCCCGCGCTTTGTTTCAATGCCTTTGATTGGTGAAATCCCATAAATGCCAGAATGTAATTGGTTGTTCAAATTTCGATTCTCATTGTTTTTGTTGACAGTTTTTAGAGGTGAACTTGCATATTGGAGACTGAGGCGAGCTGTTTTTCCACCATTGTTATTAGATTTGTTCTTGATTTTACTTCTCTCAGCTTTTCGTTGTTCTTCTTTTTGTCTTGGTGAGAAATAAGGAGTGTGGCTATTACTTTGATCTGTGTTTTGGAGTAATCGAGCACGTAAGAAGGCCATGAAATGAGGGATAAATTCTGATATGGAGACATCATTGCCTTTATACTGAAAAATAAAATAAAAATGCAATAAATTATAATTGTTCAATATAGAAGTACCTGAAGCATTAGAGATTATACAGTGTGACCAGAAAGTATGGATCAGAACAAATCAATCTAGGTCACTTCTTTTTTTTTTGAACGGAACCAATTAAGTTTAAGTTAAAGAGAAAAGACTTTCGGTCATTGACTGCTTGATGATTTCGATTTCGAAAAAATATGGAAATGTATTTTTCATCTTCATCTTCTAAATTGTAAACAATTATAGTGCTCCGAATTATCTTTTCAACGGTATATAATTTATTACATTTGAAGCATTGGTTGAGCGAAACAAACATTAGTGCACACTTAAAGCAAATAGACTTTAGTTTCTGACGAAAAAACTTTCTAAAACAAATGAGCCCAAGCAACTGTTGCTAAATTTCAAGACGGAAAATTTTTTATTCGTTCTAAAACCATGCAATCAACTTACTAGAATGTAGGTATTGGAGGATAACGCAGACAAAACAACATTTTCTTTCATTTCTCCATTCAGTAAGTCGTTCAATACATCGTCTGCCATTATGCTTTGTTGTTATTATCTATATGTGTATTCATTTTACTAGAAAAAACAAATGGATGAAAATAAGATAAACTTTTTCCATTCAAAAATAAATATATTTGGATACATATCATAACCTTGACATAATAGTGGGTAACACTCCAAAGGACTTTCTTTGGAAGCAACAAGTAAAGTGCAATCATTTTCATAAAGTAGAAACACCACAAACGAGGGAGTGAGACATAAAATCAGACTTTAAACCGTCCCTAAAATTACCCCTTATACCCTGACCAAAAATTTGAAAGTATAAATATCTTTCTCTATGTTATGGACATAGAGCTATATATTTTCAGGATTCCCACTTTTCTAGGATTTTATAGAACCAATAAGGCTCAACCCCCTCCCAAAAAAAAAAAAAAATAGATGACCGCAGGTTTGACACTGCTACATTTAAAAATTAATCAAATTATTAATGATATAATACAAGGCCTAAATATACCTAATTTTTCCCTTAACTTAAGAACAGGATAAAACCAATTTGAGGCTTAAACTCAAAAGTTTTGGCTAATATTCACAAATAAAGCTCAAGCCAGAAGGATTCTCATTTCAAATAAATTAAGCCAAAAGTATGACAACTATTTCCAAAAGCATTGTTATAACATTTCAATCAAACATTGCATTTCAATTTTTTTGGTCATCATTGATAGCTTGCTATTTGCCAGTAAATCTCTTCGCCTAATCAATGGACAGTTAACTTCAGTTGAAATATCTTTAGAGATCTTTCCTTTACGTGCTTCCTATTTTGAAAAAATGGAAATACATAGCATTGATGGGTTTGGTGACTTTTACATCCTTCATTACATGACACTAGATGGTAGTTTGAAATTTTGCCCATCACAAACTTTTCTCATAGGAAAAGGCTTTTAGGGCAACACCCAACAATTAGTTATTAATTAAAGACAAAAGCTTGTCTACTTGCTTTACTGAAAGCTTGAAAATGTACTTTTCAGGTCAGAAAAAGCGCAAGACACAAAGTTAAATATGATTGCTTATCAATATATTGATCAAACGGTTGTGATGAAAGTATTGGACAAGTTAGAATATAGAAGGATGTATCAATTAATTCAACCTAATTGCATCCAGTACAAGTATTTTTAAAGCAATCAAAAACCACTCAAACATTATATATTAATAAAAGAGATATATTATAACAATAAATTATAACAAAATTTAATAGATCTTAGCCTGTTTGCTTTTAATGATCCAATCTATTCTATTTTATTTGAAACTGCTAATTGGTGTATGAAATATAGAATTTTCTCTTCAGCATAAGATCATACTCCTATATTAATATAATAAACACGTAAAATAAGAAGAAATACTAACAAAAAGGAAAATTTTAACAAGTTTAAATGGAGAAGGAGAAAAATCACATGAGATTGCACCAATGGTTATCATCACATTACGTTCAATTTGAAGGTCCACCAAGAACAAAATTCTAAAAGAAAAAGAAAAAGAATTGGTGATGAAAGAACTGAGTATCTAACAATACTGGTTTCTGAAGCAGAAGGTCTTTATTGGACGAAGGATTCGACATCATAGTGCGGTGATTTTATCTTGAAACATGTCATTGTAATGTTTTTGTAAGCAACATTTGATCCGAAGAAAAGGATCATTCTTGTGGTATAATTATAACTTGTAGCAGTAATGCAGTAACTTATAACCGTAGAAAAATAGGTACACTAAATTGCTAAGAAAAAATGTTTTAATGTCAGAAATATCTTTCTTATTCAACCTCTTATGTTTGCCAGATTTCCCGCGCTTTGTTTCAATGCCTTTGATTGGTGAAATCCCATAAATGCCAGAATGTAATTGGTTGTTCAAATTTCGATTCTCATTGTTTTTGTTGACAGTTTTTAGAGGAGAGCTTGCATATTGGAGACTGAGGCGAGCTGTTTTCCCACCGATGTTATTAGATTTGTTCTTGATTTTGCTTCTCTCAGCTTTTCGTTGTTCTTCTTTTTGTCTCGGTGAGAAATAAGGAGTGTGGCCATTACTTTGATCTGTGTTTTGGAGTAATCGAGCACGTAAGAAGGCCATGAAATGAGGGATAAATTCTGATATGGAGACTTCATTGCCTTTGTACTGAAAAATAAAACAAAAATGCCATAAATCATAATTGTTCAATCTAGAAGTAGCTTAAGCATTAAAAGATTGTACAGTGTGACCAGAATGTATGGATCTGAACAAATCAATCTAGGTCAACTTACTGGGATGTAGATATTGGAAGATAACGCAGACAAAACAACATTTTCTTTCATTTCTCCATTCAGCAGGTCGTTCAATACATCGTCTGCCATTTTCATGCTTTGTTTTTATTATCTATATGTGTATTCATTTTACTAGAACAAACAAATGGATGAAAATAAGATAAACTTTTTCCGTACAAAAATAAATATATTTGGATACATATCATAACCTTGACATATTAGTGGGTAACACTTTAAAGGACTTTCTTTGGAAGCAACAAGTAAATCACCACAAAAGCTAGGGAAAAATACATAAAATCAGTCTTTATAAACCTTCCCTAGAATTACCCCCTATACCCTGACCAAAAATTCGAAAGTATAAATGTCTTTTTCTATGTTATGGACATAGAGCTATATATTTTCAGGATTCCCTCTTTTTTAGGATTTTATGGAACCAATTAGCCTCAACCAGCCCTCCCCCAAAAAAATGTGATTGCAATAACACACAACAAATTTAAACATCAACAATCCCAAACGCTCCAAAGGAAAATCGTAACATTCCCAAGAAAGCTTTTATCAAAAATGCAAGCTTAAACAAGCTAGATGCTGAATGGACCTACCTGATGATGAAAGTTAGATAGCAATGCAAGGAGAAAAATGAAAAAAAATCAGTCAGAAAACATAGCGTTTAGCGAAAATGCATAACGCAATAAATTCATCATTGATTGTTGATAAGGGGAGAGGGAAGGGTTGTAGGGAAAAAATTAATAGAAAGTTCTGGTCGCAAAAATCAGTTTTATTGACAATTGCATCATGCTTGATGGTGAGCATTGTTATCAATAATGTTTTTGTGTCAAAAACATAGAAATACAAGGAAAAAATCTAATGAAAATCTGCAAAAACGGCGATTTCGGCATTTCAACCGGAAAAAAAAATTTTCTCAAAAATCGAACTCAGCCATGTTTTGGGCAATATTAATACGCATCTTAGAGCAAAAAAAAGAAAAAACTAATGATAAAATCCGAGAAAATGCCAAAAAACCAGTTTTTCCGGCATATTTCCGGCACTTTCGGCCGGAAAAAAATGTTTTTAGAAAATCGGGCTCCGTCACTTTTTAGGTATTGTCATTTTACATCAGTGTGCAAAATTTCATAAAAAAATATAAAGTACAGTCGAGAAATTCAAGAAAAATACCGTTTTTCCGGCGAAAATCGGCTGTTCCGGCGATTTTAGAAAGTTCCGGCCTCAAAAATCAGTTTTATCGACAATTGAACCATGCTTGAATCGTGGACATTGCTATTAATAATGTTTTTGTGAGAAAAAACACGAAATATGAGGAAAAAAGTCCGATGAAAATCTGCAAAAAAGGCGATTTCCGGCATATTTCCGGCATTTTCGGCCGGAAAAGAATTTTTCTCAAAAATCGGACTCTGTCATGTTTTAGGCATTGCTAATACGCATCTTTGTGCAAAAAATCTGAAAAAACTAATGATGAAATCTCGAGAAAATGCCAAAAAACCGGTTTTTCCGGCATATTTCCGGCATTTTCGGCCGGAAATGATTTTTTTTCGAAAATCGGGCTCCGTCACATTTTGGGCATTACCATTTTGCATCATTGTGCCAAAAATCAGAAAAAACTAATGAGCCAATCCTGAGAAAAGCTGGTAACAGACGGACGGACGAACGAACGAACGGACGGACGGACATCGGTTAATTTATAGGACCTCTACCCCACCGGGGTAGGTCCAAAAATTGCAGCTAAGTTAAGTTAATTCTTAAATGATACATAAAAACTAAAATTTGTTTGTCATTTCAATTTGATAGTAACACTTTAGTAGTTATCATCTTCTTTAAATAATAGAAAAAGTCTTATCAATATATTAATCACATGGTTGTGATGTGAGTATGGGTTATAGAATATAGAAAGAGATATCAACTCATTTAACCTAATTGTATCGAATATGAGTATTTTTAAAGCAATCAAAAACCACTCAAACATTATATTATACTATAACAGATATAGAAAGCGTAACAATAAATGATAATAAAATTAAATAGATTTAGTGTGACTGCATCTCGTAACCTGTTTGCTTTTAATGATCCAATCTATTCTATTTTATTTGAAACTGCTAATTGATGTATGAAATATACAATTTTTTCTTCAGCATAAGATCATACTCCTATATTAAATGGAGAAGGAGAAAGATCACGTGAGATTGCACCAATGGTTATCATCACATTATGTTCAATCTGAAGGTCCACCAAGAACAAAATTCTAAAAGATAATTCATAAAAAAATTGATGATGAAAGAACTGAGTATCTAACAATGCTGGTTTCTGAAAAAGAACGTCTTTATTTGACAAAGGATTCGACATCACGAGGGGGTTTATCTAAAGAATCCTGCATTACTAAAAATAGACAAAAAGAACGACAAATTTCATAAAAAACGACACATTTCACCATCCACAACCCCGACCGAAAGTGACTGTACCACCCCTAGCGATTCATTCCCTTTTGTTTATCACGGGAATTAACTACATGTGGTCTAAAAGAACGAGAAATTACGCATGTTACAATGCAGGATCCTTTAGAGGAACAGACTGCACAGTGCGATGGTTTTATTTTGAAACATGTCATTGTAATGTTTTGTAAGCAACATTTTGATCCAAAGAAAAGGATCATTCTTGTGGTATAATTATAACTTGTAGCAGTAATACAGTAACTTATAATCGTAGAAAAATAGGTACACTAAATTGCTAAGAAAAATTATTTTAATGACAAAAATATGAGAAAAAAGACCTTTAATCTATTGAAATCTTCCATCCATTGATTCCATCCTTTCACCCAAACCTCTCCAGAAGCAAGTTCATCTTTATCCACTGAAAAATTTGAAATATAAAAAAATGAAATACCCTATTAGTACTAGTAATAACATGGTTTATAGGATGATTTGGGATTAATAACCCCGAGGTTCATTGAAAACATTTCAAAATAGCCTGAACGTAGTGTTTTGTGCGATATTTTGTCAACCAATCAAAATGCTCTGAAGATATCGTACGATACTTTTCAACCAATAGAAATTCTTGTTTACATCAGGGCGATTACCCCGTAATAACCCCGCTTTTTTGTAATCGCCCTGATGTAAACAAGAATTTCTATTGGTTGAAAAGTATCGTACGATACGTTTGGGCAATTTTGAAATGTTTTCAATGAACCACGGGGTTATTAATCCCAAATCACCCTCTAAACCATGTTATTACTAGTACTAATATACAATTATTGAAGTATTTAACAGAAACGAAATAAACAACAAAATCACAGCATCAAATTAACACGAATGAGCAGGTTTAAACTTCAGAATGAGCCTTCAGAAATAAACGGGGTTTTTATCAAAACAAATATTTTCCATTCGTGTTAATTACACGTCTCCTAATATTCATGTAATAAGGTAAACAGTGAAGAAAGCCGAGAGATTCTGTTAATGTCTTGTGTTGTTTGATATGTTTATCCTTATAAGTAAAAACCTGCAGAGAATAAAACATAGTTATATTCATTTTGATAATAAAGCATGCAGGTGTAATACACTCAAAGTGTAAGTTCTTTTGAAGCTAATAATATACTTACATGGTAATATAGGGTTTTCATCGTCATGTTTCTTCTTCAACATGATTAAGTTTGTAACTGTTGACATTGTTATGACTGTATAAAATATTTTCATGTTATGGCGGCTAACAAAACCGCGAAACCCTCTTGCATTATTTATACTCATCTAGTCTAAAATAAACACAAATTCTGAACATGAGTCAGAAATAAAAACAAAAATGAAAAATTCAACTTTGGAGATATAGAAGAGAACCGACAACCAAAATTCATTCAAATAAATTTTGATTTTACTTTAAAAGATCGAACAATTTGGAGGAAATGAAACAGAATAAAAAGCTTTTTGGCTTATTTTAAGATTTATCTAATTAAATTATGAATCAAAAAATAAAACATGGTAAGTATACAAAATCTGATTAACAATATCAATTTCAGTGCATTTTCACTTTGATTTTTTTATCTGTTGGTATACCGGCTGGTATATGTTTTCCTTGTTCCTTTGAATGTAGTGGCAATGTAAAAGGTAAATAACCAAAATTTCGAGCTTTCTTAATAGCTGCTTCAACTTGAAGGTGTTGTTTCTTACAGATACCTGTCACCTTGGGTGAAAGAATTTCAGCAGTGTGCGGGCAAATAAACTGCTCAAGTAGCTGTACGTCAGTAAAATGTACATTATAGCTTGACTTCAATTTAATCTGGCAAAGTGGACATGGATTTCCTGATACTCTATTGCCATTATTACGGATACAAGTCTTTCTTGGTTTTTCAGGGGGAAATTGGCCTTTAAAATTACGTTTATAGCCATGCCATACTAAACGCTCATCCTGGCTATCTAGATTTTCTGTATCTTCCACAGCCCCATTCAACAAAACATCAGTTGCAGCTTTAATTTGAAACGGTCGACCAACAACTAGTACTGGGTCTTCATCCAGAAGCATTTCACCCTCCACTTTCTTCCATCGAACAACAGCTCCAGATCGCGATGCTGCTTGGTTGAGAATCGATTCATTACCTGTTGCTTCTTTATGTCGCTTTGCATTTAACAAGACATCTACCGCTTCATAATCATGAGTTCCACTTTTTATACATGTTGTGTGTAAATTGAAAATAGGCTTCAATAATTGGGATTGTGATGGCCTCAAGAATAATTGTTGGTTTTTCCAGATCAAATTACGTAACATTTTCTAAAGATACCAGGAAGGGGTGAATTAAATTAAAAGGGTTACTAAAAAAAAATTACTTGAAATTTTCATGTTCACAGTATTACAAGATACAACATACAAATTGCAAATGCTTGCTCTTTCCTCTCTTAACTATTTAACATTTTTTGAAAGAAAATTCAAAAGTAAAACAAACTCTTTACCTGATAGAATTAACCTATATCATCCTATTTAGCTTATTGAGTTAATAATTACTGTTAGACCAGCAAACCTTTAGATCAGGGCAAATATTATGCTACTAATAGGGTGTAGAATTGACAAAAAAATTTGCCCTTCGAATCTCCTACAGTTTTCGAGTGAATCGATTTTTAGTTAATCGATAGATAGAACTTATCAAGTCCCCCCTTTACTAACGGTTTTTTCTAGGTCCGAAAGTTATCTGATTTTTAATGCTTTGCCTCAAAAATTGTGAGTGTTTGATTAGGTTCATTTATCTTGATTGAAATTAAATCGTTTGATGGAGTTAGATTTAGTTCGACTGTAGCCTGGACAGGCCTGGATTTCCAGACTGTAAACTATTTCACTGTCTAGTTTTTTATAATTTTGTCTCTGGTTTACGGTCTGGTCCAACTAACAGTCCGCAAACCCAGTGCCCCCCCCCGGCGTCACTATGAGGAATCTTATTTTTATCTCCCTTTAAGGGTTCCTCCTACCACACAATTAATACAAGATATTTTTAAAAGAATGGTTTCGTTTTATTAAAAACGGTGAAAGTGGTTTCGTTTTATTAAAATAAAAACATTTCCTGGGTATTTATAAAAAGTCATGTCTATTGGTTATATTGGTTATATATAACCATATATAACCAACATTAACAATTCTTCTTTATCAACTAGCTGAAATACGGGAAAATTTGGACCCACGAGCGATTTTGACCCACGAACCCACGTACCCACGAGCAATTTCAACCCACGTGATTTCTTTTTGGACCCACGAACCCACGAACCCACGAGACATTTTAACCCACGAACCCACGAACCCACGATACGCACGTAACCCACGTAATTTACCAGACTCAGAATTTTTTGGTGCCGTGGTCAGCGCTAAGTTGTGTTTTCACCTTGACGTCGAAAAACATCAATATCTTTGGAAAGAAAATAGATACCTTGATGCAGTTTTTTTTACTTGTTTCCCTGATAATACCTGATTGATTTAAAAAAAAGAATGAACAGATTTGGTTGATTTAAAGGTAAGTTCTCATGCATTGAAGTTCATTTTTGTAAATTCTTCCTTGTTCCGCGCAAGAAATCCTGACGAGTGCGCACCCTATCAGTGGAAACAAGTAAAAAAAACTGCATCCAGGTATCTATAACGTAGTCGTCTAAAAAAACGGCTATTCTTTTTTAGAATCATCCTTACAATCTAGTTTTTATATTTATAAAAACTAGATTGCTGACGTGTGGAAAGGAATGTCGGCGTGACTGATCCTTTTGTTTCGATAATAACATCAAAGCGGGAACTAATTTTCTTCTTGTTTCTTTCTTTCCTTTTTCTTTCTCATAAGTTCACGCTTTCCCTCACACTCTCCAAGCGTGGTTAGCTCAAGCGGTTAGAGCGTCTGTCTCATAAGCATGGGTTTCCGAGTTCGATCCCGCTGGGGACAAATTTTCCAATTCTTGATTTTGTTTTTGTGCTCATCACTTTAATTTTGAATCACATTTCATGAGAGTGAAGAGATATCGAAGCATTATGTAAAGTTAATTGCTATTAGTAATTACGCGTTCAATTCGAATCTATGATCTGCTCCCTCCTAGTGAGGAGTTTAATACCCTTATAACAACCGTAATTTTATAAGCATTGAATACTGAAATTCAAATGACGACCACGCAAGAAAGATAAGCAAACGATTGGATCAAGTGTCAAACATTTTGACCCGGAAATCAATTATCATTCTGTCTTTAAAGTATAAAACGAGAATGATTCTGAAAGAAATTGTGTGTAAAACATGGAAACAAATGGCTGTTGCTATAGAGCTGGTTCATCTTTTCAATCGCGTTTTTTTTTTTTATAAACCCAGGGTAAGATTAGGCTACAATCTATCACATTGCGCTTTAATTAAAAATCTGCAGACCATCTGGAATTTTGAAAAATAGAAGAATTTGCGATTTTTCAACAAGATTGCGGATTTTTTCAATTAAGCACCTTACACCATCTGAAAGCTGAGGATTTCAGCTTTCTAGTGGTGAAATTTGTTTTTAGCTATCATTTCCAGCTCATTAGATTAAGCGATAAGCTAATGTTTAACAGTCATCGGGCCAATTTTCAGACCGCATCAGCAAAACTCCCCACACCTCGCCGCACAGAAGACTAGGTTTCATCCGCCATTTTTGGCACGATTTTGGTGCTTCCGAAAATTATTTCTTGCTGGCCCGGGGGCGTCGTGGTGTAAGGTCTCCAGACTAGGTGTAAGGAGGCGATTCCTTTGCCAATTCTAATAAATGACCCCTCATTTTTCTCACAAAAGTAAGGACTTTCATAGAATGCAGCCCCCCTGGCTCTTAGGGGGGGGGGCTAGAAGCTAAAGTTCCGGTTGGGCGCTCTTTTTCCCTAAGATCAGGGGGGGCTATTTACTCAGGGGGGGCTATTTGTTTAGGTCTGTTGACTGGGGGCTAACCCAACAACTTTTTCCAAGAACTAAGAAATTTTTCTTTTTACATTTTGGTATTTTGTTTGTGTAATAATGAAGTCGTACTATTGACGTTTGTTGATTAGAATTTCAAAAGAAGACATATACATTTGGTATCTCTTTCTCTTGTGTGGACATGCAAAATGAAGACCTTGCATTGTTTGAATTTTTTTCCATTCTAACATTTTTTTTTTTTTTTTGTATTGTGGTGTGTGCGTGCGGGTGTGTGATATGTGATAAATTTTGTTTATTGAAATGAATGACAAATAAAGAACGCAGCTATTTTCATGTGGTGTTTACAATTTTCTTAAGTTAGAATTGTCTTCTACTCACTTTTTTCAAAATAACAGTTTACTTTTCTTATAAAATTTTATTTTTTATAGAAGGAAAATCTTCCTCTAGCTATACAAGGCCAATAAATTTATTGTGAACTTCATATTCTATGGAAAATTTTCGGTATTATACTTCTCTTCTGTGTTATAGATGAACAAAAAAGAAACTCAGAAAAGTAATAAGCCAAAGCGAGGATCCTTGAAGGGTTTCGATGGCATTCACGGAGATTTGACAGTTCAGATTTTTAAGCATAGATTAATTTTTTTTTTTGTATTTTGGTAGGGGGGCTGTCTATTTCGAATTTTGGTGGGGGCTAAATCTCAGGGGGGGCCGAACCTTCAGGGGGGGGCTTCAACCCCTCTGCACTCTATGGACTTTCAAATAAAATTAGTTTGGTTTCTAAAAATTGAGGGGGAAATTTTGGCCTGTTCACCCTATCAGTTAGCCTGGATATCCAGCCCGTAAACTTTTTTCTTGATTTTGATATTTCTTATGTTTACGGTCTGGTTTACCTAAATCGTCTGCATTCTCATCTGAGGATGATTATGCGGATATTCTGATTGGTTGGTCCAAGCGAATCAGAATGGTGGCGCGCGTATAAGAAATTATGCAAGCCGACTTGAAGTGTTCACCTAAGTATTTGGATGGAACGCGCGGGCGATCAGCAAGGCGTGTACGCTGCTTTGCAAATCTCCCTGATTTTTCTTTTTCGAAGCAAATAACAATAGAATAGCTAATTATCTCCCTTGGGTGTTTGACCACGCATCCAAATAAAAATAACAATAATGGTAGGGAAGAAGTGTGAAGATCAAAACATGGGAATTTTTAGATGTTCTGGTTGTTTTCTTTTCAATTACTTGCTTAGATATTCTTGCTTTAATCTTCTTAATGACTTGGTTGCATCGTGTAAAGAACTAAAGGTGTATCTTTATTTTGCTTCAATTCTTCTTTTTTGTTTGCTAATTTTGTATTGCTGTTTTGGGTTGGATTTTGAAAAAAAAATTTCTCCAAAAATCACTTTGCACTATCTTTCTGTCTAACAGACTTTCCACCACACTGTCTATATTTTATGGTAAATGCTGCCGTTCTAAGTTGACTTATCACTGCTGGGGTACCATCTTGAAATTATGCATGTCATTATGTGCATATCCAGACGATGTCAATCGAACGAAATCGAACGAAAATTCCAATCGAATCAATCGAACGCAATCAAACGCAATCGAATGATTGCGATTCGATTACCGAACGCAATCGAATATCAATCGAACGTAAAATTCTGGGTAAAATTTGATTGATTCGATTGATATTCGATTACGTTTGTTTGATATTCAATTATGTTCGATTGATGTTTGATTACGTTCGACTGCGTTCGACGGGTGGTCGATTAAATTAAATTCCAATTTACCTCAATTCCTTTCAATTTCGAGCGCCTCCTTATTAGGGAGGTTAAGTATCGATACGATAGATAAATCAACGCAACGAACGGGCTTTGACACACAACCTGCAGTAAACATGTGGGCCTGCATGATCTGCATTTTCTAGAATCCAGGCTAAAATGATTCATATCATATCATCTCGTTTAACTCTTCAAATGTTGAACGAGAATCAATGTTAATCGACAGAATCAATTAGTCGAACCAGTCGAATGCATAAGCCAACCGAACGTAGTCGAATCAATCGAATACATTAGTCAATCGGCGAATGCAATCGAGTCAATCGAATCAATCGAATCCAGGCACTAATCGAACGCAATCGAATTCGATTGGCATTCGATTGCGTTCGTTTTTTCGTTTTTTTTGGTTGTGCTTCATTTTAAAGATAACGAAGATGAAAAGTTACCATCAATCCTGCGAGTAAAAGAAAGTACTCCGACTAGTCTACGAAAAGTGCGCTCGCGCGGCGAATAGAATATCTCGCAAATTAATATATGCATAAAACTGACGAAATCCTTTCTTTTTTATGCTTAGGTGACGTCACCATCGATCCTGACTCGACAATGGAGAACCAAATTTGGCAATGTATAATTATTACGAGGGGCCGAGAAAGTTTGTGTGACGCAAAAATTGCGCGATAAACGAAGCCCTAGAAGAACGCCCACTGAAAATTGAAACCAGGAATTTATTGAATATTTCACTAATGAAGTATTAAACTTTTTCTTTTTTGTAATTATTATAAATTCATAATTGTTAAATACTAATTTTTGAATGTCAAAGGACAATTAAAGTGAATTTAAGCTGATTGGGTGGATATTGGGCGGACGGGCATTTTGCACGTGCCGAGATTGGAAATTAAATGAGAGTAAAAGACGGGGGCGTCTTAGTATGTAATATTGATTCATTATTCTTTTATTTTTATTTTTCGCGAATGAAAAATGAATTTTTGATTTTTGAATTAAGGAAATAAAGTATAATATATTGTATTTGATTGTCAATGCCAAAAGATACTTACGAATAATCTGCTGTGTTGCTTCGCTATTTACCCCCGGATTGTTTTAGTAGGCACTTTGGTCACGTAAATAAAAACACGTGTATATGTTGAAGCCGACTGTGGGCTGACCGCAATTGCAATTACATAAATTATTGTGGAAGGGAACGCTTGAGACGAATGTTTGGGAAATCAAAAAGACAACTTTTGTGAGAATGTTGAGTTTTGTTTAAAATATGGCTGTTTGTGACGCACTGATAATTTTAGAACTTTGTCTGGCTGAAGTAAAACTTATTTTTTCTAAAATTTTGAGCTTGGATATCCAGGCTAGAGTACCCTGCCCAGTTGGCGACCGAAAATTTTTGATTCAAATTTTTCACTTACTTTTTACTTTTTTGAAAATCCTTTTCGACCAACGGTTAGACAACTTTTAACATGCTCTTCATGTTTGTTTTGATTTTTTATTTGAGGCGATCTTCTTAGAACAAAAAGCTTTCGAAGCAAGCGGTACTAGTGCCCAGTTCCCGACCGACGTACCCAGTCTGCGACCGATCGCGAGAAAGAAAAAATCAGTGCTCTACTTGCAGGTAAGGTCGTATTAATTGATCAGGATGATAAAAAAACTCATAAGCTTTCCCGTATTACATTTATTTACACTCGTTCTTTTGTTTTAAAATAGCTCACTTACATTTCCCTTCGACATGTTTTTCAGAATTTTTTTTCAAGTCGCCATTTTTTTCTAAAGTTTGTTTTTGTTTTGTTTTGAAAGTGGGGTCTATGGAGAGTCTTCATTTGATAAAAACGCGGGAATTTTTTAAGTCTGTTTTTTTCTCTTCGCGTCTGGAATTTTTTAATCGCAATGTAGAGTCTTCTTTTTCATTTTTTGAGTTTGGTCGGTCGCAGACTGGACGTCAAATTTCGAAGCTGATTGCGTCAACTTTTTTATCAATATTTCAAACGAAAAAAACTGGCTGTATCGAGCTGATTTTTACAGAAATGCTTTCTAACATACTCATCGTTTTGGACAAGTATTTTTTGGAGTGGGAGTTGAAGCGTTTTTTCTTGCGAAGCTTTTTTGTCCACAGGTAGCCATTTTTTATTTTTTAAGAAAAATCCGGGTTTTTCATGTGCTTCCGTGCAAAGTTGGATCTTTCGGATTCTACTCGTTCTTTTCTAGAACTTTTTTTACACAGTACGGGAAATAGGTCAAGGCAGATTACTACCAAAAGAAATTCTCCAGAGGTTTGTTTTTGTATGACTTTTCTGGGTTCAAAGACATTCGGTCGCCAACTGGGCAGGGGACTCTATCTCTAGTGCTCAGAGTGGTATTTTAAAAACAAAACACACAGTTTTTTGCAGCTCACATATTGGAGCAATAATACAGCTTGTTGAGAGTACAAATTTCGACACACTTGAAAGTCAGGTCTACAAACTTACCAGCGAAAACTTACTTACAGCTTTTACAAAAGAAATTAATCAGGATTTTGGCTTTTCTGGCACATTTTCTTTCGCTCGACAATCTTCCATCTTCGACATGCAGCAATGTTACCATTTTGGACAGAAACTATGTAGTGAGAAAAGGGCATAATCCGATATATGGCCTGGTATACATTATGGTTTCCCGCGTTTTTACTAGTCTGAATCGCAGACCTCTACAAAACCTCAGGTAGTATAGGTCTGCTTAATGATCTACCAACCGCTTTCCGGTTCGCAAAGGAAATCTTTGCGAGTTAATAATTTGATTGACATTGATGTGCGCGCAAAAACGATCGTTTCGAACGTTTTCAATGGAATGTTTACATTCGAAATTTGAATCCCAGACCAGAAAAACAAAACAGAAAAAAGATAAAAAACAATCTGATGCGCGCATTATTAGCCTCCGTCTCAGAACGCGGTCAGAAAATTTTGCGGATAATTTCACAGCGAAAATGCATCCAGTGAAATGTAAGTAATGTATCGTGATTCAAGTCGACTGACAGAATTATTCACATAATACATGTTACAAGTTCTGCCTACGGATTCTCAAGCTCGGCTATAATAAAACTATTACATGTTAGTAGCAGACCCGACTGACCAATGTTATGTAGCAGGTTGAAACATGAGTTTTTGCTGGAAAGATGCAGTTTGTTTTCAAGTTAAATCTTCAAAATAAAACAAACTGTGTGGGTTTCTTTACTTCCAAACAACCTACCAATAGTTTTGGAACACTCCATAATAAAGGAAGATGGCCCTTTTTGTGGATTGGCTTTCTGATACCCCATACAAACACGATGTGACATGAAAGTGAAGAGACATGATTTGTTGGTTTGTTTGATTTGTTGACTCATATATCTCATGGCAAATGGGATAGTAAATGACTTTTCATGTATTGCTTGGCTCTACATATGATACCTCTAACTTTGAACACCTCCAGAATGTTGAAAAAAGCATTTTACGAGATAAGTTTCAATTATAATTTTCATGGAAATTTTTAATCGACAGATTTGGCTTGGCATCAGTTTTGTTTGGTTGATGTTTGGTATCCTGATCATTAAAAGCAATGAAATGCCACACAGTCACTCTACACATGATGCCTCCAGCCATGATTGGTATCAGAATGTTGGAAAAAAAACATTTTACGAGAAATTGTTGATGGAAATTATATTGACTTATTTTTACAATTTTGGCGGTGTGGGTTTAGTTGGTTGATAATGTTTACAATGTGGGATGGTTTTCAAAAAACTGTTATATTGATTGTTGTTTGTTGGAATTGATTACCAAAAAAAAAGGGAACCTTTTTTTGATAAATACTTTATTTTTTTCATGAATCGAAAAAACCGTGTGGATAGTATGTCTTGTAGTAACCAATGCAGTGTCTGTTTTCAAATTTTGAAAGCTCTATACCTACTGAATTGAAGCTCTGACTAGCTCTGTTTTTAAAACTTTGAGCCATGTTTTTTTCTTTGTTGCTATTAAAGATAGATTTTTAGATTGGCGTAATGTAAATTTATGGTAAAGTTTTTGAGTTTAGTTCATCAGTAGTACATACAGTAGTATTTTTTCAGTAATCCTTTCTTGTAAATATAGTAACATTTAACCAGACTCATTGCCCTCATTATATTCGAATTTGTATTTTTTTAGGACTGATAAGTACATATTTTTAAACACCAAAACAAAGCAAACAACATGCCAGTTCTTTCTGGACAAATATATATGTATACTTTTATATTGTGTGCTTTGAGTTCTATTTTAATCAACCCT
Organism: Clytia hemisphaerica; assembly: GCF_902728285.1. Taxonomy (NCBI): domain Eukaryota; kingdom Metazoa; phylum Cnidaria; class Hydrozoa; order Leptothecata; family Clytiidae; genus Clytia; species Clytia hemisphaerica. The sequence continues at coordinate 1,323,745 of NW_027103968.1, read as the reverse complement.
CTCAACTGCTGATCTTTCAACTATCATTTAGGAGTATAGAATGGGCTTCCATAGTACCATTTTCTCTAAGTATTTTGTGAAAATTTTCAACAAAGTAGACTTCTTGACTGTCCTTGTTCCTTATGTTAAAGTTGTTCTGATGGAGGACATTGCTATTTTTGGTAGCCTTCACATATCAATAAGGAGCTTTGGTGTAAATGTTTTTTCTGATGAAATCATACTAATCTGAAACTATTAGGCCTTTATGAACTTTCTAGAACAATAATCTTGCTCCAATCTTGAGAAACACTGGAAAAATAGGTTAGCATTCCCTGCCATAATTTCACAGATTGCCTCTGCTTTCTGCTTGAAAACGCTGTCGTATAGCCGAAAACGAAAGTGAAACTGTGAAAACGTCCGCAAATTCGGGCCCAGTCCTCTTCCGAGACGGAGGCTAATGTACAGTCTGTAGATTTATTTTTGACTTTTGCTTTTATAAGATATCTGGTCCGTAAATTTATCGAAACTCTTCCATCAGCTCTTCGGTCGAAGCTCAAAAAATACAAATATGAACACAAAAGTGAAAGAAAACAACCAGAAACACTCCAATCTCTTGTTAAGTACCTGAAAAGATACAAAGGGCACACAGTATTAAAAAGTGAAATAACAAAGTTGAAGAAGAGTTCTTTCTTTGTTTTAATATTTAAAGGCCCTTGTTGAAGGAACAACAACAGTCCCTTTTTGTAGAAATCATAAAGAAGTAATGTCAGAAATATTCAATATGACCCCCAAAATGGACTGTACATACATAACTAGAATACCTTGAAATAATCTGCAACATATCTGTAGAACTGACATGATAACAATTATCTGGAACCAAAGAGATCAACGAATCCAGTGTGGTAAAAAGTTATACACTCATACAAGTCCAAATTCAAGCATCAAAATGTAGTTTTATGAAGCAAAATTTTGTTGGTGCACACAGAAGATACATCAGGGCACTTAAATTAAATAAATCTAATTTGTCATCTTTTACAAAATCTCCACATTAAACAAGAAAGGAGGAAGAAAAACAAACAAACTTCCTTCCGCCTACTTTTTTTTCGAAATCCAAATATATTTTCCAATCTATGATTTGGTGCCTCACAGAAAATTTAAACATTACGTAATGTTATATTTGTAGACACTCGCCAGCTAAAAATGTCTTTAGCCGTATATCGGCTAAAGGCGGCAAATCTCTGGACAAAGGAAATATCGCTTATTAAGCATCCTCTATAAGGAGCACGAATCCGTTAGTGGATGCCAGCAGCCTAGCGTTTTACATGCGTATCAGATCACAGATAGATATCTGTAAAGCCCGAAGGGCTGAAGCAAAAATTTGACTTTTTAAATTTCGCGCCGATGGATAGGATCTAGCATTTTAATTGTTTTCGGTGCGCGAGATCAAAAAAAGTAGGCGGCAAACGAACTTTTCGGGCCTATTATTAACAGGACTAAAAAAAAGTACCGGAGCGGCTTTTTCGAAAGTTTTCTGACGACGGGAAAGTTTTTATTTTGAGATCTGTGGTTGGTAAACATTCGACCCGCTAAAGAAAGTACTACGACCAGCCCGAACCGCAATTGAAAATTCAGCCCGTACCGAAACACCTTATGTAAACAAGACAGAAACTCAGAACGGTCTGGATCTCAGACCGTACCGAAAATCCATGTAAACAGGCCCTAAGGATAGAAAAGAATGGAGTCAAAAATAGCTAAATATAATGTAAAAAGTATAATATTAGGAAGAGATTTTGCGCATTTTTTCTTTCTGCCCTGACAATAAATATTTAGCATTCCTTCGAAATTTTGGACTACTCCAAAAGAAGATCATTGGTACAATAAGGGCATGGGACATCACTAACAGCTTCAGAAAGAAAGTCAACCAAGTTCTGATTGGTTCAAAGTTACCTGGAAAACATTCAGAACACTGCCACTCGATCGTGTAGTAAATAGAGGCCGGCAAATTACACAAAACGTATGAACCGATAACTGCCAATAGTTCCTTCAACACTTTCATTTTAACCAGGATGGAGCGCCATTTCCGAACACTGTTACTATGGTGATGTACCAATGATGCAGTTGTTGATATAATTTTTTTCTTTTGTTGATAAGCTACAAAGCAAATATAACAGTAGCATAGTCCTATAATACACTGTGGTACAAATATTGTTACTTTATTCAGTATGAGTGACCAAGTAGCTGTTAGCTGATAAGGGCAGTTCTCTTTCAATCCAGGTTGGGAAATGTAGAAAGGGCCTAAATCGAATATTGTAAAGACAATCCATGATATGATGTTTGAGATATCGATAAATAGACGATGCTTACGTGTGAGTATTGTAATACGAAAGGTGGATAATGTTTTTATACGATCTATAACCATAATGGCGATGCTAGCAGTTGAATAATGAATACAAAGAAAATGTGTGAATCTCCACGCGGCACATATTCGTGACCGAATCTCAGGATCTGTAACTCCATATTTTTTGAGCCCATACAAGGGTAAAGGGAGTGCACCAACCAGAGCATTTGCGACCAGTATCCAACATAATGGATATTGATGATAACCAAGTGATTTACGTCGGTTGATTTGTACCACGAATGTTAAAACGTTTAATATGAAGATGGAAGCACCGTAAAATATTAAAGCGATCAATGCAGCTAATGGATCCATAATGTCTTTACACATTGAATATATTGAGTCGACTTGTCATCTAACTTGGAAAGTCTTCTCTTGTTGCAATCAACTAGACCTTGTGCATTCGATACCGTCTGGAATGTCGAATTGAAGCTTTAAGTAGTAATTCATTAGAAATGATTGCAAATAATACAAAGTTCATATTTTTACTAATTATAGATGAAAAATACCGACAAATAAATTTCGAAAAACCTTTTAAAGCTGTACAAATATGAATCGCGTTGATATTGACAAAGTTTTAAAGCTCAAAGTTTGTGACTGTTTTAATTTAAAAACCTGATCATCAAGTTTTTTTATTCGTTCGAGATACCTAGCTAGAGTAATAGAAAAGCTTATTTCAATATTGAATAAATAAAAATTTAAAATTCCTTTGCATCTAGAACAAAATCATAGAAGGTATGATGATATTGCTTTGAGAGATTAGAGGGCTGTGAGCTAAGAAGAACAAATACAAAGGTCACCCGAAATTAATGAACTTATAAAATACACTCTATTTTAAAAAGGAACAACGAGGCTCAGAATCACCGAAAAAAGAACAACAATGAGCTTGAAATGTCTGCATTTTGGGGCAAATTGTGGTTGAAAGTAGTAAAAATTTGATATAAAGTCTAAAGAAACCCTAAATTTTGCCTAAAATAAGAACAAGATATGAAAGATTTAAGCTTGAAAGTGTTAAAAAATAAGAACACTCGTATCTCATCAGAAACTTACTGGCTCTTATAAAGCAATCGAGCTAGCTGAATCAATATTCTTCCATAAAATGTCCAGCATTTCATATTTGGTTTTGCACGCTATTTACATACTTGGTTATTAAAAATATCAATTTTCGACTGGAGGATTGCATTTATCAAAATTATTCATTGTTCAGTTAATTATTGTTTATTTTACGGTTTCTATTGTTCACACCGATAAAGATACAAAACAATATAAAAATTATACCAAAATCAAACCATATCTTTTAATTTACATCATGGCTAATATTGCTTAAGTCCAAGTCATGATGTCATTGTAAATTATCTAAAGCTTTTCTTAACGTATTCTCAGCTTCTTAATAATGTACCTCTTCAACAAAGAAATAACTTGTTAAACCTGTTTTCCAATCTCTGAATGTCATGATATCTTTCAACGAACATTTCACATCAGTGTTTTTCCAAAGAGCCTTCCCAGCACAGCTTACCAAATATCATTTGGGTCAGTCAGCAAGTCTCTATTCATACGACTAGTATATGGATCCTCCACGATTTTTTTCTCCAAATTAAGTGTATTTACTACGATGATTATCAACCCGTCTCATCCTTACATAAATCATCTGCAAAATTAGACAGCATGCTTCTCAGCTCTTTAGTAGCTGCAACGTGTCGTTTAGCGTTAGAAAGATACTGTGAATAAAACAGAACGTCTTTTGGTTGGTCAGTAGAATTGTTATTTTGCTGGTTTTGTTGTGCTTGTGGCATACTTAACGACGTTGTCAAAGATGTCAAGCTGGAGAATTTCGATCCAATCAAATATTGTCTGACTGTTGAATCAGCTAGCGTCTGGAAATGAATAAGACGTTTGTCAAAATTACGCAAAAAAAGAAAGGGATTGTCAAATTTTAGTTAACAGAATTGGGATGACATGGCAACATCCTTTAACGGCGAGCATATCGCAAGAGCAATAAAGAGGAAACTTCATTACTTATAATTTATCAGTTATAACAGTATGTCGACATTTTCCTTTCACCTTTCGCGATGTTTTGAAGGGAAAATATATTTCGCCTTTCCTTCTTCCAAAATTTTAAGAATCGCGAGGCTCACTCTATATATATTATTAAATTCTTACCTAAAAAAACTGTGCACAGGTTTTTAATCAATCTGAATGAAGATTTTGTAAAAAAAAACCTTACCAGCCAATGATATACTTGATCGTTGATGTTGTTGAAATCTTCAATACATTTGTTCAAATTCTGAATGTCACTTTGTCTGAGTATAAAGAAGAAAGAAGGTTCAGTTTATTTTATATATCTTTGGTTGCAAAGATTTTCAGTATATTTAACCCCCAAAACTATAGTTTGCGTACCGATCGTCGATCAAAATTAATTCATTAGAAAAAGTGCTTTGAACAAAGCATTTACATGAAAGATTTATTGAAATTCTCTTCCGTGCACCCTGATTACAGTAGTGCGGTCATTTCGGGAGTCTATGCCTGATCGAACCGCCTTTACGCGCGTATATAATGCCTAGACGATGCATCGGTCGCAGTGCTTATACTTTAAGCGTACAAACTTTCATGAGCAGAAACTTTCACGAGGTCAAAAAAATCTACAAAATTTACAACATTTACTTTCGCGAGCATTTAAACTTTCGCAAATCATTGAATAAAAAAGAGAGTTTTTAAAAGGAAAATTTTCTAGAAGTATGCTGAAAATTTTATATTTATTACGATTTCAAAGTTTTATAGATATTCAATTTTTTAAAGAAAACCTCGCGAGCATAAACTTTCACGAAAAAGGCCAAAATCCGCAAAAATCGCGAAAGTTTTTGATCGCGAAAGTTTGTACGCCTAAAATAGGTTCTACTGGTAGTATCCAGTCAAAAGAGGGTTCTTATTATGACATCGTGTACCTCTTTATCTGGAATAGCTGCAGTACTGCTGATAAAAAGGGATTCAGCAGATCTTCAAAGAGTATCAATTAACAAACTGACTCACCTACACTGTCCAGAAGTTGTATTTTGTAAAATGTAAATTGTATGAGTGATCAAATTCTAAAAAAAGAAGTAAGAAATATGATAAAGCTTTCCAAACATTTGGCACTTTTTGTAATTTTCAAACATTCCCAGTGCAGTGTAAAAACTTGAAGGCAGGAAATTTGGACATTCACATAAAATGTACTTTTAGGTAAAATCTTAATCAGAACTTTTTTCATTTCTTGTTGATGGCAATATTTTGTTTTCACTCCAGCTAAATACACAAATTGCAGATCAGTGCTGATCAGTGAAGTCTGTTGATTCCTCCAATCAGCAGACTTCACTGATGAGAGTTTACCCCTCACTTATGAAAGTAACCCTGATTGGTGGTATGGTGAAGCGAGCAGCCCTTTGCTAAGATTTTGGATTGCAATCGAAAATGAAACCACTGTCTGAGAACGAATGAAAAATTCACTCCAAATCTAGTAATCTTGATATAGAAGTTTTAGTCAAAACTGTGCGCCAACTCATGCATTTCCACATTGTCTCGTGCAATAAAACAGTTTCATTTCTCATGCATTTTTTTGTTTTTAAATGTCCCTGATTTTCCAGTTTTTGCCATAAAAATTTCCCTGATTTCCTGATTTTCAGAAAAAATATTTCCCTGATTTTTCTGACTTTTAAAAAAAAAGTTTCCTTGACTTGTTTTCCGAAAAAAAGCAGTCAGGATTTAACTTTAGCATACTAAGACTATGGACTATACTTCCGTAAGCTGGTCTAAAGTCGACATCCCTTTTCTAATTTCGTCACCTTTCTTTAGAAATAGGAATAATAGGAAGGTCAGAATCGCCGATTGAAACTAAATTTTCTTTACTTAGCAATCAGTTGAGGAGTCCATCAGTGATTCTGACCTTCCTATTATTCCTATCTCTAAAGAAGGATGTCGAAATTAGAAGAGGGATGTCAACATTAGACCAACTTACGGTACAACCTCTTAACATACTGAGATATTTGACTCATATTAGGTTGTAGGATACTAAGAGGTCACATTATGCTAAGAGATTGATGTCTTAGAATACTAAGAGAGTGATGATTTTCTCAGCAATTTATCTAGAATACCTCTAATCAATGTCCTTTTCACAAATGATTTTACTGCAGTCTAACATATTTGAGATAGAGATATTTCAATAAAGATATTTCAATTAATGGGTAGACCAAGTAGGAGAGTAGTTTGTTCCGGTAGACCTGTTCTTTACACTGCGATCCCTACACAATTGTCCCATTCCGGTCTTTTTAAATGAGTAGCACCTAATTAATGGTCATTAAGAAACAAAGCAATACGATGAATTTTTCTAAGGAAACGATAAATTTTTGAATTTATGGCTACTTTTAATGATGCCATCTCTTTTAGATAAGATTACGGCAAGGTCTTGGTATATAGATCGATTCTGTATGACGTCATTTTCACCCACAATCCTCCATTTCTTCTGAGAAATGGCATAAAGAAAGTTAGGAACAGTCAGCTTGCTTGAGATTTGGTTGAAGATAGTGCGTAACTGCCTAACTATTCCAAATATTATGAAAACAAGTGATTTAAATGTTTGATCTTTATAAAGTTTGATTTGACATTTGAAATTAACCCCCGTGTTGGTTTTATAACCTATAATTTTGGATTTGTGAGAAGACAAATGTATATTGTAAAAATAATTCATTTGGAAGTGAAATTATACCCTTTCCAGGGAACTGGACCAACATTATTTAAGTCAGAATTCATTGCCAGTAATGTCGCAGCGTTGAAACCTTGCTGGTGGTTGTTGTAGGTTTGGTAGAAAGTGGATTTATTTCTGTATATAAAAATACTAGAATATTTTCTTTATTTTGACAGACAAAAGGTTCAAGGTTTGTTTACTTTTTATTTTCCAGGCGATGTCAATCGAATTGTTCGATTACCAAACTAATCGAACTAAATCGAACTTAATCGAACGATAGGTGTTTGATTACCAAACCAACTCGAACAGTCATCGAACTGAGAAATTCTGGTAAAGTTCAATTGTACTTTATGTGTTCGATTAACAGTTTTTGTTCACAAATCATTCTTCACGCATGAAGAACTCTTTGAGTCTTTTCCAATAATTGTTGGGGATTGTTTAGGCTAGAGCTGCTAGAAAAAATTGGAACCATTTGAGCTACAAAAACACTGATCGAACTTAATCAAACTGTGATAAGTAATCAAACTTTAATCGAACTGAAGATTTTCCGATGAAGTTCGATTACTGTTTGATCAGGTTCTGTAATTGAACACCTATTGTTCGATTTCGTTCAATGAAATTTGATGGTTTGATTCCGAAAATCAGTTTGATAGGTTTTGGTTGACCACGCCTGGTATCGTGAGATCAGGTAACTTGCATCAACATGTATAGCCCTCAAATACAAATTTAAATAAAAACAAAAATGGTAGAGTAGGGCTGCAAGCGGAGCTGCGTAGTTCATTTGTTTTGAAATTTTGCTGCTTTGATTAGTCAGTCATTTGATGGCTATGCAAGTTTCCCTCCACTGATGTAAGTTACCTGACTTCACGATATTTTACAGCATTTCTCAGAACCCTCACGGCGCTCTGGAAACGTCCAGAGCAAAAAGTGCCGTTTATTTGTGCTCCAGAACTAGAAGATTCCGGAGCACATACGGTGTTTTGGAGCACGATATTTTCGATATAATCACGATAGCGTTCACTGTGCTAATCATGTGATAACTAACTGCGCACGCACGTAGTTTAAGAAATCAGCAGACTCATGGAAGTGAAACCTCACACTTTTTAATTTTTTCCACATTTCGACCAGTAATGCTTTCGAATATAATGTGACAAATTCAATTTCATTAATGGCTGAACCATCATATCAAGATTTTTTTGTAACTATGTTTCAACGGTTTTTTAGAACGTGTTAAAAATCACTTGCTCCAGAAGCAGTGGAAGGTCTATGTAACTTTTTGAAGAGAAAAATTGTGTTTTTTAGCTGCTTCGGAAAACTCTGGAAAATTCTGGAGTGCCGGGAGGGTCCTCATTTCTCTCTTTTGTTCTGATGCTGTAGTAGGTGATTGAAAACTCCTCATTTTTTGCTTTTGCCAGTGTTTGCTTGGCAGCCATTTCTTATTTGACATCTGTACTCAACAATTTCGTGACCTGACTTTTGAAAAAAAATCTTCAAACTTACATAAATCCAGGAAGGAAAGGTTTTCTAGCACAAATACTTTTTCCAACTTCAAGAGAATTTATTCAGCTTTCTTTTGCAAAAGAAATTATCAAGATATGTCTTTTCGTTCTTTCAAAATTTGAAAATGAGTACTTAAATGCTTTTTCAAACTTCTTGTTCACAGCACAGGAAATTTTTTTACCAGGGGTTACTAAAATCAAAAGAGCTGCCCATCGAAGACAGCTATCGGCTTGAATTTTTTTGCATTTTCCCCCGTAACAGTTTAGCTTTTGAAACGTACCACGTTGGCTGACTAGAGCGTTTTACTTTTTTCAGGAAGTTAAAATAAGCACTTAAACTACATATTTCCTTTAAATTTACAATATTTTTCAACCAACGTTATTATTTTAACAAGATAAATGTTTTTTCTTTCCAAATCTGAAAAAATCTTTAATCAAATAGATTCGGGTGGAAAGCGCTAAGGGAAAGTTAATGGTATGATGACCTCCTCTGTAGCTTGCGCTATGGAAAAACCCACTCGCCCCAAACTTCTTGCAAGAATTTTTTTGTGAAACACTTTTGATTTCAGTGCCGCGAAGAGATTACAAGATGGCGGGAGGTTTTTGCACACAAATCTTCAAAAAATGGAACTTTGAAATGAAATAACTGGAAAACTACTAAAGGCTTAAAGATGAGTGACCCCTCATTATTTTTCTGAGGATAAGGGCTTTTCATTAAACTTGGTATGACATTTTGCATTTGAGTTTGAAATTTCGACTGACCACCCTTAGTTTTATATTATATCATCATCATGTCCAGACCGATGACCTCTCATACACAGGGCTTTTCCATGTTTCAAACTCCACTGGTACTTTCCCTATCAGCCCTCAAGATAATCACAAGAAAAGTTCTTACATTGATAGACTCTTTCAGGATAGAAAGCAAATTTCCATATTTTGCAAGAGGATCTGATTCGACAACATTTTGTTGCTGTTGTTGTTGTTGCTGTTGAGGAGGAGGCTGTTGCTGAGGTGGTGGTTGCTGCATCTGTTGTTCTGGAGGCTTCACATGTTGCTGGTGGATGTTAGGATGGGTCTGATAAACACCAGGCTGTTGATGTGGAATTTGCTGAGGGTGAGGAGCCCCTTGAGGAATGGTACCTGATATAAAAATTGGTTGTTGATTCGCCGCCATCTTGAATTTTTGTTTTGAATTTGCGAATCCGTGTGAAAACACACCAAGATACTTTTATTTAGCCTGCCTTCTTTCATTTTAAAAGTAACTATTTTTAGCGATCATTATAGATTCTTTGTTGATTTGTTGACAAAGACTTATTAATTGTCATTTCATGGCTTTGTTCGATGTTCTCTCCTCGAATAAAAGTTTGATTTTAGATTCAACTCTATTCATTCATTTGTTGTTATGTGAATAGGATCAGAGGCTGCTCGGGAAGAAATTGGAGGTGTGTCAGCAGAGGCAAGGGCTTCTGGGATCGTTTTGGTACAACTTTGTTTACTTTAGTGCACCATGTGCGTTTTGTCAGTAACCACGTGCTTCGTTGCGTTTTTCACAATAGTTTGATGTCTTGTGTTTTTCTCAACGAAATTTTGTAATGTTGTTCTTTGTGACGTGATTGTGTGTGTATCTGTTTACTCTTTGGGGGCGTGAACAAATTAAGATGTTTGTATTGTATTATTGTATTATGTTATATATTGATAGCCCCATTGTGCTGTTTTATAATTATTTTCGAAACGTTTGTATTTCGACCTTCTTTTCATTATCAGATAGACACAGCCATTTCTAGAAGAACGAGAGAAAGCATAGCAGCGTATAAGCAGCACTCGATTTTTAAACATGGCTTTGGTTACAACAGCAATCAGACATTTTAAAAAACTAAACAATGTTCAACAAAGAAGAAACCAATCTATTCTATCAATGAAACCTGGCCAGTTTGTTGATTATATGAAATCAAACAATTTGAAACGATGCTCAGTGACCTATGATGATACCAGCATGTGCTCTCAAACTAGCTCACCAAAATTTAACGAGCTGAAGGAATTTTTCTCTGTTGAAAACAACAAAGATTATCAAAAACACGAGGGGCTCTTCCTTGAAATTGGATCTCGGAGTGGAGCCCTTCTCGGTGCATTTGTTTGGCGAACCAATCGTGGTCAAGCATGTGGTGGTGTCAGATTATGGGAGTATGATACAATGAAAGATTATCTATTTGATGGTTTACGGTTATCACAAGGAATGGGTTTAAAATCTGCTCTTGCTGGTTTATGGGCTGGTGGCGGTAAAGGTGTTATTGCATCTCCAGGAAAGGATAAAGCAAATGATCCAGATTTCCGCAGAAACATCTTCCTTGATTATGGAGACTTTTTAACATCCTTAAATGGTGCTTATATAGGGGCTGAGGATGCAGGTGTTGTTGTCTCGGACATGGATACCATTTTTGAGCGCACCCGATTTATGACATGCATATCAGAAGCAAAAGGGGGCTCTGGAAACCCTTCCATTGCAACTGGAAAAGGTATTGTCTGTGCTATGGAGGCAACTCTAGATTTTCTTGGACAAGGAACATTAGAAGGGAAATCTGTTGTTTCTCAAGGCTCTGGAAATGTAGCAAGAGTGATCTTTGATACCCTCCTTGATAAAGATATTGGTCAAATTCATGCTACTGATATCAATGAACAACAGCTTGATCTTACAGAGAAAATGTTTGCTGATAAAAATCATGGAAGGTTGATATTAGAACAAGTGCCCAGAGGAGAAAGTAAAACTTTGGCAATGCCTTGTGATATTCTATCCCCTAATGCTTTGGGAAATATTTTGAATGAGAATACCATTCCTACCATTCAATCAAAGATTGTTTGTGGTGCAGCAAACAACCAGCTTGGGAAACTAGCAGATAACAAATTGATGATGGATCATGGAATAACTTACGTTGTTGATTTTTTATGCAACAGAATGGGGATCGTGAATTGTGCCAATGAAACTTATGGCCGGTTAAATGATGATCCAGCACTTCTTCAACACTTTAGTAAAGAATGGCCTCATTCTATTTGGAAGGTCACACATGAAGTTTTGTCAACAGCTAAGTATAAAGGAATCACACCAGTTGAAGCTGCAATTGAAATTGCTGATAGAGAAAGTCTTGAAATTCACCCGATATGGCCTTACCGCACCAAGAAAATTATTGAAAATCTTGTAACTGATGACTGGGCAAGTGCTTGAATTAGAATAACACTATCCAAAATTGAGACATTTCTTCAAATGAACTTTATTTTAGAATCTTAGGGAAACTTTAAAGTATTTTTTTTCGGAAAGGTATTTGATTTTATTTATCATTTTGACATGAGACATTTTTTAATGTTTTTAGGAAAAGAGAGAATCTAGCTTTACATACAAATTTTTCTTCGTATGACTTTTGCAGCTTGAGCTTATTTAAATTAACCTCAGAAAATTACTTTTGATTTAAGATTTACAGACCACAAACAAATTGCAGAAAATAAGCTAGGATGAGTGGTAGAAATTAGTCACAATTTTGGTATTGATTTTGTTTTATTTCACAGGAATTCTAATCATTACCAGTAACTCAAACACATTATTTCCTACCGGAAGTCGAGAGAATACTGTTAAAAAAATTTATGATAGTATTAATCAACTGTTAAAGATACCATAACGACTTCCTTTCATTTCCCCTTGATTATAGGAGGGTCGAATTTTACACGGTATCGATGTAAAAAAAAAATTAAAAAACATGTAGACTTTTACATTGGGAAAATTAAAGGAAAAATATTTTAGTGATCACACGTGATCTTTTAGCACACCTAGGCCAGGGGGAGCAAATTTTTAACCTTTGTCCTTTTAACCTTTCTTGTTTGTTTCTGTCCGCTTGCTAATATATTCAATTTTCGAAATTTGTATCACTTTATTATAAAGAAATGTGCATGGAAAACTCAACAAGCAAACTGTATCTGAAGATATTCAAATGTAATATTAGACAGATCCTTATATGTTGGCCCCAAGTCCATTGTAAGCATAGCAAGTATGCTTGTCATGAGATTATTGAGTCGCACGATTCTTAGTTGAATGAAGGGTGGCCGTCATAAAGGTCATGTCAATTTCTGGGTGGCATTATGTTGTCATAGCCAGTATCCAAAGGGATGCCATACTGCTTATCTGTCACTGCAAGACATTTGATGTCTCATTTTCAAGCAAAACATGTACAATAACAATAAATCAAAGTGTTACTCTAATTTCGTACTCACTTGTAATAGCAAAAAATTGAAGTTGTGTCCAAACACTTGAAAGACTTTTTTTTTCATAAATCGTCAAAGTGAAACTCACCATAAAACAGAATAAGAATCCCCACTATAAGCACGGGAGGGTGAAAATCGATGATGACCGTCTGGGAAGAGCGGCGAATCTTTCAGGCAACCTTTCTGCTCAACTGAAGAGAGTTGTGAAAAAGATTTTCGAAAAGTAAAGGAAGCTTACGCGACGTAAAGTTCTAGCCGACTAAGTTATCTTCCTTAAGGTTGAAAGAAGACACGTAAGAAGAGTTTCACTTTTCATTGATAGAAATATTTCTTTAAAAAAAGAAACAAGGCAACATTAGCACCGAAGAGAGACCATATTAAGTCCAACAAAAACTAAAAAAAATATTCATTATAATTACAAAACTAAAATACATTACTTAGGACCTAACATATCTTCAGGGCGTACCCAAGCATCAAATTCCTCTTCGGTCAAATATCCTAATTCAATGGCTGTTGCTTTCAGGGTAGATCCATTCTTGTGAGCTGTTTTGGCAATCTTGGCTGCTTTATCGTACCCAATGTGGGTATTCAAAGCAGTTACCAACATCAATGATTCGTGTAAAAGTTTATCGATTCGTTCACGGTTAGCAATAATATCTACAACACAATTATCAGTGAAAGCAACACATGAGTCACCGAGTAGGCGTGCAGACTGTAATACGTTTTTTACCATCATCGGTTTGAAAACGTTCAATTCGAAATGTCCGTTACTACCGCCAACCGAGACTGCAACATGGTTCCCCATGACTTGTGCTGCTACCATGGTGATAGCCTCGCATTGAGTTGGGTTCACTTTTCCTGAAAGACAAAAGAAAATATGTGTTTTAAGTTTATTTTTTCAAGAGTTTTTAACGTGAGGAGCGTGACACATGTCAAAAAATACAACAGAGCTAAACAGAACATAAATCTCCAAGTATACAAAAAATAAAATTATTTTTTTGATTGATTGTCGTCTTTTTCGCAAATCTAAACTTTTGAATTTTCAGTTATTGCAAAAAGGAACCCGTCCAGCAGTAAATCACTGTACCTCTTTTAGCCTATGCTCGAACGTAATAAAAGTACAGTTTACAGAAATAAAAGTAAAACGACCGATCCTTACCAGGCATGATGCTGCTTCCTGGTTCATTCTCTGGCAATAAAAGTTCGCCGAGCCCGCATCGTGGGCCAGATCCTAAAAATCGGATATCGTTTGCGATCTTCATGATACTGCATGCGACAACGTTCATCGCACCGCTGATCTCAACCATTGCATCGTGCGCTGCTAAAGCTTCGAACTTGTTCGGTGCACTAAAGAAAGGTAAAATATAGTTTCGGTAAGGCTCACGGAGCAAACACTGTTAAGAATTTCTACTGCGCGTATACTTTTGAATCTTTTTTTATCGCTGGAATAAATTTTCTATAGCTTAACTTTGACTTGATTGGCACCACCATTTGACATGGGAGATTTGTAAACCAAAACTAGCGTATCAAGTTTCTGGTGAGAGAAGTCGTTCGTTTTGTCAGACGATATCGCTTGGTAGCCTTGTTTTTTTGCGATACAAAGACCAGACTAACCCTTCATTTTTGCAACAACCAGCCATAATTTGGCTATCTTCAGACGGTTTCCAGGCTCAGAGATTTTTCGATGTTGTTTATTTATTTCATTTTATTAAAGGTAAAAATCTACAAAAATCACAACAAAATGAAGTGCTAGAACGCTTAATAGAGAATTAATTGCGCCTTATCCCCTTTACCTACCTCTCATAAGGAAGACCTGTAAATTCAGCAATCTTAGCAGACATCTTTTCCGCAAATCCAATTCTGGTGTTCAATCCAGTTCCAACAGCGGTTCCTCCGATAGCTAGTTCGTACACACGTGGCAATGCAGCTTCAATACGTTTGATACCGTATTCCATCTGCGTGGCGTACCCACCGAATTCTTGTCCTAATGTCAGTGGTGTAGCATCCTATAGACCAATGAAAATTTTCTCATAATTTATAAAAAAAAACTTATTATAATTCAAATCTTTGATCTGTCAAATATGTGGGATCAGGTCGGGTTAGCGTGGTACATGGGTATAACCCGGACAGTGAAAGCGACTGTCCCGCTTCGCGCCCAACAACAATTTTACAGACCAAAAGATTTCTGTCACTTTCGACTGTCCCGCGTCGCACCCAAAACGACGATTTTCGACTGTCCCGCTTCGTACCCAAGACGGCGATTGTCGACTGTCCCGCTTCGTACCCAAATTGGAATTGAGCCACACCCTTTCACTGTCCCGCTTCGTACCCAAATCGGAATTATGCCACACCCTTCCACTGTCCCGCTTCGCACCCAAATCCGAATTACGCCACACCCTTCCACTGTCTCGCTTCGTACCCAAACAAGAATTGTGCCACACCCTTCCACTGTCCCGCTTCGTACCCAAATTGGAATTGTGCCACACCCTTCCACTGTCCCGCTTCGTACCCAAAGTGGAATTATGCCACACCCTTTCACTGTCCCGCTTCGCACCCAAATCCGAATTGAGCCACACCCTTTCACTGTCCCGCTTCGCACCCAAATCCGAATTACGCCACACCCTTCCACTGTCCCGATTCGTACCCTAATCCGAATTACGCCACACCCTTTCACTGTCCCGCTTCGTACCCAAATAAGAATTGAGCCACACCCTTTCACTGTCCCGCTTCGTACCCAAATCGGAATTATGCCACACCCTTCCACTGTCCCGCTTCGCACCCAAATCGGAATTACGCCACACCCTTCCACTGTCCCGCTTCGTACCCAAACAAGAATTGTGCCACACCCTTCCACTGTCCCGCTTCGTACCCAAAGTGGAATTATGCCACACCCTTTCACTGTCCCGCTTCGTACCCAAATCGGAATTATGCCACACCCTTCCACTGTCCCGCTTCGTACCCAAATAAGAATTGAGCCACACCCTTTCACTGTCCCGCTTCGTACCCAAATCGGAATTATGCCACACCCTTCCACTGTCCCGCTTCGCACCCAAATCGGAATTACGCCACACCCTTCCACTGTCCCGCTTCGTACCCAAACAAGAATTGTGCCACACCCTTCCACTGTCCCGCTTCGTACCCAAAGTGGAATTATGCCACACCCTTCCACTGTCCCGCTTTGCACCCAAATCCGAATTATGCCACACCCTTCCACTGTCCCGATTCGTACCCTAATCCGAATTACGCCACACCCTTTCACTGTCCCGCTTCGTACCCAAATAAGAATTGAGCCACACCCTTTCACTGTCCCGCTTCGTACCCAAATCGGAATTATGCCACACCCTTCGACTGTCCCGCTTCGCACCCAAATCGGAATTACGCCACACCCTTCCACTGTCCCGCTTCGTACCCAAACAATAATTGTGCCACACCCTTCCACTGTCCCGCTTCGCACCCAAATCGGAATTACGCCACACCCTTCCACTGTCCCGCTTCGTACCCAAACAAGAATTGTGCCACACCCTTCCACTGTCCCGCTTCGTACCCAAACAAGAATTGTGCCACACCCTTCCACTGTCCCGCTTCGCACCCAAATCCGAATTATGCCACACCCTTCCACTGTCCCGATTCGTACCCTAATCCGAATTACGCCACACCCTTTCACTGTCCCGCTTCGTACCCAAATAAGAATTGAGCCACACCCTTTCACTGTCCCGCTTCGTACCCAAATCGGAATTACGCCACACCCTTCCACTGTCCCGCTTCGTACCCAAACAAGAATTGTGCCACACCCTTCCACTGTCCCGCTTCGTACCCAAACAAGAATTGTGCCACACCCTTCCACTGTCCCGCTTCGCACCCAAATCCGAATTATGCCACACCCTTTCACTGTCCCGATTCGTACCCTAATCCGAATTACGCCACACCCTTTCACTGTCCCGCTTCGCACCCAAATCTGAATTGAGCCACACCCTTTCACTGTCCCGCTTCGTACCCAAATAAGAATTATGCCACACCCTTCCACTGTCCCGCTTCGTACCCAAATAAGAATTGAGCCACACCCTTTCACTGTCCCACTTCGTACCCAAATCGGAATTATGCCACACCCTTCCACTGTCCCGCTTCGCACCCAAATCGGAATTACGCCACACCCTTCCACTGTCCCGCTTCGTACCCAAACAAGAATTGTGCCACACCCTTCCACTGTCCCGCTTCGTACCCAAAGTGGAATTATGCCACACCCTTCCACTGTCCCGCTTCGTACCCAAACAAGAATTGTGCCACACCCTTCCACTGTCCCGCTTCGTACCCAAAGTGGAATTATGCCACACCCTTCCACTGTCCCGCTTCGCACCCAAATCCGAATTACGCCACACCCTTCCACTGTCCCGTTTGTGTAAATAAATATAGAAGAAAAAAATCAAAATTGAATATCCCTGGTAGAAATAGATTTAATTAAATCTTTATTCTGTTAAAAGAACACCATAAATAGCCAAAATACAATTGTGAATCAATTCCAGGTGAATAACGAATGAGAATCATTGTGGATAATCAACATTGATGCGAGTGATTTTATTGTCAAATGGGGCATCCAATCCATACCAATCTCTTGAAACAAAAAAAAGATTAAATTCAAAAAATAAGTTTGACTAATTTCTTTCAACTTTCTAGACGACTGAAACGTTAATTCTATTTGACAAAAAAGTGGGATAGAATTTGCCAGGTTATTTCTTTTCCCTATAAGTTAGGGAAAGTTTTTGAAACTTTGAAATGATTTGAAACTTTGTAACATTTGATAAACCTTATCAAAAGAGCTTGCACTAATTCTTAGGCTTATTGATTATTGTGAAACATGGCATGAAAACCAGTAAAAATCTCTTTGTTTAAAATTTTGGATATTACAGGTACCCGCCAAAAAGCTTGGAACTAATTGGGTTAAATCAATCTAAGTTTAAACAAAAAGTAATGCATGTAAAATCAAAAAAAGTACCTCCACATAAATTCCTCCATGTAGCTAGTAAGGAATTGGAGCTTGATTCCCTTCATTGCTTTTAGCTTCAGCTTGAATCTGTTCCAATATGATTCGATATGCTGAAAGCGAATTCATAACATTTGAGATAGAATTTTATTCAGCTTTTAGATCTCCAGAAAAGCGACAGTACGGAATGACCTAAAATAGCTAGTAACAACTACCTTATCGGAGAAAACTTTGTCGGGAAAAATTTTCGTCGGGGAAAATTTTTGTCGGGGAAAAATATTCGTCACTTGCTGGTAGTTGGTAAACGCATTAAGACCGGGGAAAATTTTCGTCGGGGAAAAATATTCGTCACTTGGCCAAAACTTTGTCACTCTTCCCTGACGAAGTTTTCCCCGATAAGGTACCCATAGCTTCTAAAAAAGTCGAGCCTTATTATTTGAAGAATTTATTGATTTGGTTTTGAAAATTTAGGCTAGGTACATGGTCTTACTTGTGTGTGTGCACCAGTTTGAGGATCCACAAAGTGGTAGGTGTGGTTGACAGTGTCGTGCTGTATACAGTTTGGGACAAACTGTTGCAATCGATTGTAAGCTCGCCACTGGTCGCTATGGATGACAGTGTTTGGGTTTATAACATTATTAATAATCCCAGTTAGAGTTGGTCGGTTTCGGCGGTTGACTATTTCCATGTATCCTTTGGCTGGAGTGAAACGCGTATCCACTAACCCGAAAACCCAAACAGGTTGCGCTCTTCTCCCAACTCCTCCCTAAAAATTATAACCAAAAAATTATATATAGCTAGCACTAAGCATTCAATTCCTTCGACTTTAATAAAACCTAGCAAGTAGCCAGATAGCTGATATTACTGCCAAATTTCATCACTCCACATCACTTGATGGGGAAATGGCCGAGAAAGGTGCACTGCGGTACTAAATGTTCAAATTTTTGAAAAAAGTCTGTTTTAAAAACTTTTTTTAGAAATTGATGAGCATGCAGCTTTGAAAATATTTCACGTATCTGTTCCTTACAAAACTAACAAACTAAATCAATTGAGTGATCTTAAATTGAGAATAGAGATTTCTTAAGGAGCCCTTGAGGGGCGCAACTATAATTAACATACCCTTTGAGCGTGTTGAAATTGACTTTCGTCAATTTGCACGACGAAGTTTGGTCCGCCACCGCCCATAGATATTGGGTTGGCTTGGAGATGATTCGTGCAGACCTGCCGTAGCAATTGGAACAATTTTATCGTGTGTTCTTTAGGAATGCCGACAATGTTGGATGTTTTGGTCATCGAAACTTTGTTGGCCCACAAATAAATGGCAAAGAACAGGTCTGGAAGCGACAATCTTTTCCAGCTCTCAAATATTGTCCCGTGCCTTAACCTCATCGACCTCCGGCAGGGGCGGTTATTGCATCTCCTATAAAAAAATGTGTGTAACGGGGAGACCGAGACCTTTTAATGTGCGGTCACGTGAGTGGTTGGTATTTTACAGACCGGTCCGTTTTTTTATTTTCAAAGAATGATGACGTCATCAGGTGGCAATGACGTCATCAACAATACCGAAATTTTCACAATAAATATTTCAAAAGTTATCAAAAAGATTCGTTGAGGGGGGCCTCTTTACCCCCCCCCCCAAGATGCTCGAAGGGTTAAATAACTTAAAGTGTATCTACATCTAGATATAATTGGCAGTGGAAACAATGCCTGTAACTTTTGATAGTCCGATATAATTTCGAAAATCGTTTGTGCTTATTTTAGAGAATCAAAAGCGCTATATTTGAATGTATTTTTGGTTGGAAAATTCGCGATTTTTAGCGGCTAAATTTGCGATTGCAGAAGTTAAGCTTATTTCTACTTATGCTACAACGTTCATTTTTACACCAGTG
Organism: Clytia hemisphaerica; assembly: GCF_902728285.1. Classification (NCBI taxonomy): domain Eukaryota; kingdom Metazoa; phylum Cnidaria; class Hydrozoa; order Leptothecata; family Clytiidae; genus Clytia; species Clytia hemisphaerica. The sequence continues at coordinate 1,304,046 of NW_027103968.1, read as the reverse complement.
GTAGTTCAACCTTAGGTTAAGAAAGTTGTGAAATTTCAAGTTAAACGGAAGAGTCCTTCGGAAGATATGGAACCCGAAATACCCCTTGCTAGCATTTTTCTGTAAAAACGGGGATAGTGATGATAAAACAGTTTTCCGCAATTATATTTGACTATCAAAAGTTACAGCTATTCTTGCTTCCACTGCCAATTATATCTGGATAGACTTTAGTATAAGACAATTTGTAAAGGAATATTTTCAGATTACTCCCCCCGTACTCAAGTTTTGAGGTTTTGTCAAATCTTCACCCTATTAGGAGCATAATATCAAAAATTTGCCCTGATCTAAGGGGTGCCCTACGAATTGACCCCGGGGGGGGGGGTACTACCCTTGTCGACAGACGGGGGTGCTCCGCTGAGGTTCGAAAAATGGACCCTACGTGGGACTCGAAATTTGCGAAAAAAGTGACCCTGAATGGGACTGAAATTCCAAAATTTTCTCAAATTTTCTACTTTTTCCCCAAATTTTCCAGAAATAGGCACCCTACGAGGGACTGATTTTTCTATTTTGGTGTTTTTGCGACCCTACCTGGGACTCGTGGAGGTTAAAAAAGGTACCCTGACCAGCGGAGCATCCCCGTAACCCATCTTGCCCTAGTACCCCCCCCCCCGGGGAATTGACACAATTCAATACCTCGGCCGCTGGTCTAGGGAGCGCCGAAATATTTACCTGGACAATTTTTTCCCAAACAAATATTTCTCTTGACTAGTTTCTGACTCGATAAAGTATAACATAAGTAAATAAGATCACTCACCAACGGTATCCATCACAGCATTGGTTGTGTCGCTCCAGACGCATGTTGGAATTACATCCTGGACAAGCTTTCACAATACTCAGCAATCCTTGACCTTGCAAAAAGTGAACGATCGCAATTTTGTCATTTCCGAACAGCAATGCTCCCCATCTTTGTAAGAATTGTCGTTGTAGAGCCGCCATGGTCGATTCAGATGAGCATCAAAAACTTAATGATTCATTTAGTCGCACGAGTTTTAATTTTGTGGGTATTTGTCTACCCCAGATGTCTGACCGATAAGGTAGGGATTTCTTCTAGCATTACCAGACGAAGAAAAAAATGTCTAGACCAGTGTGCTTTTCTCCAAGATTCACTGTATTGCAGTGAGGGAAGAAATTTTGGCGGGAAGGAAATTTGGTGAATTCGCGACCAATTCGCGAAATTGGAATAAAATTAGGGGACATTTTTTTACGAGTTGAGGAAATCTAAATTTTTTAGATTTGCAGAGAATTAATTGTGGCGATTTTGGCGTGTATAATGAACTGAATGTAATTTGGATAATGAGACAGGGGCAAAATAATGTCTAAAATTTATTTTTACACGTGCTTTTTGAAAACATCCAATAAATTCAAGACATCAAACCAGACATGTCTAGCTTGTTTTGTCTGGGTAAATTTTCATCCGATATTTCTTTTGGACGAATTTTTCATTTAACTTTATTCTTCGACACTGGCGCGTTGGCAAAAGTAAGCAAAATGGCAATGCGTACTATGCTCGAAAATGTTGACAATGAAAGAGTTTTCATAAGAGAGATGATGGACAATGGGCTGATATCCAGACAGATGTACTGTGAAAACCGACACGAGAAGAGAGCGATGAGACTCCACGAAAATATGCTGACTTGGTAAGAGTACCTTTCAGATTTTCAAAGATCAGAAAGTTTTTAACCTGCTTCTAAATAAATACCTTTATTATCGGCGATCCAAAAAATACCAGCAACAAAAGTGCCCTGCATTTTTATTTCACCAATAAACCAGTTATCAGATGCAAGCTCGCGTTAGACTAGGAACTCGTAAAATATTTCTTGTATTGTACTCGTAACTGTCTGATAACAATTACAAGTAATTTGTTTTTTAAGTCGCAATATCAAAATTAAATCTGCATTGAAAAATATGACTACTGTTATGCGCAATTTAGTAATTTTTGTACACTTATTTTTGTGATTTCTGCGCACTTTTGAGCTTTGATTAGTATATGTAATCACGTGATAATGAGTTCAATTCGAATATAATTGCACGAGTGATTTTTTTGTTATTAACTTTCCGAGTCCGAAAGGACGAGGGAAATTCGAAACAAAAAAATCACGAGTGCAATTTTTGAATTGTACGAGTTATTATGTGATTACGAGCTAATCGCACACTGGTTTTTGCTATTTTTTCCCTAGGAAAGTAAATTACAAAAATTACACTGAGAGTTTTATATTGTTCTCTTCTCTCTGTGTATTTCTTTTATTGTTGTTTATTGATTTTCTTTCTCACAAAATAAATTTCAAATGCAATTAAAACCTTCAGTGTAAAAAAATGTAAGAAAAAACATTAAATCAATTTTGTAAACATTGGCGCTGCATCGAAGAGTGTGATTAACGATTAATTGCTCTCATTAAGGGCGCGCCAAATAAGAAAAAATAACCCATCGTGCGATTAACTATTCTATATCGATTACAAATATCAACGATTAATTAAGCTAATTTTAGGGGTGCTTTTTCACTGAGACTGTCTGGCGAAAATCGATTAGCTGAAACAAAGAAAATTGATAGGAAAATATTACTGACTCTCAAAACAGTTGTCAAAGCGTTTACGACCCTTTGAATTTGGAGTTAAATGCAGCATGGGTTGACAAAATTAAATTGGAAGTAATTATAAGTCAGTCGTTTTTATAAACAGTTCTCCCACATTGGAGGCAGCTCTTTCATTTTATGCAAAAACCTGATGCTGATAAATGTTGATGCTCTGAATGCTATTTTATTGCAAACAATCTATTTTCGGTGCATCTTTGGTTTAATTGGTCATTAAGCCAAGAGAGCTCTACCCCTCTCTTGGAGAACAAAAGGTTAAATGACCAATTTTCGACGTTAATTCTGAAATCTTAATTTGAAGCGATCAAAATCTGATGTTAAGCACGAATCTTCATTGTATATTTTTTACAACCCTTAGAAATTTATTAAAAGGACCGTTGATGAGAACCACTTATCTATCTAGCGTAGTGTAAAAGCACCCTAGTTGTTAGAATACCGAGTGAACAAATCTGTCCATAGAGAAAATCACAAAATCACGGGTCTGAAGGGTTAAGCGGCTATTTAAGTCATTAAATGCAAAATTACGAGTTAAATGAATAATAGCTCGACATTACATTTTTAAGCCTAACTATTTAATAAACCAAAATAATTGACGAGACCAATTCTAATTACTGAAAAGACGAATCAGCAATACAGTCCATCAAAAGTATGAAAAACATTTTTAATTTGGGAACAACTCGGTACGACTCGGAGACTAACTCTCAATTTGAGAAATTCGGCTTATTCGTCATTTTTCTAATGTAATATATCCAAGTCCTGTGAATTATATAAAATTGAAGTAATTTATGAATTTTTACATAAATCTTTTATTAATTGCAAAAAGGAAAAAGCAAAGCACTTTTTAGGTATAGCTCAGTGGTTCACAAATTAAACGTTTTTTATAAGAACCAGTAAGTAACCACGCTAAGCGTGGGCTGAACTCTATTTTTTGAAATGTCCAGGCTTAAATGTTTTAACAGATTTTTTACGAATTTTCAGCCGTGTAGTAGCTTTTGAAGTCAAATTATTCCGGACATAGCTGACAATGGAAACCTTTGCTCTTTTTATTCGTTACCATTGCCTTCGAACTATTCATTTACTTATTACTTCATTTTATTCAGGAGATGCCCTGGCTGCACTAACAAGATTTCCATTTTGTCGAAATCGTTCTTTCAAAATACGCGGCAGAAGCTGTCAACATGGATAACAATTTTGGATGGTTGGTGCAAAGAAAAGACGATTAGGGTTAGTAAGTATAACCAAAACTATGAGGATGATTTTTGGTCTAAAAATAGGATAAGTAAGGTGAAGAGGAAAGTCGCCCTCAGATAAGCACAAAAAGGTTGTCTCAAACGCATAGATAGATAGCCAAGCCAGAACAAAATACATGATAACGTGATAACAAAACTTTGAATCTTTTACTCAGACTTTCTATTTAGTTATTGTAAACGTTCTCCAGTTCAACTGTCTTATAAAATTTCAGTGTTTATTATATACACTGTAACCTTTTTTCATTTCATCTACAATAATTATCGATGTTACTCACGACGTGGAATATCACGTCAGTTATTGCACGACGCAAGGTCGCCTTTACTTGTTTGAAATGGAGTAGTTTCGAAAAAGAGCTTTTCTTGCCTCGGTTTGCCGGGAATTTTGTTTTACAAAACTCTCATTTTAATGTCTAGGGAATGGCTGAGGAGTTTGATGTCAACAAAACAATGGTGAGCGAGATGTGCAAACACTTCAGGGAGGCTTGTCAAACGTGGATTGTAGAGACCAACCCAGTGTTTCTTGGAGGGGAAGGGAAACATGTACTGGTGAAAAGATTTAAGGTATTTTTATTCTTTATCCACCAGTCTAAACAAGGTTGTTTATGAATTGTGCTAGCTGATGGAGGGAGGTGTCAGTATTTAATTTTTTTCAACATCCCTGATCTTATGAGGGCCATTTTTGATTTTTTCAAATATTTTAAGCTGTCAAATAGACAGGATAATAAACTCGTTTTTTGGTGAACAGACCAAAAGCTTCTGCATGGCATTTCTTGAAAGACTATAAAAAAATATAAAAATCGTTCTTGACTTTAAGGGTTGTGACGATGCAAGATGCGAGATCCTCATACTAACGGAGACGGACAAACAGTTCGGATATTTGTTACATAACTCAAATAACAGATACCAACACGATTGGGCCATTCCTGTGAAGGCAGGAACATTTGTCTTTTCAGAGAAAGTTCTCCACGTCCCAGCTGGTTGTCAACAAAGCCAGAATGTCCAGCTTTTTCAAGGACACTACACCGTCCAAGCAGACAGTCACGCTCTCGACTGGGTGAAAAAGAAAAGGAGTTTTCGTTGTCCACAGGCTGGAAGTTTCTTGGCGGAGTACAACTATCGGCACTTCGTTGAGATGAACGACGACTTCGGGGAGAAAATGATTAGTCTTCTAAGAGATGTTTATGCAAATATCTTTTCACAATAGTCTAATTATTATTTCGAACCGAAGAAAGAAATGATAAAAACATATAAACTTATTTGAATTCTTTTGTTTTCTCCTAAAATTATAAAAGAGGTCGACAAAAGACATTTCCATTGATAATAAATAGATTTCTAGAACAGATAGAGAAAATAGAGGGCGTGGCATAACTTTCATTGGTGGACAGTGGAAGGGTGTGGCTCAATTCTTATTTGGGTACGAAGCGGGACAGTGGAAGGGTGTGGCATAATTCCGATTTGGGTACGAAGCGGGACAGTGAAAGGGTGTGGCATAATTCCACTTTGGGTACGAAGCGGGACAGTGGAAGGGTGTGGCACAATTCTTGTTTGGGTACGAAGCGGGACAGTGAAAGGGTGTGGCGTAATTCCGATTTGGGTGCGAAGCGGGACAGTGGAAGGGTGTGGCATAATTCCGATTTGGGTACGAAGCGGGACAGTGAAAGGGTGTGGCTCAATTCTTATTTGGGTACGAAGCGGGACAGTGGAAGGGTGTGGCATAATTCCGATTTGGGTACGAAGCGGGACAGTGAAAGGGTGTGGCATAATTCCACTTTGGGTACGAAGCGGGACAGTGGAAGGGTGTGGCACAATTCTTGTTTGGGTACGAAGCGGGACAGTGGAAGGGTGTGGCGTAATTCCGATTTGGGTACGAAGCGGGACAGTGAAAGGGTGTGGCTCAATTCTTATTTGGGTACGAAGCGGGACAGTGAAAGGGTGTGGCGTAATTCGGATTAGGGTACGAAGCGGGACAGTGGAAGGGTGTGGCACAATTCTTGTTTGGGTACGAAGCGGGACAGTGGAAGGGTGTGGCGTAATTCCGATTTGGGTGCGAAGCGGGACAGTGGAAGGGTGTGGCATAATTCCGATTTGGGTACGAGGCGGGACGGTGAAAGGGTGTGGCTCAATTCTTATTTGGGTACGAAGCGGGACAGTGGAAGGGTGTGGCATAATTCCGATTTGGGTACGAAGCGGGACAGTGAAAGGGTGTGGCATAATTCCACTTTGGGTACGAAGCGGGACAGTGGAAGGGTGTGGCACAATTCCAATTTGGGTACGAAGCGGGACAGTGGAAGGGTGTGGCACAATTCTTGTTTGGGTACGAAGCGAGACAGTGGAAGGGTGTGGCGTAATTCGGATTTGGGTGCAAAGCGGGACAGTGGAAGGGTGTGGCATAATTCCGATTTGGGTACGAAGCGGGACAGTGAAAGGGTGTGGCTCAATTCCAATTTGGGTACGAAGCGGGACAGTGGAAGGGTGTGGCACAATTCTTGTTTGGGTACGAAGCGAGACAGTGAAAGGGTGTGGCGTAATTCGGATTTGGGTGCGAAGCGGGACAGTGGAAGGGTGTGGCATAATTCCGATTTGGGTACGAAGCGGGACAGTGGAAGGGTGTGGCACAATTCTTGTTTGGGTACGAAGCGGGACAGTGGAAGGGTGTGGCGTAATTCCGATTTGGGTGCGAAGCGGGACAGTGGAAGGGTGCGGCATAATTCCGATTTGGGTACGAAGCGGGACAGTGAAAGGGTGTGGCTCAATTCTTATTTGGGTACGAAGCGGGACAGTGGAAGGGTGTGGCATAATTCCGATTTGGGTACGAAGCGGGACAGTGAAAGGGTGTGGCATAATTCCACTTTGGGTACGAAGCGGGACAGTGGAAGGGTTTGGCACAATTCTTGTTTGGGTACGAAGCGGGACAGTGGAAGGGTGTGGCGTAATTCCGATTTGGGTACGAAGCGGGACAGTGAAAGGGTGTGGCATAATTCCACTTTGGGTACGAAGCGGGACAGTGGAAGGGTGTGGCACAATTCTTGTTTGGGTACGAAGCGGGACAGTGGAAGGGTGTGGCGTAATTCCGATTTGGGTGCGAAGCGGGACAGTGGAAGGGTGTGGCATAATTCCGATTTGGGTACGAAGTGGGACAGTGAAAGGGTGTGGCTGAATTCTTATTTGGGTACGAAGCGGGACAGTGGAAGGGTGTGGCATAATTCCGATTTGGGTACGAAGCGGGACAGTGAAAGGGTGTGGCATAATTCCACTTTGGGTACGAAGCGGGACAGTGGAAGGGTGTGGCACAATTCTTGTTTGGGTACGAAGCGGGACAGTGGAAGGGTGTGGCGTAATTCCGATTTGGGTACGAAGCGGGACAGTGAAAGGGTGTGGCTCAATTCTTATTTGGGTACGAAGCGGGACAGTGAAAGGGTGTGGCGTAATTCGGATTAGGGTACGAATCGGGACAGTGGAAGGGTGTGGCACAATTCTTGTTTGGGTACGAAGCGGGACAGTGGAAGGGTGTGGCGTAATTCCGATTTGGGTGCGAAGCGGGACAGTGGAAGGGTGTGGCATAATTCCGATTTGGGTACGAAGCGGGACAGTGAAAGGGTGTGGCTCAATTCTTATTTGGGTACGAAGCGGGACAGTGAAAGGGTGTGGCATAATTCCACTTTGGGTACGAAGCGGGACAGTGGAAGGGTGTGGCACAATTCTTGTTTGGGTACGAAGCGGGACAGTGGAAGGGTGTGGCGTAATTCCGATTTGGGTGCGAAGCGGGACAGTGGAAGGGTGTGGCATAATTCCGATTTGGGTACGAAGCGGGACAGTGAAAGGGTGTGGCTCAATTCTTATTTGGGTACGAAGCGGGACAGTGAAAGGGTGTGGCGTAATTCGGATTAGGGTACGAATCGGGACAGTGGAAGGGTGTGGCGTAATTCGGATTTGGGTGCGAAGCGGGACAGTGGAAGGGTGTGGCTCAATTCTTATTTGGGTACGAAGCGGGACAGTGAAAGGGTGTGGCTCAATTCGGATTTGGGTGCGAAGCGGGACAGTGAAAGGGTGTGGCATAATTCCACTTTGGGTACGAAGCGGGACAGTGGAAGGGTGTGGCACAATTCCAATTTGGGTACGAAGCGGGACAGTGGAAGGGTGTGGCACAATTCTTGTTTGGGTACGAAGCGAGACAGTGGAAGGGTGTGGCGTAATTCGGATTTGGGTGCGAAGCGGGACAGTCGAAAATCGTCGTTTTGGGTGCGACGCGGGACAGTCGAAAGTGACAGAAATCTTTTGGTCTGTAAAATTGTTGTTGGGCGCGAAGCGGGACAGTCGCTTTCACTGTCCGGGTTATACCCATGTACCACGCTAACCCGACCTGATCCAATATGTGATTTTTTTTTAAATTTCACAATTCGAACGATTTTTAGTCCCATCACAGGCTAAACGTTATGTGGTTAAATCCATAATTCTTAATTCTAAATTCATTCCATACTAAAATCAAACTAAAACTTTCTGCTGTAAAATAGTTAATTCGAACTAATTGAAAATATTTCAAGTTGATTCCTCATAAATATCACACTGTTAAACAACTGCTTGTTCATAAATTTCGCTAATTAATAACCTTCGACGTGCTTTTATATATAATAATAGTATGGATTTCGATGTCTAATATTAATGAAACTAACAGCAAACTAATGAAGTGTCAGAGAATTCTCATTTTCAGTGAACAGATGAATTATTTACTTGAGTGTGGGTACGTCCAATCTTGACAATGTCTTTGAATTCTTCAGATTTTTCGAGGAGAGCTTGATGCAGTTTCTTCATACCAGGTAACAATGTTTCGTTGACCATTTGGCCGACAGCGATGTGCATGGCCGTTGGAAAGGTATCGTTTGAACTCTGCACAGAAAAAAATCAAATGGAGCAAAGGTGAGAGAAATGATAAACAAAAGATTTGCACTCACTCTTGCATTAAAATTTTTGTTTACCTTTTCCTATAGAAAAAAATCAGCTGATCAGAGTTTTTTTTGAAAGTGGTACCCTAATTACTCGATGTAGGTGAAAAAATTTGAACCGAAAATTTCATTTAATTATAGAGTAGTGTATGCTACCATTAGGGTGTCAATTTTGACATAAAATTAAGATGACATAATATAGCTTACTCCAGGGCTTATTAAAGTCAGTGGTAACATTTTGAGGTATTCCATTTGTAAAGTTCCTTCTAACTAAATTACCTGAGATTTGTTGACATGATCATTTGGGTGCACAGGTGATTTAGTACCAAGTTCTGCTCCCAACATTTCGTTTGCCCGATTGCTGATCACTTCATTACAGTTCATGTTACTCTGAGTACCAGAGCCTGTTTGCCAGATCACCAAGGGAAAATGATCTTTAAGTTTGCCATCAATGACCTAAAAAGAGCAAAAATATTGCATTACATTTTACAGTCAAAGTAATTTTACAGTTTGGATAACTCAGGTATGAAGCAACAGGTACTGTCGGTGTGGCATAGAGAGAGAGAGAGAGGACCAGAATTTCATTCCAGATTCAGACTTTAAAGGCTTTTGTATTCGGTTGTATTGCCAGTAACTTTTTCATTCTTTAGTCCTCAAAACCTCAATTTGGAAAGTTGAACAAAACATTTTTTAGTAGTCTTACCTCATCACAAGCAAGGGAAATCTGTTTTGCAATGTTTGCATCAAGACCAAATTCAGTGTTGACCTCTGCAGCTGCTTTCTTTAGAATACCAAAAGCCTTGATTACTGGCATCTAAAAAATGAAATTACATAAAAAACTTATTGCTTTCTAGTCCACTTCCGGTAAAAGATTTGAATTAATAAACCGTTGGAACCATTCAAAAAGTACGCACGCTCGAAAGTAAGCAGAATTCGACCCCCACCCCCTTGTATGCTCGCATACGCTTTGACAGTAACGCTTTACCGAATAACCCCCCCTCCTTCTCTAGGAAAAAAATTGAAATTATAACAGAAATTGACTGACGCAAGTTCGGTCTCAGTTTTAATGATATAACTTTTTCAAGACAAGATCAAGCTTGAATAAACTTAAAGATTATAATACGTTGAAAATATTATGATTTTTCAAATAGAAAGTAAAAAAAAACGGAAAAAAAACAGTTTGAAAAAAATTTCAAAGCGCACGGTACATTTTCTTGATTGACCCCCCTATTTAAGGCTTTCGTACGCTTTTTGAAAGACAACCTACGCCCTCAGAGGGTATGTACTTTTTGAATGGCCTCTTTGAAAATTGGAGAAATCTGTAAAGACAATAATAGTCTAAAAAAGTTTCCATAGTATTAGGATAATTAACATTATGCTTATTACCGCTCTGGTAGTCGAATGAATCTTACAGATTGACTGAAACTAAATCATAACAACAACAAAACAACTTACTGGCATTCTTTCAGTTTCATCCCCTATTGGAAAGTTCCTTGTGGAGCGGACAGTTTGTGCACCATAGTATTTATCATTTGGAACCTCAACTTCTCCCAGTGTGTCAGTTTCTATACGGAATCCAGTAGACTAAAATTCAAAGAAAAATGATCAAAAATAACATGTAACATTAAAAGCACCCCCTGTATTTAAAATCCCAGACATAAGCACTAAAAGGATTTTTCTAGATTTTTTTGTAAACCACTGCCACTACTTTTCTCGAAAAAGCTGATTAAATATAGCAACATGAAATTCATTTTTATACAAAATTTGATACTTTTGAACAGCATTACTTTATAGGTTGAAACAATGAGTATAAAGGAGTAGGGACGAAGTCCTATTAGTTTTGACCTTTATAAACGTTCTCTAACGAAAAAGTTGTCTGGTAGTAGTGACTGATAGCAAGGCCCCCGTCACCGGGGGGGGGGGCTGGGAGCCATGGCCCTCCCCAATATTTTGCAAAGTAATTTTTTTTACTTTAAAAAATCTTATATATACCGTTTAGAGGGGTGAAATAAGGGTGAAAAGTCGAACATTTTCTTCGACGCCCAACCATCGTGGGCGACATTTTTTTGGCCCACTCAATTCGATTAGCACGCCGGGGGCCATGGATAGTAACAATAGCTTTTCAGAAATTTGACTGTTTTATCCAAAAGTAATCAGAAAATATTATAAGAAATTTATCATTAAATGTTAAACACAATTAACTAAAAAATAAATCCAAAAGCGAATGGCTGATATTATGTCCTGTAAAATCATGTGATTTCGTAAATGTTGGATCAATGCAAAAACAACGATTAAAGTTTATTCACTAGATCACGACTTCTGTTCAAAGACGTTCAATACCTTAATTCCATCAATTTTTGCGGGCTTTTAATTTTCAGGCTTTTAAATTTAGCACACTCTTGAGTTTTTGCACACCTTGCTATTTCTGGGATATTTTTTGAGTGTTTTCTGGTGTTTTTGACAGTAAATATAGGTAAAGAGAGCAAAAAAATTATGACATCAAAAGTTTTGCTCACTTAAGTGTGCATTTCAGCTATATTTTACATCACAGAGGCATATTTAACATGAATCGAGGTCCCTTTTTATTAAAAGATCCCTATAATGAGATTTCTACACATTGGAAACGATTACCAATTTGTGCACCCTTTAATTTTTGTGCGGCCAAGTGCGCAAAAGTAGGTTTATTTTAAGACACTTTGATTTTCATGCATCATAGTGTGCAAGGGGGTTCCAGGTCCCACCTGAAAATTCAGGTCTCACCTTATCATAAAATTCCCATCTTCAGCCCAGACTCCCAGATCCCAGCTAAAAAAAAAAAAAAAACTAATTCGAGGAACAGAAAAAAATTTCTTTACCGTAATATGAAGACGCAATATATTACATATGATATATTAATATGTCTATATACATTTAAAAAGCAGATATATTAAGGCACTCAGCTTATGCAAAATAAAAGCAGCTCTATTTTACTTTAACTTTTTCCAAAACACCCAAAGTCCCACCTAAAGAAATTAACTCCCACCTTAACTTGTTTCTCCCGGACCTAAAACCTGGAAAACCCCAAATCCCACCTGAAAATTTTCGACCAAATCAGCAACCCCCCCACTATTCTGGGGGGGGGGGGTGCACACTATGTCTGCACCAAAATAAATGTTACATGAAAATTAATGGGATTAAGGTATATCAACCATATAGCAAACATGATCTTACATTGTCACGATATCAAGGAAAATGATAAAAACTATTCTAATTAAAGGGAATAGCGCTATACTTATAGTAGGGGTCGGAGTTGCTGGTACTTCCATGGTATACTCTGAAATACATGCTGATGTCAGCCCGAAAGCTGATTGGCTTAACCGACAGTTATACGTGGTTTGAGAGTATAGCTAAAAATTTGTTATGTTTTCAACAGTAAACGAAAGTGAATGAAGACAAAATGTAAACAAAAAGATTGCAAAGAAGTTTTCGAATAAATTCACAATAGAATGTCTTCATTTAAAAATAGAAACACTCGATTTCATTCAAAAGAAAAAGACATTCTTTTTTTCTTTCAGTTTTATGTAAGTCTTTTTGTGTTGTTGTTGAATATTATAGTAAATTATATTCACTTTTTTGAATATATTTTTTGGAATAAAGTCACTTTTGGTTTTTGTTATGATCCAGCACTCCTAAATACTCCTCCGTATGGGTGTTTGTGCCAATGCTAGATCAGCATTTCATAAATATACCATGCGTCGTTCCCTTTAAGTGAAAAAAGACTAAAGGTTAAAACAAGCTTATATCCAGGAACATGGCAATAAGTGAACAATGGGAAAAATTGACAGTAAAGTTGATATAGAAAAATAAAGGAAGGAACCTTCCAGAAAAAAACAGTCAGAAAAGTTTTTAAAAAGTAATACTTAATCAAAGATTTTTTTAAGACGCTGGACAGTTTTTTTTGTGATGAGCAACCTCGAAAACAAGAAGTTTCAAAACATGAGAAAAAGCGAACTGGGTTCAAGCCTCATCTGTCAAAATCCTTACTTGATGATCCTTAACACACTTGGCCATCAGTTCAACGTACAGAGACAAATTCTAAACTGCTTAATTAAGTTCCCACAACTATTCTGAAGACTTCTAAAAACAAATTTGGTCTGAAAAATTGCCATGATTTAGATCATTTAATTAGAACTAGTCGGTACCAGGCGCCGGTTAAGCTGTTAATAAGCCGGTTAAGCTGTAGCTGAACGCACTAAAAGTCCTTTAAGTTTAGGTCAAAAGTTATCAGAAAGGCGTTAAATATGCCGTCCAGTTGAAATGACAATTCTTCAGGAAAAAGTAAGAAAGTCACGAAGCATAGTGCAACTCTTTGTTTTTTTTCAGATTGAAAAAAATAAGACAATTCTAAGTTGCTTTTCAAACCCTTGTCATAACTTTTCGAATTTAAACATGTAAAATGACGTAGACACTTTTTAACAGTAACAACGACTTGAATGTTTTTATAGGAAACAAGCAACATGCTGAATGGACCTACCTAATGATTAACATCAGATGAAAATAAGAAAAAAAGTGACAATAATTGTACAAAAATTCAGAATGGAAAAATAAAGCTTGTGTGTTGAATAATGTAAAATGGTAAAAAGGAATTTCCCCAAATACGAAAATCACTTGAACCATTCAGGCCCAAAAAACCTTTTAAGCTGTTTTTGGCCAAAATTTGCCCAAATATATTTTTTTTCGAAAATCGGGCTCCGACACATTTTAGGCATTGCCATTTTGCATCATTGTGCAAAAAATGAGAAAATAATAATGAGTCAACATTGTTAAAAGCTGTATTTTCTTATTTGGTTAAAGGGAATTTTCCCCAAAATACGAAAATCCGTTTTTTAAGGCGAATAAGAGTTTTCCGGGAAAAACCACTTCAGCCATTCTTTAGAGAATCTTGCCCTCCATCTTTGTACAAAAAATCAGAAAAAAGTAATGACAGGATTTTGCACAAAGTCCAAAAAACACTATTTTTAGGCAGTTTTTGGCCCAAATTTGCCCAAATATATATTTTTTCGAAAATCAGGCTCCTTCACGTTCTGGGCATTGCCATTTTGCATCATTGTGCAAAAAATCAGAAAAAACTAATGAGCCAATCCTGAGAAAAGCTGGTAACAGACGGACGGACGAACGGACATGGGTTAATTTATAGGACCTCCACCGGGGCACCCGGAGGTAGGTCCAAAAAGAGGTGAACTAATTTTTTATTATGCTTTATATCACTCTTTGAATGCTGTTGTTTTCCGACAAACTTTTTGATTTTTATGTTTTGATTTACATTGGAAATGTTCTTTTCTATGAAATGAATTTGTTTTGTTTTGAAAAGAATTCGAATGTCATTAATAAATACGATCGTTAATTACATTCGAAAACATTTAAACAAAAGAAGAGAGAAAAATAAAGACACTGTCAACCCTGGGCAGAAATTAAAATTACTAAATGTAGATGGGCCTTGAATTTCAAAACAAAGGCTGAATAAAGTCTAAACCAAGCTCTATCTGATCTGTCAATCAAAACAGACTTATCGAGAAGAAAAAATTGCTTGCGAAAACGAAAGTAACACACAGACAAAATGACACGCACAGTACGTCTATTAATATATAGATAGTGCAAAGGATTTTTTTAGATTTTCAATCTCGGAGTTCTCTATCTTGGAACAAAATTTCAGTCATTTCTGGTTGACACCCCCCCCCCTTATTTGCAAAAAGAGGCTGACACTCAGAGTCAGCCTGTAGACTTCAAAATGATTAGATTTTGCTGAAATTTTGTGAACTCGTTTATTGGATATCTATGGGTTCTTTTTTACTTAAAAAAAAACTTTGGTATCAAGTTTTTTGACAAAGAAAAACAAAGTTAGAATATTCTACCTGATTTAGCCTTTGAAAATACACCATATTGAAAAGCTTGCCTCCTTTCAATGTTGCCTGACAAGACTTGGTTAACAAGTCCCAAAATAACCAATTTCATGCAAAAATGGCTAAAGTGCCATCAAAGTTGTTGTATTTCTTTCTCTCATATCTAGCATCTTAGATTCTAGTCTACACAATACACAGCTCCAGGCTTTTAGGCCTTACTCTTTGTCTATAGGCACTGCTATAGGCGACCACTAGTAACCCCCGCCAAGAATTGCTTATTAGTAGGTTTAAACATAAGAGACAACTTTCGCGAAAGATGTTTATCAATATAGATTTCAAATTAAAGAATGTTTAAACACAGCTGATTGGCTTAGGTTTCGGAACTCTCTATTGTTTGATTAAAACCTCAGTGTGTATGCGATTTATCTGGAGAATTAAAATTTTCAAAACAAGAGCAGTGCTCATATCCCGAAGAGTACGAGCTTTACCACTGCATTTCAATGGATCCATTTTAGTGTGGTTGTTTTGGCAGAGATTCTGATGTGTTAAGAAGTTCAACTCATTTCCATTGGAAAATAAAGGAATGATGACTAGTTTGAATAAGTAATATAATATAGTTTCTTATATATCATGATATATATATCATGGTGAAAACCCATTTTCCTTCCAAAATACATTAACAGGAAATAGTTTTCTCTAAATACACAGGATATTTGGAGCAATTTTGGATGGGAATTAGACCTCTAAACAAGAAAAGTGGAAACATTTTGTGCACAAACTGCTCGAATTGGTTCCATGTTCCTTCAAAAGTGAAGAATAATTTTCCTTTAAAAATTACAAATTCATAGTTTCTGTAAAAAAAACAACAGAAATTCTCTTTTAAACATACAGATAAATAAGAAATATATGGGAAATTTTCCTCTGAACAGGACAAATAGTAAATCACTTAAGGTAAGTAAGTGACTCTCACTATACTCTAACATATTCCTATTTGAAATAAGGCATTCCTTTAAAGATTGACAAAAAAGATTAAATATTATAAAGATGTGCACATAGAAAGGTATCATCTGCGCTTTTTGAGCTTTTTGTTTAAAAACAATTGAAATGACATTGAAAATGAAATTGTTAAGTTCTTCCTGTTGCTAAAGCAACACTGTTTGTTGTAAATTTTCCAATTCTCACAAATCAAATATAAAATAAGGAGTGCCTAAATAGAGGGGTCGCAGGTTCAACTCCAAGCTACGTTAAAAATTTGAAAATTTTTTAAAAATCTTTATTTTTTCACACTTTTTTCCACAGCCTTCATAAAGACAACAAATTGGAAATGGGGCTGAGTTCAAAAAGTGTTTCCAAGAGATGTAACTCTATAATCAACCACTGTTTTCGTTGCTAATTATAACTGGAGTTAAAATGGTATCTCAAATAGCAAAAGGTTCACTTATGCAAGAATGCGAGCTAATCATTTCTCCAGGGTTCAAATTATAAATTTAAGGAGCTTCGCTATTTTTCGAGCAAAGTGAGTGTTTGCAAAGCATTTTTAGTATTTTGCGATTTTGTTTGGAAGAAAATGCGAAAGTACCTAAAATGCATTTCTAGAGAAAAGCAAAGTAAAACTTGAAATAAGTAAAAGATAAAACAAAGCAAAGTTTAGCGAAGTTTTGAAGTAGCGAGTAGATAAAGCAATCGATAAACAAGTGAAGAAAGTAGGGAAGTAGCAAGTTGATAAAGCAATAGATAAACAAGTGAAGAAAGAAGAGAAGTAGTGAGTAGATAAAGCAATCGATAAACGAATGAAGAAATTTGCGAGGTAGCGAGTAGATAAAGCAATCGATAAACGAATGAAGAAAATTGCAAAGTAGCGAGTAGATAAAGCAATAGATAAACAAACAAAGAAAGTAGCGAAGTAACAAGTTGATAAAGCAATTAATAAACGAGTGAAGAAAGTTGCGAAGTTGCAAAGTAGCGAGTAGATAAAGCAAGAGATAAACAAATGTAGAAAGTTGCGAGGTAGCGAGTAGAAAAAGCAATAGATAAACAAATGACGAAAGTTATGAGGCAGCAATCTGATAAAGCAATAGATAAACAAATGTGCGGATAGCAAAATAGTAGGTGTTATCTTATAATTTTTTAACTTCGCATTTTTGAGTTAGGAAATCTTTTTTGGTTGCTAAATCTAAAATTCACTTCGCATTTCACGAAATGCGAAGCTACAATTCGAACCTTGTCTCTCTTCTGTGCTCAAGGGAAAACAAAAGACAGTTACTCACACTCAAACTAGAAAACTTGAAATGAAACAAAATGACCGATTGCTAACGTGCAGCAGCAAGCTGAACAACTAAACAAATTTTGTTATTCAATTTCTGAGGTAGTGATTCAATTTGTTAGGCCTTTTTGATCCAGTCCTCTAATCTTTACCTAATGTGGATTAAGGATACCAGAAAGTTTGAAATTAAACTTTAAAATTATCATTTCAATATGGCTTCCACAGAGTGCAGATGTCTTGAATTGAATTGAATTTGGAAATGTCAATATCTTGGGATAGAATCACTGAAGATTAACAACTTTGACTTGAATTTTCCAAATGCTTTTCATGATAGCTTTGCCATGACAAAGTTTCATTTTTTGGCCGGAATCCCTTTAAATATTTTGGCTTTTGCCCATAAATTTTTATCTAACACAAGATGAACATTTCAAGTTGGCAGGTTTGATTTTGGAGGTTTGTCTTCCTTTGAGAATAGGGTTAATTTAAAAGTACATTTACTAAATGTATGAGAATGCATTCCGCTTGCTTGCGCTCACTTCGTTAAAGCTGTAAGGACCAATCTAGAAGGCTTTCTGTTACTGTGAGCAGGGGGGGCATGCAGTTACTACGAGACAGTATGTGTAGTAAGTCATGGTATGCAGAGGGGTTCTAGGTCCCCCCAGAAAATTTAGCCCCCCATAAAAATTAGGTACCCCCTGACACAAAACCTCTCAGCCCCCAGTAGAATAACCTAAGATAAAGAAGGATCAACAGATAAAATAAAGTTGGACTAAAACAATGAATCTGTGGATTGAAAGCAGAAAAAGATTACTCCCAATTTTAAACAAAGCCAACCCCCAGATCTTTCACATGCAGTTGTAGGTCCCCCCAGCAATATAGGTACCCCCTAAAAAAATAAATTTTGCCAGCCCCCAGCCAGAATATGGTAAAAAAAAATTAGGTCCCCCCTAATCTCTGGGGGGGGGTTCATACCATGTAAGTGCCTTTTCAGCACTTTTTTTAGGACCACCACCCATTGCAGTTACTACACCAGGGTAGTAACTGTTTTCAGAAAAAAAATTTAGGCACCACCCTTGTTTGCATTTACTACACCAGGGTAGTGACTGTTTTCCGGGGAAATAATTCAGGTGCCACCTCCACGCTCCCAGTGTTTTTTCCAAGCACCCAAATGCCCCCGTTAGACGGTGGCATTAAACTCAATTCAAATTGAGTTCATTGATAAATTCTATAAATTCATTCAATTTTAACCATTTTAAAGTGCTAGTTAAGACAAAAATATGCTCAGCTTTCTGAACCCCCCACCAGGGCTAGCCCTGGAGCCACAGGGGGGCTCAAGGCGCCCCCAGACTCTGATATCGCGGCTTATGCCTTTGTTAAAAACTCAATTTGAAAGTAAAAACGGAGGCATTGCTTAGTGCTTGGAAAAATCCCTGGCTCCATTTTTGGGTGGAAATATCAAAGACACCACTCCTATGCAACTTTGTGACATTGTGAAGAAATATTTCTGTTTACTTTCACTTTCATTTAACAATGAATATTTACCAATACATTATAGGCCTGGTAACTGCTGGTAAACAAAATTCTCGAATTTCTGCTGTGGAAAGTAACCCATACATAACCCATGCTTTGCAAGTGGTCTAGATAAGGGGACCGGAGTTATAATTCTATTTATTAATATTAGGCCCATGGAACCTAGATAGATAGAGCTATCCCCTCTCTGGCGAACTGTCTCTCTCATCTCACCGGTGAGAATATGGCGTTATTTGAGCGAACAACGAACAGCACAAGGATTGATATGTGTTGTCTACATACCAGATGTGTGATGACTTCTGTTTTCTTTTCTCTACCCTGGTGTTTTGCGACAAAAAAATGTTGAGCAGAAATCAAATCTATCAGAAATTGAAAATAAATGGTTTGCTGTTGCTGCAGTGTTTATGCACCAGACACTTCGTCACCGTAGTCCTAAGATTTCAAGATAAGGTCCCTCTTTTCTTCAAATGCAGCCTGATCATTTTTGATAAATTGAATTGAAAGAGTCTCAGTAAATTCAACCTCGTCTGCCGAAACATAGAAGCTATCACATGTTCTCCCAACACAAGAGGGTCGTCCAAAGCTCGGCCCATATTCCTAATTTCTCCTCGGTGAAGGCTTCTTCATAAAAGCGAAAGACATATCTATTTTTCGGATCCGGCATGCGAGAATAGTGTCAGGGCCTGCAGGCGACCTGGTAGGGTTGGGTATGGGTGTGGTTTGGGTGTGGTTACGTATCAGATTGGCTAGGAAGTGGGTTATTATCAGTTAGGGTGGTTAGGGTTGGAGCTCGAAACAAGGCACTCTTTTGAGATTTCCTCTTAATATAGTATGGTCTGTAGTTTATACAATATAAATAGTTGTTAGGTCTCCCAAAATGAATCCGTGGTGCAATGGTTTTAAGACCACAAGTGTTTCAACCGGTATTCCAACGAAGCCATATTTCGGTTTGTACAGAAATTTCGCCCGCTCAAATCTCACTAAAGCAAAACATTGCCCCCACGGCATTTCCCTGGATAAAAATTTTGGTCACGTGACCATCCATGATTTTAGACCAATGAAAACGCTTCATTTCCCCGGATTAAAGTTGTGTCTACACTAATTTTGCGATAATTTAATGACGTCATAAAAATTGAAATTCCAATAACTTTTGATAGAATTATCAAAATTATTTCAAATTTTCACCAAAGATGCATTTTAAGGCAAATTCTCAAAATATTTCAAAAATTTTCAAAAATCTTGATGACGTTGGCATTTTTCAAGGATTTTAGTTTTTTGGCAGAAAAATGATGACGTCATCATTTCAATGAAATTTTCTTTCTAATTCTGAAAACATTAATAATATGCATCTTTGGTCAAAGTTTGAAATTATTTTGATAATTCTATCAAAAGTTATTGGAATTTCAATTTTTATGACATCATCAAAATAGCCCAAAATTGAGGATTTTTGCGAATGACGCAAAATTTCAAAATGAAAAAACATCTGCCTAGACTGAATCTTGTTCTACTTAGTCATACGCTTTGTTTGAGCCCAAAATGAGCTTCTGAAATTGATTTGTAACGTTGCAAGCATTTTGACCCCACCTTAATCCCCTGGAGTTATTTTGAAGTTTGTTTTTAAAAACAAAACCCCCGTGCTAGATGATAATTTCATTTTCTTAACTTATGGACCCATTTGGAAGTATTTGTAATACAGATCATTTTGCAGTGTAGTTGCAGCATATACAAGAATTGGAATCTAAACTAAAGTCTGAAGTTGTAACTCCTTGCCTGTGACCCAACAGAGAAATTTTTAGTTGGCAGACACTGACTTTAGGTTGGTTTGGAAATCGTTTTATTTTGAAATGTAATCTTCACTTTAGATGAATACTTTTATTTATTTGGATTCATGAAAGGTTCAAGGTTTGTTTACTTTTTATTTCAAATTATTTTATTGATTTATTGAGCTGCAATAGCTGATTGAAAAACGAAGATTTTTGATACCGTAAGTTGGTCTAATATCAACATCCCTCTTCTAATTCCAACACCCTTCTTTAGAGACAGGAATAATATGAAAGCTTGAATCACTGATTGAAAAAGGATTATTCCTCTCTGACCACTAAGCAAAGAAAAACAGTTTCAACCTTTCTATCAATTTCAGCGTGGGCTAGGCCGCCATTTTGAATTTCGGTTTTTTTCCCCTGTACTCGGCAATTTAGAGGTTGTTCGTAATACGCCAGTTGCATTTGCGTAGGGTAAAATGGCAAAATGCGAAAATCGAATTTGGCATTAATTTTTTTGAAAAATGACCCTACAAGATTTGACTATATCTTTTTATTCCATGAAGAGATTACTTTCACATAAAAAGTATATTGACAATGAATGGGTAAGCTTTCTAGAAATCCAAACATAAATTGCATAGCTTTTACCAAAAAATAGCACTTTAGGATCAGAAGCAGTCAAAAACCAGCTTTTTCCAATTTTCTTCGAGCTACAGGAATTAATTCCTCGTTTGTTTTGATCTGAAATTTTCAGTAGGGGTGGCCAACATGGTTCCCTTGCTCATATCAGTTCCTGTAGCGAGTAGTGTGACCTGTATTTTAATTTGAGCGGGTTTTTTTAATAGAGATGTCACATGACTCAAATCCTGCAGTCTTATTGGACTCGAGAAAGCAAAAGTGAAATCGCGCGTTCTGATTGGATGAAAAAAAGACCGCGGGAGCTGGAACCGAATGGAATTCTCTAGAATTCTCATTCTAAAACAAGATGGCGGCGAGAAAAGCATGTCTTTTGCTTTGGACGAAAGGTTGTAAATTCTGGTTGATTTTAAGGTTTTATCTTATCTTATCTCATTTACTTTAATTAGTAGAAGCTTCTTCAATGTTTCGGGAAGGTAAGTCTGTAAAAGTTATTTGTTTTTCGGTGGAAAAAAGTGTTTAAAAAAGCATTTTTTATGCTCAAGGTTTATTTTTCTTTGCTAATTTTTGTCTTCAATCTTAAATAGATGAACGAGTATTTGACTGATGGTTATGATTTTTCCACTGAACATAGTAAAACTATTCAGGAACTTAAACCTTTTTACAGAAAATCTGTTAGTTCTGGAGATATATTGAAAAGTTTAAACATGGGTAGTTCGCGTTCGTGTTTGGCGTTCCCAAACCAAGCGCACGTGACGCGATTTGGCTTACGCATAACACTTGTGAGACGTTGGGTTCCTGAACATCGGAACTTTGCATTTAGTGGGTTCGAATCCCAGCAGAGGCGAACTTTCGGTAAGTAATTCAATCAGCTGGAAAACATAGAAAATAACTGACAAAGTCCCAGAAAATCAGAAAAACTACAAACAAGAGACTAGAAAGTACGATATAAGTCTAGATCTGCCTTTCGTCTTTGTGAAGAAGCCACGACCGTTCTCCTCATGATCCAAGACATTGACAGCAAAGTCATCCATTCTATATAATCATCATTTGTAAACAACACTTGCTTGATGAAAGAAATCAGCAACTAAGATGATATAGAGTATTTCTAGTTCTCTATTTACAAATCAAATGTACAGAAGGATGGAAACAAAGCTCTTGAATGGTGTCTAAATTTGAATAGCTTGCATATGACAAAAATGACGCCCTGAAGACTGCCTAAAGTTAAAGATAATTGCCTTACCATTTTAATGGAGTTTGTGAACAGAGATCTTGCAATAGATGTTGAGTTTGTGAATTTACCACTGACACGAGTCAACAAACGTGCACTGCAGAGGGCAGACATGATGAATTTGATGGGGATCTCGGAAGTCGCAATAGTTTTTGATGGTGAGGATTCCCTGATATAATTCCGATTTGTTTTTATCGGGGAATCGCCAATGGCGGAGTTCTCAAAAGCCAAAAGCACCGCCTCTCCGCCACTGTAAAATCGTCACACGCATGCGCAAACAAGATGGCTTCAAGCTAAAGTTCCATCAAGAAGTTGAATTTTCCAAAAAAATCACCAAATATTTATTCATCCTTGATATTTTAAGATACAGATTCATTGTCATTGGTTGGTAGGTATTTTGACACCTCCTACCTTTTACTGTGTATAGTTAATAGGCTTTATTTATTGCGAAAATTGATGTCATCCATTATTAGGGGGTAATGTTTTTTTTCTGGAATGGCCCAATACACCGTTTGGTTGGCAGACGATATAATCCACCAGGATGCAAGTGAAGTTTTTCAATCTACGGACCTAGACGGGGGTTCGGTTATTATCAGTTAGGGTTAGGGTTGGAGCTCGAGATTCACAATATAAGGCCGAAGGCCTTCTTAGGGGCATCCGTACCCTGTGACCTAACGAGAAAGTAGATATTGGCATATTACGCTAACAATATCTATTTATAATATACGGACAATTACGTCAACTAATTTTATATTATATATACAGACAATTACGCCAACATGTTCGCGTAATATTGATATCTATATGATATATCTGGAAATACGCCAACTAGTTATATAACAACTATGTATATAATACATCAAAACTCATACGCCAACTAGTTCGCGTAATTGTCCGTATATAATACATCAAAACTCATACGCCAACTAGTTCGCGTATTTGTCCGTATATGATACATCCAAAACTGACACGCCTTACTATTCTTTATTTATTTTCATCAACTACAGGCAGTACATGATTGGTCTAGTAATTGTCCGTTTATACTATACTTTATACTTTAATATACTTTTCGGAGGCATCTCGAACTCCCCGGCAAGCCTCCGGAACTCGCGACTTTCTGAAACCCTTTGGGGCTTACCAAGGCTTTCTATAATGAACTTGAAAAGTGGAAAAGATGTCCGGGCTTAAAGACCGGCGAATTGGGTCATTTTGGGCATTACACCAGCTTTTCCCTGCTCAGGAAAGTCCGGAAATGTCGTTTTTAAGAGTACCGTAACCATAGCTCGGTCTGGAGGCCCCCAAAAGTCCTGTAAGCCTTCCTTAATGTTGAAAACGGTCTGAGAGCAAAGCAGAAGGGTACCTTCTACCATTGTACCTTCTACCATTCCAGCCCGGAAGGCCCGGCAAAAGTCCGGAAGGAATCCGGAAAACTTCTAATACCAACTTTCTAAATCTCCGGTTTTAAGGGCATGCTGAAGCCGGGCAGCCTTCTCTAATGTAATGTTCTGATGGGCTGGGATGGACGCAGGGCATCAGTCTCCACCCGGACACCTGACCCGGACAGGTCCTTCCAGCGGGCCAAAATGGTGATTTTTATGCATGCGGAAATCCCTTTATAGCGAGTTCTTCCTGTTACCCACCCCCTCCCACCCTGGGAAAACACACTAAGCTCATGCACACACAATTACGCACACACACACACACACACACACAAAGATTATTCGTTTTCAGCTTTGTATTTGTCTAAATAGAATTTTGTAGCTAAAGATTTTAGTTCATCAGTATCAAGGTTGTGAAAATCAGTGTCAGGATGATTTATTAGTAACTCATTCCATTGTTTTGACGAAAGACGAGAGAAAGAGTTCAGTCCAAAGTTTGTGGTTTTGACCGTTGAAAGTTTTAGTAGTTTAATAGCTTTGCCCCTGGTGCCAGTTTTGTGATCAATTTCATCAAAATTAAGTGTTGATAGGACATCAGATGGAAGATTACCCTGGAGGTATTTTTGAATAAATAAGATATTCATTACTTTCACCTGATCAAAGATTTTGAGTAATTTAAGTTCAGCAAACAGGGGAGTGGCAGAAGTTCTTGGTTCACTAAAGGTCATGAGTCTTAGTGCAGTGTTTTGAAGAGTAAGAATTCTATGTGTGACAGTATTGTCACACAGTCCCCAGAGTTGACTAGCATAGCGAACATGAGAAGCAAAAATTGCATGATAAATGTTTAGAAGGATGTGAATTGGAACATAGTGACGAAGTTTGGATATTGCCCCATTTGCCCTTCTCAATGTAGCAGCAACGAAAGAAGTATGAACCTTCCAGTTTAGATGATTGTCAAGGTGAACACCCAAATACTTCACACTCTTACTTGGTGATAGAATTTTCCCACAAAGCTTAATTCTTGGAATACAGTCCATCTGTCTCCAAGGGGAACGAAAAATAACAAACTCAGTTTTGCTAGCATTCAAAGAAATTTTGTTGGCATTAAGCCAGCTGACTAAAACTCTGAGATCAGCATTAACCCTCCCACAAAGACTCCATACATTTTTTGAAAAATTTAGTAAATGAGTATCATCAGCAAAATGATATGTTTCAGAGGTTCTTATACAGCAGTGAAGATCGTTTATATACAACAAGAACAGCAGAGGACCCAAGACTGAACCCTGAGGAACTCCATGATTAATAGATTTTAAAAGGGAATTTGAGCCTGAAAGAGAAACATACTGGGAGCGCTTAGTGAGGTAAGATCGGAACCAGTCATTAACAATGCCTCTGACTCCGTAGTGATCGAGTTTTTCAAGTAAGATTTCGTGATCAACTGTGTCGAAAGCCTTTTGTAGATCGACAAATACACCACAGGCAAACCCACCATTGTCAAGATAGTTTCGGATACGTTCGACAATATTAATGAGTGTATGCTCAGTAGAGTGAGCCTTACGAAAACCAAATTGTCGAGAGTAGATTTGATTATGGTTTTCAAGAAAATCAGAAAGACGTGAGTACATCACTTTCTCAAAAATTTTTTCAATGTTAGATAAAAGTGAAATTGGCCTATAATTAGAGACTTCAAGGGGAGAACCTTTGTGTTTGAAGACAGGCACAACTTTGGATATTTTGAGAGTAGAGGGAAAAATACCACTGAGAAAGGAGTAGTTTATCAGCGCCGATATTGGCACAGAAATATCAAGTCTTAAAAGTTTAAGGATTTTTATAGGAATACTATGAGGACCACTTGCTTTATTTATTGAGAAAGAGCCAATCACCTTCGCAATTTCTTGATTAGTGGTTGGTGCTAAGAGAATGGAATGCAGATTTGGATCTTTCATGAAACTGCTGAAGTGATTGTAAGAAGGCGGCATTTTTTCACGAATAGAATCAGCTATAGTAGTGAAAAAATCATTGAAGGAATTGGCTACTTTCTCAGGATCTGATGTCAAAGAGTCACCTGTGATGATTGAAATGGGTGACTCTGAGTTAGCCCTTGTTGAGATTATATCGCGAACACCAGACCAGAGACTTTTCTAGAGTTTTTAGAATGGAAATCAAAATATCTGATGTAGTGGTTTTTTTTACTACGTCTAGTCAAAGTGACTATCATATTTCGATACCTACGATATAATTCATAGAGTCGATCTTTGGACTCCTTAGTTTTAGCCTTAGCGAGTTTTGTTTGGTAGTGGTCACGTTTTTTGATTGACTTCAAAATTCCTGGCGTTATCCATGGTTTTGTTTTTGATCTAACTTGACGTTTGGTAAGTTTGACTGTGGGTAGATGTCTCTCTACAAGTACTTTCATTCTGTCATTAAAAATATTGAAACAGGAGTCTGGATTATGACCAAATCTCAAAAAAAGGGTGTCCCAATCAACTTCAAGAAAATCCAGAATAAATTCTTCTTGGTTGAAACGAGACCAGTCTTGCTGAAAAAAAGTATTATCTTCACCGGGAAACTTACCTTCAAATGATGGAAAGAGACAAAACTGGGGGAGATGATCTGATATGGAAAAGCATATGTTGCCAGATACAGTTCCATTATCAGATGGGCTAGAAATAATATTATCAATGAGAGTCCTTGAGTCCTCAGTTATTCTTGTTGGTAAAAGGATCTGTGGAAGTATAAGATTAGAATCGAGGATATCCATGAAGGACATTATTTCTGAATCATCCTCGCATTTTAAAAGATTAAGATTGAAGTCTCCAAGAAGGAGGAGTTGCTTTTTCTCAGAAGAAATTTTACTAAGCAGAGGTTTTAGAAAATCTTGATTGAAGCCAACCATTTTTGGATGGCGATATATAGTACCAACAATGATATTGGTACTGTTTGGTAGGATAATTTCAGCAAAGCATGATTCAAGACTACATGAAGAATAGCAAACTTGGTCTAGGTCTGTCCTAGGTTTGTAAGAGAAAGAGTGTGAAATATATAAGGCTACTCCACCTTTAGAAGATTCAGTTGGTGTAAAAAACTTTTCGTAACCTGGTATAGCAAAGTCCTCTTTTTTTTCGAGAGGACTTTCTGTTTCGGTGTCAACAAGGCTTTTGGTTTCTGAAATCCCTATGACACTAAATTTAGAATTGAGGAGGGCAAGCAAATCTTCAAGGTCGTCAAAATGTTTTGAAAGTGAAGCAATGTTCAGGTGAAAGGCAGAAAATTTAGATGGAGTGTTGGCTGCAAGCGATTTGAATTCATCGCAGTCAACATAACTACAGCTATGAGCTTGAAACTGAAATTCAAGCTCATCATCAATTTCGTCACTAAGGCTAGTGACGACCTTGTTGAGATCAGATATTAAGGATCGAAGTTTATCACTCATGTCACCAGGAGCATCACCATTAGAATTATTAATGTTTAATTCAACAGGAAAAGGAAGGGAGCTTTTTCCAGTTATGCTAGTAATGCTATGCTATGCTTTTGGGTGGTGGTGCTTTACTTACTTACTTTTACTTACTTTTACTTTTACTCATTAGCAAGCCCTCACACCCTTGAGAAAATTTCCCAGCGCTCGACCAGTAGTAGTTAGCCCGGGGGTACTAGGGTTGCCAGCTGACGGGGGGTTGCCGCCCGACTTTCGAACCTCGGACCCTTAACGGGACTAAAAAGTAGAAAACAAAGGAACATTTTGTGCATTTTACGACCCTTAGCGGGACAAATTTGACCAATTTTGACCAAATTTCGGTCTTTCCGGGGGTAAAAAGTTGAAATTTTCCTATTTCTCCGACCCTTAGTGGGACTGAAATTTAATTTTCTGATTTTTCCGACCCTTAGCGGGACTTTGGAAATCCAAAAAAGGCACATACCGTACCCTTCATTTGCCTAAGTACCCCCCCGGTAGTTAGCCCAGTGGTCCAAAGTTCACGCACTGTGGATCACCTGATCGAATCCGATCTGGTGCGGGTCAAAGTTCCAATTTTTGACCAGGTTTTGATAATTTATGTTTTTTTTTTGTAGATCCCGAAAAAAAAGGTTCGAAGTCCTTAAAAGTTCTTAAAGGGGGGGGGGGTCAGAACTCGTACCAGACCAGCTTGGAGCCCCCGGTGAGATGGAAAGCAGTGAGATGTTTCTACAACTTGTGAACCACTTTGGTGCACTGGATCGAATCGGGTCAAGGTCACCTTTAAAATGTTTATACAGGTTTTGATATTTCATGTTTTTTTGGGTGTAGATTCCGAAAAAATAGGTCCGAAGTACTGAAAATTTTACGGAAAGGCGCTACGGGACCGTAAATGACCCCCTTCCATGGCGCCGGACTGGGTGGGTCTCCCTCACTTGAAACTTTCTGGAGACGTCAAGCATATCAAAAGGGAAAAGCATGCTAAATTTCATCACTCCATTGTCACCGATCGCCGGGCTACGGGCCGCGAAAGGTGCGCTGCAGGACGTCTCCGTAAGGACGATTGTCGGGTCGTACGGCGTTTTTAGTCGGTCAAATTTACCGTGCTATAACTTGTCCCCAGGCCCAAAAAATCAAAATTTTCATGAAATGAAAAAAACACCCCCAGATATATTCACCCATGAACATATAAACGACTGGACATCCATCTCCTTTGTCTTTTTGAAGATAACACGGGTAGCTTCGTTGCCGCCTCGTTAAAAGCATAAAATGAAACAATAGATTTTGATGATATACCACTTGGGAATACCTTGTTAACAACGTCAAAACTTCGACAAAAGTCTCTGTTGTTCTACTCCCCTCAAATCTTTTATCTATATCATAACAAAGATAACAGAGGCAAAATCATCGTCAGCTTGTCAAAACTCCGACTAATATTTCAAAATTTTGACTTAAAAGTGTCTAATAATTTTAGAGAGTGTCACATTCTAATTTCGATATTCTTATTACACAGGCTCTCAACTTTGGCAAGCTATTTTTTTCAAGTCATAAAAAAAATTATTGGAGTGACAAAAGGGATTCAAAAGTATACACGCAGTTGAAATTCTGTATTTCAGAGTTGAAAAAGTTGATAAAATATATTACAAACTTGTAAAAAAATTTGAAAATAATTTTTTTGTGCATTAGGAGTAATGTTCAAGTTCTATCAATCTTTTTACCTAAATAATTCAAAGAAATAAAATTATGACGGAATATGGTCGGATTTTTCATACCAATTTTGAAAAACAGGTGGCAACGAAGCTCGCTTCAAAGAGACAATAAAAGATAGATGTCCAGTCGTTTATATGTTCATGATTTACCCAATGGACAAGTGTGCAGAATTTCAGCCAAATGTGACCATTTTTGACGTCTCCAGGCTGCCAGCCTCGTTTTGGCGCTAAAACTCGTCCCAAGGCCCAAAAAATCTAAATAGAATATCTGAATTCTAACATACAGTTTACCTGGGCAGTGCAGTACCTATGGAATGATTTGGACTGATTTAATCAAGTTTTTTCTAAAAACTAACAACATTCAGGGAGATGCACAATTCCTAAAACTGGTTAACTGTAGTTGGCGTATCAGTTTTGGATATATTATATACGGACAATTACGCGAACTTGTTGGCGTTTTGATGTATTATATACGGACAATTACGCGAACTAGTTAGCGTATCAGTTTTGGATATATTATATACGGACAATTACGCGAACTTGTTGGCGTTTTGATGTATTATATACGGACAATTACGCGAACTAGTTAGCGTATCAGTTTTGGATATATTATATATGGACAATTGCGTGAACTAGTTGGCGTATCAGTTTTGATGTATTATATACGGACAATTACGCGAACTTGTTGGCGTATCAGTTTTGGATATATTTTAAACGGACAATTACGCGAACTAGTTGGCGTATTTCCAGATATATCATATAGATATCAATATTACGCGAACATGTTGGCGTAATTGTCTGTATATTATAAATAGATATTGTTAGCGTATTATGCTAATATATGTAATCTCAACTTAGGATCCCGTAGGGATCCTTGTAGGGGCACCGGTCAGTTACATCAAAATGCCTCGAAAATGTCAATATGAAAATTGCGTAATCAGAGAACGTATGTCTCGCTCATTATAAAAAGGCCGAGACAAACTTTCAATAATTGGATTGTAACATCGAGTTAAGTCTCTTTTGTTAAGTCACCAGGGGGTAAATAAAACAGACCTTGATACATTTATCGTTCGTTTCAACTTGATCATTTGTTTAAAACTCAGCCTCCTAAATATTTGGGGTAGGTAAAATATGTACAAAGAAATTCATACTTTTCCAACCCGGCCAATCTTTAAAAAAGAAGCGAACAATGAAATGTAATTACCCTTTCCAAATAAACCTCTTGGGTGGCGAGCGTAGTCTACTCTGACGTAATTGTAAAATTTATGTAATGGGAGTTTGACATAGTAATGTAATGTTGTTTGGGGAATTATGAAGTTCTCTGGGATTTCGATCAGGGGGGGGGCAAGCAGTTAGTACACGACACCCATGACACTTAGTACCGTGGTGGGTCCATTTTTCAAATTTTCAAAATGCAGTTAGTACACCAGTGTACTAACTGCCAAAAGGGGTGGTGTATATTTTCAAATTTGCAAAATACAGTTAGTACACCTGTGTACTAACTGCCGAAAGGGGTGATGTATACAGAATTTTGGAAGAAAAAAGGTGTATTAACTGTTTTCAAAACGAGAATTTTAAACTAGATTTCTCAGATTTTTACTGTTATCAGTTTATGAAAGGTTTATGGTTCTATCTTTTTTATGTATGTTCTTTCTAGGACAGTCAGGAATACCTTTTAACAGCTTGACACATGACATTACAATTCTAGGAATTCTTAGAACTCTTAGAAATATTCAAAATAAAACATTCGAATTTGAAAATTTCGAACTTTCGAACGTTTTCTGTTTTGTTTTGGTAATCCGATCATCCGATCCATAATCGGGGAAAATAGAAAATTATCTAAAGATGGTGGATAAGTTGCTGAACAAACATGCTGTGTTTTCTGTCCAAAAAATGTTTCTGGAAAGTCATTATAGTCACTTTAACTAGGTTAGAAACTGGTTAAAACTACTTTTTTCCTCAGTTTCATCGAGAGATATGATTATACTTTTTACAAAAAAGGAAAAACTGGGAAAATGACTCTTTTTGTGTGTTTTTGTCTCCCATAATGTGTTATATTTTTATTTGTTTGAAAGTAGTTAGTGGTAAAAACCTGGTAAAGACAGGTAAAAACGTAAAAATACACCTCATAAAACCTCCCTGGGGTGTGAAATTCACCTGGAATGCACCGTAGAGAGACAGATCCTTATTTTGGGGGGGGGTGGTATATATATTGAGCAAGGTCAAAGACAGTTAGTACACGGTGTACTAAGTGACAGGGGGTGGTGGTGGGGTACAGATTTTTCCAAAAATCAGTTAGTACACATAGTGTTCTGTACTAACTGCTTGCCCCCCCCCCTGTTTCGATTGCATTTATTCAGGTTGATCTTTTATGACTTCTAATGGTACTTTTTTCTAACGAGTTTGATTACTCTGTTCTCACACTTATGTCTTTTTTTTTCGCGTCCTTTTCCCTGATTACTTTTATTTATATTTTTAAAGACAGGTAAGAAGGCATATTGATGTAACTGCCGGTAGGGTTGGGAGCTTTCTTAATAAAGGTCTGTAAATTACACACTATAAGTATTTGTGAATGACAGCATTCTGCCGTGTCTCGTTGGCGCTAGCGGTTAGGTATTGGGTTTGTAAACCAAGGTTGCTTGTATTTGGTGGTTAGAGCCGGGGTCGGAGACCTATTTCACCGGTACGGGCAAATTTCAGAAAAATACTTAGAAAACAGTTAGAAACACTAGAGAAAGTCAGAAAATCAGGATAGAAGATAGGAAAGTAGAAAATAGGGGGAAAACAAGAGAGGATGCATCCTGGTGGATGATATCGTTTGCCAACCACACCGTTTAGGAGTCTCGCTATCTCCACCGTGTTCCACCGTGAAAACGGTAGGTAAAAATGCGCACTTTAGAACTGTGGGAGGTTATAGGAATGTAAACATTGCCAATTTTTTTCGTTCCTTTAAAGAGAATGATTTAGATATTTGAACATGATATCAATGATGATTTTATGAATCTCTCCTGAAAATTTCACAAAAATTCATCTGGAGGAAAAGAAGTTATGATTAAAAGGAGTTCTTTACCTACCGTTTCTCTACTAGGTTTCCTTACAAGAACCAGAATTTTACCTACCGTTTTTTACGCGGGAAAGAGCGGTCACTAAAATCAAAACAATGGAAAATTGTTTGGACGCGTGCGCAGTCGACACTCCTAAATGGTGTATTAGGCTAGGTTAGGCTTACTTCGTTTCTCTTTTTTCTATTCCCAGCCCAGGCCAGAGGGTGTCAATCAAACAACTTCGAATGAAAATCGCATTAGAACCAATCAAACGAGATTGAATAATTGCGATGCGATTGTCAAACGCAATTGTGTCTCAATCAGTGCAGACCTAAAGCTCTAAAACAGCATCTAATAACATGAAAACCAGAAAATGATTCTTCAATGGGAATCAAAACTATAAAGTGCACTTACAAACATCAATTTGTCAGATCTAACAAAATTAATAACCACACTGTCATCATTGACAATAAAACAAACGGTTTTCTGTCAAGAGCCTTGTAAACATTCCAACAACTTCCATCGAAATGATCCGAGGATTGAGCCGAGAACGCTCCGCGAACTCCTGCGCGGGTAAAAAACTTCAATCTGTCAATCATTTTCTCAAGCGAAGAGTACGCGAAGCGATTCTAGCTTTACGATAGTGCCGCGGGTCATCAATGGATAATATTCAAATATCATTATCCCTTTATTTTCATTCCTAGAACTTTTGCAAAAAAAATGAAAAATAGAAAAGTTGTATTTTTTACTGTTCTATTCACATACTGAATTTGAAAGATCTTCTATGTGGCGTTTTTTTGCAAACTTCAAAAAACTGATTTTTGTCCCGTCTTTGCGGGACTTTAGAAGTGCTTGAGTGCAGCATAGGGTATATACAAAGTCCAAACATGCGTTTCCCGTAATTTTTGTGTGAAGAGTTAGGTCTACACTGTCAATCGAACGGCTGATTCTTGAGTAATATTCGATTGTGTTTGATTGCGTTCGAAAAAAAACCATTACTTCCACCAGTGGATGACAGGGTTTTTTTGATTTTTTTTTTCACTTGGAAATCCTGAGAAATTTGAAAGAGGTTTCAGAAAATCCAGGATTTTTCCTCATTACCGTCAACTTTAACTGCTCTAACTTGGGTTGGGACGATTGGTCGAAACATGGGACTGTTTCATATCTGGCCTGTATTTTCACTTATCGTGAGTGGTCCTAAATCCGACAACCCTTCTTAAATCCGACAAGCCTACCTAAATCTGATGGGGTCTTTCAAAAACAACACAAACTAAAACTAGTCAAAGCTCAGTCTGGGAAATCCTCTCAATTGCACGCTTATCAAAGCGCGCCGTAAGCGCACAATTGCACGGTTATCAAAATGGCAGAATTTTTATACACGCTTATCGAAATTGTTCTGAAACGGGCGGTAAGCGTTAAGCAAGTTTGACGGGTGACGGCTTTTGTGGTAAGCGTGCAATTGCACGCTTTAAAATTTCCTATATTTTTGACACGCAATTCCTTCCGAAAGCTCTGTTGAATTTCAAAAGCCTAGGGCAGTTTTACTCAAAATTTATCGTAGAAGAAGATTCCGTAAAAATGGATTGCCCGTTAAACCATGCCTTCGCCCGAATTAGAGAATTCTGAACCCCTTGAAATCCCTAAGCAATTTCAACCGGGGCGGGAGCGGGCGTAAATTATAACCATGCAATTGCGCGCTTACGCCCTCGGAACATAAGCGTGTAATTGAGAGGATTTCCCAGACTGTAGCTTTCACTAAATGCCCACGCAGAAGATCATGTCATGCACTTATAAAGCTTTAAAGATTAAAGCATTAAAAATAATGAGGAATAATTGATTGATTTTTAGTTATTGAATGATTGATTAATTTATTGAGGCATATGCTTGAAAAAAAATTTTTATTCCATTAACACAATACTTGAAGAATTCATGCAGCTTGATAATTTGATAAAATTTAAGGAAAAGCTTCTCAAAAATAAATTTCAAAAATTATGGTATCATTAGCTTACTGGTTTTCACATCTCCTGTTTTTGTTTTTTTCTCCCAGTTTCTTTCTTACAACAATATATGTCATGATTATTATTCACAATAGACCTTTTCTGATAATGCCGCAGACATCTTAGATTGTAGGCAAAATATATAGTGGTGAATAAATCAACAAGGCAACCAATCAGAAATAGCTTGCTTTTTTCATTGGCTGCTATATTTCAACATTTCTCTATTGCTACTTTGCCTAATAAACAATAGTCAAGAGAATACTACGTATGAAATTTATCAAAAAGTTCTGCGCCATCTTAAATTGGGTGAAATAGAAACCAATCCTAGTTAAGGCCTGGGCTCCTCTTGTGTACACTGTGATTGCACTTCTGAAGCAAAATCTTCTATGTTGTTGGTCAAAAGAAAAATAAAGGAATGCCATTGTGGTCTATTCAGACTTACTGTCAAGAAAAGTTGAAATGCGCTTTAATCTTTTTTCAAGGGCATAGTACTTTTTCATGACGCAATCTTTTCTCCAAGCTGAAAGGATCAAAGCCATTAAGATGATCGCAGCGCAGACAATGAAGAAACGTGCCTCCAGGAAGCTACAATTTTTGAGTTTATAGCTATATACTTTCACTTTATTGTGTTTCCGTATGAATGTCTGTGTATCTAGTCTAACCACCGTTAAATGCCTTCGGGAAGGTCCCTCCTAACTTGGAAAGCCAGAATTGGAGCTATTTCACCAAACCACTGGAGCGTAAGTTATTTAGAAAAAGTTGAATATGCGCATGTAAAGTTAAACGAATGTTAACAAACTTTTTTCAGGTTTTTGAAATATATTTTACCACACTGAAAAAACGGTGAATACACTCTAAGTGAGGTAAATCTTTTATGAAGACCAAAAGAAAAGTTTGTTTACATTGATTGACATTCAACATTCATTCAACCACTTTTGGATTCAACTTTACATATGGCCATATGCATACAGAAAAAGAATTGAAATCATTGCTGAAATGAACTGAATACTAAATACACTAATTTAGTCAGAAGTTCATTTCAAAGACAAGAAACAAAATTTGACGTACAAAACACTTTTTCCAGTCAATGAATCAGCTCATCGTCATTACCAGTCTGCCATTTTGTTTGTTTTGATTTGCACAAGTAATATTGTAATTCGTGTTATATCATACACTGTTATAATTTGCATTTATATAACACTCGCTTCAGCTTTTCGAAGCTAAATCAAAACTAATAAATTGTAATATGTAATAATGGTAATAGCATATAACGTAATATGAAAATATGTATACTGCCGTCCCGGAAAAAAAACCGAACATTTACGGAAGAGACTAACTACAGGGATGCTTGCGCGACAAAAAACAACAAAAACAACAAAATTTCGAGATTCCAGTCCAATATCTATGCGTGAAACTATGAGTGCCTCCTCTTCGCTACGCTCCTGCGGGGGCAATAAAAACAAACCTTTCACTGTGACGCAATGAAGAAACCAAAGTGTCAACTAAAGTGAGAGATTTGATACACTGAACCAATTGAACCAATTAACAATGTTTACTTCTTATACAAAACATAATCAGTCAGGGAAATCCCTCAATTGCGGTAGTAAATTTTTACTGCAATTGCAGTATAAACATCACTTTTACAACTTTCATATACCGCAATTGCAGTATATTCAAGAATCAGCATTCTATATTCAAGGACAAATCAGGCAATTTTTGTTCATAATTGATCATATCTTTTTAACGCACAGACAAAATATTTTTTCCTTAGATCAGATTCTTTTAATAAGGAAAAGCTTTCTTCTCGTACGATTTTTTATAGTCGATTTTTGTTTATCTTTGTTTGTTTGTCGTTATAAGCCTTTGTAGGCTAAACACAAATGAAAACTACCGCAAATTGCAGTATACCGCAATTTAGGGATTTCCCTGACTGATAATTTTTTTATTACAAAATTTTTACTGTAATGTTTTGAACACGAGCAATGGGTTCAGAATAATAATGGAGGTAATTATTTTTACAACTCGCACTTTATGATCACATTAATAATTGAAATCTTGACATTATAGTCATCTTGTTCGATGTTTTATTTCGACAGTTATTGCAATAGTTTATTGTTCAACTTGGAGAGGGAATGTTTGTAAACATTGAATTTTTTTCATAGCAGTTATTTGGGGGGTCGGATTTAGGCAAGGTTGTCGGATTTAGGACCACTCACGGTGGGTACTTGTTAAATCTCTTTGACAACAAATTTGTTTTGATAACTCCACCAAGTTTATCAATCATATTTTCTGTCGTAACATGTCACGATAACTTTCACTAATAGCGCGTCCTTTTAACTTTTTTTGTTTTTACATAGTTGACACATAATACACAATGTATTGACAGAAGTATTCCCCATGCAATTTTTATATTGAAATCCTGTGAAATCTGCTATAAAACGAAAGTGGTATCTTCTTCTCAGTGGCTTCCGTAATTCGCTCCATTGGAAAGACTTTTATAAATTTCAACCAATGAGTTTGCAGTATGTATCATTTGAAGGTTAACGAATGGCTCTAATATTTTTGACGCTAATGACTTTTCGGTGCTTTGGATATTGTAATTTGTTTTTAATATTGACATCTGTCTTATAATTTCCCTTATAACCCTTCATTAGAGGTAGGGATAACAATAAGGTTGGAATCACTGATAGACAAAAGATTTTTTCCTCTCTAACGTTAAGCAAAGGCAATTAGTTTGGTTTCTTCTCCCAAGAAGGGTGTCGAAATGAGAAGAGAGATGTTGGCATGAGAAGAGAGATGTCGACAGTAGAACATGTACGGTACCAAGTAGTCATATAATTTTAAATTTGTTCTTTAGTTTCTTTAGTTAAAATATTTTGTTCTTTCACAAGCTTTCAGGATTGAATTTTTAGTTTTTCTTCTATTTCTTCATGTTTTCCAACCCGGGTAGTCTTCATATATATACCATAGCAGTGGGCTATAGAGACTTTTTTTTCAAAATTAAGTTTGCATAATTTTTTTTGGTAGGTTGGGACCCAAATAACATAAATCTAAGATATTTTTGGATATTTCCAAAAAATGGCGGTTCTCCGCCCTTTTTTATGCCCAAAATGGGCCATTTTCGGGCCATTTTGCTTGGAAAAAAAATCAAAAACCTGCTGTGTTGGTGATACAACCATCAAATTAGGCTCAAAATGATTTTGGAAAAAAGTAGGATTAGAATGTAACAATTATATACCTCTGCCATATAAACTTAAAAAATTAGGTTTTTTGGGCCAAAATTGACCAAAATTGCAAAAAAACAGGGTTTTGCCTGGAAAAAAATCTAAAAATCTGTTCTGTTTGTGCTACAAGCCTCAAATTAGGGTCAAAATATTCGTTGGAAAAAAGTAGGATTAGAATGTAACAATTATATACTTCTACCATATATGTAAACTTCAAAAAATTTGGAAATTGGGCCAAAATTGACCGAAACTGGGGAAAAAAGGGGTTGCCTGGGAAAAAAATCTAAAATCTGTTCTGTTGGTGCTATGAACCTCAAATTATGCTTAAAATATTCCTTGGAGGAAAGTAGGATTAGAATGTAACAATTATATACCTCTACCATATATATATATTTAAAAAATTAAGTATTTAGCCCGAGATAGACCGAAACCGGGAAGAAACTGGGTTTTGCCTGGAAATAAAACCTAAAATCTGTTCTATTTGTGCTACAAACCTCAAATTAGGCTTAAAATGTTCCTTGGGAAAAATCATGAATCGAATATAGCGATTACATACCTCTACCACATATATAAAATTCAAAAATTAGCTATTTAGGCCGAAATGGACCGACACCAGGAAAACGCTGGGTTTTGCCTGGAAATAAAACCTAAAATCTGTGCTGTTTGTGCTACAAACCTCAAATTAGGCTTAAAATGTTCCTTGGAAAAAAGCAGGATCAGAATGTAGCAATTATGTACCTCTAACCATGTATATAAAATTTAAAAAATTAGGTTTTCAGGCCAAAATGGACGGGAACTGGTAAAACCCAGTGTCTTCCCGGTTTCGGTCTATCTCGGCCTAAATACTTAATTTTTTAAATATATATATATGGTAGAGGTATATAATTGTTACATTCTAATCCTACTTTCCTCGAGGTGTTTGAGTTGTAAATATCATACAATAATGGTTGGAATGGTTGAAGCAAGAAATGTTTGACAATAAGAAATAATTTTGTTTACGTTTTATCTTTTTAGCATTAAAAATATAAGTTAGTAAAATGATACTTAGAGGCTAAATGATGATAATCCTATAGAAGAAAAATGGAGAATGAATTAGGGAACAATAGTCGTAATGCCCCAAATGGTGGCATTAATTTAAATGCTAGTGAGAATGGCAATAATGGAGCTTCCCGTCCTTTGTACACCATTCCTGGCATATTGCATTACATACAACATGAATGGGCTAGATTTGAAATGGAGAGAGCCCATTGGGAAGTGGAACGAGCTGAACTTCAGGTATGATTTGCAGAAAAAAGGAACTTTGTTTATACTTTAATACATAAAATGAAGATTGATTGATTTGTCTTGTCTAGGTAAAAATATGAAATGCTCATATAAATCTTTGCTTTACTTTTTTCAAGGAATCTTCCATAGCTTTGTTTACACAAAATCGATATTAAAAAGCAATCTAATCTATCAATTTTTTCTCTCTAGGCTCGTATTGCATTTCTTCAAGGTGAAAGAAAAGGCCAAGAAAACTTAAAGAAAGACTTGATCAGGAGAATCAAAATGTTGGAGTTTGTTTTACGACAAGAAAGGTATTTACTCTTGTATTGCATTATATCTTATATCATGTTAAATCTTGACTCGTCTCTATTCCATTACAAATATTGTTGTGATATTAAATTGTCTCGTAATAGAGAGAAAAAACTTCAAAGTTAAACCCATTTTATAATGCTCATCTATTAAAGCATGATGCATAAGTGTTATAGTTAAAGAATTTGTTTAAGCTGATTGGTTTGAAATTATTTGGTTTCTATTTTTTTTCAGGCAAAAATTTCATAAGCTAAAGTATGGTACAGAAATGAAATTACCAGAATCAAAAGAAGAGAAAGATGAAGATAATTCAAATGATGTGGTTAACAAAAATCACGAATTAGTTTTCAATTATCGCCAAGGACGTCAATTATTAAGACAGTAAGTTCGTAGGGTCCTCACTCAAATAACTCATTGGGAAGAAAGATGTGAATGTAATATCTTCACTGGGAATGGAAAAACTCTTGGATCTTGTCAACCCAACAGATTTTAGGTCACTTTTCCTTAACAAATTCTTTTAAAGTAATTTTTCCATTTTAGTGGAATCTTTTAGCTCAATTTAAAATGGTGAAAGACTGGATTGCTCTAATTTCGTGTTTATAAAGGACTTTATTGAATCAATATGTTTCCTGAATCTAGATACCTGCAAGAAATTGGGTACACAGATAAAGTACTGGAAATGCGTTCAGCACGTGTCAGGTCTTTACTTGGAGTTTCAACAGATGATTTGCCTGATAATGATAACATTCATTCAGTTCGAGAAAATCAAAGGAAATTAAAGTCAGGGAATCGCCACAGCGCAGCTGATGATGTTGGTGATGATAAGCCTTCAAGGTATATTTGGTATAAGGTGTATCACTGTATATTTTGTTTGTCTAGTCTTTGGTTAGAAATATCATCGATAGTCTTATGATTTGGCATTCCTGGCATTTCCATCTGAAGTATATGGTTTTGAGGTTTAATATTATTTGCTTTAATTTTGTTAGTAGTTCCCAAGATGCTACAAAAGAGGAGAACAATGCACAAGGAGAAGAGGGGAAACAGCGAATCAAATCAAAAGGTAATCCTTTTGTGACCTATTCACTAATGCAGGATGGTAACAGTTTTTTTTATATACAGTGAATTCAATTTTTCAAAAATCCTACACAAAATCTTTTCACCAACTTTCCCAGCACAGATTTCAAAGATTTCTTAAAACTCATGTGGCAAATCAACTATTGTCTTTATAAAGAAGATTATTATAACAAACTAAAACTGAACCACGTATGATGTTCTATTTTATAGATGGTGATCCAGAAAATGAGGCTCTTCGAAAATTCGACTTTTTACGCAAAGAAGATGATCATGGTGAGTTTGATTTTCAAAGATTTGAGATATTGAAATTGATGATTAATCTTCCTTTAGGTTTATCCTTTATGGTAAATCCATTAAAGAATTCCTTTTGTTTTTGTTGCCTGGACATGGTATGATGTTGCAACTTACTCAAAATTCCTTCTATGGATTTCTTTTGGGTCTTTGGTTTTATGTCTCACTCTTAATATTTTGTATCTCTTCACGAGATTGAAATTCAACTACACCTCTTTAGCAGGTATTTATTCCCCCTTTTTGGACCTACCCTGGTGAAGGTCCTATAAATTAACCTTTGTCCGTCCGTCCGTTCGTTACCAACTTTTCTCGAGATTGGCTCATTCATTCTTCATGATTTTTTGCACAAAGATGTATAACTATAAACCCTCGAATGTGACTGAGCCTGATTTTCGAAAAAAAATGTTTTTGGGCAAATTTGGGCCAAAAGACGGCTAAAAAATGGATTTTTTGGACTTTGTGAGAAAATTGGATCATTAATTTTTTATTTTTTTGCATGAAAGTAGGGTACCATCATAGGTAAAAGATGGCTCAAGCAGATTTTTGCAAAAAGATTTTGTTGGCTCAAAAAACGCATGTTTATCTATAAGAATCACTATTAATAAGCATACATCAATGTTCTTAGTCAAATTACTCAATTCTTTTATGAGATAGATGTTTTTTTTTGCTTATGAGGGCTTCCTTTTGAAGAATATGTGTGTTTAGACATGAAATTTTGGTTGCTTGGCGTGTTTTTATAGAAAAACTGGCCAAATTCGATATTTTTATACGTACATTATAAATTACTTAGGTATGAGCTTTTCTCGAGATTGGCTCTTTCATTCTTTTTGATTTTTTGCACAAAGATGCATAACTATAAACTCTCGTATGTGACAGAGCCTGATTTTCGGAAAAAATTATTTTTGGGCAAATTTGGACCAAAAAACGGCTAAAAAACGGTGATTTTTTGCATGTAAGTAGATAAAAGATGGCTTAAGCAGATTTTTGTAAAAAACAAATTCTTCAGCACAAAAACCGCATCTTTATCTATAAGAATTCAGAAGATAAGAATTACTATTAATAAGCATACATTAATGTTCTTAGCAAAATTACTCAATTTTCTGATGAGA
Organism: Clytia hemisphaerica; assembly: GCF_902728285.1. Lineage (NCBI taxonomy): Eukaryota > Metazoa > Cnidaria > Hydrozoa > Leptothecata > Clytiidae > Clytia > Clytia hemisphaerica. The sequence goes on along the minus strand of NW_027103968.1, from coordinate 1,263,077 downwards.
TAGATGTTTTTTTTGCTCACGAAGTCTTTAATATGAAAGAATATTTCAAGAGCATAAAATTTTGATTTATAAACGTTTTTTATAAGAAACAAACGACTAATTTTAATAGATCGTCACTATCTGTGTTCTGAATGATTGTTCAATGGCCACGCTCACATATCAATTATATATATGTTAAATGCATAACCAGGTAGGTCCATAAAAGTATCACTTGTTCTTTATTTGCAGGAAGAGGTGAAGGAAATGATGCTGTAAGTGTTCAATATATACAATGAAAATGCCCAATGAATATCGAATCCTAACTTTATCAATACTTTTCACCATAATTCTGGATTAAATTATTGTCCTTTCTATGCTAATATCATGCATTTTTTTAAAGGAAAATCTTCACAACAGCTTCATACTGTCATCTTTTAAGTTATTTTGTTTGATTTTTAAACCAACCTCTGAATTTTGTGGTTTACCTTTCATTGTTGATTTTCCTAATTTTCAGGAGGACCAATGGAAAAACATTGACAGTGGAAAACTTCAGAAACGTATTCAACAGTTTAAAAACGAAACCAAAGATCGAGCTATGAAATCAAAACGTGAGTGAAATTTCAGTCATTTTCAAGGAATATATCCTTTTAAAAGGATTTCTAACTAGATGTTTCTTTAGAATAAGAATTTTTGCAATACTATTTTATCAAAGATTCATCAAAGTGATCATTGGAACCATGGTAGTGGTTAAAAAGAATACAAGTATCTATTAGTGAGTTACTGAAAAGCTTGTTTCTTTTTTTTAAGGTCCAAAGAAAGATGCACTGAACAAGATGCTACAACCCTTTGCTGGTGAAGAGGAGATACCACCTCCTCCACAAGTACCTGCCCCTCCTGTACCAAATAACATGGAAGAAGGAATGGGTGACATGGACGAAGGACCACTTGGTAGGTTTTCTTTGCTCATTGCGCTTATGTTGTAATGGGGTGAATCATTTACAATAATTACTGTTATATGCCTTAGCATTCTCAAATTCAAAGTCAAAATTATATTGTCTTTTTAACATTTTAGGCTAGTTTTAGGTCGAGGACTCCTTTTATGATGTGTTTTGATTGGTATTTAATATTGACAAGGCTATTGATTTGCTGCTCATTTGTTAAGCCAAACTGCTCTTTTGAATGAAAATGAGTAATTTGGCTTATTAAATGAACTTAATATTATTTTCACACCATATAATCTTTTAGGTGATGTGGCATTGACAAGTAGTGGCTATTCACCTCGACAAATGAAACCAAGTTTAGGAAATCATAGTGGAGTATCTCCAGAAGGTGTCGATCATACCCTCGGTTTAGGAGAACTTGCTGGATTGACTGTCACAGATGAGGCTGGACCTCTCTCTGATGTAAGAAGTCCAATTTTTTTCAATTTGAAGAATTCTCAAAATTCTTCACTTGGTAGTTTAGTTATTCATTAATTTCTAGCCAGGTCTTACCAATTCTAATTTTTAGCTTGTTTTATTTTTTATTTTGCAGAATTCCAACCGTGACGAAGTTCGTAAAACATGGGGTCCTAAATTCACACTTCGAAGGTAATATTAAAACAATTGCATAGAAAGTTTGCTTTTTCTGATTTTTGGCAAAAAGATAGAGGGCAAGGTTGTCTAAAAAGTAGCTGAAGCTGTTTTTTCCAAAAAGTTGTTTTTTCGCCGTAAAAATCTTTTTTTCCTTTTTGGGGGATTCCCTCATGTAGGTCAATTCAGTATGTAGCTTGTTGAAATTTCAAAACATTTGAATCTCAAACTGGACGTTCCTATTTTAGGGAGAGTACAATCTAGAGAAAACCTTAGAGATCCTTGGTAACAATTTAAAATATACTTTAATAATGAATCAATCATTGTTTATTTACATTTTTAGTCATTTTGATGGTGTTCGCTCACTCTGTTTTCATCCCTACGAATCGGCATTAATCACAGCGTCTGAAGATCACACTCTAAAACTCTGGTCTCTCCAAAAGAGTACACAGGGCAAAAAGTAAGTAAATCGTTTTGGTCATTAAAAGTTTTGAATAAGCCATGTTTGAGGCTGAATAAAATTAGTCAAATTTTCATTCCTATCATTTTCTTTGGTAGTCTGTAAAATTCAATTTCGGAAAAAACTTCTAAGTTATGCTGCATACATTTCGTTTATTTTTCTAAGGATGCGCGGGTTTGCTTTAAATAATATAATGAAAATATGACTTATCATTTCATTGTTTTTCAGGGGTAGTATTTCAGACCTCGAACCTGTTTACACATTCCGCGGTCATAGGTAAGCTAAGTAATTATCAAACCAAAAACCATTGGAAAAATGAAACAATAATTTTTTCTCTTTCCGCCAGTGTATATTTTGCACACTTTGTTTAACTTCCATACTTAATTCTAATGGTATTTCAAATTTCACCGCAATAAAATAGTTACTTCTAACGCATAAAATGTGACGTGGGCCCTTGGGCGTCAATCTTCCATTTAAAATTTTATTTTAAGAGTCCTTACGAAACATTATAGCTGATTGTAGCATTAATAGTTTTTCTTCGTAACTATAGCTATCATGCAATCGTTTCGTCTCTTTCAGTGGTCCAGTACTAAGTTGTGTCATCAACAGCAATGGTAGTGTTTGTTACAGTGGTGGCCTAGACTCCACTATACAATGCTGGAACATACCTTCGCTAAATATCGACCTCTTTGGACCATACGGTATGTATAATAATGATATCCAAACTTTTCCAAGACTTCTACTTGTCTACCACTTTGATTAGGTTAATGTGTAATGTTTACCTATCGGCTTTCTAGATTATTACAATAGATTTTATACGTCTCATTGGTGGTAGTCAAATCTGCCTCGTTTCCGTCTCATTTCAAAAACAATAGTGTACATCAGTGTCATATCTAGAAACGCTCCTGGTAACTCTGAAATGTGCAAATAACTTTTGGAATTAATTAGCTTTAGTCTTATTGAAACAATAAGTAGGTCTAACTTAAGAATTATACGAATTCCTTCAGATCCAAACATCTTCGGTGAGACGTTAGTAGCACACACAGATGCAGTATGGGACTTGGCTTATCAAATTGATTCTGACCAACTGTTATCGTGTTCCGCTGATGGTACTTGCAAATTATGGAACCCTTCTATTAAGTCACCTTTGATACAGAGTTACAGTTGTCCAGGTTTGTCTTAAATTCGATCTCTATTTTCCTGTTGATTTTGTTTGTTTCCCATTATAAAAAATATCAAAACTTTCAAAACCCTTGTTAAACATTCTTTAATCTTTTTATCCAGATATGTTGAACAATGAAAAAGAATGATGCTATTTTTAATTATTTTTTCTGTTTTGGACTCGGTCCGTTCTGAGGGGAATGACGTTTCTATTAATATTTTTATCCTGATACGACAAGATTATGTTTTCATTATAACAATGGATGCTCCCTATAGCTGCATCGAATTATTTTCTTCCGTGTTTGATTTGACAATTCCAAAAAAGTTATATGATTTTCTTTAGATGTTGGCAATCCAACGTCGGTGACCTTCGTCAACACAGATACTGGTCAAATAGCTGCATCATATACAAGTGAAAAATGTGTTCTCTTCGACATCGAAACTGCAAAACCCGTTGTTACGCTCTCCACCGATTACAGTAAGTTTTTCTACGCGGTATTTTACGAAAGACCTCGAAACTTAAGATTAAATTGCCGAGAAACAAATTGTGTTCAATGATTTGCGAACCTCAATCTTCGAAAGATAAAAGTTCCAATTTTTCTTTTCAACATGTTGGCTTTTTACCAGACTCCAAAAATCGGTTTTCAATAAAACAACAATCTCGCTCTAACTTCAACACATCTCCTATACGTTCTCAGTGTTTTTAAACGGCAAGACAAAGCTAGAAACAAAGAGTACCTATTGCCTAGACAAAAAATGATAAATTTTAATATTCTTATTGCAATTCCATTAAGTTTACCTTATTACACGAATATTACTAGGCAAGTATTCAACGGCTTTGAAATTAATACGCGAATAATTAACACGAATTTTATTTGCTTTTGCAAGGACACCACGGCTGGTCTTAATTAAAGAGGGTTTTTATTAACACGAAGTTTTTCAATTTGTGTTAATAAAATGCCTAGTAATATTCGTTTAATAAGGTACTTGTTTTCTCATCACATAGATTCAGGGACGATTGGTTCCATCAATAAAGTAGTCAGCCATCCGACATTGCCAGTACTCATCACAGCCCACGAAGATCGACATATCAGGTTCTTTGACATCAACTCAGGTTAGTTTTTTATACTCTCAGGTGCCTAATCAACGGGCCCCCCGGTTGTAAATTTTTTGGTCCCGGAATCTTATTAGAACTTTGACATATTTTCTGATGTCAAAAGAAGATTCCCTTATTACTCTAAATAGCCTTTTTTTGGGTAGTCAGAGATACAATTACCTAACCCGGATTTAGGCCCTCCGTTTATTAAAAGCTGAAGATTATTCCACCCCCCCCCCCCTTCCAGTTCATTAGCTGACGATGATCAATTTTTTATGATCTTTATGCCAGCTAAAACAGAACATGGTAAGAGGCTCTTTGACTGTTTTTGTTAAAAATTAACCAGAATTTCCTATTCCACGAACAGCTTTCCTTCTGAACAAAAACTTAATACAAACATCATTATTTTATAGGGAAGGAAATGCATAATATGGTTGCACATTTGGATGCAGTCACTAGTTTATCGATCGATTCAAGCGGACTATACATCTTGTCTGGAAGTAAGTGAACCGCGGACCTTTTACCGATAGATCTTATCGAAAGAAATCTCTTAGGAATTCCATTGTAATACCCCTGAAAGACAGTCAACTTTACATGATTTTCTTTTCCAGCAAGTTACAATGAAACCTGTAAAGTGATTCTACAGACCCTTTGATATTAAATTTATAACTATAGTTGACGCTCTCTAACTCGACGTTCTACTATTCGACGCGCTTCATTTATCGATAATTTTGAAATTCACCTTCAACAAGAATCTCATAAACGACGCTATATTATTCGATACTGTAAGTTAGTCTAATGTCGACATCCTTCTTCTAATTTCGACACCCTTCTTTAGAAACAGGAATAATAGGAAGGTCAGAATCACTGATAGACAAAAGATTTATTCGTCTCTGATCGCTAAGCAAAGAAAATTGGTTTCAATCAGTGATTCCGACCTTCCCATTATTCCTATCTCTAAAGAAGGGTGTCGAAATTAGAAGAGAGTTGTCGACATTAGACTAACTTGGTACGCTCGCTCCCATATTCAGTGAAAGTCCGATTCCCCTTGAAATTCGAATTAGAGAGCTTCAACTAGTAATTTCTTTTGCATGGCGGCAGTTTCCTCCATACTTTTATGTTTCAACATCACAAACCGTTGTTTCGTTAGGTCATGATGGATCAATTCGCTTGTGGAACATGGACAATAAAACATGTATCCAGGAAATCACCGCACATCGATCCAAATTCGACGAATCTGTTTTCGATGTTGCATTCCATCCTTCACAACCTTACATCGCTTCTGGAGGTGCAGATGCTTTAGCCAAGGTCTTCGTATGATGGACATGAAAGAAATCGATCATTTTTTTATACTGCAAATAACAGACCAGACAACACCAGACCTGTTCATATGAACGCTAGAGCTCCATCGATATCGGTAAACCAAACTGTTGCTTCCATCAGAGGGTATTCATGATATGCACCACTGCAATGTCTTCTGACATTACATCACGGACCCAACAGCTGATTGGTTGAAAGTGGCGTAAAATCAGTCGATACGTCACTTTGAACCAATCAGCTATTGGGTGGAATGGAAGACATTGCAATGGTGCATATCATGTATAGAAGAGTTTACAGAAGCCTGTCTAGAATCGAGGATTCACTGTTGCTTCGCACCAAAACTCACTCAACTGTTTAGTAGAAGCAAGCCCGATTCTGTATAAACTTAACATGAGTAGACATGAGACTAACGAGCACTGCTAGGCCTGCTACTACTGTCGTCTTATACCTGTTGAAAGCTTTGAAGCTCTGTAACGCATTCAAAGGAAATAGGATAAGGACAGTGTCAAAGTGACATAACCAAGAAAAATATTTTCATAGTTTCCTGGTATCAGAGAAGTACATCCGATGTTTTGTGGAAACGGTTTTTTTTAATCTTATTCTTATTGATTCATTTTCTTTTGAATTGTCATAACGTGTTTTTGAGAGATTGATGCATTAGGTGAACGGTAAACTTGTCATGCTTTTCAACTTTTTCAACTCTTTCAAAAGATATGGGACGAGATGGAGTTTTTAAAAGCTCTTATTTGATTTTGTTGGTCGTTAACCATGAATGAACCAATTTTGTTACTTTTTCTAAAGAACGCGTCGATTTCATTACTTCAAATGACCAATTATAAAAACTCAATCTTATCTGAAAGATATAGCCTCCAACAAGCTTCAAGCTGATAGGGTTAAGGATAACTAATTTAAAATTTACTATTATCCCTCATTAATAAGAACCCACTCCACTGACCGACCAAAACTTCGCATCAATAGATCTTATCGGAGTTTTTGATTTTTCTAAAAAAGCGATGCATTGTGGGATTGTTTCGGGAGTATTATAATAGAAATATCTTAGGAATTCCTCGAGGGAGTTCTATTGTAATACTAATACTCCTGAAACAATCCCACAATCCATCGCTTTTTTAGAAAATCAAAAACTCCGATAAGGTCTATTTCTTAGTTTCTGTTTATTTGTTTGTTTTATCAATTTATTATTTGTACGAGCTTTAATACAAACAGCTTGATGCAAAGCAAAAGAAATTGTATAATTTTTTAAAAGATATTACATTGTATAGTGATAATTCCCCCAGTAATAACCCCCTATGTCGAACTTCCCAAACATGTAATTTCTTATTGCGACTATTATTAATTAGTATTTAGGTAAACTTATTTTCAAATTTAATCTGTATAAAAATATTAAAAATATGACATACATTTTCTCTGGTTTTCATTTTATTTCAGTGTTCTTTTAATACATCTGTTTTGAATAAATCCTTTTTTTATTCTGGAATAAAGTAATCAAGCAAGGAAAACAAAAATGACCCAAACAGCTAATGATTCTAACTGAGATTTCAATTTTGTTGGTCATTAAAACCGTCAAAAACATTACAATGAAAGGTTTTCGGCTTAAGATTCAGCAATCCAAAAAAAACATCGCATACTTTTTATTTTCTTGGATTTTTAAACCAATGTATTGTTGCCGTTCGCAGCTCTTTTTATTGAAGAAGTGAGTATTCTCTGGGTGTGAAGGCAGAAGAGTAATGTAAAGTCTGTCTGCAGTAGAGACAAAAAAGGCAATGTAACTTTTCAACTTTTGACAGAATTCGAATTAAATTACGGGTTACGGTTAACGGTGAAGAGATAATACATTTTAAAATAGGAAAACTTTTTTAAAAAATTGAAAATGGGGATTCGATATTCCCATGTTTTTGTTTGGCATTTGAATTCCATCGTTTTCGAGCCAGACTCAGTGGGTTGGAAAAATAGCACAGTATTTTGCACGCAGTGAGGAGGATTTGCTTTTTGCTTATCTGATTAAGAACATCCGTGACTCCCGCCCGCGTGCGCCAAAAAGAACACCAGGGCGGAAATCAATAATTTGGTAATTCCCTGGGTAGCCATGCAATAGATTTTGTTCTTATGACATGCTAAAAGCGTACAAGACAATAGGAAGTAAAGCTCATTTTCCATACGCGCTTCACGTGCGAAGCTTGAAAGCTGTGTGCACAACGGCAGGTGAGATAACATGGTAGTCCAAGTAGCGGTCCGATTTCATATCAAATTTCTCAAATTTTATTTTTTTATGCAATATAAGCCACCCAATACTGAATACGTAGCAGACTACAAAGTGAAGCGTTTGCTTGGTAAGACTTTTTTCAATGCTTTCTTATTGCACGTTGTATTACAGGGTTCAGACAGACCCTGGAAAACCTGTAAAACCTGGAAATATGATAAATTTTCAGAAAAATCAGGGAAACTCAGGGAAACCCAGGGAAAAAAATTTTTTTCCCAGTCTGCTCAGGGAAACTCAGGGAATTTTATTTTTTGAAGAATGAATGGAAAAAAACAGATTTACTAGCCGTATTGTATAAGGGTTGCGAAGCGATCCAGACTCCACCTCAATTCGCAAGTTGCTAGCAAAATAAGAGACACTCTAAAAATCCCTCTAATAAAAAAAGCCGCTATAGAGACAGGGTCCTAAGCTAAGAGCCTTAATGCCCCAAACACACCACATAATCTACAGAGGCACAACACCCGCCCCCGCCCGCCGCGCATTGCTCTTTTTTTTCCTTCTATTTATGGCCGATGAAAGTCACATGTGAGTTTACCGTCGGCCGCCCGCATCTCTAAAAAGCACCCGCATGAAAATTTCATTATTTCGATAAACTGCTCAAAATTTCATTATTTCTATATTTCTTTACAACTACAACCTCCATCGTTGTTAAAATCGTCTCTACGCAGGATTCCCTCTACGCATGACCTTTTTCCCAGAGTAAACACGGGTAAACAAAGAAGATTTTTTACAGAAAATGTGACCGCCCTCAATCCTACAACTACAGCGGGCGTCACGCCCATCTATCTGCCTAACCGCCCTGGCGGCCATTTTAGTTTTTTGCCAAATCTAGCGCCACTGTAGCAATCGATCTTTATTTTTCGTTCGCAAAACATGCGTAGGGTTGAAGCGAAGCAAAATTTTTTATTTTGAGAGAGAATGGTTAGCAGAAATGGTGGATAAGGTGCTGTTGGGAAAATAATGAATAATGAATAATGAAATCATGCCGCATCTATTTTCGGGTAAGTTGACGACGGTAAACTCACATGTAACTTACATCGGCCTATTCTAGTGTAAATGGTGCCTTAATAAAATCGAACGATATTAGTCGAACGATCGAACATTTTTATTCGAATCACGAATCGTCTTTCGAAATCATCAAAACATAAAAATAAAACAAAAACAAAAATGTAAAAAGATGGCTTGTTGGTTCTTGGCTTTGGGCAGTTTTGATTTATTTCTTGACAAATTATTGACAAATTTGATTACGTCCGTACTTCTTTATCATAGAATATCCACTTGGTTTTGCAAGGTAAGTTTCGTTCATTAAAAGAGCACTCCTCCCGCCCGCCCGCGCGACTTGCAAAAACCTCTCATTGATTGACCTTATTTGATACTTGATACTTGCTGTTAAAAGTCAAGGGATGATGAAGATCCTTTCTGTCAACGTTCAAACTAATTTTTTTCATATAACAGCAAAATAAACATTTAAAACCGAAGAACCACTGCTTAGATTGCTTAGATGCGTGCCGCCCGCGCGGCAATTTGATCAACTTCAGATTCTAAGTACATGTTTCGGCTTCCGGTAATTTTGTTGCTGTTCACTGTTAGGGTACACCATTTTAAAACGGCATTTTTCGCAGTCCTAGCTACCAAACCGAGAAAGTTTCTGTGGCTTCAAGCCAAACCATTCAAGGTCATTTTGATAAAATCATCGGTTTGGAGATGTGATTTATATAGCAAATTTTATAGCAAATTTTCGCTTGGGATAGAAGTTAAAGGTAGGTGCACAATATAGCAAAACTGCTTCGCTCATAAATTCGCTTCGCAAAAAGTTTTTTTAGTTTTAAAGTGTTTATTCATATTATGCAGTATTTGTAGCTTTAATTTTTACCTTAGGTTTACCATTTGATTTGTGTGCCTTTTGTTTAAAGATACATCTCTTTTGACTCTGCTTAGTTTTTATGGTTTGCTTGATACTCAGGGAAAAAATAGCTAAAATGAGGAATTTCTCAGGGAAAAAACCTTTGAAAATTGATTAAAATTCAGGGAAACTCAGGGAATTTTATTTTCGAAGGTCTGTCTGAACCCTGTCAGTTACATCAATATGCCTTCTTACCTGTCTTTAAAAATATAAATAAAAGTAATCACGGAAAAGGACGCGAAAAAAAAAGACATAAGTGTGAGAACAGAGTAATCAAACTCGTTGGAAAAAGTACCATTAGAAGTCATAAAAAATCAACCTGAATAAATGCAATCGAAATCCCAGAGAACTTCATAATTCCCCAAACAACATTACATTACTATGTCAAACTCCCATTACATAAATTTTACAACTACGTCAGAGTAGACTACGCTCGCCACCGAAGAGGTTTATTTGGAAAGGGTAATTACATTTTATTGTTCGCTTCTTTTTTAAAGATTCGCCGGGTCGGAAAAGTATGAATTTCTTTGTACATATTTTACCTACCCCAAATATTTAGGAGGCTGAGTTTTAAACAAATGGTCAAGTTGAAACGAAGGATAAATGTATCAAGGTCTGTTTTATTTATCCCCTGGTGACTTAACAAAAGAGACTTAACTCGATGTTACAATCCAGTTATTGAAAGTTTGTCTCGGCCTTTTTATAATGAGCGAGACATACGTTCTCTGATTACGCAATTTTCATATTGACATTTTCGAGGCATTTTGATGTAACTGCCTGTATTATATTTTATTAGTTTGAAATCATTTATGGGGAGTTCTCGGAAGTTTGACAGCATCACTTATATATCCAGCTTTATATGATAGCTAATAGGAAATATGACGGTTGGCAAACAATATCATACTCCAGGATGCAAGTGAAATTTTTCAATCCGCGGACGTAGACGGGGGTTCGGTTATTATCAGTTAGGGTTTTAGGGTTGGAGCTCGAGAGTCACAATATAGGTTGGCAGACGATATCATCCACACCAGGATACAAGTGAAATTTTTCAATCTGCAAACCTAGACGGGGTTCGGTTATTATCAGTTAGGGTTAGGGTTGGAGCTTGAGAGTCACAATATAAGGCCGAAGGCCTTCTTAGGGGCATCCGTACCCTGTGACCTAACTTAGGATCCCGTAGGGATCTTTGTAGGGGCACCGGTAGGGTTGGGAGCTTTCTTAATAAAGGTCTGTAAATTACACGCTATAAGTATTTGTGAGTGACAACCAAGGTTGCTTGCATTTGGTGGTTCGAGCTGGGGTCGGAGACCAATTTCACTGGTAGGGTCAAATTTCAGAAAAATACTTAGAAAACAGTTAGAAACACTACAGAAAGTCAGAAAATCAGGATAGAAGATAGGAAAGTAGAAAATAGGGGGAAAATAAGAGAGGATGCATTCTGGTGGATGATATCGTTTGCCAACCCACAATATAAGGCCGAAGGCCTTCTTAGGGGCATTCGTACCCTGTGACTTAACTTTGGATCCCGTAGGGATCCTTGTAGGGGAACCGGTAGGGTTGGGAGCTTTCTTAATTAAGGTCTGTAAATTACACACTATAAGTATTTGTGAATGACAGTTTTCTGTCGTGTCTCGTTGGCGCAAGCGGTTAGGCGTTGGGTTTGTAAACCAAGAGGTTGCTTGCATTTGGTGGTTCGAGCCGGGGTCGGTGACCTCTTTCTTCACCGGTAAGGGCAAATTTCAGAAAAATACATAGAAAATTAGTTATTTAATAGGCCATTGCGTTCTCCAAAACAAGTATATAAAAACAAACATGGCATATAAGTAACATTTGCCATGGCATGGAGGAATGAATAATGAACTTCTCTAAATTGATTTTTCTGGTGAAAATTTCTTTTCCATGAAAGACTGTTAAAAAATTATAACCCCTTCCCCCTAAACGTCCATTTGACATTTTCTGTGGCAAGTCTGAGTTTGGAAGGCTCTCATAGACCTTTTTTCAAAGAGGCCACCCTGGTTGTGAATAATTATGTAGTCCAGCAGAAAAACAATGATAAAACCATGCATAATTATTACAATATGCATGATACAGTAATTATGCATGGCTCTATCATTGTTTTTATGGCTGGACTACATAATTATTCAACAGGACCTCCTCTTTGAAAAAAGGTCTATTCAAGCAAATGGACTTTAGCAGTGCAGAGCCAAGTTACCAGTGCAAGAACGGCCCCAGTGCAGGAACAAACACACGTGGAACCTGAAAAAAACAACTAAAAACAAACTTCTACCGTCAACTGCTCTAACTTGGAACGATTGGTTGAAACATGGAACTGGTTGATCACAGATGTTACGCGAGGTAATCGTCACAAGCCAAAATCCATGTTCAACAGATTTTGAAAACAAAAGTGTAAAGAATAAACATTGCTGTAAACGCGTTTAAAACCGAGGGTTTAAATATTTACTTTACTAAAGGCATATTTCGCTGAAAGAAAATATATAGCTTTAATGAAACAAATTTTGGTTAAATATCTTTGTTATTATATAAAACCTGAATCTAAATGGTTTTGAGAAGTAAAAGATTGTACGACTTCAAAACACCTTAAGGTTACAGATCAATTTGATTATTTTTAAATTTTTATCATTAATTGTTTAGCATACTTTCTTTGATGAAATTGGACTGGAGTGGTTAAAGTGCAATTCAATGGCTTTCTAAATATGTAATTACTTTTTCGACATATTTTTCTAATTTGGAATTATGATGCGATTTCAAAAGACAAACTTTGAACTTTGACGAGTTACTCTTCAAAATCTACTGAATATTTTTCAATGAAACCTTTTGTATTCAAAAGCCCTTGTTCTCCCCTACAAAACCGTGCCCCGCTTTATCATTTACACGCCCCATTCAAAAGATATTTAACTTTTCATGTTATGTGATGCTAAAAAACAGGTTTTTCACGTTTAAAGCGAGTTTTCTCCACAACAAAACCTCAAATCAACAATCGGAGGCATGGTTTTGCTATTCAACCTTTTCTGAATAGAATGACGTAGGTTTCAGAAATATCGACCAACCAGATCTTGTAGAGTAACCTTTCAAAGTTGGTATGTACACTGGATTTTTGAAGAAATTGTGATTCTGAGATATTTCAAAATTTAAAATCTTTTTATCTTTACCGAAAAATTCCCCCCTCTTTTATTGAAAAGTAAAAAGACCATTATTCCATTGTAAGACTTTATAATAGGGATATCGAAAGAAGCGTCGCTTTAAACTTCCCTTTACAGTTTTCTTTTACAATTCGAATAAAAGGCTCAATCAATAGGGATTATACATCGATAATGTTTTTAGCATTTTTTGCAATTTTGATACACTTTTAGGTTTAGGGAGATGCATCATTCGATGGTGCGTAAAATTTTGAATATTTTAATTTTGGCGGGCAGCAAAAATCCTAAAAAATTTAAATTTTGGCGAGAACTTATTTTGGCGAATGGTGGAATTTTTTAATTTTGGCGGGAACTAAATTTTGGCGAATGACAGCGTAAATCTGTTCTATTTTGCCTTATTTTGAGCAACTTTGATGAATTTCAGGTTTTATTTTGGCAAGAAAACAAAAAAATTAATTTTGGCGGGAACTTATTTTGGCGGGAACTTATTTTGGCGAGCGAGCAAAATATTTAATTTTGGCAGGAACTAATTTTGACCAATTTTGCCTAAATTGGCCAAATCCGCCAAAATTAGTTCCCGCCAAAATAAAAGTTCCCTTAAGACAAAGATTGTTTATGACCCCTGTCTCAGATGAGGTTTTCAGGCTTTATCTAAAGATAGAGAACTAAAATAAGCTTGACCCACTAAACTATATATTCAGCACCAGACTCTCTGACATTCTGAGAAATTATTTGCCCGGGAAGAGCAGCAGATTTCAGCGAAATGCTGCTTTTTGCTCTAAATTTTTTGATGATAGCTTCACTCAATCACTTACAATGAGCCTTTGAAATTTGTTTATTCACTCGCCGCGCGAGTGACGTCAAACGCTCCATCATTTTCAGTGTAGCCGGAACCTCGATATTCCAGGATTATAAAAAGCTATACCTGTTATCTTTTTTCTTTAAAGAATCAACAAGCTATCAACATCGATAAATTACACACATTTACTCAGAAACTTTTCCCAAGGGTTTGAAGAAAAAAAAACAGGACTGCTATCATTTGTTTTTTATTTAACCAGATATTTAAATTTGGGCTCAAAAATACTTGAATAGATAAGTTAATAATATTCATTATATAATTTGTATCTCTCAAAAAATAAACACTTACACGACAGAACGACATCTTTTATCATTTGGAATACCCCCGTATTTGGACCATTCTATGGTGGGCGCAAAATAGGGCGGAAACTAAGTAGCACCCTCAGTGCAAGATTGCCGCCGCACCTTTATTCGCCCGCGCAAGAATGCGAGCTAATCATTTTTTTCTCGCGCGCTCAAGGGGAAAAGGAAAGTGATCGATATTCTTTGAAGGAAAAACGTCAGAAACAAACTCAATTTCATTTTATTTTAAAAATCTCTTCTTCATCTGCTAATCAGTGTTAACTCTCTCCCTCCTACAACAAGATTGCTACCGTGAGTGGTCCTAAATCCGACAGCCCTGCCTAAATCCGACCCCCCAAATAACTGCTATGAAAAAAATTCTATGTTTACAAACATTCCCTCTCCAAGTTGAACAATAAACTATTGCAAGAACTCTTGAAACAAAACATTTAACAAGATGACTATAATGTCAAGATGTCAATTAATGTGATCAAAAAAGTGTGAGTTGTAAAAATAATTACCTCTATTATTCTGAGCGCTGTTTAAAACGTTAACAATTTTGTAATAAAAAATTATGTTTTGTATAGAAGCAATTATTGTTATTTGGTTCAATTGGTTCAGTGTATCAAATTTCTCAGTTTAGTTGACACTTTGGTATCTTCATTGCGTCACAGAGAAGGATTTGTTTTTATTTTAGTTTCTATCTTTGAAAGACCCCATCGGATTTAGGCAGGGCTGTCGGATTTAGGACCACTCACGGTATATAGTTGTGACTAAAGAACAAATTTATTTTAAGCAGTTTTATGATAACCCTGTGTGTGTATGTAACAGACAGACAGGCATTTTTCCCTCAGTACAGCTCTAACTTTTCATACAAAATCAACGGGAAACACATTACTTGGACTTTGTATCTAATGCTGTATGTAACCAATCAAAGCTAAAGTCCCAGCAGAGTGAAATCAAATCAATGATGACAGTGCCTTTAATAATCTTTTTACATCTTTAACAAATTTATGCTTGCCAGTGTACTATATAGTTTTGATTCCCAATGAAGAATCGCATTCTGTTTTCCATGTTAGAGGGGGGGGGGGGTGCCCAGTGCACGAATACCAAACTTATTTTTCACTTTTCTCACTTACTTTTGGTTTTTACATAAATCCTTTTTGACCATCTCGTAGACAAGCTTGAAGTCCTTCTTTCAGTTTGTTTTCACTTTTTTACTTGAAAGCTTCTTGCAAAATTTTGAACCAAAATAAAATTTAAAAAGGATGCGCTATCAGTGAAAGTTATCGTCATGTTATGACAGAAAGTATGATTGATAAACTTGGTGGAGTTATCAAAGCAAATTTGTTGTCTCCTTCGCCTGTTCGAAATCTCTATTCTAAAAAAGATTGGTTTTGTGGTATTTGAATGCTTTATATTTGTACTTGTTGCTTATTTTGGTCTGTTTATCTCAAACTTTTTTTTCAAAAAAAGTGAAATACATACCATGCAAGGCTTGATCCTTTGGTCACCCTAATTCATATCTTTGTAGAGTGTCTAGTTATATTACCGTAAATACCTTAACTATACTTGTCTTTAGTTAGCTTTATTCTCAAAATGATTTAACACCAGTATTGCAATTTCAATTTTAGTGTAGAATATTATATGTTAATATGAAGACTTGGGCTATAATTACTGGAGCAGGAACTGGAATTGGGGCAGCCTTGGTAAAAGAACTTTCAAAATTGAATTCATTTAGTATTCTAGCCTTAGGGAGACGAATTGCTCCTCTAGAAAAGACAAAATCAGAATGCGAAAATAAGGATCAAGTAACAGTTATATCTGCTGACATCAGCAAAAATGATGATCTCCAAAAAATCAAATCAATAATTTCTCCAGAAGACAATGTCAAATTTTTGGTACAAAATGCAGCTGTCGGTTTACCTGACAAACTGATGGATATCAAAAGAGAAGATTTCGAATATGCACTTGCAGTCAATGTGACTGCTCCTTTGCTTTTATCTCAAATGTTTTTACCACAGTTATCCAAATGCAAAGGAAGAATCATTCATATTGGAACAGGAGTTGCTTTCAATCCTCAGGTCGGAACTTCGACTTATGGTATAACTAAAATGGCTTTCCATCGTTTATATACTCAACTTCAAGTTGAATTGAAAGGCACAGGTGCACAAATTGCCATGGTTCTTCCTGGAGTTGTTGATACCGAAGGCTTGTGGGATCATTACGATTTAGCCAAAAAACAAGAGTTGCCCCATACAGCATATTTTGATCAGGTCAAACGAGAAGGGAAAATATTGTCTTCAGAGGCTTCAGCTAAATTCTTAAAATATGTCATGTGTGACACAAGTGAGGAAGACTTCCCCAAAGAATGGAATGCCAATAACGAAAGCCTGTGGTCACTTTGGAAAAATTAAGTCATATGTTTGAAGAAAAAAACAAAAAATTTTTTAATGACATGTAGGTGGAGCATAGTATTTCCATTTTTTTTTTAATTCTATAGATTAATTTTTGTATATTTTTAGGAAAAAAGGACTATTTCAAATAAAATTGATTATAAATATTTTGATGGAGAACAAAACTGATTGAATATAGTTTGATTTGTGTTGGGAAAATGTCCATATTAAGATAGACACAAAAAATAGTAAGTACCCAATCCTTGAAAAATAAACATGGTTTAGGACATCGAAAACATGGCTGCAACCGCGCAGCAACTGGTATCTGATTTTAGCCTGTGGCTAAGGGGGACTGACCATGTGAAGAGTCACCTGAATTTTTTCAGATTGGGCTTCTCTGCTTGGCGAGTTTTTTCTGAAATTGGTTTTGTTTTATCATAATCTTCAGTACTACTCTCGGGTACCTAATTAGCCTACTTTAATGGGATAAATTTTCGCGGGGATTAAATTTCGCGGTTGAGCTCATCCGCGAAATTTTAAGATTTCGCGGGGATTAATTTTCGCGGATGGCACTATTGGGGGGGCATTATTTTCTCGATTTTGTGTCTTTTACTGTCAAATCATGCATATTGGTTGTTCAAATACACATTATTTGCGCCTCTTTGATGCAAGTAACCATTCAAATAGTATTTATTTGACATATTTTGAGTTTTGTTTAGAAATATTTCGCGGATGGGCCTTTTTCAAATTTCCAATGGGACTTATTTTCGCGGATGACACCCAAATCCGCGAAATGCGCGAAAATTAATCCCCGCGAAAATTTATCCCATTAAAGTAATAGCGGTCCCCCCCCGCTAATTAATTTTTCGAAAAATGTTTTTGAAAGTTCCCTCTTTTGTACTAATTCAGCTGTATTAGCCTCCTTTTCAAAAATTTTCCACACCAGGACATTTTTAATCCAGCCCCCCCCCTCCCCCGCTTATTAAGTTTTGAGATAATAATTTTCCCATGGCTTGGCAGCAGCTTTTAGGTGCCCCCTAAGTTTTAGGTAACCCCTGGTTGGCAAATATTTTAGATGACTCCTAAGCCAATGACACTTCAAATTCTTTCAAAAATCATTTGTGCTACACGAAAGATATCTTTTTTCAAACAATCAAACAAATACAACATCTAGTTTAGATTATTGCTAAATATATCTGTATTTGTTTGATTGTTTGAAAAAAGATATCTTTCGTGTAGCACAAATGATTTTTGAAAGAATTTGAAGTGTCATTGGCTTAGGAGTCATCTAAAATATTTGCCAACCAGGGGTTACCTAAAACTTAGGGGGCACCTAAAAGCTGCTGCCAAGCCATGGGAAAATTATTTCTATTGAATTAAAAAATTTATGGAAAAGACCATTTAAACCTGTCCATAATTGAAAATTTTCTTCTACCCATCTCATTTAGACAAGCCGTAGAAACAAAGAAATGAAATGACTAATAAAGAAGAAACACCAAATGAAGTCAAAAACAATAGAATGTTTGATCACATCATCACTACAGGTGGAATAGTAAAAAGCCAGCAGAAAGATGAAGCAGATCTGACACAAGATGAAAAACTCTCTCTCCTACGATTACAATTTTTTCAAAACAAAGAGTCATTTTTATATAAATTTGGAACATTACTTACGCTAGATGATTTAGACAATTTTAATGGATTTAAAGAAAATTCAGACTGTAATTACTATCTTGGTAAATTGAAGCAGAATTTGGACCCTAAACAAATCGATTCGAAAATCAAAAACAGACGTTATAATTATTTGAAACAGAAATTGAAAAACACAAGTTATTTTAGTGACGAAGAAATGAAGAATAGATGTCCATTTTTATATCAACAATATATTGAACAATACAAAACTGAGGAGGAACGGTTAAAAGAGAAAGAGAATGATTTAGCGAAGAATAGTTTGGCGCAATTCTTGTTGGGTACTATCGATAATAAGATACATCAAGCACGTTGTAAGATTGAGGAAGAAGCGATGGAGGAACAGGAAGAAGAAGAAGAAGATGAAGATGATGATGCTGAGCTACAAAAATGTAAGTTTTCTTTATTTTTGTTTCAAACTTGAGACTTCGTAAATGTCAGTCAGATGTATCGCATTTCCTTTTTGGTTGAATACCTTTTTTTGGACCTACCCCGGTGGAGGTCTTATAAATTAACCTTTTGGACCTACCCCGGTGGAGGTCTTATAAATTAACCTTTGTCCGTTCGTTCGTTCGTTATTAGCTTTCATCATGATTGGCTCATAGTTTTTTCTGATTTTTTGCACAAAGATGCATAACTATAAACCCTCGAATGTGACGGAGCCCGATTTCCGAAAAAAAATGTTTTTGGGCAAATTTGGGCCACAAAACGGCTAAAAAACGGGTTTTTTGGATTTTGTGAAAAATTGGATCATTAATTTTTTCTGATTTTTTGCATAGTAGGGTACCATCATAGGTAAAAGATGTCTCAAGCAGATTTTTGCAAAAAAATTTTGTTGGCTCAAAAAACGCATGTTTATCTATAAAAATCAATATTAATATACGTCATATTCTAAGTCAAATTACTCATTTTTTTTATGAGATAGATGTTTTTTTTTGCTCGTGAGGGCTTACTTTTAAAGAATATGTGTGTTTAGACATGAAATTTTGGTTGCTTGGCTTGTTTTTATAGAAAAACTGGCCAAATCCGATATTTTTTTATAAGCACATCATCAATTACTTAGGTATTAGCTTTTCTCGAGATTGGCTCTTTCACTCTTTATGATTTTTTGCACAAAGATGCATAACTACCGGGTGCGCCACAAAAAAGTTTCTCTCTTTGAAACTGATTTGCTTGAAATCTTAAATTTTTAAAAGAACCATGCCTATCCCATTGGAAAGAAGAAAGATAAACTTAAATTTTGATGGGTCATTTATCAAATTCGATTTTTTAGATCGAAAGTTATGCTCGATTGAATAAAAAAGTTACTTTCAGGAAGTGCCCGAAAACGTTAAAAATCGAGCTATCAAATTTTTAGTTTAAATTTGGCAATCGCATTAGCCTTTACGTGATCAAGAGCATTTTTCAGTAATTAAACACATAAATTTTGAAACTGATGGGTCGAAAGAGTTTTAAATCTTCATCAAAATCATTTTAATTTATTTTTACCCAAATTTTCCACAGATTTTTGGTTCTAGACTGGATAAAGTCTATGTAAGGCTGGATGTACCTCGACACCCATATTTGATGTATTTTTATGAATTTTACCAGATTTTTTGGCTTTTTTCGACGAATTTTCTTCTTTTTAATGTAATTCAACCTTCCTTTATATAACAAAAGGTCGTTTAGACAGCTAATTATCATTTTTGATGACTGAGGCGAAAAAACTGGTGCATCATGTAATTATGCTTCTGTTTAATTTGATAGGTCGATTTTTAACGTTTTTGAGCATTTTCCGAAAGTAACTTTTTTATTCAATTGAGCATAACTTTCGACCTAATGTACCGAATTCATTAAATGACCCATCAAAATTTAAGTTTATCCTTCTTCTTTCCAATGGAGTAGGATAGGACATTTGATTCTTTTAAAATTTTTAGATTTCGAGAAAATTAGTTTTAAAGAGAGAAGCTTTTTTGTGGCGCACCCGGTATAAACCCTCGAATGTGACGGAGCTCGATTTTTGGAAAACAACTTTTGAGGTAAATTTCAGCTAAAAACGGCTAAAAAAAAGAGTTTTTTTTTAATTATTGGATCATTGTTTTTTTCTGACTTTTTGCATGAAAGTAGGTTAAAGATGGCTGAAGCAGATTTTTGTAAAAAAAGAATTTTTCAGCTCAAAAAACGCATCTTTATCTTTAAGAATCACTATTAATAAGCATACATCAATGTTCTTAAAATCACTGAATTTTTTGATGAGATATGTTTTTTGCTCACGAAGTCTTGAATATGAAAGAATATTTCAAGAGCATGAAATTTTGGTTTCTAAACATTTCCTTATAAGAAAGAAACGATTAATTTTAATAGATCGTCACTATTTGTGTTCTGAATGATTGTTTAATGGTCACGCTCACGTAGATATCAATTATATATGTGTTAAATGCATAACCAGGTAGGTCCATAAAAGTATAACTTGTTATCTTTTTTATCAATTTCTTCATTTCCAATATCAAAAACGACCGTACATGTGGCTCAAAAAACCCTTACAGTGCAGGGAAACCATTTGTCATTTTAAGGCAAAATATGGTCACACTCACATTTTCCAAGTTTTACACCCTTAGAGTGCACTTTCTCTTATCTTTGCTCATTTCACCCTTACAGTACACTTTCGGAATCTTGGAAGTAGGACCTTTAAGGGCCACCCGTACTCTTAGGTGCCTAATATACGCCCCATCACCCGCTTGTTAATTTTTTGTTTTTCGAACCCCCTCCCCCACCCGGACCTTATTTGGATCTCCCCGTTTATTAATTCTTTGAAAATATTTTTAGCTGTCTAAAATCATGTTCGCACGTAGTGATTGCGTTTCGCTCTGAAAGGAAATGAAGTTGGTTAAAAGTGACGCAAATCTTGAATTTAACAAATAGAATGGCTTCATTTCCTTTCGGAGCGAAACGGAATTGTTACGTGCGAAACTTAATACGAATAATTTCGGCACCATGGAAGTTTATCCTAATTCTTTTACATTTTATTTTACTTTCGTTTTCAGATATGGAGTGCGACCAAACGAAAGTTTCGGAAGACGAGAAAGAGAGATCTCGCGAAGAATTTATTTCGCTGATGAAAGAACGTTTCTTATCTGGACAAGACAAAGAGTTTTTCGATTATCAGAAAGTCGATTCAAATGAACTTTATGATGACATTTATGATCAGGATTTAGAAGACTCTTATTTTGATGACGATTGATGGTGTATTTTCGAAGTGAAATTTTTCTATTGGAATAATCTTAAAAGCTAAGCTAATTTTAAAATGTACCAAAAAATTTCAACCCTTCGGAATGAATTTGTAAAATCGTGCGACTTTTTTAGTCAAAGCACTCGTTTAGAATTTTGGAAAGCTAAGGGGCAGGGGAATCAAATTAACTTGGGTGCCAATTTTTTTCGGACACTTTGGTGTGATTTTCGGACAAATATGACGGTCTCAGGCAAAAATCATAGGGTTAAAAATTAATTAAAATGATAGCTTGAGAAAATAGAGAGCTGTTGTATAGT
Organism: Clytia hemisphaerica; assembly: GCF_902728285.1. Taxonomy (NCBI): domain Eukaryota; kingdom Metazoa; phylum Cnidaria; class Hydrozoa; order Leptothecata; family Clytiidae; genus Clytia; species Clytia hemisphaerica. Next base: position 1,241,404 of record NW_027103968.1, on the reverse strand, counting down.
TTTGGAAATCTCTCAAAAAATTATAAGATTAGAGATATACTACGAGTATAGGTGATTTCTGTACCTAACTCGAGATATTGAGCATCAAAAAGCGCAAAAACTGGGGAAAAAACAGCTGTTTCTGGCTGAAAAACACTGTTTTTAAGGGTTAGTATCTTGAGATATATGACATATGACCTGACATTACCGTGATATGAGAATCACAGCTCGAATAAATATCAATATTTTCTCTTTGAAAACTCGGCATCTGGTACCCAGGGTATACTTTAGGCGTATAAACTTTCACGAGTATTAACTTTAAGGTATATTTTTAGTAAATATTCAAGTTTTCGGTGCATAAAACCAGTGTTTCGATCGTTCAAATGTATTCAAACCACAATTATTGATGGCGAGATTGATGGACATTGGCATAATATCTACACTAAATTTTAACCTTGTAATCATCTAAGAGGAAGATTTGAGAAAACTTTCTTTTCAGATTCTTTTTCAGATTACCCTCTCAAGAATTTTCAAAGACATTTACTTTCGCGAAAATCGCGAAAGTTTCTACAAGTACGCCTAAAGTACCATATTTGTGCTTTTTGCATTGGGTCAATTGCCTAAAAAGCATTATTTTACATTACGAGTTTGTGAAAAACATTGACAAATTTGAGCCATTGGGCCTGAGCAACCTGGTTGCTTATAAAAAAATGTGTATTGCTTTTTGAATAAATAAATGAATGAATGAATGAATGCCTCGCAAGTCCGCCCCATTGAGTTTCAAGCCGAAGGCTAGAGGTCAATCTCCTTGGTAGGATTTGAAGCCAACAAATCCTACCAAAGTTGCGCGGCCTTGAGCGACCCGCCTGGTTTTTACACAAATGACAGATTGAAACTAAAATTTACCGCTTAATTTCGAAAAATATATCACTCGAAAACAAAGGAATTGCTAGATTCAATCCGTCATCAAAAATACGGCGCATATTTTAAGGCTTCAATTTTTCTTATCTGGCACCCGATGTAGAAATTTTCTTCCGACACGCTAAAGCTCTGAAGGTCGGGAAAATTTTCAACATCTGGAAGAAATACATTACGGAATTTCGCCTGACCGCGTAATTTTTTAGAAAAATGGGCCCGAGTGCAATTTAGACAGGGAAGGTGTCATGGCCGACAAAATTTGGGTCAGAAAAAACTTCAAAAGGTTTCACGAAATAAATTCAAATACAAAACTTTTTGGAGAAGGAATCATGCAAAATATTATCATTCTTTTCACAAGGGGGGCATGTAGAAATACTCAAATAAGTATTTTTCCTTCTTTAAACTGATCACAGAAGCAAAAACAAAATAGAAATAACATTGTACACAAAAAAGCCTGAAAGAAGAGAAAAGTCATAATATCAGCATCTATAATAACACTAAAAGAAAAACTAAAGCTATAGAAAATGAATACTAACCCTCAATGAACACTTTTGTGAAGTTTAATAAAGATTTTATCCAAAGAACTTCAGTTCTAACTGAAGTCGGTTTGTCGGTTGTCGGCCTGTCACCAGTCCAGTGGACAACAGTTATATTTGGAGGACGGTCTAAGATAGATAACAACATGAAAGTTAATGATAAAAGCCTAAGCCCATAGGAACATACCTGCTTTAGTTTCTTTGGTCTTTGAATGGTATAAAATTTGAGAAAGTGCAGAAAAAATCAGCCATCAAAACAAACAAAAACAAAAGTTATGATTATCAACTTTTCTGTGGTAGAAACACATTTTTTGGGTTGGTGCACATACAGAAATTACACTGGATACTAAAAATAATATTCAGGGAGTGACAAGTACAGTTAAACTACAAAAAATCCATCAAAAGAAACCAAAAACAACCATAACAGCACACATTTTTTGAAAATTACATCAGCCATGTTGTTTGTAATTTTTGCCGACATACTCATGACGTGGTAACTAACGACAGTGATTTGACGGTCTTTTTGAGGCGCCAGATCTCAAAGAAACAATTTTTGAGCGTTCAGCACGGCCCCGAAAATGAGGGCTAAACTTATGTCGGCACATCAATGGATGACTACTATTTCTCTTTTTTTTTTTTTTTTTTTTTTTTTTTTTTTTTACGTTGAATTCCGTGAATATTATATATTTCAGATATACTTACAATAGGGGCAATAAATTAGAGTAAATTTGGTTTGATAAATAAATAAAATAATAATTGAAAACAATAACCGCTAGTGGCACTAGACTGTAGCTAGCAGCAAGTAACAATGAGTCTAACCTAGGATCTAACGATCTACTATTTCTCTCCGATGGTATATTGGCCCGCTCCTTTAGAGCTTTAGCGTGGGCGGCCGCCAATACGCCATCGGAATATCAGATAACAATTTTTCTTGCCTGAGAAAGGTTAGAGATTGACCTCTAGCCTTCGGCTTGAAACTCAATGGTCCGCCCCCATATCCGCCATATTTTTTGAAGTACGAACAAATCGATCTAAGACGCGCGTTGAATCCGAAAACAGAAGTAGAAGCCAACAAAGCACAGATCACAACAAAAAATTGACCTCTCGACTCGAAAACTTTTAAAATTTTTGATAAAACTTTTGATACAGTTCTTTATTGAAGATGAGTGAAACAAACTTTGAGAACACTGTAGACAGTGGTCTTCTGAACTTAGGTTGTATTGTCCTACAGCCATGGAAGATTGAGGATGCTTCAAAAAACCCAGAAGTAAGTAACTTTTTTACAGATGTGACTTTTCCATATCAAGCTCGCTCAGCAGACACCAGGCTTTTTAATAGACTTTTTTTTCTCAATCATAACATCAATTTAGTATTTTGAGTTTGTTGTGTGGTATATTTGCTAGCTTAATTTTTTTCATGATCCCTTATTTCATATCCAAAATGTCTAGCTAGCTAGACTAGAGGGGATATATGTCAATAGACCTTTTTTCAAAGAGGACATCCTGTTGAATAATGATGTAGTCCAGCCATAAAAACCATTGAGTTTAAAGCCCGAAGGGCTAGAGTTCAATCTCTAACCTTTCTCAGGTAAGTAAGAAAAAGTGAATCCTTTAAAAAATGCGCCATATTTTTGACGACAGATTGAATCTAGCAATTCCTTTCTTTTACGAAATCGATCATAGTCAAAAATATAACCTCATCGGTGTAAAGGAAACATTGAAATTCAGATATGTTGTTTCCATGAGGTTACTATTGCGTTTTCTGTTTTTAAGTGTTTGAAAAATGTTGGAAAATTGAGGTTACCAACATTTCTACACCCCTTCCTTTTATCCATGATAGTTTTCTTAGAAATTGTTGTAGAAACTTAGAATTTTGTAACACAACTCTCAAAACCTCAATCAACAACATATAAAAAAATGTGGGCGAAATATTCAGCAGAATGTTGGATATTTGAGGTTACTTTTTAAACAAATTTGACAGCTATTCATTCATTAAATCAACTTTATCTGTGAAAAGTAATCAAATTTGTTAGCTTTTTGAATAAAAATATAAGCCCAAAATGTGTTATGCATTATTATTCAATAGTTAGAATCGTTATCTTGTTGGAATTTTGAGGTTACCTTGTGAAAAATCAAATAAACCTTTGCATTATATTTATACACCTATTAGAATTTTGTTATGATTGCATATGGGAACAATATAGTACCTTTCCTAATTATTGATCAAAATATAACATAACGATTATAAGACAAAATGTTCCCAAATCGAGGTTACTCTGGGTAACATGATGTAAAACCAAAAAAAAAGAAGAAACATTCCCTGTACACCCCTGTTTGTCTTATACCCCTCCTAACCACACATCTTAAGTGCTTAAAAAACAGTAACCTCAAAAACCCTACAACAATACAAAAATCAGGTCTATATACCGTGAGAGGTCCTAAAGCCGACAGCCCAGCCTAAAGCCGATGGGGTCTTTCAAAGATACAAACTAAAATAAAAACAAACCTTTCGCTGACGCAACGAAGATACCAAAGTGTCAACTAAACTGAGAGATTTGATACACTGAACCAATTGAACCAAATAACAATAATTGCTTCTTATAACAAAACATATTTTTTTATTGCAATATGCACAACGTCATAAATGACAACAGTAGTAACAGCATCATAAAAAGTAACAAGATGTTTTGATTTTCCAAAGCACACAAAAATATAAAAGAGGTCTGTGTACGAGCGTGCTCATTTTGAAACGTTACATAATCAAGCCTGGTTTCTATTACTTTACACTGGCACTTGGCTTGATTTCGGGGCTAGGACTTTGTATATAGACGATGTATATTACATTATATTATATATTACATGATAAGAATACAAATAGACAACGTATATTACAATTATTATGTATTACATGACATCTTGCTCCTATAATATAATAAAGATAATATATGTCGTCAAAGAGTACACTTAAATGAAGAGCTGTCCGATTGCGGGCCTTCCGTAAATAAACATTTACGGACATTGACTTATAGGTGGTAAAGAGGGCGTTGATAGTTGCCGCCCATTGATTTGATGTTTGTTATTCAAATTAGTGCTACCACATTGTCCTTTTTTCAACTTCGCGCCATTTTTACAATTTAGTCTGTTTGTTTCTTGATGGAAACCAGTCCAAGTTGTTTCGTATTTTTCCCGCACAAGTCACTTTTATTACAAAACTGTTATCGTTTTAAACATGAGCAACTGATCCAGAATAAAAGGCAGGTAATTATTTTTACAACTCACACTTTTTAATTACATTAATTGACATCTTGACATTACAGCTATCTTGTTAGATGTTTTGTTTCAAGAGTTCTAGCAATAGTTTATCGTTCAACTTGGAGAGGGAATGTTTGTAAACATAGAATTTTTTTTCATAACAGTTATTTGGGGGGTCGGAATTAGGCTGGGCTGTCGGCTTTAGGACCTCTCACGGTACTTTATTTAGAATCTCGATGTTCAATGTTTCAATGATATAAAAAGGTTTAGTTTCTTCGGCAAATGTTAATAGTAAAGTCTTTTACTTTCAAACGGAAGTATGGCGCGCGGAAGCGCCAATAAATACTATCTTGTTTAAAACGAAACTATGTTGTTAAAAAGAAACTATCTTTCATTCAGCGGATACTATCTCACTTAAAAAGAAACTAAGTTCGTTTCAGGAGAAACTATCTTGTTTAAAACGAAACTATCTCATTTAAAAAGAAACTATCTCATTTAAAAAGAAACTATCTCGTTTAAAAAGAAACTATCATTTTTAAACGAGTTCATCGGAAACTTACGTCCAGAAAAGACGAGTTACAGTAAACGAGTTATAAATACTGTTTTAATCAAAAAGCCGAGTAAGAAAGAGTTGTATTGTAACTCGAGTTTAGAAGAAAAAAGCGTGCTTTTTTAAGAACTAGACAAGAGGCCATTTCTTCCAAGTGTCTATTCCTCCTTTTCAACAAACAACGCTTTTTCAAAATAGGGCTGGACCCTTCGTGCATCTTGGCGAGCGAAACTGCCGTGCAAGGAGGGGGGCTCAAGCCCGGGGGGTTCTAGGGCTGCAAGCTGACAGGGAGGGGGGGTGCCGCCCGACTTTCAAACTTTGGACCCTTACTGGGACTAAAAAGGAGAAATCAAAGGAAAATTTTGGGAATTTTACGACCCTTTGCGGGACAAATTTCAGGGAGTAAAAAGTTGAAATTTTTGCTTTTTTCCTGACCCTTAGTGGGACTGAAATTTGATTGTCTGATTTTCCGACCCTTAGCGGGACTTTGGAAGTCCAAAAAAGGTACCCGGCGGCACATACCGTACCCCTCCATTTGCCTAAGCGAGTGCCTAAGTACCCCCCTCCCCCGGGGGCTCGAGCACATACCCAGCATCCATTTTGCCTATGTACCACTCCCCACCTCGGGTGGACAGGTGATTCTTCAGTAACCAATTTAGCTTAGGTAAAATACGGACCAGACAGTAAAACGCGACCCACGTGACTAAATGACTCATTAAAATTTTGACTTTTTGGCTACTTCAGAGAAAGAAGAGAAAGCATGCCTTTATTCTTACAAGCCCGAGTTACAACTCTTCCTTACTCGGCTTTTTTATAAAACCGTATTTATAACTCGTTTACTGTAACTCGCCTTTTCTGGACGTAAGTTTCCGACGAACTGAGATAGTTTCAGTTAAATGAATATGATAGTTTCTTTTTAAATGAGATAGTTTCGTTTTAAATGAGATAGTTTCGTTTTAAATGAGATAGTTTCCTTTTAAATGAGATAGTTTCCTTTTAAATGAGATAGTTTCGTGTTAAATGAGATAGTTTCGTTTTAAGGGAAATAGTATCCCCTGAATGAAACAAAGTTTCGTTTTAAACGAGATAGTTTCGTTTTAAATTAGATAGTTTCGTTTTAAATGAGATAGTTTCTCCTGAAATGAACTTAGTTTCTTTTTAAGGGAAATAGTATCCCCTGAATGAAACATAGTTTCTTTTTAAATGAGATAGTCGGTTTAAATGACATAGTTTCGTTTTAAACAAGGTAGTATTTATTGGCGCTTCCGCGCGCCATATGGAAGTGCAGTAACCTCATAACACCTACATTTTTCAAAGTCTCAGACCATTCCTTTGAGAAGAGAGAGCTTTGCCAATAACTAGCAAAGGATATGAGACTAATCTAGATACTATTGTTTTACGTTTAAAAAAATGAACATCATAGCAAGATGGAGTTCATCTTGCTACAACATACAACATAAATAGCGTCAAAGTAACCTCAAAAACTCAACATAATTGACTTGTAACTTTATCTTTTCATGTGAGGAAAGATGTTAACAGGTTACATTATTTTATTTCCAGTCAAAATGATAGAAAATAATATCTCACCTGACTTAACAAGTCATGACTTTACAAGTCATCTCATTTTGGTAACCTCATTTTCACAACATTCCTAGGAAGGTAACCTCATTGAACAAACAAAAAATGAAAATTTGACCTTTTGGCTATCTAGATATGAAATTTTATCATAATCTGACCTGTAAAAGTAAAGATATTGAGTTTAGAAAAGGTAACCTCGATTTTGGAACCTCAAAAATCCAACATTGAGTTTTTGACTATAGCCTTAGTTTGGAGCAACCTCAAAATTCCGTGTTTTCTTTAAAAAATTGTTTGGCCTTAGCGGGTGGCTCCTAAATCAATCACCTAAGGGTAACCTCAAAAATCCAACCTACACAGCCACAAATGGATACTAATTCAAAATGTCACATTTACCCCTTTTATTTTTGACTACGATCAATGATATTTTTTTCAAAATTTAGCGGTAAATTTTAGTTTCAATCTGTCATTTGTGTAAAAATCAGTTTGAAAGGGTTTGGTTTAACATCCCCCTGACTGTAGTAGAAAGTCAGTAGTTAGTTAGGAACATTTGGCGAGTTCCTGTACTTGCCCACAATTTAAAAAATTACAACCGCACTCATAAAAAAATTACGTTGTGTCTTTTTTACCGTTTTTTCCCTAGACGATATAGCAAACATAGTAAGTATAAGCAGACGGTGCCTTTAATTGGCTGTAAAAAATTTCGGCAATTTTCAACAATGATAGAACACACCTATTTAGTCAAATAGAATAAAGCACATAAGATATTCTTATAATTGTGAAATGCTGTTCGCGCTTTCGCTACGATGGAGTGCATGGCGTAACTCGCGCAGCGACAAACACGCCTTCTGTTGGCTGATCATATTAGGCGTTTTGGTGTTACCACTTTTGAAGCAGCAGGTGCCTTTATCATTCCGCAACTCTGTCCACCATTGTAAATGAGTGAACACTAGATCCAAACGGGCGCCCTCAACCCGGGGGGGTAGTACCCTTGTCGACCGACGGGGGTGCTCCGCTGATGTTCGATAAATGGACCCTACGTTGGACTCAAAATTTGCGAAAAAAGTGACCCTGAATGGGACTGAAATTCCAAAATTTTCTCAAATTTTCTACTTTTTCCCCAAATTTTCCAAAAATAGGCACCCTACGAAGGACTGATTTTTCTATTTTGGTGTTTTTGCGACCCTACCTGGGACTCGTGTAGGTTAAAAAAGGTACCCTGACCAGCGGAGCATCTCCGTAACCCATCTTGCCCTAGTACCCCCCCCCCCGGGCCCTCAACAAAGAAGATCATTTGCACTTTGGTCTCCGTCGGAGAGGTCTTTACTACCGGAGGTCTCCGGTAGTAATGTTTTCGACTGAAAATGGTAAGAAACTTAAGTTTACAAGTGTCATTTAGTTTTTGCTGGCTGATAGAATGGCAGAATCCTGGATGGCTTCCCTAACTGAAAATCTGCTGGTTTATTTAGCTGTTTTATTTAGGTTTATTTTTAGACATGCAAATACTTGGGGCATACAAACCTTGGTTGGCAAGCACAAAGTTTTATGGGGCCAAAAAATTGCAAAATTTGCGACATAAACTTTCACAAATTCAAGGAAAGAATCTTCCTCGCGAGTATAATAGTCCGGGAGCCAAATCCTATATCTCCTTAAATAAGCACTTTTGCTTAACCCAAGATTCTACAGGATAAACTATACATTTTTGGAATCCTCAACTATCCTAGTTTTGGAAATGGTCGGTCCCCAAAGCTAACTCCTGGTCAATTTTTCATACTGGGCCCGAGTTTAGGGGGTACTTTTTACCCTTTGTAAGGATTTGTTAAGGAAAATGCCATTCCAGGGATGATATAATTTGCTGTATCTAGTCAATCAGTTGACCAATTGCTTTGAAACTTTGCAAAAAGTTTCAAGGTAGGCTGATGATTATTTTCGGCAAAAAACTTTTGTGAAAAATTATTTTTATAGGTTTGCCTGGGGAAAAAAAGGGAAAATTTGGGTATTTTAACTAAATTTTGACCCTTTTTAAGTCTGGGACCTACCCAAACAACTTTTAATGAGACACAAACTAGGTGTTATGATAGACCTTGATGCAATACATCAGAAAAATTTCAAACAGACAGTATTTAGTATTATTTCAGGGCTGCAGGGGGTAAAATTGCCCATTTTTATGGGTTTTTACCTTATTTGAGCAATTTTCACCACTAATCTTGGTTAAAACGTTATCAAAAATAGTTTTAACTTGATTTTTGTGTAATATATCCTGAAAGATCACAATGCTGACTTAAAACTAACAAATCCAGGGTGCAAATGGACAAACCAGGGGGTAAAGATGCCCATTTTAGGCGATTTTTATCGTTTTTGGACCTATTTCACCCATAAAGCGGTTTTATGGTGTACCAATTTTATTTCTGACCACTGAAACAAGGATAATTTTGTAGTAGGAGCAATGGGAAAGTTATTTGTGGTTTTCATTGTCTGTAATCAGGGTCACTGTGGGCAAATCAGGGGGTAAATACACTACTTCTTGGTAGTTGTTGCCTGAATTTGGATGTTTTTATTGTATGGTAGCCTCAAATTTATGAAATTTTGAGATGGAAACCAGTTATATACCCTTCAGTCATTTCTTAGTACTTTTGTTGACAACCTTCACAAAATAATGACGGATTTAACTTAAGTAATGGCCAAATTATAACATTTTTTGACGTAATTTTGTCAGTTTTTGCTTTGAAATTCCACTATATTGCTATCCAGAGCTTCCAAAAATGGTCCCTGTACTGGTTTTTAAGTAGAATAGTTATTTGGAGCCTAATAATTTGTAAAATATTGTTAACTTGGGTAGATATAAAAGTGCTGTGTCATTGTTAAGGCCTGCTTTGATGAAAGATTTTCTAATCGTTTTGTGAAAACAAAACTAACGGTCCTCTGCATACTCATAATGTACTACATACTCATAATTTGACTGATCATTTTTGCCATTTTACTGACCTTTTATTAGTAGCTGGTCTCAAGATAATAATTCTACAAGTAGCTGGGACCATTTTGGGAAGCTCTGAATAGCAATATAGTGGAATCTCAAAGCAAAAACTGACAAAATTACGTCAAATAAATGTTATCATTTGGGCATAACTTAAGTTTTAAATCCGTTATTATTTTGTGTAGTTGTCAACAAAAGTACTAAGAAATGACTGAAAAGTATATAACTGGTTTCAATCTCAAAGTTTCATAAATTTGAGGCTACCATACAATAAAAACATCTAAATTCAGGCAACAACTACCAAGAAGTGGTGTATTTACCCCCTGATTTGCCCACAGTGACCCTGATTACAGACAATGAAAACCACAAATAACTTTCCCATTGCTCCTACTACAAAATTATCCTTGTTTCAGTGGTCAGAAATAAAATTGGTACACCATAAAACTGCTTTATGTGTGAAATAGGTCCAAAAACGATAAAAATCGCCTAAAATGGGCATTTTTACCCCCTGTTTTGTCCATTTACACCCTGGTTTTGTTAGTTTTAAGTCAGCATTGTAATCTTTCAGGATATATTACACAAAAATCAAGTTAAAACTATTTTTGATAACGTTTTAACCAAGATTAGTGGTGAAAATTGCTCAAATAAGGTAAAAACCCATAAAAATGGGCAATTTTACCCCCTGCAGCCCTGAAATAATACTAAATACTGTCTGTTTGAAATTTTTCTGATGTATTGCATCAAGGTCTATCATAACACCTAGTTTGTGTCTCATTAAAAGTTGTTTGGGTAGGTCCCAGACTTAAAAAGGGTCAAAATTTAGTTAAAATACCCAAATTTTCCCTTTTTTTTTCCCAGGCAAACCTATAAAAATAATTTTTCACAAAAATTTTTTGCCGAAAATAATCATCAGCCTACCTTGAAACTTTTTGCAAAGTTTCAAAGCAATTGGTCAACTGATTGACTAGATACAGCAAATTATATCATCCCTGGAATGGCATTTTCCTTAACAAATCCTTACAAAGGGTAAAAAGTACCCCCTAAACTCGGGCCCAGTATGAAAAATTGACCAGGAGTTAGCTTTGGGGACCGACCATTTCCAAAACTAGGATATTTGAGGATTCCAAAAATGTATAGTTTATCCTGTAGAATCTTGGGTTAAGCAAAATGCCATGGTTTGGCTCCCGGACTATAAAGTTCTTGGAATCAAAACATGAAAAAGAAAATTTTCACACAAAAAATGGTGTAGAGGGAGGAACAGGCAGGGGGGTCAGTAGTAAAATCTCAGACGTAATGACGTTTACTATGGTGGCGGTGTGACGAAAAATAGAAAAACATTTTTACTACCCAGGGTAGTTAAATACTAAAATGGGTGGTATCTATTTGTTAAATGTTTAAATATTTTTACTACCTGGGTAGTTAAAACTGGTAAAATAAGCAAATTTTAGCTATTTTGTAATTCTTTTAATTTTTTGGATGACTTTTCTGAAAAAATCTGAAAATTGTTATAATTTGAAAAAATTTTCTGTTGGAAAGTTGTTTGCTGCAAACAAAAAATTCCCAAAATTGTTTGTCAATATGAAAAAAGACTTAATTCTTAGGGCAAAAGATTGCACTAGGTGAAAAATGTCTCGCAGAAAATAATTTTATAGCTTTTTTTGTAAAATCAGTCTGAAAAGCAACCAAAAAATAGGTCTCCATGAAAAATTGTCCCAAAAACTTTTACTACCAGGGTATTAAAATACCTCTTCCAAAAGTCTGGGTGGTGGTATGTAAAAATTTGTAAAAATCCTTTTACTACTCATATATATGTCTGAGATTTTACTTACCGACCCCACCCCTGGGAGGAATCTTTCTTAAATTGGATTGGAACCTTTGTCTTTTGACTCATGAGGCTTTAACATTTATATGTTACATTTCATTTTAAGTTAACTTAGTTAATTGAAGCTAAATAATTGCTTTTTGACAGCAAATTTTGTTTTTTTGGCGTGGTAAGATATACTTCTTACGTATCAAAACCATTTAAGGGCTGTTAAGGGGTCATTTGAACAGAATTTCAGTGGCCAGCAAACTTGTTTGAGCGGTATCTTTTAAAAACGCTGTTTTTTAAGTTAACTTAGTTAATTGAAGCTAAATAATTGCTTTTTGACAGCAAATTTTGTTTTTTTGGCGTGGTAAGATATACTTCTTACGTATCAAAACCATTTAAGGGCTGTTAAGGGGTCATTTGAACAGAATTTCAGTGGCCAGCAAACTTGTTTGAGCAGTATCTTTTAAAAACGCTGTTTTTTACTAAAAGTATCTAAGAGATGTGGAGAGCGAAACAAATTTTCTTTCAAAAATTTAGAATTTTCAGTCAATTCTATCTTATCCAACGATATATTGCCTATTTAGCTCTTGGGTTAAGCAAAAACGCTATTTTTGGATCCTGCTCCCAGACTATATCAATGATGATTATAAAATTATCTTCTTTTTGTCTGATATTCTGTACGTACATTTAGCACCAAACTAATCAATATTTACAATTCTTATGATATATTATCAAATATCTTGTTATGAAGTGAAATTGTTATTTTTTAAAGCCATTTCCTGTAGTCGCATCTTATTAAAAGCTTCTCTTGTATTCACTTGTGGTCTGAAAATTATAATGAAAGTTTTGTAACCATATAATAAAATAAAATGCGCTGCATTATATATAGTTGTGACCAGTAGCACAATGAAACTACGATTGACCATTGATTGTTGGGAGAAATAAACTCCAGTTGCTGCCACGAATACAACTGTTGATATAAAGGATGAATAAATGACATGATTTGTTTCTTGGAAACGGGAAGGTAGTTTGCGAGCACGGAACCCTTGGATTCCACTGCACAAGGACAATACAGCTGCAAAAAGTAATTGAATGTATATCATAATGTTGTTACTACAATACAACTCCTTTGTTAGCAAATTATCAAAATATTTAGCTTCTATTGTGACCCTTTTGCTGTTAAAGAAATACAAAATGTTTAATACTGTGTTGATTATAATGGCTATGACAATGATGAGCCATTCTGAAGCTTTAGTCATGAGGATTTCTACAGGTGACATTTTGATTTTGCTGCCCACTATCATGTATAGTTTTTGTGATTTTGAAATGTTGATTGATAAGGTGATACTAAATGCAAGACCAAGCAAGATTTGGCGTCCGATACACATTAATGTTGTCGTGTGAAAGAACACGAAACTTGGTAGAATGAACAATAATAAATGGTTGATGAGCTGTATTATGGTCATTTTGTGGTTTGATAATTTGACGATCGGAGTTTCTCGGTTGATTAAAAAAACAAACATTGTTAATAAAGTCATTATTACTAACAGAGCCGATGGGGCGAGGATGATCCAAGTTGTAGAATATTTGATATTTAGAGTGGCCTCGATGAAGGGATCGTAGCAGAGGGTGTTGTTCGAATTGACTCTGTTTGGGTAGTAACATTCTTGGCAGCGCTGTTTATTCCCTTGATATGGCTTGTAGAATTTGTCTGGACAGAGTTTACAGTTCCATCCATAGCTTTGATCCCAGTCTTTCTCTTCATAAAAAGAATGTTTAAGTTCATAGCCTGCTTGACAAAGTGGTTTCCTTTCATCGCAATAAGGTCTGGCTTTCAAAGCTATTGAAGGATTGTATGACCATTGTGACTCGCGTAAAATATTTTCTGGAGTAACATTTGCAATGTAGTATATAGATTTCCAAAAAACAATCAAGAATTCAACCCAACCTTGTTCAGTGAGCATTCTATTTATACCACTTTTCAAGAACGATATGGGTATCCTGAAAAATTGAGTTAGTGTGATATCATTTCCACATCTGTATGTCATATCCAAAAATCTAAGCTGCCAGCATGGAAAAAGATTCTTTAATCGATTTTGAAACCTTTTCTCCTTTAAGAACAGCACCCAGGTGCTTTCACGCTTTATTCTAAACTCTTGTAAGAGAATGTTCGGTAGATTAAAAGAAAGTATAAAAAAGTGATTCACTGCTCCTGATCCTTGAAAGTTTATTAAAACTGTACTTTCCATGAATGATAAATCTCTGTTTGGGTCATAACTACTTATGGTTTTAGTAACAAACGGTAAATAAAGTCTTTTGGTCATTTTCTGTCCCTGGAGACCAGCTTTTCGTAAAAAAGTATCAATTGAGGTACTATCACCCGCTTGAACGATAAAAGAGAGATTATAACTTGTCAGCAAATTTAATGCATTGTTGATAGCATTCTGGTCGTGTACATCAATATTTAGTTCCTTGTAACAATCCATTGGATTCAAGCTCCTATAAATACACATGGCAGATGCAGAAGGGTCGTTTGCACATAGTTCTTTAGTCGATCGAATTGAAGTTTGATTCTCATCTCTTAGGTTGAAAAATGCATTATATGTTATATTGAGTTTATTTTTGATTTTAATAAAATTAGTATGCATGTTAACACCGAAGCTAGATTCATAACTATAGATAGCTAAAGGGTGGTCTAAGAAGTAAGCTGGATACATCGGTTGATCAGTTACACTGACCAGATTAAATGAATTGAGGGGTAAGATCATTGAGCTAACCAAGCGAGTGAGATCAAATGACAGATAAGTAAATACAAGAGTCATGTGTCCAGATTGTTTGTAAACTCCTTTTTTGTTTTCACATTTGATTCCAGAATAGCTTTCATCGACTACCAACGGTAGAAGAGTATCTGTCACAGTATTGGAATTATTTCTCATATCTTTGAAACATAGATTGACTTTAAACCAGAAGTGGTGTTGCTGATCAGCTTTGATGATTGATTCTTGATTCATTAGAGCATGTTGACATTCCTTTTTCTGCTCTGGTTGACATCTGGTCAATGTTAACAGTCCAAGAAATTGACCCTCCATTCGCTTGGATCTTGTAAACTGGGCAGATACCAATGCTAGAATTACTAGTGTATGAGTTGAAAGAAGTTTTGACATTTTCACTTGTCCTCTCGAGTCCTCTAATAATCAAATTAGCGAAACAACTTGCTCAATCAAATATTTTGTAAAGTTACAAATTATAGAAAGTTTCACTTCCTTGCTAGATAGATTTCAAATGCAACAACAAAACCCAACTACTTCCTTAAGGTCCAACGATTTTCACCATCAATTTGTCTTTTAGATTTACAGTCCCTTCTAGAATAACAATGCAACTTTGATATTGATGGTACGACGTTACCCCTCAGAATGAAATCGCTCTGACTGGGCGTTTTCCTTTTTGATTACTTCAAATATCTTTATTGAAAAACTTTTGAAGATCCTTTCATGTTCCTCGTTTCCCCCTGTTGTTTTTTTATTAAAATTTTAATAATGTGCTGAAAAATCATAATCAATCAGATTAAGAACCTTAACTATGTAAGGTGCCGATAAAATCAAAAATTTAAAATAATAATAATAACAATGTAACTAATAAAAATTTGCTAAATCAATACGGCTAAGAAGAAACAAAATAATCAATCTAGTCTTTGATTTGTTAATTTCTTCCCTTCAAAGAAACAGTTCATCCTTAAAATTTTAATGTTATAACTTGTCATAGATGGCTCTCCTATTGGTTGGCCTAAAGAATTAGATTATCTTGAATGGAGACCTTTCAGAGATACATTTTTCAATCTTAATAAGTAAAATTTTTTAATGGCGTTTTTATAAATAAATCAATTCGACATTTTTCAAATTACAAACTAAAACTTATTTGAAAAAAACCTTTTTTAAGAAACGAAATTTTGTTTTAAAATGTCAAATATTTTGCAATATCTTCTGACGTTATAAAATAGACCCAACAGCTAATCGGTTGTAAATGACATAAAACTATCAATATGTCACTTGCAACCAATAAACTGTTGAGTCCATAATTTTATATCAGAAGACATTGCCATTGTGCATATTATGAATAACCTGATAAAGTTTTGATAACGCTTTTGACGGATGACCATAATTCTCTCAAATTAATGCAAGGAATTTTCCTCCAAAAATTCAAGAAATCTTTTCTTCAGAAAAATAAGGAACTAGCCGTCCCAGTGTCAACCGAGACTACTCTTTACCGTAAATTAAATTAAACTTGCTTCGCTCGCTGTCATCTTTTAAGAAATTTGAATGCATTTTATACTGTTATGAGAAATACGTTAACGATTCCCTGTATTTTCCAAGGAAAATGTATAATAATACACGCTTTTTTTTATAAGAATATCTTCTATAAGAATATCAGTGTGAAAATTGGCCAAATCGTAAGAATACCCTATAGGGTGAGTTTCACAGAATTTGATAAGAATACAGTCATTTTGTATTTGTTTAACAGAAAAAGACTGATTCCTTTATTAGACTTGAATTTAAACTTTGAGGCAGAAATGTAATTTTAGTTCCAAATGTTATTCATTCAAAAGTCTAAAATTCTCAATAATTAATCCTTAACAATAAATCCTTATTAATGTTTGTAAAAAAGTCAAGTCTAAAAGAGTAAGAATACGTTAAGAATATTTCACCAGAGAAATGGGATGGAATAGAAAATGTTTTAGAAAAAACGGCTCGCCATGCGAAGAGGGCTGGTTTCTATATGCTCTGTTTATAAAAGTGGTTTTTGATCCATTACTTTTTGGACCTACCTCCGGGTACCCCGGTGGAGGTCCTATGAATTAACCCTTGTCCGTTCGTCCGTTCGTCCGTTCGTTCGTCCGTCCGTCCGTCCGTCCATCTGTTACCAACTTTTTTCAGGATTGACTCATTAGTTTTTTGCACAATGATGCAAAATGGCAATGCCCAGAACGTGACGGAGCCCGATTTTTGAGAAAAAGTTTATTCGGGCAAATTTGGGCCAAAAACTACCTAAAAATAGGGTTTTTTGGACTTTGTGCAAAATCCTGTCATTACTTTTTTCTGATTTTTTGTACAAAGATGGAGGGCAAGGTTCTCTAAAGAATGGCTAAAGTGGCTTTTCCTGGAAAATTCTTATTCGCCTTAAAAAACGTATTTTCGTATTTTGGGGAAATTCCCTTTAACCAAATAAGAAAATATAGCTTTTCTCAATGTTGACTCGTTATTTTTTTCTGATTTTTTGCTCAAAGATGCGTATTAACAATGCCCAAAACATGGCTGAGTCCGATTTTTTAGAACAAATTTTTTCCGGTCGAAAATGCCGGAAATATGCAGGAAATCGCCGTTTTTCTCGATTTTCATTGGTTTTTTCTTATAATTGGTTGTTTTTTCATTCAAAAACATTATTAATAGCAATGCCCCCCATCAAGCATGTTTCAATTTTCAACAAAAAAAATGATTTTTGAAGCCGGAACTATTCAAAAATCGCCGGAACAACCTATTTTCGCCGGAAAGATAGTATTTCTTGAATTTTTTAAGCTGTACTTTATATTTTTTTATGAAATTTTGCACACTGATGTAAAATGATTATACCTAAAATGTGACGGAGCCCAATTTTCGAAAAACATTTGTTTTCGGCCGAAAATGCGGGAAATATGCCGGAAAAACCGTTTTTTTTTTACATTTTCTCGAATTTTCATCCTTAGTTTTTTCTGATTTTTTGCAGAAATATGCGTATTTTTTTTCCGGTTGAAAATGCCGGAAATCGCTTTTTCCTTATTTCTTTGTTTTTCTCACACAAAAACATTATTGATAACAATGGCCACCATTAAGCATGATTCAATTGTCAATAAAACTGGTTTTTGCGACTGGAACTTTCTATTTCTATTTTCCCTACTCCCCTTCCCTCTTCCCCCATCAACAATCAATGATAAAATTTAATGCGTTATGCATTTTCGCAAAACACTATATCGTCTGACTGATTGTTTTCATTTTTCTCCTTATTGCTATCTAGCTTTCATCATCAGGTAGGTCCATTCAGCATGTTGCTTGTTAAACTTTCACTATCCAGTAACAAATTTTACACTAACTTGTAGTCTGAAAAATTCTCCTCACAATGATACCAAATTATTTCTAAAAAATTTGATAGAAATTCAACAAAGACAGATTTGATTTCTTATTTTCGTGCACTTTAGCTTTTAATCTAACTATGCGGTCATGATACCGTTATATCATTAGAATCGCTAGAAAATTCTGAGCAAGAAATATAGGTATCTTTTAGTATAAAAGAGGTCTCCCCAAAATATAAGCCCCTAAAGTTTACGCATAACTTGACCTGAAACAAAAGAATTTCGTCATACCACGCTAATTATACAACTTTTTTAAAGCAACAGCAAAAGAAATCCATTAGCTCGAACCAAACTCCCTTAAGGGCAAAGGACCTGGTATATGACGAGCCGTTTGTCTATTGTTCTGAAGAAGCTGTTTTTCCATCTCTTTACATTCCTCTGATTTTCACCCTCAATTTTGGCAACTTCTTAAGAATACTTGAGCCTCATCCAAAGTACACTATTCTTATAAAAAAAGCGTGTACTGAATGGAACATTAATTAAAACATTTTATAGTAGGGGAAAATTTGTTGCTAAGGGATAGGGAAATCAAAATGACTTAGGTTCCAAATTTTTTTTCGGACACTTCGGTGTAATTTTCGGACAAATATGACAGTTTCAGGCAAAAATCATAGGGTCAAAAATTAATGAAAATTTTAGCTTGAGAAAACGGAGACCTGTTGTATATTTTTGGAAAGCTCTCAAAAAATTAAGATTATAGATAAATTGCGAGTATCGGTGATTTCAGTACCTAACTCGAGATATTGAGCCTCAAAAAGTGCAAAAACTGGACAAAACAGCTGTTTCTGGCTGAAAAACACTGTTTTCAAAAATATGCAACAGGTTTACGTTTTCTCAAGCTAAAATTTCCATTAATTTTTCACCCTGTGATTTTTGTCCGAACACATAGTAAACGTAAAAAATTCCAAGAGATAATTGGTTACCTTCATACATTTACCTTCTGTATTAAAAAAAATTAAACCCAAATGTAAATAATAGTGATAAAATATTACTATAATCACTCTAAGACAACGGTACTACTTAACAAACAACTTGAAACTTTTTTGGAAAAAGAGAATTCGTCCTTCCCTGCTCCTAATCATCAATTTTATTAAACTAGTTCTATTTGAAAATCTACGAAAATTTGAAATTTGAAAATCCCTTGTATGAAAAATTCTGAAAATTTAACTCTTGAAGATTTTAGTTTTATAGTTTTAGACAAGTATTCCGGTTTCGTAGTGTAATTGTTGTTCTAAGCTCGATTTTTTTCTAAGTACACAAAAAGCGATTTTTCCTTTTTCTATCTAAGATTGATCCACATAATGTGTCAATTCAATATGAAAGGGCTTGTGATTTTTTGGAGCTTTATACTTCCTCATTGGTAGCACTCTGTACCTTTGAGTTTCAAAAAAGTGGTACCCTAATGGTAGCACTACTCAATGTGGGTCGATCAATAATTCAATGAAATTTTCCGTTTAATAGTGTTTCAACCTTATTAAGTAGTGATACCGTTAGGGTACCATTTACAGAAATTCTGTTTAAAGATTTTGTTTGGCCAGGATCGAGAAACTATATAAAATGCATTGGCTAACACACTGAACAAAGACAAATTTACAAACTTAAATTGAAATTGGCTATTAATTCGCATACATTTTACAATTCCTTGTAATCCATGCTCAATTTAAAGCTCATCTTTTAGTTCCTGTTCCTTGCGACCTGCATCCTCATCCCCTTCTTCATCAGTACGTTCGGCGTACCCACCTCTCTCGTGTTTTGGTTGTGATTTATGTCCTTGTGGTGTGACAATAACAGCATCATCATCTTCTTCCTCGTTCTCAGGGTCTTCTTTACGATGGTACTCATATTTCTCTAAAGCTTTGGACAAATTCATACTTTCTTTATGGATTTCACGAACATCTTCACCGTTAGCTAAATTGATCCAGAATTCTTGAGCAAATTTCTCAGTGCCACCTTCTTGGACATACATCTCAACGAAAGCGTTTTTAAGTAAAACGCCATTTTCTCCTGGTAATTCATTCATCATTTCTCTAAGACGCTCCGGAAGGAAGTAACTGTACTCATGGTCATAAGTGTTACTGGGCTCTAATGGGAATAGCCATATGTAGCAAGGTCGGATTTGAGCCCTGGTTAACCCATCTACAAACGCTTGATCCATATTCTCCTTCACACCACCAGCCAATTCCAGGAAATGTTGATACATAGCTTTCGCCTTCTCAACCAGTTTTGATTTGATTTTGTTAGCATTCTCATGGTTCATGACAATCAAAGTGAACACACGTTTCTTGGTCAAGTACCCTTTCTTCGGGTCTACCAAATTCTTCTTCAATTCATCCATAATTGCATTCAACTCAAAGTTTCCCATAGACATGATACCGGTACCAGAATATTGCAAATCTACATCAACATCTGCCAAAGTTACCGGGTCTGGATTCGTCTTTCCACAATCTGTTGTATTGATTGAATTGTGACCTTCAAATTGTGAAAACAAGAAAGCCACAGCTCGATTTTCGGCTCCGTAAGATTTGACTTGATGCCACATTTGACTTGGCAGATACAGACAATCTCCAGCGTTGATTGTGGTGAATTGCCAGTTCGGTATATCTCCGACTTTCGGGAATCGTTTAGCATCGACCTGTATATAGAAAGGACAAATGTGCGATTGTTGAGGACAGTACGAGATCATATAATTTTTTACTGAGAAAGTGAGAATAGTTAATGCTACTAGGTACTATTAGGCGGGGCAGGTCCGGCGGAAGTGGGGAGACTGGGGAGACTTCACCCTCCCCACTTTTGAGCAAATGAGATTTATTCCTCAAATTCCTAGCAAATTTTATTTTGAGCCTTCAACCTGTCCACTTTTGGGGGTGTTCCGCCGGTTCTGCAGGGAAGGTTATTAGTTTAAAGGACTTTATTCAGTGCTTAAAAAGTGCAAGAAGAAAATGTTCAGCCAACGAGAGTAAAAAGACCATGTCCGTAAAAGTCTTCCTCTGAAATTAATTAGTCAATTTGGTCAATCGATGTAAAATGATAGCAACCACTCTTAAAATAATTATATAGAGAGGCTATTATTACAGCGGAAGATTTTTCTAAGTATTGCGTTTCTCACCTTTTCGGAGTTGACCAGAGAGTATCCACCGTACCCACGATCCATCGGTCCTTCCCATGCTTGGTACATGTAATCATTGTATTGTAACTCAACTAGTTTCCATTCCTTTTTACCGCTGACCACACAATTTATTGTATTAAAAGCATCTTTATGAATAATACTGCTCCCTCCTTTTCCTTTCTTTCCCATATCACTGTTCATCCAAACATCGATTTCCACAAAATTATTGAGAAAATCACCACAGGACACACAGCTAGGTATTTTCACTTCACCCCACATTGGTGTTGGTAGCTCAGAAACCACGTATTTATTTGCTCCTGATTTATATTCGGATAAAAATGTCTTCAAGCGGTCGCGTCCTAAACAAACATCACCAGCTGGTATTCCGGACTGTTTTTCCCGTTTTCCTTCAATCCGCATTTCCATATTTCCGTATTTTTCAGATAAATATTCATCAGTCCACAAATTAAAAGCCGGCCATTCTTTGGCAACACCTCTCAACACGATTGGTTTACGTTTCATAACATAATTCTCAGCGAAGTCTTTTGGAGCAATGAGGTTATCTACAAAGGAATCATCCACTTTATTGGGCTCACGGTGGCTCCCGAAAGGCTTCATATGCCAAACCGGTAAATCGGTTGAACTTGTATAACAAACATAGTTTGTTAAGCACAAAAACAGTAAAAACATTTCTGAAAATTCAGTACAGTATCCTTTCTGGAATAGTCTTACTTAGCGTTGAATTCACTTTTCTGTTCTGTTCTGCAGCGAAGCTTCTGATGTTATGATTTTGTGTTTTTCTATCAATATCTATTCCCTCTTAAAACGAAACAGGAAGATATTCCTTTAACATGACTTGTTTTGCACTCCACCACTCTGCTTTTTATTTAGAAATTGGATTAATTTCTCTGTCATTGTTTATAACAACCACGTAGGAGAGTGTCATCAAATGTCATTTAAATGACTGCGGTGGTCATCAATCTATTAATTGATTTACTTCCAAACTTCTTTTTTCTGTTCGTCGATGCAAAGATTCGATAAACGTATTTTTGCGTTGTTTTGAATATGTGCAATTACCGAATTACTACTACCTCGTGTTACACTAATTAGTGTAAATTACTGGAGGAGTTTTTCTAACCATTCATCGCTTTGTTGAACTATAGTTTATTGAACCCAGCCAGACCCATTGTCTATTTTCTAAGTTCTTAGTAACAAAACTGCTGAGAAAAATGGCAAATATATTTAACTTTTTCGATATGTTTTAGAGTGAAAATATAACCACGTTAAAAAAGATTCAATTTTTTTTAATATTTTTGCTCCTTTTCGTTTTCGAGATCTAAAAAGCGTAACTTACGCGAAATGTTTTTTTTGCGCGGAAATCTCGTTTGCAAATTCTGCTGGAAGGCTAGTCTTAAGCAATATGGACAGCTCTTGACCGCTCCAATCTTTTAAAAGGCCTTACTTGAAGAGTGCATAGGGGCATAGAGGTTTATACTCGGAGCGATAGAAGACAGTTAGCCTACAACCCATAGCTCGTTTTCAAAGAAACTTTGTTTTCACTTCTATGTCTTCTATTGATTTTTGTTTTTTTTGCAGCGTTTTCTATGTTTTCTATGAAGTATCGAGTATTTTTTTTTTTTTTTTTTTTATCTATAGTATAGTAACACGAACAAATAGTACAAATCTAAAGGTTCCTATCCTCCCGCAAAAGGACCACCAGATCATACCGCCAGGAGGAAGGAACCCCAAATGAGCTTACAAAATGAGCAATAATGACTAAGAAATGAAAATATATATAAAAAAAAAAAAAAACAACAAAAACTAATTACAGAAAATAATTGATAACAAAAAGAAAAATAAACAAAAAGAGCTAGGAGAGCACTTGGAGCATAAGACTAGAATAACGGTCCCCCAAAACGTCCAGTATCGCAGATGAATTTTATTGTTATGCTCAATATATCATGATTTTGGACAACGCTAAATTCGGGGTCACCATAAAGAAGTATTCTACACAATGTTCTGGGATTAAATGGAAACAAAGTTATGTCAAGTTGAAGAAGGCTGTCAAGCATAACAAGTCTGTCGTTAGAGTAATCAGAGCAATGCACCAAAAAATGCTGTGTTGTTTCGACTGAATTTTGTCGACAGTTGCAAAAAGGGTCGACTGTGTCAGCAAAATTGTGCCTGAACTTATGCTCACGAAGATGACTGAAACCAACCCTTAATCGGTTAAGGAGAACCACGCCCTTGTTGTCACTAGCTTTGAAAACTGAATTAGCACTGGGTCTGAGGAATTGGAGAATTGCTTGCTTAAAGGACTTAATAGATGGAAGATTCCGTATATGATCTCCGAGGTTATTCCATTCATTTATGCAAAAAGGAAAGAAAGAGGCACGATAGCGCTCGGTTCTACAGAAAGGTGCCTCGAGTGGTGGTTTTATCCTTCGCCCTGCATTGCGCTCTTCCTCTCCTCTCTGGGGAGGAAGAATATTCGTAAGATAAGCAGGAGCAAAGCCATTGATTATTTTATAAAAAAATACGAGTCTTCTAGTTAACCGCCTGTTTGCCAGGCTTTCAAATCCTAGCTCAAGGTAGATTTTTTCTCTGGATGTTCCTCTGAAGCATCCGGTTATTGCAAGACAAGCATCATATTGAACAGACTCAAGTTTTTCAGAGAATGAGGAATTACCAGGACGATCATATACGATATCTCCATAATCTAAGTGTGGTCTAACATAGGTTTTGTATACCGGGTGTCTCTGAAAAAACTTCCCCCTGTTTGATTCAAAATTGCGAAAAAGTGAAAAAATATATTAGCTTGATTTTTTCGAAATCGTTTAGAGGAGGGTTTAACTTAAATTTTGGTATATCAAACTTTAAAATTGCTTCATTAGACCAAAAGTTATAACAAAAAGAGTAAAAAATCTTTTTTTAAAAAGAGCGAAAAAAGACGAAAAAAAAGGGTATCAAATCTTTTGTTAGAAAAAAAGACACTCAAATTTTCTCTTCTCCACTCAAATAGACTCGCTAAGCTTTAGAAACTTTTGGAAAAATTTTGATAAAAGTTTGTTGCTGGTTTAAACTTCATGCTCATTAATGAATCCATAAGGAGCTCTAAATTGGCAATAAAAATCATTAAAAACGAATAATAAAACAAAAAAGATGCACAGAAGTTCAAAAGTAAAACTTTACTGTCAATAAAGTACAGTGTTTTCTTGTCTAATTTGATACCCTGTTTTTTCGTCTTTTTGCGCTCTTTTTGAAAACAATTTTTTTACTCTTTTTGTCATAACTTTTGATCTAATGAAGCAATTTTAAAGTTTGATATACCAAAATTTAAGTTAAACCCTCCTCTAAACGATTTCGAAAAAATCAAGCTAATATATTTTTTCACTTTTTCGCAATTTTGAATCAAACAGGGGGAAGTTTTTTCAGAGACACCCGGTATAGTGACAAGAGAATCCCTGGGTAGAAACTTGCGAAGTCTGCGAAATAAGACCAATACCTTGATTAGCCTTTTTTATTTTTTCATCAAGGTGACGGTCAAAGGACAGCTTTTGATCGAGTATGAGACCAAGATGTTTTTGATGATCCTGAACTGCAATGGCTGCATTATTGAACGTAATTTCTGGGGGGTCAGGTGGATTTAGCCTCCTGGTAAAGTACACTTCAACTGCCTGTTTAGAAGGATCAGGGTTGAAGGACATTTTCCATTGATGAGCCCACTCACTTATCTTCTGCATGTCACTGTTCAACTCTTGAGAACAGCGAATATGATCTAGGATGAGTGAAAACAGGGACGAGTCATCAGCAAAAATTTTGATTATGGAGAGGATTCCCTCAGGGAGGTCGTTAATGTAAATCAAAAAAAAGAGGGGTCCGAGAATAGATCCCTGGGGTACACCGGCCAAGATTTCTGTCCAATCAGAAGCCTGACCATCAAGAACCACCCGCTGCGATCTCCCATAAAGAAAATTCTGGATTAATGAAAGAAGGGGGCCAGAAACACCATATGACTTGAGTTTGAATAACAAACCATCATGCCAAACTCTGTCAAAAGCTTTGGAAATATCAAGGAATACTCCACGAGTGTCTAGAGGTGGATCAACATCAAAACCATTCAGAATGTCGTGTGTTATGGATAACAGCTGAGACACACAGGAGTCACCCTTGCGGAAGCCAGACTAGGAATTTGTGAAAAGATTGTTGTTTTCGAAATAGGTGTAGACGGAGTCAAAGATACACTTTTCAAAGATTTTTCCAAAAAATAGGCAGGAGAGACACTGGTCTATAGTTTTTTACTACACTCTTGTCCCCTTTATTTTTGAATATAGGAACAACATTAGCCTTTTTCCAGTTTGATGGAAAAATGCATGAATCTAAAGAATATTGATAGATCTTCATAAGAGGTTTAACCAAGGATTAGTCACAGATCTTAACCATCTGTATAGAGATGTCATCCCAACCATGCGCTTTGTTAGTTTTAAGTCCGCGAATGAGGGCTAAAATTTTGACTTGATCGAGAGGTATATTGTTTATTCTGAGATTAAAGTCTATTCACGATAAGTGTGCACTCTTTTTTCATTTACCTATAACTTTTGAAGGAATTCTTCAATCTTTATAAATTTGGTATCATTGGAAAGATACTAGTGAGTGGAACAATTTGAAATAAAAAAATCTTTAAAAAAATTCTAAAAATGAAGATGAAAATGAAGAAGAAAATAAACCAGCTGCGCTGGAAGCTCCGGCTTAAGAGATTAAAAGATGTGAAAGATGAGCATGTTGAGTTAGTTGTGTTAGAATGTTGCCCACAAACTACTAATCAGAACAGATCAGAAAGCAAAGTAACAATTCTATTGCAGAGCGAGTATGAGAAATAATCTTAACAAATAAATAAACCAGCTAGAAGTTTAGCTCTTCTAAGTGATTACACATGCACTTTCTTGGCTAAAGAACCGACCCCACCCCCCGCCCACTCATCCTCGACTAAAAAAATCAAAATTGAGCTAAAGGAGATGAACATTTTAGAAGTGAATATTTCCAAGTCTTATACTGTAAATTAATTTTTTTCTAAACTTGCCAATAGTGAAGCCATGATGTGCCGTTAATTTGATTGTCCGGATAAAATTTTGGGGAGAAAAATAGCCTAATTAGAGGCCACGGCTTTTAGCTATAAGCATTATTTTTTCTGTTGGGATAATTTATGGAGGAGAGTAGGATAAACCAAATAAAATGGTACAATAGTGTGTATGTAATAAATACCTTAAGTGTATTAATTTTGGCGTGTACTTAATTTGGCGGTTGAGCGACAGGCTAATTTTGGCGGGTATTTAATTTGGCGGTTGATCAATTTTGGAAATTTTGGCGAGGATTTAATTTGGCGAATTGGAAATTTTGTCACACTGAAATGGGTGAAAATTACTCAAAAATATACTAAAAAGTTGTGATTCTTCACATAATTCTATTTTTGTTAATTTTGGCGGGTATTTAATTTGGCGGTTGACCGATTTTGAAAATTTTGGCGGGTATTTAATTTGGCGGATTTCGCCTAAAACCGCCAAATCCGCCAAATTTAATCCCCGCCAAAATTAATACACTTAAGGTAGTGGTATATTTGGAAAAAACCTGTTTCGGGTTTGAAAAATCTTCAAAAAGAACGGTCGCCCCAGCCAATGAAATTACGACAAAGTCCAAAAAATATCATTTTCAGTTGTAGCACTGTGAAAATTTCTCCGATCTTGTTCAAATTTACACAGGAATTGTGTCTTAGTATCCTTTACTGAATTCCCATAGGTAGTGATATGTTTGTAAAAAGTCTGTGTCGGGTTTGAAAAATCAAAAGGAACGGTCAACCCGCAATGAAATTACGACTAAGTCCAAAAAATAATTTTTTAAAAGTTATAACACTGTGAAAATTTCTTCGATCTTGTTCAAATTTACACAGGAATTGTGTTTTAGTATACTTTACTGAATTCTCATAGTGATATGTTTATAAAAAATCTGTGTCGGGTTTGAAAAATCAAAAGGAACGGTCGCAAGCCGCAATGAAATTACAACAAAGTCCAAAAACGATCATTTTCAGCCATAACACTGCAAAAATTTCTCCAATCTTGTCCTAATTTTCAAAGGAATTGTGTTTTAGTATCCTTTACTGAATTCTCATAGCGATATGTTTGTAAAATATCTGTGTCGGGTTTGAAATATCAAAAGGAACGGTCGCCAGCCGCGATGAAATTACAACAAAAAGTCCAAAAACGATCATTTTCAGCCATAAAACTGTGAAAATTTCTCCATTCTTGTTCAAATTTACACAGGAATTGTGTTTTAGTATTCTTTATTGAATTCTCATAGTGATATGTTTGTAAAAAATATGTGTCGGGTTTGAAGAATCAAAAGGAACGGTTGCCACTCAACAATAATAATGATGAATACAAAACAGGATCATTTTCAGCCATAAATATAACACCACAAAAACTACTCAGATCGTTTTCAAATTTTCACTGTAATGTAGTAATTTTAGTATTCTCTTTTAAATTCCAATGGATGTGTGTTTGAAAGTTTCATTGTCAAGTTACCAACAGAATTTTATGGTTAGCAGCCATATGCTGCTCAAAAGCCTCCTGCAACTCAACCAAATAGAAATATGCAAGATTTTTTAAGCACTCGATCAGCTGACGATTCATGGCCAAAATTTCTCCAAAGTCTTTCCACATTGTTAGAGATCCAGTGTGCATCAAACTTCTCATAAATCATGTCCAAAATTTCATGAATAATGATGAAAATGATTAATTTATCACTGAGATTTGCCAGTATTTGCTACACAGTCAACTAGTCGACTTTCGGCAGCCATCTTTTTCTTAAATACTTTCGGCCAATCAAATCACAGTATTATTTGAATCAGGTAATCCGTTTTTATTAAATCGGAATAGATTATCGGATTAGATAAACAAACAAAAAATGTCTTAAGCGTCGTCGGACGAGAGAGAATTTAAGGCTCCTAGGCCGGAGCAAAAATGAAGATCTTGTAGAAAAGTGCTATAACTATCATTCTCACTGGAGAGATTTCTTAATTATCGAACGTCATCACTGTGAAAAATTTTTTCTAAAATAATCATTCAGTCAAAAGATATCAAACAAAGTTAGAAGCTGATTGAAGTCTAAAAACGCTGTTTTCTGCAGTTTTTTGCTGTTTTTTGGGGTCAATCACTTATGGACTTTGTATCATAACTTTATATTGAATAAATATTTAATAAAATTTCTTCACAGTGATTATCTCTTAAGATCAAAAATCTCTCCAGTGAAAATGAAAGTTATGCACTTTTCTACAGATCTTCAGTTTTTCTTCTTCATTTTCATCTTCATTTTTAGAATTTTTTTAAAGATTTTTTTATTTCAAATGTTCCACTCACTATATCTTTCCAATGCTACCAAAAATTCAAGATTGAAGAATTCCTTCAGTTATAGGAAAAGAAAAAGAGTGCACATTATCGTGAATAGACTAGTTACCTAGTTTTTGTTGCGGCAATACACTATCAGGTTATGAGAGAGCACTGATTGAAAAGACAAAGAATTGATTAAAATATTTGTTTTCGTTGGAACATCAGCAATAAGATTATTGCTGGCATTCGAAAGTGGAATCCTGGTGACTTCCTCCCTAGGAGAAAATTGTTAGAATAGACCAGTTTTCTTAACCCAAAGTTTGGATCATTGAAGTATTTGCTAAGCGAGAGAAAAAATCTTTAGCATCCATGACAGCCCTTCTACACCTAGATTGATGTTCTTTGAGGATTTTAAGGTCTTCTTTTCTCCTCCCATTTTTTACATACCGCTCATAAGCTTTAGATTTTTCAAGTAGGGCTCTCTTTATCTCAGCTGTCATCCATACTGCATCCTTATTCCTGATGGTAATGACTTTATTAGGCACAAAGTTTGACATGATATTAATGATGGTTTCAGTGAAGAAGGAGACCCGGCCATCCACATAGTATCGAGTATGCTTTGCGCTGCAAAAGAGTTTATCACGATTTACCAAATTTACTGCTTGGATAACCAGGCTACAAAATGTGCTGAAGCAGAGTTTCTTGGTTATTTTGAAAATCAAAAAATAATAATAGTAATAAAAGTATAAAAGTACATATGCTGAAATATTACTTTTTATTTTCTATTTTATTATTATTCTTATTACAGTTTTGATCAAAAACGTACAGTAGAAAGACGACAAGGAAAGATTTAAACTGCGGTACGCTAATAATGAGAAAAATAGAATGGNTTAATCCTCATTTACACACATGTAATAAAAGAATTTCTGGGGACATTTCGACGCAAAACCAATTTTGGTTTTCTCAGGACAAATTTTGTTTCTTGCAATCTCGGGACCATTTTTCTCTAAAGTGCTAATTGTTGTAACATAATAATTTATAATATTTTACACAATTTGATACTTTAAAATTGCTAACTTATGAATTGAGCAAAGAACAAAGATGATTTGACTGATTGCAAAAATAATTGAACTTTAAAGTTAAACGAGAAAAAAATTCTCTGATAAAGGTGATAAAAATCACTAATTTTAGTACCAATTTATAAAAAAATTCTTAAACTTTAGTCTATGCTAATTTTAGGATGATAGTTGGTCGTATTTGGTGCGTTGGCGTGATGTTTGGCTTGACGAAAGTGTGTGTTCCAAATTCCCCTCACTCGTTAACGATTACTGGCAACGACATGCTCAAGCAACGAAAAACGACAATATTCAATCCACCGTCAATAGCGAAGGTGAATTATTCTAAGTTGATTAATTCTTAAGTTTTGTAAATCGTTTTCTTTCGTTGAAATTCATCCCTCTTTCTAAATAACACAACTCGACATTTTTGGATTGTTTGCTCGTATACAGTGGAGTCTCCATAAATCGAATAATCACGGAGCACACAAATTTGTTCGAGTTAAGGAGTAAGTTTTATGAAGGGACCACTTAACTTAACTGAAGGGACTATACATAAAACTTTCGAGGCATTCGAGTTATAGAGGTTCGATTTAAAGAGACTCTACTGTACAAAATCGTTATCTAGGAGTGTTGAAATTAACCGCTCCAAAGTACAAGTTAATGTGTTGCTGTTATGTCTATGTTAAGGTTTTAAGATTATTTCCATAATTATTGTAATTATGTTTTTACATCGAAGAGCGGCCTCTACAATCAGTGCCGAAATATATTGGCAATTTTGGGTATTTTAACGTTTTTCAGAATTTAAAGATCGGTTAAGAATTACAGTTTCAGTACTTCCACTTTGCTTCATTGTATTTTTCGATTTGGGAAGGGTTAAGTGGCTTCCAGGCTATATTCTCAGCCTTATTGGAATATTTTTGAGTTTTTAGATCCTGAGATCCTAAGGTCCTATGTCTAATGTTAAAATTCAGAGTTAAAACTCTACTTCCAAACTGTACTTCAAAGCACTTAGGTCGGTGTTTTTTTAGAATGTACCTGATGGACTTTTCAGAGATCTTTAAAATCATCTTTTTCGCGATATCTTCTTTGATGTTAGGAATTTTTGGACCTTATTTTTAGAAATGACGTATTTTTCCACGAGGATTCCAGTGATATAGGTTTCGGAGTAATTTGGGATGAAATATTCCAGAAAATCAAAATTTTCTGATTTTTACTATAGCAATTTTTTAAAACGGTTTTATCATCTAAACTCTTTGGAAATCTATTGTTGATATCATAAATTTTAAATTTTAAATTTAAGGAGTAGAAAAGGATGAATAATTCGACAATTTTCGATTTCGGGTGACATAAAAAGTGGAATACTTCATCCTATGTCACTCTTTCGGTGAATATATTGCTATTTTCTGAAAGATACACTCTTTACTATTACACTCATGTAATTTTCATCCTCAAAATAATATCGATTAGGTTTTAAAAGGTTCTTTTGGACGACCCGTTTTTTATCAATATTTTTGGAATATCTCATCCTTTTCTCCTCCTTTCCTCATTTTGCTTTCATTTTCTAAAAATTTATATGGTAAACTATTTGAAAGTATAATTTCAAAACGGAATCTTTCATAGATAAGGAGTAATTAACTGTGGAATTTTTCATCCATCTGCACATAAGAAAGCTCTCATCCTAGATTACTCCTAATTTTGTCCTTAAATTGTAGCTGTTCAACTTGTCCAGTTAAAGCCGGACAAAATAAATCGGAATATTTCATCCTATCTCTTTTTCTCAAAATAAATTGAAATACTCATGCCCGGGGGGGGGGGGGTACTTAGGCAAAAATAGGTGCTGGGTATGTGCGGACGGTAAGGGTCGGGTTTTTCACCTTTCAAAGTCTCTCTAAGGGTTACAAAAATCAGGAAATTTCAAAGTAGTCTCTCTAAGGGTGGGATAAATTCCGATTTTTAGAAAAAAAATTTGATTTTGAGAGAAAAAATTACAAAAAAGTCTCACTAAGGGTAGGAAATTTTTGAAAATCAGAGAAAATTTTTCGAAAAAGTCTCTCTAAGGGTCACTTTATCACTAAAATTTGGTCTCTCTAAGGGTCGGTTTTCGGAGGTCCCGTCCGCACATACCCCTCATTCACCAACCCTAGTACCCCCCCCCCCCCGGGTACTCATGTAATAATTTTCATTAAGAAAGATTGCATTAAACAGGAGATACCCAAAAAGACAGTCTGGTACATTCTAAAAAAACACCGACTTAGAAATCACTTGCGGTTTCAAAGTTTTGAGGGAATTCCCCTTTTGTGCCAAATATTTCGGCGCTGATTGTAGATTCCCTTTTTTACCTCAAAGAAGGTTCAGTTGACTTTTTCTTATTCGATCTCCTAAATAACAAGAACTTTCTTCGAATCAGAAAAATATTAAAATTGCAAAGAGTATCACTATCATATACCTGGGTTGAATTTTAGTAATAGTAGGATAGGCCATTTCACAGTCGCAAATGTGTAATCTAATGATGATTTACTATTGGTCCAAAGTTCTGAAATTTTTTGAAGATTTTTGCGTCTAGCCAACGGGAAGCCGTTATGGAGGCGCAATCAGTCCTGATCACCCATGATCCATTAAATTATGAAAGGGGACAGATCACATCTGAATCACCCATATCTAACCTGCTTTTATCTCAACTTTCAGAAATCAATCTAGTTGCTCCTAACGAAGATATGATTGTCGAAAACAATGCAGTTATTCAACCCTCTACATCGACAATCGACGAAAATGCTGGCGTTGAAACTCAAGTACCGATAATCACGTCTCCCGTACCGACAACTATAACCGACGACAATAAAGAATTGAACAAGAATTCGAACGAGGATATATCCACTGAGAATGTGAACTTGATAAGTTCGAGTGTACAAGAAACTGTAGTTGCTGACACCTCTTTTAATATCGAAAGCAACGAACAAACGGCAACTATCAGCTCTTTTCTACCAACTGAGAACCTAATCAAAACTGAAATATTGTCTGCAGATGATACTTCAGTCCAACAACCAGCACCTCAGTTAAATCAAAGTTTTACTGAAGAAAATCAAACAACGACAAACACTTCTTTTCTTAGCAATCCTAATGAGAATGTTGTCGCTTTACAAGAAACACCGACCAATATTGTTTCTCTTGTACCAAGTCTTTCATTTTCTACCAACGCTGGTGATTCATCAAACAAGAATGTCATTGTTTTACAAAATGATGGTCAAACTGTATTAATTGAACAACATCCAACCGCAATCGCAGCTACGAATGAACAAGTTGCTCCAATTTTGGACCAAGGGGAATCGCAAGAGTCCCTAGTAAACGAGTCAAGACACAAAGGAACTAAAATAGTTGACGGTGCAAAACCGTCTGTACTTGCCTCATCTTTAAAACCACCAACGATCTCAAAAGTTCAAGTTAAATGCGATACCTGTGAGAAAGTATTATCTAGTCGTAACGCGCTACGCGAACATCGAATTCTGGTACATCTAAAGAACGGAAGGTTCGCTTGTGGTTCCTGTGATAAGCGCTTCTCCAGTAATTACGCTTTGAATCTGCATTCATTATCTCACTCTAACGAACGTAATTATGTTTGTGACAAATGCGGAAGTAGCCATAAACGTGCGCGTGAGTTACGAAATCACGTCAAAGACATGCATACGGACGACAAAACTTACCGATGTGACGTGTGTTTTGAATGTTTTAAAGAGAAGTTTCTATTAAAATCACACTGTCAGTCTACACACAAAGACACCGTCACAAACTGTGTCGTTTGCAAACATAAACTAATGACACCAACCTCTATATATTTTCACTCTTTACAACACGCCGGAGTTCGAGATCACAAATGTGGAACTTGTGATAATGCATTCAAAACATCCAAAGCTTTGAAAAAACATCAATCGACTCATGATCCGGAGCGAAGGCCGTATAAGGATTGCCCGAAATGCGGAAAATCGTTTTTAAGCCGGTCAAGTTATTATGAACATTATCACTTGCATGATGAAGAGTCTGAAAAATATCGTTGTGATGATTGTGATTCTGGATTCAAACATTCTTCGAGTTTGAAACGCCATGCTGTACGCCACCGCCCGGGCGGTGATTTAGAATTTCCAAAAGAAAATCCATACGCCGAAATGGACGAAGCACTATTACCGAGTCTCTGTTGCCGGAAATGTCGTAAACTGTACACTTCTAAATCAGGTTATTATGACCATTTAAAGAAATGTCAATACGGTGTTGTCGAATCTTTTAAATGTGATTTTTGCGAACGTGTTTATACCAAACGAAGTGCTTTGAATCGGCATGTCCGGCAAACACATCCGGACATTCATGCTCATTTATTGGAAGGTACAATCACTGATGCCACCGTAGTTGAGCCAGTTGATGGATCAGAAACAATGACTGTGGATATTCAGCCCACCACTGTTGAAGTCATCAATACGGGTGTAGGAGATGAAAATGAAGTTCAAATACAATTTCAAGTTGCGTTGGCACCACATAAGGAAGGAATTACAGAGACGGGCGTTGAGGAAGTAGAAATGACATCCGAACCATAATCGGATGCCCTTACTCTTGATTGACATTCATTTCCTCTACACGCGTTTTTATAAGAACATCCAAAATTTTTGAAGCCTTGGAATGTTCTCTTGATTGACATTCATTTCCTCTACACGTTTTTTATATAAGAACATCCAAAAATTTTCAAGCCTTCGAATGTTCTTACTTTTTTGATTTTTAAGCCTAAAATGTTCTTAACATTTTCTTATTTTCGCCATTTTTTGAGTTTTATTTTACTGCCCCAAAGAACACCCTTGAATTGGTCTTTCGTATTTATCTTTAAATCTCACTCTCTCACTTTTTTACGACAATTTTTCGCCATGAAGAACAGAAATTAGGTTCACGATTATAAATACCCTTGATTTCCGAGTGCAAAATCCTCCTCTCTGAAGGGAGAACAAATAGCCTGGAGTTCCTCTATTGTGTAGACTAGGTTATACTTCTAATAGGTTGCAAAATTCATCCCCCTCTTTCCCTTTCAATGGATCCAATCACTTCCTGGTGCTAAATGATTTTGTAGTTCTGAAGCTTCTATTATAACACCCCTTTCTCACAGATCCTCTGGAAAAATGGGCCAAAATATCGTCCCAAGTGGAAAACTATCCCCCAATTTTTGTCCCCACTGAAAATAATCAAGTAAACCAGATTTTCCCATCCCCACTGAATTTTCTAGCTTGAAAACAAATGAATTGAAATCCCCAGCCATAAAAAATGTGGGGATATCAATCCCCATCGAGTTTCAGTCCGATATTTTCATCCCCACTGGCTGAAAAAAATCCCACCGGGTCTGTGGGAAGGGGATGTCTTATAATTTACACTGTTCAGTCATTCAAACTTTTTGAATTTGCAAGGGACGTTTTTTCTCCTACCTGTTTTTTATTTTGTATTTTTTCTAGACTAGTTTACCTTTTTAATTTTTCCCTATTATCTGATGAGCTTTTTCGTGTTAATTTTTTTTACAATAGCAATATTTAGTGAAATAGTGTTGACTTTGAATGATTTACAGACCATAATTACAGGAAATTATTAATATTTCATTTCTTTCTAGCTGTGATAGTGAAAGATGCCGGCTCCTTCGTATTTGACAGATATGATAAATTATTAAAATTGCATCAATGAATATTTTTATGTCACTTTCGTGTATTCGTCTTATTTAAAATAGTGTCAAAATTTTTTTGTTAAATTTTTTTTGGGAATTTCTTGAAAGCACGCTTTTCTTATAAAAAAAGTTTCTTTCTAAAAAAATTCGTATATATGACAATATGTCAACATTACTATAAAGAGAATGGGTTGCTCAGTCCCAAAAACAGGCAATCGAATACACGATATAAAGTTGCAGCTGGTGGAGTTTGGCACCGAATTGCCTTTAGCGAAATTGTTCACAACCATAAATCAATCGAGATTTTTTTGTAAGCACAAACATATTTGACTTTACCCAGTTCGCTTGTTTTTATTTTTCTTGATTGGTGAATTCCTCTCAAAGATGATGTTTTCTATAGAACCTTGACATGTCAATACTTCTTAAAAGAGAATACAGGGAATGCCTAGCGATAAAACATTTAAAACATTCTTATGTTGTAAACATTATTCCATGTATAACAAAATGATATTTGTGTGTCGATGAAGATAATGTGCTTTTCTGATATTTTCTAATACTTTTTTCGAGAATTTTAAAAACTTTTCCAGAGGAGGTATGCTGGGTGCTGCTACGCGTGGGAAGCCAAGAAAACCGCCTTCATCCGCCCTTCTCACTGCTTTAAAGAAAATCTCACAAGTTCAAAAAATCCGTAAGAAACCAAAAGTTGAGGAAATAGAAGATAACACTCCAATAGTCAACCTTAAAGATAAAACTGATGAGGATACATCTAATACGCGAAATGATGATTTGAAGACACCTCCAGCTCTGGTGACGGGGGATGCATCCACCAAAGAGGAACATCAGAAAGACAAATCAGACGACCAAAACGCCCTTTTTCGAGCACCCGGTGGACCTTATTATAAATACAGCCCTGATGATAAAATGAGACTTAACGAGGTTAGATTTTTTCATTTATACCAAAATAAATTCTTTCTTGTGAATTCCCATCGATAAATCGTCGTTAACATGATTGACTTAAAGTTTAATCTAAAAATCAGTACCTTACAAAATCAATAGTTATACACATTTTTTTATAAGCAACCCCAATTTTCGACTCAGGGCCGAAGTTGCAATTTCTCTTCGTAAACTATCTCTTAAATTTTCTTATAAATCTACTACTTTTAAATTAGCTGATGAGACAAAATGATTTAACTTGGGGACAGATCGAAGGTGAGAATTTTTTAATTAATTTTCATATGATTTTCCTTCGAAAATACACAACAATTTTACTTCATAAATAGACTTGCAATTTTCCTTCAAAAATACATAACAATTTTACTTCATAAATAGACTGCAATTTTCCTTCAAAAATACAGAATAATTTTACAAATAAGGAGCAGTTGAAAGATACATAGCAGATACTTTATAAAAACCCTACAATTCTCCTTCAAAAACAAAATACACAACACAATTGTTGTAAATTAGAAAGATTGTGTATTTCTTTTCTTCTTTAGAACTATTCACATGCTTTCAAGAATTTGACATTTTCGGTCGTGGGGTCATTGATGCATTTTCAATCAAACATGTATCGAGTTTTACTGGACGTGAAATTTCCGAAGACGAAGCCCAAGAAATCATTGCAACTATGGTCGAGCCTCAAGGTAGACCCAGCTGGCACACAACCTTGTTTCAACATTCATATAACGTTATATGGACGTTGTGAACGTTAGATAAACGTTTAAATATCGTTGTGTGCCAACTGGGAGAGCAAGATTACAATCTAACCCTGTCTGAATTGCCCGATTAGAACCTTTCAACCAATATAGGGGTGGAATGAAGGAGCTAAAGTCCATTCGCTTTAAGTATACACTAATTCTTGTTTTGCATGCTATCTTTCAATCAATGATTCAATCCTATCGAATCATATACCGCTGAACAACAAAATAGTGTACACTTAAAGCGAATGGATTTTATTAGACTGTTTTGATGGGCTTGTATTTGCCCTTTGTAAAGAACTCCAAAATCCAGTGGATATTCTAGAAATTAATGGGTGGGAATGATATTTCAGTGTATCTTGCTCTTTGGCTTAAGTTTTGGGGTAATGGCTTTGGCAAGAGACTGAATGGAGCATACGTAGACTTTCTAATGAATCGCTTAAGAATAGAATCTACATCTCTGAAGAGGATGGCTATACAGGAGATACATGAATAAAGGAGGAAAAAAAGATCCATTTTTCTTTTATTGATATGCAATAATACAAAACACGCATAATATCTCTGCAACGACATGCTTTGATCTTCTACCCTGTATAATCTTCATTCTCTAATTCGAGTTTAAGACTCCCCGTAATCCGAATAATTTAACTCGGAGAAAAGTTAATGCAATTTACATTACTGTCTAGATGAAAATAATTCCACCAATGTACCTATTGGAAACCCAACTACAAAGCCAGTCGGTGTGTTAGATTTCATTGATTTCGTTCGTGCAATGTCGGGCGTTACCAAGGAACCACTGGATGAATGGGATTTGAAACAAGTGTTCAAAGTATTTGATGTGGATGATGATTCGTTTATTTCACCACCAGAAATGCATCGAGCTTTCTTAACGCTTGGTATCGATTTGACTCGATTGGAAATTAATGATATTTTTCGAGAATTTGATCAAGATGATGATGGCCTGATTTCTTTTGAAGGTACGTGAGGACTAAAGGACAAACATTTTTTTTCGAAGTCTAAGATATTGCTAAAATGATTTTAGGGGCTATATTTTAGGTTTTATTTTAGGTGCACAGTGCCTTGTTTGAGATACTAATAGTAGTTGGCATACAATTCACGACTTAAGATGATCAAAAGCCTTTCTGAGAAATAACACTCCTGTCTCAGCTTTAGAAATTTTGAGAAATGGCCAATCTCCCCAGGCTAGGTATTATCATAGACGAGGAAGTAAAACGTGTGCTTGCCCATCTACATACACGATTTTATGTGTAAAGTCCCTCTTAAATATGCAGTCTGGCACGTGTACTTTCCACCTCATACGTCATAGTCCATCGGTTCACAATAAGCCTCGTTAAGTCTCATTGGATTGAATATTGGATGGTTAGAGGTTAACACGATTTTTGCAATAATTTTGTAGTTAATGACCAATTATTCTGATTATGTTTATCAACTATTATTAACTTTCCCATTCATAGAATTTGAATTCCTCATCGAAGGAGCGCACAATCAAATCACAAGAGAAGAACGTAAGAAAATTGAAGAATTTGAACGTGAACAACTACAAAGAGAAGAAGAAGTAAGAAAAAGGGAAGAAGAAGAAGAACAAGCTATTCAAATGAGAATTTCTCAAAGTGCTGATGTTGATCCAGAAATGACCAGTGTCTTTGGTGGGCAAATGTGACTGATAAACGTTTTTTTTTTTTATAAGAACATCCAAAAATTTTGAAGCCTAAAAATGTTCTTAACGTGTTCTTGCTTTCACCATTTTGCCCATTTTTTCTAAGAAACCGGCTTTTTTAGAGTCGGCAAAGCCTTAAAATGTTCTTAAATTGTCCTTAACATTTCGGCCATCGTTCTTAAAAAGATTTTTTTTAAACGTGTAAAACGAAAACTCGTATCTCTGTGTATCCCAGGCTTTATCAACGCTACCGATGGACGCCAGAGAAGACAGGGTATCAGTAAGCATGAAAGAGCCATTACTGTAATACGCAAGGAATTGGTTGAAATGTTAAAATATTATACAACGTACAATTATTTTTAACCATGAGTACAGTATATAATTCAATGGCGTACAAAATAACTTTATATTTGAAACATTTTATTATAACTTGATGTAGTAGCTCTTGATCCACGGGGGAGGGCACTTTTGATAAAATTGCGTACGGGGACGTGCCGCTGGTTTGGGTCCCTTTTTATGCTCTGAAGATATCTGACAGGGTCCCAAATTTACTGCGATTTTAGATGTATATCTGACAGGGTCGACTTTGGGTTATTTTG
Organism: Clytia hemisphaerica; assembly: GCF_902728285.1. Lineage (NCBI taxonomy): Eukaryota > Metazoa > Cnidaria > Hydrozoa > Leptothecata > Clytiidae > Clytia > Clytia hemisphaerica. Next base: position 1,202,457 of record NW_027103968.1, on the reverse strand, counting down.
GACATTTTTCAGGTCGGAAATTATAAAGTTTTCCAATTTTTCGTCTACTTTTAGTCATTTTTAACACTCTTCAGGATGAGAAGGGGAAAATTTTCAATTTTTTCGTTCTGAAACGGTCCCAAATTTACCAAACTGCCAGCGGCAGATCCCTGTTGGTCGTCAAAGTCAGTACCCCCAGATTCTTGACAATCTTGGAAGTTTGGTGTATTCTTTTGTTCTTAAAATGTTCTTGATTTCACCATTTCATAATTTTTTATAAAGTTTTATTTATGCAAATTCCTAAGAAATTGGGTGCTAAACTTTTCTTAATTTGTTCTCAAGTTTTTGGCCATCGAATGTTGATGTTTCCATATACTTTAATGGGATAAATTTTCGCGGGGATTAAATTTCGCGGTTGAGCTCATCCGCGAAATTTTAAGATTTCGCGGGGATTAATTTTCGCGGATGGCACTATTGGGGGGCATTATTTTCCCGATTTTGTGACTTTTACTGTCAAATCATGCATATTGGTTGTTGAAATACACATTATTTGCGCCTCTTTGATGCAAGTAACCATTCAAATAGTATTTATTTGACATATTTTGAGTTTTGTTTAGAAATATTTCGCGGATGGGCCTTTCTCAAATTTCCAATGGGACTTATTTTCGCGGATGACACCCAAATCCGCGAAATCCGCGAAAATTAATCCCCGCGAAAATTTATCCCATTAAAGTAGGTTTGGACACAGGGGAGGGGGCTAAATGGTTCAAAAACAACTGGAATCTAGGGGTCAAGATGAACATTTACATTTTACAAGAGTTTTTGTCATTGGATTGGTCGTTAACTATTCAACATTATATTTTTCTAAAGAACGCGTCATCTCTATTGTTTTGAATAACCAATTATGTGAGCATCTTATAAAAACTTCAACACAACTGGAACCTAGAAATAGCTTTAGGTCAGGGGCCCACCTACTCAGCTAGGGGTCATCTACATTTAGACCATTTATTCAAACTAAAATGTGGATTGAATCATAAACTATCGTCATTATCATGTTAATTCGGTCACAGCGAATTTAGAATAGCAAAAATTTTAGCCTGTGGCGCAAAACTTTGTCCATTTCATACATTTCATTATACATTCTTTCACATTTAATAAAAGTTCTGTCTCAGTGAGACGGTAATATCTGTTGGGATCTTTTGTCAACAGGCTTATGTTACCCTGAATATCAGAGGTTAAGTTTTCAAAGAATATATTAACCTCTGAAGACCAATAATAGAAATTTTATCGCGCATGTGTCAATCTAATCACTGTAGAAAGAATCAAAGATGAAGAGCAAATATTACCTTATTAATGTCTAGCAGACTGTATCAGTATGCAGTTTACTATTTACGAATTCCCCAGAAACCTCCAAGTGTAATCGAAGTGAGTCTCTTTCGAATAAGAAATCATTTACATGATCCCCAAATGTATAACACTAATTACTAAACTATTAATTATGGAAATGTCACTTTTAATTGAATCGAAATAACAGACCTGACTCTTTTTAAAAAGCATTGATGATATTTTTTTGTTGTATTTTCAACGACGGGAATAAAAATATCAAAACTTTGAACTTCATCCAAGATCTTGGATGGTCGTCATGATTACTTTTGTCTTCGTTGATTGCACGCTGAATAGAATCTCTATTCGTCGGCACAACGTCAATATATGATTTTGACCTGTGCTTTTCACGGTAGGCTTATGTTGCATTCAATTGTGCTTAGCAATGAGATTAAAGCACTTCTAAAGATACATCTTATTTATCAAATTTTCATAGTTTCTCAAACTTTTGGGGAATGGGTCCTACTCCTTACGGAACGCTTAAGCACCGTCAAGACACCGCTGGTCCTGTGCACACGAGACACAGATACCATGACGCATAGTGATGACACTCGAACTACACGGGAGCGCGTATAGCTCGTCGCAGGCGCAGAACAGGATGAATGACACCACGCACCGCGATGTTGTTTAGCATATCACCCACACACTATATCAGAGTAGTGGTGCCCAATTCCGCTCACATGGTATGGGTTGACCCGGGCTAAGGTGTGTTCACTTGCCAAGTGAACCGTAGTACTACAGTGGGAATCGAACTCGGACCTCCCAGCTTCAAAACGAGTTATAATTCGTACTTCGTACCCCACTAAAATTGACATCAACCATGCTCATTCCGTGCTAACCTAGACTTTTTCCTTAAATATAGCGGTTCTACTTACCGGGCTCTATTTTACCTTGACTTGACGACTTGACAGGTGATCTAACTTACCCGGATTGAGACTATAGCGGATTAGATGTTATGGGATGAATTATGAGCAGGAATCGGACTAAACATTTTGGTGGCAAAGTCATTCGAGAACTGAGAAGGATGTTAGAATTTTTACTTTTTCAAGTTATGTTTATATTTAAATTTATTACTTTTGTTTGTATGTGTATTTAAGGTTTCGATAATTGTAAGACATTTAGATAACTTTACACTGTTACCATTGTTTTGAAGATTACCTCTTTTATCTTTCCCTTTACAACAATACAATGCTGAAAAGTTGACATAACACAATAAACAAGTAAGGGGGAAATCACAGTATACTTGTTTGGCGATGGTACATTTGTTTGACAAATCTTTGAAAATGTCGAACTGATGCATTGTCGAACAACTGATTGCTTAGTTGTTCGACAGACCAATTGTTAGACAGTTATTTGTTCGACTGTATGGTTGTTCGACACCTACTTCCACTTGTTCGACACTCGTTTGTCAAACAATTAACTGGTCTGTCGAACAACTAAGCGATCAGTTGTTCGACAGACCAGTTGTTCAACAAAATAAAAAATGGAAGTGAAACAAGGCACGGGAAAACCTAGGAAAACCTAGGCCCGGCATTATCGAATTAGCAATTTTTGAGCTAGAAATTTTTGAGTTAGTAATTTTCAAGTTAGCTATATTATGACGAAGTGAAAATTATGACGCCACTCAACTGTAACTCAATTTTTCATTTCCCCAATAGAGCCAACTCAAAAAAGTCTTTGCGAAAAAAAGATTCCAGTTAATTCTAATTCTCGAAAAATCTATTTTGGAAAAGAAAGATCGAGTTAGAGTCGAGTGACGTCATAATTTACAATTTTTATGACGTCATAATTTAGCTAACTCGAAAATTTCTAACTTGAAGTTTTCTAACTCGAAGTCAAAGATTCCGGGCCTCCCTTCAAGGCTTTACCGTCTCAGATGAAAATTTCTGCATCTGGGTGCCAGATAAGGGCAGACCACACGCTACGATTTTTACGTGACACACACTTTGGTACAGAGTAATATATAAACTGTCGACCATCTACACTGTCGAACAACTGGGCTGTTGATCATTTGTTCAACGCACATTTGTTCGACAATCAAGAGGGTGTCTAACAACTATAGATTGTTGAACAAGTGGGTTGTCGATCAAGTGGGCGTCCAGTTGTGCGACAACCCACTTGTTCGACAAATTTACAAATTTGTCAAACAAATGGGTTGTCTAACACGTGACATATCACCAATAAAAGTGGTCTAGTGAAACATGGAAAAGTGTCATTTTTTATTGGCTCAATCGAAATAGGGGATTTGGACAACTTTCCATGTTTGGTTTTTTGCACCAACTCCTGTAACTATGCACAAGCACCCCTTTTTTAGGGGGTTGGGGAGGTTTTGGGGAAAATTTAAGCAGCTTTGGTATACTAAAGCCAGGGGGAGAGGCACTCAAGGTACATATTATGGCCCTTTTCCAAGCTTCCCAAAGTGCACAGTAAGGATCGAAATGAGAAAATATGTGAAAAAGTCTACTCTACTAAGGGTGGAAAATCTGACCATATTTTGCTTAAAAATAGTCAAAAAATTTTCAAGAAAATGCACCAGAAGGATCAATTTTTTGCCCAAATTTACTCAAACTTGGCTTTATTTTCTCTGCACTGTAAGGGTCTGGTTTCAAAGGCCTTCACTGTAATAGGAAGATGGGAATCGCTGATGGTCTCCTCAACTGATTGCTAAGCAAAGAAAATTACCGTAAGTTGGTCTAATATTGACATCACCCTTCTAATTTAGACAGCCATCTTTAAAGATGAGAATAATCAGAATGTTGGGATTGCTGATGGAACCTATTATTTGTTACTTAGCAATCAGAGAAAATCTTTTTTCTTTAAGTGATCCCAACCTTCCTTCCCTATTATTCCTCTAAAGAAGGGTGTCAGAATTAGAAGAGGGATGTCGACATTAGACCAACTTCTTGTAGTTTCAATCAGTGATTCTGACCTTCCTATTATTTATATTATTCCTATCTCTAAAGAAGGGTGACAAAATAGTTGTTTTGGAGAGCACGACAAATTATTTTAAAAATAACAAATTACTCCACATACATTACTTTGCCCAATAAAAACATGATAAATTATCTTGTCTCTAGGTATTCACCTATTCACCTATATTCACCTATTCACCTACATATCCCCTTACATGTGTAAGCCACATTTTTGCCCACTTAACAAACTGTAAGCCACAAATCATGCTGAAAAGAAAGTATATTTCTGACTGTTTCCAATACTGAGAACTCAGCCTTCAAAATTTTTTGGTAGGGTCAGCCACATGACCAGTAAGCCACATTTTTTGCCCACACTTCATTTGCTTGTAACTCCCCTTTAAGTAAGCCACAAAAATTCGCCCTTTATGCAATGGATAACTAATTTCCTCAGCTTAACCACCAAAGCAATCCTAAGTGTAAGCCACATAATTTTCCCAAATTATGGTCAATTAAGTGGCTGACAGTAAAAATGTCACAAAACAGGGGTTTATTTTTGATTGGGATCCATTGTGGTGCCTCCTTAGTCAGTATATTTTGGCCCAATCACTTTCAAAGTGGAGCTGCAGCCCATGAAATTGTTAACTTCTGGGAGACCAAATCTGACAAATGACCACATGGTATGATCAAAGAGAAAATTTAGTCAAGTTTGACCCCACTAACAGCCTGGATCTAAAAAAAATTATTATTTTTTTGAGAAAATAAAGCGACCAATTATTTCATTTCTGTCCCATCACTCTTAGGTTCCAAAAAATAGGAGGGGTTTGAATAAACAGGGGGTACCTAATTGCCAGAGGTTGGGAAACACAAAAATAAGGCAGAAATGCGCAAATTAGCAAATTAAGGGACTTTCTCTTTGACAGTTGAAAATGTGCAAATGAGCAAATGAGCAAAAAAAGGGACCTCTTTGACAGCTGAAAATAATCTTAAAAATTTATGAACGGGGGGGGGGGGGGGGGGGGGGTCCCAACAAAGTCCAGGGGCTGGAAATTTTTTGAAAAATAACAATGGGGGGCGTTTATTTGGAAACCTAAGTGTACAAATAGAAACAATTCATACAATCTTTTCTATTTTTTGGTTTAAGATCAAAATTATAAATCAAAATGACTGAGACAAATTGTGATGAAGATTATCTGTTTGCAAACTTTGATACGACTACAAAAGAAGAAGCCATGGAAGATGGCGGTGGTGGAGGTGGAGGGAATGAAACAGCCACTGAAACAGAAGAGGAATATGTGCCAGCCCCAATCACTTCAAAGCCAAAGAAATCTAAAAAGAGTAAACGAACTGGAGGTGATTTAGACGAAGCTCAAGTTAATGCCCAAAATAAATACATCAACGAGCTGGAACAGCAAAATTTGAAGTTGAAATCTATTATTAAACGTATGTTAGGTCCACAGGTGTTTTCCATGGTGAATGATTTACAAGGAGATGAGGAGATAGATCTTGTAAAGAAACTGGAGAATGATATTCAGTCAAAACCCTTTGCTGTTGTCATGTTCCTAAACAATGATATTTCAACCGCTCATCGTAAGGAAATCAACAATATCATGCGCGAGGTCAGTGAAAAAGATGCCAAACAAGACGTCTTGATGGCTCATAAATTACAACCACAGAACTCTGCTATTCCTCTAAAAGCATTTACTACTAATCTCAAAGGTAAACGTTGCAACCCTGGTAAAAATCAGGATGAGGAACCTTACATTGTTTGTTCATGTCAGTATTTTAAGAGTTTTTACTTAGATCGACTTGGTGTTCCACTGCTAGAAGATAACCCAAACCAAACAGATGTATTAGATGTACCAGCCTATCCACAGATTTTTAGTAAAGCCTTACCCATTGTCGAAGAGGCTTTGAACGTGCGAGTCAAACACATGAAACAGTGTTTCAACTGTGGTGGCGAGCATCATTTGAATGAATGCACTGAACCCAGAGATCACAACCGGATACGCGAGAATCGTAACAAATTCGCCAGTAAAGGACCTCCTAAAATCAACTTCAACATGGACACTGATGAACTAGATCCTCGCTTCAAACCATTCAAACCAGGGGTAATCAGTGTTGGCCTGGAAGAGGCCCTCGGTATCTCTCTTAAAGAACAGTTACCTCCTTACATCTATAAAATGAGAGAGCTGGGCTATCCACCAGCTTGGGTGAGACCTGTAGATGATGATGGATTGAAAGTGTATGGAGCTGATGGAAATGTCATCGAAAATGCTGATTATGAAGAAGGAGAAATCAAACCTATCAATATCCCAGATATTGTTGAATACCCAGGATTCAACGTTCCTCCACCACAGGGTATGCCAGATTGTTATTTTCAGTTTTGATTGTTTGTTTGATTATTTTGGACAGCTGTCTACAATTATACCAGATAATACCACTATTTTAGGTTTTCATTTTCTTAGGTACCTGAGCACACATAAAATGAAATCGTACCTTACTATTCAAAAAATGCCGAATATTATACAATAAATCTTTATATTTCTATGGTATTTCACTATCTTTCTTGCCAAATCTTAAGAACATCGTCCCTAGAACCTAAAAAGCATAATTTACAGCCTGCAACATTTTTCCTGATCAAAACAAAGTAACAAATTCAAAACAAATACAAAAATAGTTAACTTCGTGCTCTTCACTCACTTACGTATAAATCTTAACTTCAAACGTAACTCTCTCTCTTCTACAGGAGTGGCTGATGAATACGAAGCAATGGGAGCTCCTAAATTCAACAAAACAAACGCCGATTATGACGCCAGGCGGAAACGAGCGCAAATCCTGGGATATTTCGAAAACGAGCACGGCGAACCTCTCGCCAAAAAATTGAAATTCGACGATTCTGTCAGTATGGAAATTGATGAAAATACGGTTGATCTTGTCGACGGGAAACCACCACTTCCGCTGATTGACGTGACCGCTCGTCCGCCATCACCGGAACATGATACGGAAGAATCAAACAAAGAATCAACTGCTGAAAGTCAAGACGAAGAAGTGTTCGCTGATGGAGAAGGCGGCGAAGAAACGAGTGGAAAAGACACGGCAACCGAACAAGAAACGGAAGACGAAAGTGCCGTGACTGAAAAAGAAGATGAATCAACGGATGCTGATAGTAACGGGAAAACAACGCGTCTGAGTTCTTCCACCAAGGACATCGATGATACAACTTACCGACATTGGTTTTCACAAGCGTTCACAAGTAGTAAAGGACTCACATACACGATGTATACACCTCCCCCGCAATGTTTACAAAACGTCAAAATGTCAGACTTACCTAAAAACCCGGTCATTGAAATCGACCGTGAGCCGTGGAAAACGTCGAATGTCAGCTGGTACTTTCCGCTTTACGGTGATCTGGCCGCCCCCACCGGTACCTTTGATAACATACGGACATTGCTGAAAGACACGAATCTCAAACGAAAGAAACGAAAGCCTTTGAAGTGAAAGATGTATCTTTCATGTTCTTCGTGTTTCTAAGAGAGACAACTTCAACTTTTCCCTGCTGGAAATAAAGAGGTAACTAAAACGACTCATCTAAAAACTAAAAACTTCATCTTACTTACGGAGTTTTGCAGTTTCCCCTGATGTATATCATGAGATCCTAAGGTGTATGGTTTACCGTAATGATAATGACAGATATGTAAATTATTAGACGATTCGAATGATGTAACAATGATAAATGTGAGTTTCACTGTATTCTCATTCATTCTTTCGGAACGTAGGACAATAGAAAAATAAAATGTGTCTGGGAAGAAAGCGCAACAAAATCCATAATGATGAAAATCCTCATAATTTAAGCAAAATTTGGTGAACTAAAAAACTATTAATTGCCTTGGGAATGGAACAGGGAAGCTAGGTCGTATTGTATGAAATCTTTTTATCTGGACAATCTATATACGTTGACAGCATGATCAATAGGATTTTTTTCATTTCACACAATCAAACACAAGATCGACTAACAAACTAGGTTTTAAAGATAATTATTATAAGATTTTATTAGTCTTACTCATTTATGAAGGTTATTTTTTAATATTTTTGTCAATAGTTTCATATTCTTAGATAGCTATATGTTTTTAAAAGATAAACCTTTATGGATACATTTTCTAATGACTTTGAAAAGAAATTTCGCAATTGCAATTGCTAAGAAAGTGGGTGAACAAATATTTCCAGGGGATTTAAAGGAGTGTTTTTTCATTTTTCCAAGAGTTAAACATATTTTTCAAACTAATTTTAGATCTTCCACCTCACTTAGAAAATAGGAAAATAATTTTTTCTTCAATCTTTTTTTCTTAATTTTGCCATTTTCCAGGGGTCTTCCACACAGTTCAAAGAAAATTTTTTGACGGGAAAAGATTCTACTCCCTCTCTCCTGTATGGATTTTTAATAAAACAGCCCATTCAAAGCCTGAACATTTTAGGAGATGATTGAATCTTTCTTCCAATTGTTGACATATGGAAATGCGTGCTCACAACCAATGATCAATCGATGATTTCATAATTTTTGTACATAGTGTCCTGGGCTCCCCCTACTAAAAATCCAAAATTTTCTCGATTCCCCCTTTTTTTTGTCCCACTTCTACTTTTTATCCCCCATCCTTTTATTGAAGAATTGGTTTGATGATTTTATTTCTTAAATAGGTCTTCTATGAGATCGCCTTTAGATAAGTGAACCCGGAATCAAAATTTCCAAAATTTATGGTTTCCCCCATCAAATTTCAAAGTTTTGATTTCCCCCCATACCACAAATAATGGGGCAAAATCAGAATGTCCCCTATATAGAGGGGGGGAGGACACTATGTCGTACTGGTAACAAAATTGCTATGGGTATGAGATTTATTGAAAAAAAACTACGGTATTCTTGTTTCATCAGTTACCTAGTCATTTTATAGAAAAGTAACTTTGATAACATTGCATTTCATTTCAGATATTAAAATATAAAATATGGACATTTGACCTGCGACCACCACCACATATCACATTGGCGAGTACGGCTGGTCCATTTGAAAGACTTGGAATGAAAACGGGGAAAAGTGAATAGTCAAGGTAAAAGTCTTTTTTTATGTACGAATCTCTATTTCGTCACGTGTTTGCAAAAGAATTTAAAAATACATGTTTTTTCTTTTATGATCATAACGTTTATAAGCATATGCAGGCTCAGTTTTCAGTTCCTAAACAATGGCTCTATTGTTTGAAAACAATAGAATGCTAAGCATAATGCGAGACAGACACTTACACAGACACTTACTTATTTAAAAAAAAATGTAGTGCATCCCTACTGCCGGAATTTGGTTGATCTTTCCCCTGCATCCTATGTATGTAATGAGAAGGAAGAGATTCCAAAATGACCAAGCCTTTTGATAACACACTCATTCGGTGAGTTACTCTCTGCAAGAAAAAGGATGTTTTTTGAGAGAACAAACGTCGGCAATTCAGAATCAGTGGAATATAAACAGTTATGAAGTACGTTTTTCAACATTTCTATAATATTTTCTTTTTTGTTGGTAATATAAAAGAATTTACACAAGGCATTGATGTTTCTAGCCTGATGTTGATGTTTTTTTAGTTCGGTGACCTCGCAGACGGGCTGGATGTTTTTTTTTCCGTCAATGATGTTCTCGGAGTTCATCGATTTTGAAGATGGGTTGGTGTTGTTCCCTTTTGCTGCACAGGTTGTGCCGGGTTCTAGCTTGACCGATAGCAGGGATCTAGATGGTGTTCCTCCTGACCTGACATCAAATGTGTTATACAAACTCAAATCAAGCGTTCGTTCGATTCAGCTGCAAGGTGTGTTTCAACGCCGGAGAGGATGTTGCTCTCGAACAAAGCGCTGATACTTTCCACTAACTCCTGGCTTCGGCTGAGCCGACGAAAGCTTGAGAAAAAGCGAGATTTTCCTTGTTGATGCAATGATTCTAGCTTAACGAGGACTTTTCTCTCACGTGCTTGGAAGCGTGATTTGAAGTCTTCAAACATTTTGATTGTGTTTTGTTGTTGGAACACGGTCACCTTCAATTTGTGGATCAACTTGGTGGTTTTGGCTGATTTCTTTTCAGCGGCTTTGCAAGTTTTCTTGAGGTCTAGGGCCTGTTGTGAGAGCTCCTTATTGATGAATGACTTTTGCGTGATGAAGTCCGCTTGTTTGTCGACACGAGATTCCAAAGATTTGATCTTGCGATCAGCTTTGTCTAACTCGTTCAACATTTCGGAGCTCAATGCTTTCACCTTGTTGACGCGTTCTTCTTGCTTTTGACATTCTTGTGTCACTTCAACGATCTTTCGTTCACTTTCTACCTGCTTCTGTTCCAAGTTACTCGCTTTTTGAGTTTGTTTTTGAAGTTTTTCCTCAAAAACTTCCGTGTGGTTTTGACTTTTTGCAAACTTCTGTGTCATTTCGACAAGTTGTTTGCGCAAGTCTTCAATAGTTGTTTGTTGGTCTTCATTGGCCAGTTTCAATTTTTTGTTTTGATCTACTTCATGTAGATACATCAAACGATATTCCTCAGAGGAATTGATACGATAATCTGCAAAATTTCTCATTATTAATTAATATTTTGTTCAAAATATTCACAAAAATTCACAATATTCACTTCTGCCGCACTTGACAAAAGTTTAAAAGGCGAATGGATAGCAAAATATTATTTGACGTCAGTTTTGAAGAAATTATTTCGTGACGTCAACATCTCACGAAATTTTAATAAGATTGGTTATGAGATTTGATAGATAAAAGGTAAAACTTGTGTTTTGAGTTCCTTACGCTTTTAATAAAAAACTATCTTTGTAAGTTCTTTGTGAATTAGGCTACGTCATATCTTCCTTCGTTTCGAGCGTAAACTCCTACTCTTCGGGCTATGAGCACTGCTCTTGTTTTGAATATTGAAATTCTCCAGATAAATCGCATGCGCACTGAGGTTTTAATGAAACAATAGAAAGTTTCGAAACCTAAGCCAATCAGCTGTGTTTTAAACATTATTTTATTTAAAATCTCTATTGATAAACATCTTTTGTGAATGTTGTCTATTATGTTTAAACCTATTAATAAGTAATTCCCGGTGGGGGTCACTAGTGGCCGCCTATAGCAGTGCCTATAGACCAAGAGTAAGGCCTAACAGCCTGGATCTGTCTATTGTGTAGACTATTTGTGAATTTATTCTATCAAGAGTAATTACAGTATATGGCCCCCAAAACGTCGATCAAATTTAAGATTTCTCTCAAATCTAGAGGAAAAGAGATTTTACAAAAAAATTTTCTGCATGAAAAACTTTAACATCTCTACTTTATTTCCCGGAAGTTCTTTTTCAAAATTTTCAATTTCAAAAATATTTTTCAATCGCTTAAAGATAGGTAGCTTTTTTCTAATGGCCCCCAAAACGGAGGTTTGCAATTTTAGCGATTTCTCGAGATATCTTAAAGATATGAATACAAAATTTTGACCATCGTTTGGAAATGCGATTTAGAGGGTTTTGGGCTTAAATTTGTTTGGTAAAATTTTTACAGTATACCCCTGGTTGCCAAAACGCAGGTTCGGGGCCCCCAAAACGTAGGTGTAGTTAAAATCAAATTATTAAGCCCAATCCAAACCAATCTCTTTTGGAAATAGTTCCATTCATGTATGGAATAAGCCGTGAAAATTTTAGAAAAAAAGCTTAACTGAAACTGAAAATATTAAGCTTTAAAGGTATTTTTCTCCTATATTTTGCAAAAAAATGACAGAATTTGCCGTTTTTGCTGATTCAGCGAAAATTTTTATATATAATGTTAATTCTTTGTTATAAACTATTAAGTCAAGCTGATAGGAAGGGAATTCCAAGATTTTTTGCTATTTCTCATATTTAGAATTTTCGGTTTTATCAATGCTGATTCTAGGGCCCCAAAATACTGGTTGACCTTTAAGCTGCTTTAAGATGCTATATCTTTTACCCATCCTCTAAAGTCACAGATGTTTCTGCATTTTCTGAAAGGCATTAGGTGTAGAAAGTTTCCTATGCCCCATTTTCATAACTTATTTTCAATATCCAAGGGGCTAGAGTGAGTTATATGCAATTTTTATCTAATTTTGGTGTTAAAATATTTCCTTCAGACGCAAATATGTTATTTTAAATCTGTCTCAAACCATCAAAAACATGCTCATTTTTCCTTCTTTCTAAATAAACAAAAATCGTTTAATTCTGATAAATAAGTCAGAATCCTCATTATAATGACGACCTCCGTTTTGGGGGCCGCCTCCGTTTTGGGGGCCGCCTCCGTTTTGGGGGCCGTCTCCGTTTTGGGGGCCATATACTGTAAATGTTATATTACCCTCTTTCACAAAAAGTGCTTAGTTTTAATGGGCAACTTTTTGTTTCAATTTTTCTTTAATTATCTGCAAAAGATTGAACTATCTAAAAATTTTCTAAATTGATGTGTCAAAAGTTATGACTCTTTTTGTATGAAAAAATGGGATGAAAAATTGGTCAAAAGCCACTATTTTCAAATTTTTGAGACAAATAAGCTTTTACAACAATTTTTCGAAAATCTATTGTTAGTTTGGTTAAAGATAGACCATCTAGATTTTATTCAAAATGCTTTTTCTTCGCCGAAAATAAGGTCCTCAAAGTTTAAATACTTCGCAAATGCTTTCATGTTCCTCTTCATCAATTGTTATGGTCAGAGCCCTTAAGGAGTATCCCGGAGAAAAAGTACTCAAAAAAGTTTAAGCCCCGGTGAAAAAACAGTAACTAGATTATGAACTTTGAAATACGGCAAATAAACTAGAAAGCTGTTGTTGAAAAACTTCATCTGCAAAAAATTATTACAAAATTGTATAAAGAAGCGCCATACAAACATATCAAATCATTTATGTGTAGCGTTCTTATAGAAATGAAACTCTTGAGAATGAGAATTCTTTTCTTTTCGATCTTTGTTCTTTGATACCTGTTTTCTAAACGACGGCATGTGCCGCCAAAAAATGTTTTATAAATTCGGACACTCATAGTCCAGCCCTTGAGCACTGAGAAGGTATTCTTACAGTGCATTTTAACGAACGTTTCTGACCCTTACAGTGTAGTTTGATTAAAGAACCTTATTTTGCTGAAACAACTTTCATTTACAGGCCTGAGATGTCGACGCAATGTGCAATAAACAAATCAAAATGTGTGCGAATCGAAACTATAAAGATAAAACACATTTCTTTTGGAAAAGGAAAAATCCTAAAGCAAATTCTTGTATTTTCAAGGAAAATCGACCGATACAATTTCTTAAGAATGTTCAAAATAAAGATTAGAAAAAGGAAAAAACATGATATTTTCACGGCTTTCATTCTAAGGCTGAAAATTGACCAATTGAAAGATCAATACAGAAAAAGCGCGAAAAAGCATTGCCACGTGCTTAGAAATCGCTAGCGAAAGAATTCCTTGAAAACCTTGAAAATGCATGATTGTGACAGTATAGTTGTCTTGTTTTGGCTTGGATCCTCAGTAAAGTTTCGGTCTAGACGAAATACTGGTGATAACATCTCTTGCACCTTGTCAACAAACCATATCCTACTATTTAAGTCGATTTGAGTTCTGAAAACCTTGAAAATACCCAATAAATGGTCCAAAAAACCTTCAAAAAACACTAAAATTGGGCCAAAAAATCCTTGAAAACCTTGAAAATGACGACAAAAATTCCGTAGACACCCTGGATAAAGTCTGTCCCACTCTTTTTTTTTTTTTTTGATTAATCGGAACTACTATGTACTTTATGCAACTGGTTTTTTTTGTTTGACACCATAAGCTTAGCTACCACATCTATTTAGTAACTGCTTTTCAACCAAATTTAGAAAATCCAATAAAACGCTTCACGGGGACTTCTCTCCAAAAATTAATTCAAATTTAACGTAATTTTCAAGATCCAACCAATTTGGCAGCTTTTTGTCATAAGCTTTCAAGACAATATATCATTGAACTAGTTCTTTTACAAAAATTGTACTGAAAAAAAATCAAGAAGATGAATAATTCTACTGGATCAAAAATCTTCAACTTATACTTTTCAGGTATTGGGCTTTTCCAGAAAAAATCCGTTCATGGGGGGTGGAGGATGAATTGTCCAGGGGTATTGAAAAAATACCAAAAATTTGCAATGTCCAGGGGGTAAATTCCAATGTCCAGGGGTAATTTTTTGTGTCCACGGGGTTGATTTGATGTTTGTCCAGGGGTATAACCCGTGTCCAGGGGGTTAAAAATCAAAATGTCCAGGGGTAATTCAGTAAAAAAATAATATATCCTCCACCCCCCATGAACGGATTTTTTGTGGAAGAGCCCATTCATAGTTTTTGCAATGTATGTTGTTTCAAAAACAACAGTACTCTAAAATGGCCAATTTATAATTTAGTCTTCAAAGTGCACAACCTAAAAAGAAGAACTCGCATCGCTTTAGAATTTGAATTCAATGTGTTTTTATTCGTTTTTAAATAAATTAATAAAGTACAACAATACTGTATCTTGTAAGGCGTAAAAAAAATAAAATACTATTTCAGCGGAAAATAAAAAAAGAGCTAAAAAAGGAATAAAAAAATTAAAAATTGTGTACGTAGAAAAAAACAAAGGTAAAACTTACAAAATATTTCCATATAAAACTAACTAAAATTTTGTCCATAATCTAAGTGTTCCTGTTTTATTAATAAAATCAACATTCAAATTATTCGTGATAATACTTTCTACCGTGAGGTCGGGTAACTTGCATCAGGGGAGGGAAACTTGCATAGTCGTCAAATGACTGACCAATCAAAGATGCAAAATTTCAAAACAAAGGAACTACCCAGCTCCCCTCGAAGCTATAGTCTACCATTCTTGTTTTGATTTAACTTTGTATTTTAGGTCATTCATTCATTTGAGGGCTATACATATTAGCCTCTACTGTTTCAAGTTACCCGATCTCACGGTGTATTGCAGACCGTAGGAAACATATTCTACGCATGCTCTCTCTGTGTAATGGCGAATAATCAACATCACCAGAAAAATTCGCAAGAATGCAAAGAAAAACTCCATTAAAAATGTTCAAAATGATTCCTGTGTATTTCATAAACTTTCACAAGAGGAATATTTTGAGTAGTTAATTTAGTGGTCTGCTTAACCGCTAAAACGAAACGTCGCTGCTTTTTCACCATAACTTTGATGCTTGAAAGTACGTCACGAGTCCAGGAATTTATCGCTGCTTTCGCGAAAATTTGCGAGAAATAATTCCAACAAATCAATTGTTATCGATACGACCAAAGCACCAGTATCCATTGTTGTTAATTCTATATTAATTATTGCAGATTGCCGGAAATTCCGTTGTCAGCTGATAAAAAATTTCAATAGCTAGTCTGCTGGGAGCCTCTTCAACAATTTTCTAAAAAAGAAAACCAAAACTCAATTTTTAACCTATTGTCGATAAACTTCAAAGTTTTGGCCGATGGTTAGTTAAGGAGGGGTGTTAAAAAAGAATTGGATATTTGGATATTTTCCTCCATTAATTGAACTAAATCGTCGAAAAGAAGTTTCTTTTACGTATCCTCAAAACTCGCCTGTAATGTTGCATCGATTGGATTAGTGAATGTATAAAGAATCTCTGTAAAATTTTCAAAATCCTAAAAGATTGTCCGAGTTGAATATAAGTATTTCTATTTATAAAAACCATAATAGGAGCATATCTATATACACATTTTCAGAATGAAAAATAGGCATTCAATAGATGAATGTAACAATAACTTACTCTAGTAATTTCTTTGTAGCTTGAAGTTCAGTTTGTATTTCTAAACCGAGAAAATATACAAAAAAAATACAGATAAAATTCTGTGAACTTCTTACCAAACTGTAAGGATAAATTTCCTTTGGATGTTCTCTTAAACGGGACTATTTGAGAAATACACAAAGCCGGACTCCATAATTTTACTAATTTCAATTTCTTTGAACATAAATTTGTTTGAAACAGAATTTTCTAAGCATTTTTTTACTGACCTTTGACGCGACTTTCCACTGGGACTGGATCAGACTTCTTCAAACCCTCTTGCAATTTTCTAAAAATATAAAACATTTATTAGGCTCTTCAAAAATAGCTGATATAGGGGTGAAAGATTTCCAGGGTATTTGAAAAATTATGAAAAACTGTCCATGGGGTAAATTTACAGTATCCAAGGGGTCGATTTGATGCTTTTTCCCATGTCAAAACACGCCGCCAAGGGTTGATTATTGAAAAAATAAGATATCCTCCACCTCCTCCTCCCATGAAAAGTTTTATTTGGAAGATCCAATTGTCAGCCAGTCTATCATTGCTGGTAGTACAACTTCTTTATAATATTTTGTGGGGGAGAGTAAAAACTGAAATCTGCTTTTTTTGGCGGATATTGGATGAAACTTTCTTTGACTTACTTGATCGCATCTCTACTCGAATCAGATTCTTTTTTCAGTTCGTACCACTCTGATAGACGTTCTAAAAAATAAAGTGAGAGAGGATAAACTGTAGAGCCGTTAAAAAAGGCTGCTCTTGTTGCAAGCCGCAAAATCATTAGTTTATCCAGGACAGAAGTGAATCTTTTTAGTTTTTAGGATTAATTTTCTTAAGTTCATTGATTTTGCGAATCAGAAATCAAAACTAAATTAAATTTAACAATTAGTAAACACTTAGGTTTCCCTAATCTTCTTACTTTCCCGAACTACGTCTGAAAATTCGCAATGTTATCAATTAAATTCCATATTAAGATTTTGAAAATATCATTACACGTTCTATTTTTTTTAAAGAAACTAGCTTTACCAAGCAGCCTCAATGTTTCTTAAGAAATCGGCCTTTTGAGCCTTAAATGTTTCTTACATGTTTCTAAACTTTTTGACATAATCAGCCTTATGAAAGGCTGGATTGGAAGGTTCTTAAAAAAAACGAATTAAAAAATGTTATTTTCTCATTCTCAGCTTCAGCATGTTTCTTAGATGTTTCTTAGTTTTTAGGCATTCTGAGCCTCATGTTTCTTAAAAGTGTGTTTCTTAAAAAAAACAAAAACGTGTACTTCTTGATCACAAGTGAGCCGATAAAGTATACCTTTAACGAGACCCTCATCTGTTACATAGTCGCCTGGTGTGTAATATTTGATTCGTAAATTCTAAATACAAAGAGAAAACGCATGAGCCAATGCAAACAATACTTAAAGGGAGGGACTTCAACTTCATATCATTCTTATCACTCAAAAAATAGTAGACTGGAGTCGTTTATAATCCTTGCAATACAGTAATATGGGTGTTATACAATGTGTTAAGCAGTCGTCTAGCATGCTAGACTACTTTAATCGTAGAAATTTTAGCAAGACTAATTTTAGAGTTTTCCCTATTTTCGCTAAAATAAATCTCACTAAAACACGCCGAATCGACAGATCGCTAAAATTTATCCGCGCGAAATTTCTGGTTATATTGCTTATATTGCTGATACATTTTTATCAATAGGAAGGGTTTCAGTGCAAAGAAATATACTAGAAATCGAATTCAGTCAATAATGTAATACGAGTATTCGGTAAACTTTATCCACGCGAAATTTTTTGAAATCGTGATTCGCTAAAATAAATCCAAAAAAATCAAGATTTTCCTGACTCGCTAATATACGCTAAAATTAATCTCGCTAAAATTTCTACGATTAAAGTAATAAAATAGATAATGACTGAAGATCAAAGACAACTTAATAATATACAAGTCTCTTACCCTCCAAACGAATCGACTTTTCTCAATTTTACAAATGACTTTTGCTTTAGCAATGTCACTTTGGACTTTGGCATCTTTTGCAGCGTCTTCATAACGTGCACTGATTTGACCGATCAAAATGTTACTCAGAACCACAATAATGGCCGCCATGTTGAGTAAGAGAAAAATGATAAGTGGAGCCCTAAAAAGAAATAGATCCATTAAGTTATCTTGTAATTTATTTAAAACTAAAACATAATACAGCTGAGTCTCCATAACTCGAACACCCACTGGGAGAACAGATTTGTTCGAGTTAAGGAGACTTTGAGTAACAGAGTAACAGAGGTGTGAGTTAAAGACACTCTACTGTATAGGACAAGATAATTAAAATTAAGATCAATTAGGAGATCTGGTACCAATTGAACTTACGTATAGACACCATCATAGTCATCAGCAAACTCTTTTCCTTCAGCCAGAGCACGTGCTTCTCTTAACATGGTTGACCAAATTGTCAACGTTTCATTTTGCCCATCGATTCTATGAAAAAGAGATAAAAACTATGCTATAAACGATTAAAACTTTTTCGAGAATGAAAATTTTGCAGTTTTTGCGAATTCTTCTTCACAAGTTTTTTTTAAGTTTCTCAAATGAAAAATAAGGTCCACATAACAGCATGTATTCTTCCAACAGCCAAAAATTGGAAAAATTTAATTACACACAAACAACCTCCAAATATTAGTACCTTTAAAAGGATTTGTTCTCATTGAAAGATCTAATGATGCTGATGTAGTAAAAACAAGTGCGACAAGATTAGAAAAAGGTTTTGAAAAAATGAAAATACATTGAATAATACAACATATCTCAAACAAAGGGACTCTTTCGAATGTTTTTATGTTTAGAATAAATAGAACGTTTGGATTTTAAATTTGCTCGAAATCGACTTTGCTATTTTTTGTTTACAAAAACAATAGAATGTGAGGTCACACCTCGAAACAACTTTCGATCTTTCACTTGTTTGCAGAATATCGTTGCGTTAAAAATTAGCTTTAATTTATCTGACTCAGCATGAAGACACTGCCTAAAATAAGCTCATCTTATTCCCGTAGAAAACCTTTGAGGAATCTTTACATTAAATCTTTATATTATTACTTACATTTTTCCGCCATTGGACATTTCGGATTTCAAAGCCAAGAAAACAGCTCCAGTGAATGCAACCATGAGGACTGCAAAGAATTGAAGGAAAACCCAAACGTCTTCTTTCAACAGAAACATAAACACTCTTGCATAATTTCCAACTCTATAAGTGAAAAGTTGTTATTAGTATTAGTTATTTCGAAAGGAGAAGAAAAAATACCGTATTCACCAAGAAAGTGCCCCAAGCCAAAGGCAAACTGTTCTGGGCTCATTTCGGGAAAATCTTGTTCAGGCCCGGAAATCAAAGTTTCAGAAAAACACTACGATTAACAAAAATCAAAAAGAATTCAAAAACTTACTCAAAAGTTGCGAAGAATTTCAGCACGCGAAAGAAGTTGAGGATAAAAGCAGCCGATGCAACTCCATAATATATCTTGTATTCACCAAACGCGTACAGAGGAATCAACGCATAAATTGTTAGGATACCAAGTAAATCAAATAGATTGGTCCAGGCAAGATAATCACGGCCTTCTCTGTAAAAATCGAAAAAAAAAGAATGAATAGATATTCAACAACAATTGATTAATTCCTGGTACTCTTTCCTCATTTTAAGAAACTAAAGAAAAACAAAGCTCAAAATGGTGGAGATCTTAAAATCAAAAAACAATAGCCATTCATCCTATGAAATTCTTGAAATAAACAGAATTTGGCCAAAGTTCGGTTCTTACTTTGTCATTTGGTCGATTTCTTCAAAGGTGTAAACAATATTGAAGATGACAACGATCAATTTGATGACAATGTCAACATTAGATCCCCAATCTTCACTGAAGAAAAGTCCAAGCGCCAACATCAGCAGAAAGAGTATATAAAAGCCTAGAAACACTCTAAATAGAGAAATTAATTAATATAAATTAATTAAAAATATTAAAACTAAACTATTCAAAACTATTTTCTTGTATTTCCTTATTGTTATTGACAGGTAATAACTTTAATGCGATACACGAGTAACGTCCAACTAGAGGGACATTGAAGTTCTAGTGAAATTTGTAAACATTCGCTGTATTCGCTGCTAATCAAAATCATAAACATGTCACGTGTCTAAATACAAAAACCATAATAAATATGGTGATCTCTATTGTATCATAGGTTTGAGATCTACAGACATCTTAAATTTTTGACAACTAGCAAATAAGCTTACTTGACTCGAGTCTCTCCAAAGTGCTCCCATTTTCTATTCACTAAACCACGAACAGTGGGGTGAGAAATAGCCGCCTGTTGTGAAAGAAACGAAATTAAAATACGTGAATAAGTACGTAAATATTACACGTTTTCGAATCTTTAGAAAGAAAAGTTTTTTTACCGACTTAACGTGGAAACCAGTTAATTTGTTCTCTGAATCATCAAGCACTGTATCTAAAGGAGCTATAATCACGAGATGCACACTAGTGCAGAGTAGTTATCGTGAAATCATGTAAAGGTTTTGAAGAGCGAAATTTATTTACTTTTAAGGTATGTAAAAAGGCCAAGTACAGAGTCATAAATCTAAAGGAATCAAACCTGTTTGGTGACTTTATTTGTAACCAAGAGTTGGAATGGAGACGATTCAATGTGGTTGAACCTATCTTTTTCAGCCTCGCTTTCAACTGGCTTCTTAGGTGCTCGACCTAACAAATATGGGAACGTTGGATCAAATTATTTTGCATTTTGCTTGGATCTTTCAAGGTTCAATAAATAACTCGATTCTGTTGGTATTCTGTTACCATACCAATTCCCGTGAATTCGTAAATTTTAAAGGTCAAAGCAATGAAGAATAATTATTTGTACGTGAAGAGTATTATATCTATTGAGACATTATAATTTTATGGAATTCTAAGGTCAACAAGTTCAGTATAACAGGGATTGGTGTGGTGCTCATTAAGAACAGTGAGCCTTTTGGTATCAAAATCATGCATCCAGGGCGAAACTAGGTACAAGTTCTTTTTTTTTAAACTAATACTATTGACTTGTTGACAAAATTCGCTTTAAAATCACGAGAGATACACTTACCACTTTGGTCACTATCCAGTATGTGATAATAGAAATGATATGAAGTAGGGTCATCCTTCAATTTACACAGAGTTTCATCATCTTCTTCAAGAGGGTTGACCGGTACGTAAGGCCAATCAGGGTTCATACAACTATCAAGTACTTTAATAGCTGTTAACTGTAGAAAATGAAAAAATTATTTAGGCTATTTTTTCAAATTTGATTACACCAGATAGCACAATGGTTTGCGGGTACTTTGACTTTTTACCCATAGTGGGATGACTGGGGATGAATATAAAAGTTCTTTGGACACTCTGATCAGGTTATGCAAAGAAAATCATGCAGGAAAATTTCTAGACTAACAAACCCAAACGTTAACTTTAAATCCAACATTTTCCTTGGGAGATTGTCAATTCAACTTCAAACTTTACCTGCATATCATTATTAATAACCTCTGCAAAGCTACATTGAAGAACTCCATCGTCTCGTCGTTCAAATAATTGCCGGAGCCTGAATCATGAAAAATACATATAGTAAGACAATGAAAGCATTATAGGAATCGTGTATATCGTGTATAGCAGGATGTATCAATACAAAGGCAAGCACTCCCAATACTTTTAAATCCGGTGGAAAAAGTTATACAAGAGACAAGGTCCAAAAGATTTTATACATAAGACACGTATCATTAATGGCGAATCATTTATAATTTTGTTGTTCACTTTTCGGAGTATCCTCTTAGCCCTGTTTTCTCAGTCAGATTAAATTCATTATACCTAAACGGCTTCATTTCTCCAGCTAGGAATGCTGCTGTTTTATCGTGGTGCTTCTCATACGCAAGCTCAAAGGGAACTTTGGGACCCTTATAAGCATTTTTTCTGTTACCATCTTCAACAGAAATTTCTTGCATTTGAGGATCAGTTGGTGCGTACAGATGATCAGGGTAGTAATCTCTTACATAGATCTCGCATAGATC